>NC_069695.1:29009370-29633234 GCF_023699985.2 Odocoileus virginianus
AGTGCTAAGAATGCTGGCTACACTGATAATCCCGTCATTGTCAACCTCCAAGGAAATCCATGGTCACTTACTACAGAATTGGTTCCTTGTTTTCCCAGAGTGCTGACATTATAAGAGATATTACATCAATATCTCCATGCCAGTCATTGTCATCATCATCATTATCATCCCGTCCAATTCGACAATATCAAATTCTGCAGGAGACCATAAGCAACGGCACCTTAGAGGTATAGGGAGACCTCAAGTCGGTCCCCTGGGTAATGAGGTTATTAATGCCTCAGAAAAGGACCATCATGAGCATTTATTTCTTATGCGTGTGTGCAAGCTGAGTCACTTCAGTCGTGGCTGACTCTGTGACCCATGGACTGTTGCCCACCCGGCTCCACTGTCCATGGGATCTTGCACGCAAGAATACTGGAGTGGGTTGCCATTTTCTCCTCTAGGGGATCTTCCCGACCCAGGGATTGAACCTTCGTCTCCTGTGGCTCCTGCATCGCAGGCAGATTCTTTACTGCTGAGCCACCAGGGAAGCCCTTTATTTCTTATAGGCAATGCCAGACTTAAATGTTGTCTGGGTGTTTGAAAAAGATCACAAAGTTTAATTTCACTCTCCATAGGCTCTGATGATTATTCCTTCAGACACATAGTAAATCTCAGGAAGGGGGCGTTCTGGGGCTTTCTGGTTAAAAGTGGTGGGAGGTGGGAGGGTTTGGAGCTACAAAGCCCCCCTTCACTTTCCCTACTTCTTCATCACATATTTGAGTCTGCTATGTTTCAAGATGTACATGTCAATTTCTGCCACAACTCTCTATGATAACCATTTGAAAGTACTTAATCACTGGCTTTAAAAGAACTATTTTTAAGTTCAAAATGTTCATCTGAAAAGTCATAACGCAACTGAACTGAACAGAATGACCTACTTTAGCTGCACACAGGAAAAGCAAAGACATAGCCAAAGAAGATACTAAATATAAAATAATTTTATCTTCAAAACTAGTTACAAATGAATGTCAAAATGAGATAATGTCATAAAGAGAAACACTGATTTTACATGATTTAAAGTAATACTTTTATTTCTAATCAGAGTATTTTTAGATTGTAAGGTTGCCACCTTTAGACCAAGAGTTCAAACAAAGGCTCTTATGTTTAATGCATCAACAGTTTCCAGAAAAATTCCTGATCGCAATGCATGGAATTGTATTGACAACCCCCTTTTCCAAATAGACCCCTTTCACTTTTCAAAGGCAAAATTCGCCTTTTTTTTTTTTTTTTTACTGCCTATCAAACAGACAAGCATGTAATTAAAACCATTTTACTAATTCTCTTTTCAGTTAGGTGCCACTGAAAGACTGGTGCTACTCTACTGTTTGAATAATGATTTCTATTATAGTCAACTTGAATCTGAATGGTACAAGGGATACGTTTTACCACTGGATCAGATGAAAAAAAAAAAACAACAATCTGTAAGTTACAAAAATGTTTATTGTCAGAATCTGAAATCTACAACATGAACATATTTAGCATTCAGAAGGTTCAACTCTTGCAGCATTTATATACATGCTCCTCCAATATAAAAGAACTGCCAAAGCTCACAAAATATAAAAAAACAAAGTAAATTTCAACTAACACTTGAAATAAAAGTCTTAAAATAAAAGCATTATAGAAATTTAGTTTTCTACTTGACTCTTTCTTCTCATAAACCAGCAAACTTATAAAAACAAAACCTCATAAACTGGAGGGGAAAAAAAAACCATAAATGTACTAACAAGTAGATTACATGGATTTATATACTTCCTGGTAATGATAATAATCAGAAATTTATTTTAAAAATTCACAGACTCTGAAAGCGAGTCTTAGTAAACTCATACTGCATATATTTTTGTGTTTATGTTTCGGTTTTGTTTGTTCCTTATTTCTAGTGACACTGACATTTTTTCATACCTTTACCATGATATAATTCACACATTATACAATTCACCCCTTTAAAGTATACAATTCAATGGACTTTGTTGTATTCACAGAGTTGTACTTACATTATCACAATCAATTTTATTTTTTTTAAAGATTTTTTTGATATGGACCATTTTAAAAATCTTTATTGAGTTTGTTACTATTGCTTCTGTTTTATGTTTTGGGTTTTGGGTGCAACCCATGTGGGATCTTTGCTCCCCAAGCAGGGATCAAATCCAGACCCCGAGCACTGGAAGGTGAAGTCTCAACCACTGGACCACCAGGGAAGTCCCACTGCAATCAATATAAAAAAAAAATTATCCAAAAAGAAACTGCACCTCTTGGCCATCACCTCCCTTATCACCCTCAGCCCAACTCTATCACCCAACCCTAGGCCATCTACTGACCTACTCTCTGCCTCTATAGGTCTACCTCCCTTAAAAATCTTCATATAAATGGAATATAAGGTCCTTTGTGACTGGCTTCTTTTACTTAGCATAATGTTCTCAAGATTCATCCAGGCCGTATAGTTATCAGAACTTCATTTCTTTTTGTGGCTGAATGATATTATTTTAGACAGCTATACCACACTTTATGGACCCATTCATCAGCTAGTAGACATCTGGGCTACTTCCGACTGACAACTTTTTAAAATAGCAAGTCTTGCCTTGTTTTACTTTCTTGACTAATGATATTCATTCTATCAAGTTCTATAAAAGCATCCTGTCCACAAAGTAAAATAATTTACTTTCTGTTGACGATTATGGTCAACGTACTAAATGTCCTTGAGGATCTAGGTGTAATAGTTAAAAGAGAGACTATCCACCTTATTGGACTCACTGGAAAAGACCCTGATGCTGGGAAAGATTGAAGGCAGGAGGAGACGGGGACACCAGAGGATGAGATGGTTGGACGGCATCACTGACTCGATGGACCTGAGTTTGAACAAGCCTCAGGAGTTGGTGATAGACAGGGAAGCCTGGTGTGCTGCAGTCCATGGGGTCACAGAGTCAGGCATGACTGAGCGACTGAACTGACTGGCTGATCCACCTTATACTGGCCTCAGTTTTCTCATCGAGAAATGATGAATTGTCTAGTAATGGTGAAATAAAAATTACTTCTGAGTTTCACGTTTTAGGAATTTAGAAATTGATTCTCTGCCAAGGATATCATTGGCTAAATGCATCCAGAAACAGAGGACAAAGGAGCCCCTCTGGTTTGGTTAGAATAGGTCTGGAGGAGTGAAGAGAAGACCCTTCGTCCCCAAGCGCTTCACACAGCATTTCCAATTTTGAAAGCTAAGAGCAGAAGAGGAAACAAAAATATCAGGGTTGCTTGCTGTAAGTTTTCAACATTATGAGCAAGGATGGTGGTTATTTATAAACACAAAGAATGTTCCAGACAGTCCAAATGATAAGTAGTCAGTGTGCATTTCTGAGGCTCCAAGTAAGTGAAATTAACAAGAACACACATACAGACACTCGTAATGTCACTATCATGACCACTTTGAACAATCTGAGAAGGAACACTCAGATAAATGCTCTCAACCAGCACAAAACTTATCAACAAATTAAAAATAAACCGACTTTATTCATATGGCCGATAATGCAGACACTTGGTATTAAAAGCAGAAGTGTTAACAGCATGACCAAAATAGCTTCATTAAGCCTTGTGGCAAGGTTATGACACCTAATGTTCATACATGAAGACAATGGCATCAGCTACTATCAATCAGTAGCAGAAGCTTTAAGACTAAACTTGGTCTTAAAAAGGTTGACAAGAAATGCCCTCTAGCTAAAGAGCTGTAGGGCCAAGAACTAACTCATCATGGTGAACTACATCCCAGGATGTTCCATTAACTAGTGACTAATTTGACACAATCTGATAGGCACCAGGCTGGTGAAAGGCTGTTCAACCTGAAATCTGTTTAACAACATAAAAAACTTACAGTAAATTAGAAAATGACAAGTCATTCCCTACCATATAATAAACTATCTTTATTCTTCCTCTCTCTTGCTATTTTTGGAGAATAGTCATGTATTACTCAAGGGGCATATGCCTGGATATTCCCTTAATTCTGAGACTAAGTCTGATAAATGATTGAATTACTTCTGTTTACCATATGAAGTAGAACCACCATGAAAGCTCACTCAGAACAATCATTTTGAAATTATAGTAATCTTGACACATATTTTTACTTGGGAAGATGCATATTATTTCAGAATTTATGCAAAAAATTTTCTATGTATCTTTACAGTAAGTATTTTCAATTTTGGAAATTTGATAACACTGACACTGTAATGCTACCCTTTGCTTGTCTTCTTAATGTAGAATGTGACATGCTCCTTAGAATTTTTTCAAGGCAACAATTTAAAAAAGGTCTATATGATTATTCTTTCAGTGGAAAAAAGAGTCAGTTTTTTTCTGAACCTCCAATATTACTCCCACGCAATGGAAACTGAATTTCATTCTTCCCAAAGGAACTATCTTCCTCATTTTGTCCTCCATCTGTAATAGTAATCCTATTTTTTCATTCCAAGTGTCTGAAACCAAGAGACCCACTAACAACCCACTCATTTTAACCTTACTTTCCAGGGTACCTTTCAGATGGACAGCCTTAAGCACTCCTCCCTAAGATCCTAAGGATAAAAGACATCCAATATCTTATCTGAAGATGAGTGGTTCTCAGTCCCTGAGCTTCCATAAGCTTATTTGATACCTGATAGTACAGTACTTGGGGGTTCCCTGGTAACTCAGCTGGTAAAGGATCTGCCTGTACTGCAGGAGACTCCAGTTGGATTCCCGGGTTGGGAAGAAGATAGGAGAAGGGATAGGCTACCCACTCTAGTCTTCTTGGGCTTTCCCGGTGGCTCAGATGGCAAAGAATCCACCCACAACGTGGTAGACCTGGGTTCAATCCCTAGGTTGGTAGGATCCCCTGGAGGAGGGCATGCAACCCACTCCAGTATTCTTGCCTGGAGAAGCCCCATGGACAGAGAAGCCTGCCCAGTCCATGGGGTCCCAAAGTGTTGGACACAACTGAGTGACTAAGCACAGTATAGTATAGCACAGCACACATGTAAAGAATAAGCTGCCCCACCAGAACGTGAGATACATGGAGACAACGACCACTGTTCATGTTGGGGTGGAGTTGCCCCCATAAAGAGCCTGAACTATGTTCACTGTTGACCATCCAACTTATCTGGATGCATCTGGAGAACGAGGTACCTCACTCTCCATTTGACCTTGAAAACCCCTGAAGGTTCCATTTCCCTAGAGGCTCTATTAAAAAATGTGATACACAAGCAGTGTCCCAATAGGGAATAATGCTAAAAAGTGAAGGTCTAGTTTAAGGCCTCCAGTGCATCCCCAACCACAGGAAGCCAGGAGGCAAGGTGGGGGTGGAAGGATTGGAGGGGGGGCATGGAGCAGAGGATAAGAAACACAGTGACCAGCCACACAGCTAACCCCATATACACAGGATCAGAGATGGGAAAACTGGGATGTGGTTGGGGGACATGGCTTTGAATTAGGCAGGAACTCTGAAGATCAAGAAAATTTACACTACATCTATCTATATCTATCCATCTATAATCTATTTATCTATAACCTTCTCTTTATCTTCCCTACCTCAGATGGTAAAGAATTTGCCTGTAATGCAGGAGATCTGGGTTTGATCCCTTGGTTGGAAAGATCCCCTGGAGAAGCAACTGGCAACCCACTCCAGTATTCTTGTTTGGAAAATCCCATGGACAGAGGAGTCTGTCGGGCTACAGTCCATGGAGTTGCAGAGAGTCAGACACGACTGAGCAACTAACGCTTTCACTTTCACTTTCTCTGTATCTCTCTTTCATCTATCTATAATCTTCTCTATATAAGGCACCTTGCCAAGAGTAAACATTGCACGCGAAGTATACTATTTGCAGCTATTGTTCTGCCCTCTTACAACCCCAACTATAACTACTGCCTTCATCATTTATAAAGTGGTTTCATAGTAATTATCTTGAGTCTTATTATCAGCAAAGAGAGGTAGGTATAATTACCCTACTCACTTGTTAAGGCTGGGAAAAGTGTATAAAAGTTGCTAAGGTTCTTGTGCATTGGCGCAGAGGTGGGCTTTGCAGTGGGGGTTCACTGACCCCCCCGCCCCCCACTCCAGTCAAGGGGTCATTCCATCCTGCATCAAGAGATAAGCTCCACCAGCCCTGGTAGCAGCCATGGCCCAAAGGCAGAGAGCAAAGCATGGAGCTAGGGCATCGGCGAAGAGAAGTCCACTGGTCCAGCCTCTGTTCTAAAGCTGGACCACTCACTACACCAACCTCTGCAAAATAAAAATGGCTTGACTTTCTCTGATGCACATAGGAACCTTCTGGAACATCTACTGTGGGTGGAGCACTGAAAATACAGTACACCTAGTCTCAGCGTTCACAGCGCTCCTGGCCTAACTGGAGAAAACCAAGTGTAAACAAGCAATTAAACATCCTAAGATAAATGTTTCAGGAGAGATAGCATAGGTAGAGAGGTGAAATTTCAGGAAATGGTCAAAAAGCACGCCATGCTGCTAATCATGAGCAATCCATTAGTGGTAGGATTCGTATTAAATTACAACTAGATTTTACGTTATTTATTATTCATGAGACATTGTTTTCCAATTATTTTTTTCCCTCCTCCACATTAGCCCACCCATCTTAAAGCCTCCAGCATTAATTTGATTTCCCGCCAATAATTTGAAGATAATGATTTGTGTCTTGGTTCTGTCTGCATGGATCTTCCTCTGATAATTTGGAGAGAAAATGATGTGTGTCTCCCCTCTTTTCAGACAGTGGCCTTAGGGATTTTATTCATCGTGGGGGCAGGGCTTGAGCATTTTCTGACAGATTTAGGGAACAGGAAGACAGAAATCCAGAACTGAACAAATCTGTCAAACTCATTTTCTTGCAGGGTTTTCTGCCAATTTTTGCTCCCTCCCCCTTCTCCCTTTTTGGGGAAAATATGCATTTCCCAGTTCCTAAAGGAACAGACTAAAAATGTGCTAGTGAGCAAAAAAGCAGGTGTGTACTACCTGGAAGGTCATCTCTGCTCCCGGGAGAATGAAGCAGAAAGTTAACAAGGGCAAGTGAAGGAGCGAAAGAAACAGGGACAGACAGACAGAAACACATCTGTCTATAACCATCACTTCATCATCAATGCCTTCACAACAGAACACTGGGGACCGAGGCCACCTCACCTTCCTGGGACTGCAGGACCCTGACTCACCCTCCCCTTATGCTCCCATTAGCTTGAAAGCAGGCAGGGAATTAAACCTCTTTTACTGCTAAATAATTAAGAAACCGCTGGCATTCTGACAAGCTGGTGTGCATTTTCTTAATCAGCAACCAACCCGAGTAATTTTGTTTATAAGCTACTTAAGATAAATCCTACCACTTAAAAATTCGAGATGAGCCTATGTACACTATCCATTTCCTTGAAGTAGTTTGAAGAAGGTTTTCCCCCCTCATTCTCCCTCTTCATCTCGGGGACTTCACTAGTAACCCTAAAGGTGGTAAGAAAGATGCCTATGGTAGTTCCATCATCATTAGAAACTAGTTTTATACAACTTCTTATCAGTCAATTCCCCTTCTAAGATTCTAGATTCAGTCCTGAATACTCATTTGAAAGACTAATGCTGAAGCTGAAGGTCTAATACTTTGGCCACCTGATGTGAAGAACTGACTCATTAGAAAAGACCCTAATGCTGGGAAAGACTGAAGGCAGGAGGAGAAGGGGACAACAGAAGATGAGATGGTTGGATGGCACCACTGACTCAACAGACATGAGTTTGAGCAGGCTGTGGGAGTTGGTGATGGACAGGGAAGCCTGGCGTGCCGCAGTCCATGGGGTCACAGAGAGCTGGACGTGAACTGAGTGACTGAACTAAACTGAAGATTCTAGAAATTCACTAGACAATAGGGATTATGATACTGCTTTTGATAAAGTCACCAATGACCATTTAATTGGTGAAGTCAATGACTCTGTAGAGAGCTTGTCTTGAAACACACAGCCACATGTGAAACCTTGAATCCCTTATACCCTTGACCTTATACTTGCACCCACCCACCCACAACCTAGTGTTGGTTAATAATTTTCTCCAGTTCCTCTCCCACTTTTCTGCCTTTTTATTACCTCTTTCATCTCTCTCTTTCATATAGGAGTGCCCCAGGGCACTGGCTGAATCTCCTTTGTTGTTGTTCAGTCCTTAAGTCACGTCCAACTCTTTGAGATCCCATAAACTGCACCATGCTAGGCTTCCCCGTCCTTCACTATCTCCTGGAGTTGGCTCAGACTCAAGTCCATTGAGTTGGTAATGCCATCCAACTATCTCATCCTTTGTTGCCCCCTTCTCCTCCTGCCCTCAATCTTTCCCAACATTAGGGTCTTTTCAATGAGTCGGCTCTTCCCGTCAGGTGGCCAAAGTATCAGAGCTTCAGCTTTAGCATCAGTCCTTCCAATGAGTATTCAGGGTTGATTTCCTTTAGGATTGACTAGTTTGATCTCCTTGCTGTTCAAGGAACTCTCAAGAGTCTTCTCCAGCACCACAGTTCAAAAGCATCAATTCTTCAGCACTCAGCCAACTCTCACATCCATACATGAAAAGAGACCTTTGACTTGTCCAACCTAATGACCTACGTACCCCTAGGCTAGCTTATGTAACCGCCACATTACATACCTTCCAGTTTCTATGCAGCGTCTGCATCCACGTGACTCTTTCCTTTGTGACCTGACAAAGGCCTGCTCAACCTTGGAGACTCAACCTGTCACAAGTCTTCTCCTCCATCCTCATCACAATTTGGCATCATGACTTGTTAACTGTCTGTCTAACCCACCATTTCCAGCAGGTCAGGGACTCCATCCCTCTAGTTAACTATCCGACTCCTCTGGAATTTAGCAAGTAACCAATAAAGAGTTCTGAACAGATGAGAAGGTCATATCTAAATGAAAGAGACTAAAACCAAACCAAACCAATAATTTTCCATAAAACTTTTACATGTAGCATGAGGAGAACCTTTCTGAACTTTATATTTTCCATCACAATATATCATCCTTCAAGCAAAAGTAATCAATAAAAAGATCTTAAATATTACATCTTTAACCAGTCACGTATTGATATACATTAAGGATGCTTCCATGTCTTGATTATTGTAAACAGTGCTGCTATAAACACTGATGTGTATGTATCTTGTTGAATTAAGAGTTTACAATGGAATACCACTCAACTATAAAAAAGAATGCAATTTGCAGTCATATGGATGGACCTAGAGATTATCATACTAAGTGAAGTTAGTGAAACAGAGAAAGACAGATCAAATGATCATGTATATTTGGAATCTAAAATATGATACAAATGAACTTACTTACAAAGTAGAAAGAGACTCACAGACATAGAAAACAAACTTACAGTTAGTTACCCAAGGAAACAGGGTAGGGGAAAGATAAATTAGGAGTTTGGGATTAGCAAAAACAGATCACTATATAGAAAATAAACAACAACTGTGTAGCACAAACTATATTCAATATTTTGTAATAACATATAATGGAAAAGAAAATGAATATATATGTGTATATATACATATATATATGTATATATATATATATATATATAACTGAATCACTTTGCTATATGTCAGAAACTAACATAAGTTAGAAGAGAAAAGAAAAGAAAGATAGTGCTAAGTCATGTCCAACTCTTGACCTATGAACTGATGGACTACAGACCTATGGACTGTAGCCTGCCAGGCTCCTCTGTCCATGGGATTTTCTAAGCAAGAATACTGGAGTGGGTTGCCATTTCCTTCTCCAGGGGGGTCTTCCCGACCCATGGATTGAACCCAGGTCTGCAGCATTGCAGGCAGGTTCTTTACTGACTGAGCTAGGCAGGAACAACGTAAGTTAACTATATCTCTAAAAAAGAAAACTCAAAAAGACCTTAAAAAATTTTGTTCTCAAGATAGTAATTTATGCTCTGTGCAAAGTCATATTTGAACATGAGTGGTATCAGTAATTCAAAATAAAAATTCAATGTGCAAAAGCAAGTGAACCCTAGTTGGATTCATGGGTCACACACTAATCCACACACGTGGGTTATGTGTGTGTATACTTATATACACACATGTATACTCACACATACATACTTACCTAGAGTTCCTATTAGTATCAGAGCTATTGGTATATTAATAGTCAATAATCTTACATAAATTATATAGATGGTGACACAGAGTATTTAATAATCATTTTAGAGATGCATATAAGCCAGCAGGTACTATAAGAATACCAATGAGAATCAGTTATGCCCTGTAATTTGCATTACATTTCCTTCAGTTCTCCAGTGTAAACAAGTCTTCTCCCAAATAGCCCCATTAGTAAATGAAATATTTACCACATTGATAAATTTGCCACAAAATTTTCTGACCAAAAAATGTTTTTCTAATGTAGAAAACTTCATTTCACAAGGCTTTTATTTCATATCCTTGGTTAAGGTTCACATAGAACGGTGGCCTTTAAATAATTTAATAGGCACGTTTTCTATTGACATCTTTTAAAGTTTTATATTTTAAAACATCAGCATAAATACAGGATCTCTAAGTTGATCGTTTTTCTTTGAAAAGTATAAATCAAGCTCTGGAAGCTCTAGAAAATGAAGACATCGCTTTAAATTCTGCTTTTAAAACTGACCCTGAAAATGAGTCTTTAGATTTTTGTATCTTTTAAGGTGGGGGCTGACCTTGAGCCTTCTTAGCTTACCAAAGGCAGACAACAAGTACACCAAAGTACAAAGTACACCATATGTATTTATAGAATTAATAAAGAAATAAAGCTATTGGTGCGGGTATTACAGACTCTATAATCAAAATAGATAACCAACAAGGACCTACTGTATAGCACATGGAACTCTACTCAATGTTATGTGGCAGCCTGGATGGGAGGGGAGTCTGGGGGAGAACGGATACATGTATATGTATGGCTGAGTCCCTTCACCTGAAACCACTACAGCATTGTTATTCGGCTATACCTCAATACAAAATAAAAAGTTTAAAGTTAGGGGGAAAAAAAAAGAAAGTCCCTGAATTCAAAATCATTTGCCACTATCCATGTGACCTTGGGAGGTATTACTCAATATGTCCAAGATACGGAGTCCTAATCTACAAAAGAGGGATAACAAGACGACATGGCTCCCAGGGTTGCTGCAAGATTCAATGAGCTAGTGCCTATATTAGCACAGTACGTAGCCATTCATCCTCTTATTACTTCTACTGTATTAATTTCTTTAGCCTATTGGAGGTGATAGAGGGGCAGTCAGATGTGCCCAAACAATTCTGGGAAACCAAAAATTCTCCCTCTATAACACTTTAAAGTTAAATTTTGTTTTTAATTCACCAAGTTAGCAAGAGTGTTTGATGCCCGTCTGTGTCCACATGTACAAAGAGACACAAAGCAGTCATGGAAAGGTGGATTTGATAAGCATATGCTACTCTCTTCTCAAGCAAAAGTCAAATGTTCCTATGCCATGCTGTACGAAGTTCTGAAATAGTCTGAGTGAGGAAAGTTGGTTGTCATATATAACACGGGCATATATGAAAACACCAAACCCCCAAGCATTACACAGACACGTTCTGTGTAATGTTTGTTTCAACAAAATGGCATCATCCGTGATACTGAATTAACATTCCAGTTTCAACTTTAATGGATTTTAGTTTGCTGGTATGGGTTTAAAATTACTTTGCCTTTGTGAGCCATGCGTTATAAGAAAGACTTAACTAGTTTCATATTTTCCATGTTGTAACTAAAAGGATAGAATTTAAATCTTCAGTGAAAGAGGCCCCTTTTAAAGTTTCAAGCTTGAGTAACATCAATGAATTCATCAGATCACTCACAAAATTATACCCAAACATCTTTACCAATCTCTGATAGATGAAAAAGCAAAGAACTGGGAAAATTAAATGAGATGATGCATGAGAAATGCTCTATATGGTACCTGTCTCCTGTTCTTAATAAAGTTTTGTCATTATCATTATATTACAATCATTAGTATAATCACCAGTCATCATTACCTATAGACACATCTATTCATCTTCTACTGTAAGAAGGAAACCTGGGTGCTATTTGCATTAAGTAGCCAAATTGGCAATAAATGTTCATTTTATCTTTCCTATTTTAGATAATCATTGTTTTCTGGTACACTGGCCACACTGCTGTTCTATGTTCAAACTGGGAAAAACCAACGAGTGAGTAACATTTTATTCTACTTGTTAATAGTGGAGTCATAATCTTAGAATAAATATTAAGTGAATGAATCAGAGATTCCAGAATCTTCAAATTGACTAAAATGGAAATTTGTAAAGGAAGATGCTATCAAACCAGAAATTAAAACAAGATTGAAATAAGTCCCTCTAGTAAAGGAAATCATCAGTATAAGGACATTCAAAAATGTCTGCTTCTGTTACACTAAAGCCTTCTATCAGAGTGCCATCTGAAAACCTGGAAAAATCATTATCTTTTAACTTTCTCTAAAATTCAACAGAAAAAAAAATGTAGAACAAATTGCAAACATCTATTGTGTTTTAAAAGAAAAGTAACACTGGTTATCACTAACATTGATTCTCCTTCCATAAAAGAGAAGCTTTGCAAAATTCTAGACACTAAATCAAATCTGTGGCCACTTCAAGGGAAATTCTCATTGGTTATCAAGTTCAAAACAGGTTAGGCTGCATTCAGAGAACACCAAAGTTGGATATAAGTTTTGTACCAGGAGACATCCATACCATGACATATATACTTCACTACTCACAAACTGTTCTTGCACATAGAATACACTACATTCCTTTTGCATTTCCCCTTGACATGAAAACACAGTTTTCAAAAGATGTGCTTTCCAAGACCCACTTTATGCTTTCTAAGACCCACTCAAGACGCACTCTGGGCCCCAGAACCCTCCAGATTAACTAAAAGGATTCTCCAGAGTTGAAGGAATTTTCCAGGTTGTTTTAAGCTCCGTGACTTGGGCGAACACTACACTTCCTCAATTCAGACATGGATGATGCTCCCAGGGGTCCTCGAGACGCAGAGCGTGGCAGGGTGCTGACAGTGAGGGGCAAACACACCAAGACTTCATAAGGGATGATGGAAAATCACTGCCTCTAAATTAATATCATTTACAGTAGGACTGGAGAAGCACATGTGTAATCATACTGAATAAATGTAAAAGAGGTGTTTTACTGTTTATATACGTGTGCCCAATAAACAGTGTTGGATCAGCCAGCTAACCTAACCACTTAGGAAAAAATAAAGCTTGATCCTCTCCAAAAAATTTGTACATGGAAATTAGCAATGCTCATATACAAATGAGACAGAGAATTATTAATGGATTTCTTGATCCATTAACGTCTTGGAAAAAAAGAGGAGTTTCTGCACTTCAGCAATGGGAAAAGAAGAGCATTGAGGAAGGAGTTACGGAAAGATAGGTGTCGGTAGTAGAGGTCATCGCTGGGTGACTAACTGGGCCAGTGGGCTAAGGGAGTGGAATGATGTTACTGCTGGCTTCAGGTCACAGTGCTTCCTGATCTTACCTGCCTGACTCACCTCTGAGCTCCCCGCCTTTCCTCACATCTCACACCTCAGCTACACGAAATGTTCCCTTCCAGTACAGTAAGTCCCCTACAGGCGAACATGTTCTGTTCTGAGAGTGCAACTGTAAATCCAATTTGTTCATAAGTCCAACAAAGTCAGGCTAGGTACTCAACTAACACAATAGGCTATATAGTACTATATTGTGATAGGTTTTTAATATTTTTCACACAAATATTACATAAACAGCAAACAAAAAATAAAGAAAACATTTTTAATCTTACAGTGCAGTATCTTGAAAAGTACAGTAGTACAGTATAACAGTTGACGCACCTTAACAATACCAGCTGTATCATCCCTGCTTTTACACTTGCTTCTAGACATCCTGGGCTTGAAATAAAGATACTGTATTACAGTACAGTACTCTATCCAGTGTGGTACAGTAAAGTACACAAATGCATAGCCACTTGCAGAGGATGCATGCACATGACACTGTACACCAGACACGTGAACCAATATATGTAACTGGCATTACATATGAACACAGGTTCTCATCTTTGAAAGCATGCAACTTGAAGGTTTGCAAGTAGGGAATTGACTGTGCTGTGTTCTTTCAAGCACTCATGCATTTGCACATGGAGTTTTTCTATCTGAAATACCTTTCTCCAGTGGAAGAACCCCTACACATTGTTCCAGACCCTAGGAAAACATTCCCATACATCCACAGCTTTCTGCACCCTTCCCCCGCTTTCATCCCATAAAAATGCCTCCAAATCCACTGCTCACTCTTCCCTTGTGCGCATTCTTATTTCCCACAAGACTGAGCACCAAATCTGGGTTAATTTAGAATGGGGCATTTCCTCTAGACATTCATTCATCAGTCTGCCACATATGAATCGGAATAAAGCCCACCTTGAGCTACAATGATTTGTTTACCTGGTTTTACTAGTGGACCTTCAGTCCCTTAAGCCTATAGCAATATTTCTTCTTTATCTTGGCATCTAGCAACATGGTAAGTGCTCTACAACTATTTGCAAAATAAATAATGAAAATAGTCTAACATTTAGCTACTTATATTAAGTTCCTTCTCACACATAATTTTCAGCTTTTATGTTGTTTTTTTTTTTTTTTTCAGTTGAAACTTGGCTTAATTTCTCAAAGTAAAGATGTAGTTCAAAAATAATTCACCTCTTCCTTCTCCTCCATAGGCGGAGTTGAGCCATATTTCTCATCTACATTATAAAACCCCTTGTTCTCTAAGCACTCTTCCTATTCCTTTCTTTAACTTCTCCATTAATTCTTAAAACATGGCAAAATAGCCAGAAAATAATACTTTTACAATAGAGGCACAGTAAAAGGTTTACATTATTTCCCATCTTATGTGAGTCCAAGTCCTGCTTGTATAAAACCAAATACGTATTTAGCTGAATTTGATTATTTGTTGTTCTATCACTACGAACAAAGCTAGTGGAGGTGATGGAATTCCAGTTGAGCTATTTCATATCCTCAAAGATGATGCTGTGAAAAGTGCTGCATTCAATATGCCAACAAATTTGGAAAACTCAGCAGTGGCCACAAAACTGGGAAAGGTTGGTTTTCATTCCAATTCCAAAGAATGGAAATGCCAAAGAATGTTCAAACTACCATACAATTGCATTCATTTCAGTTCAGTTCAGTTGTTCAGTTGTGTCCGACTCTTTGCAACCCCATGAATCGCAGCACGCCAGGCCTCCCTGTCCATCACCAACCCCCCTGTCCATCACCAACTCAAACTCATGCCCATCGAGTCGGTGATGCCATCCAGCCATCTCATCCTCTGTCGTCCCCTTCTCCTCCTGCCCCCAACCCCTCCCAGCATCAGGGTCTTTTCCAATGAGCCAACTTTTCACATGAGGTGACCAAAGTATTGGAGCTTCAGCTTCAGCATCAGTCCTTCCAATGAACACCCAGGACTGATCTTTAGGATGGACTGGTTGGATCTCCTTGCAGTCCAAGGGACTCTCAAGAGTCTTCTCCAACACCACAGTTCAAAAGCATCATTCATATGCTAGCAAATAATGCTCAAAATTCTCCAAGCCAGGCTTTAACAGTATGTGAACCAAGAACTTCCAGATGTTCAAGCTGGATTTAGAAAAGGCAGAGTAACCAGAGATCAAATTGCCAACATCCACTGAATGATAGAAAAAGCAAGAGAATTCCAGGCAATTCTTTCTTGAATTGAAGGAACTGAAGTCTGCTTCATTGACTATGCTAAAGCCTTTGACTGTGTGGATCACAACAAACTGTGGAAAATTTTTCAAGAGATGGGAATACCAGACCACCTTACCTGCCTCCTGAGAAACCTGTATGCAGGTCAAGAAGCAGCAGTTAGAATTGGACATGGAACAACAACAGGTTCCACATTGGGAAAGGAATATATCAAGGCTGTATACTGTCACCCTGCTTATTTAACTTCTATGTAGAGTACATCAAGCAAAATGTCGGGCTCGAATAAGCACAAGCTGGAATCAAGATTGCAGGAAGAAATATCAATTAACTCAGGTATGCAGATGACACCACCCTTATGGCAGAAAGTGAAGAGGAACTACAGAGCCTCTTGATGAAAGTGAAAGAGGAGAGTGAAAATGTTGGCTTAAAGCTCAGCATTCAAAAAACAAAGATCATGGCATCCGGTCCCATCACTTCATGGGAAATAGATGGAAAAATAATGGAAACAGTGGCAGATTTTATTTTCTTGGGCTCCAAAATCACTGCAGATGATGACTGCAGCCATGAAATTAAAAGACACTTGCTCCTTGGAAGAAAAGCTATAACCAACCGAGGCAGTGTATTAAAAAGCAGAGATGTTACTTTGCTGACAAAGGTGCTTATAGGCAAAGCTATGATTTTTTCCAGTAGTCATGTATGGATGTGAGAGTTGGACCATAAAGAAAGCTGAGCACCGAAGAACTGATGCTTTTGAACTTTGGTGTTGGAGAAGACTCTTGAGAGTCCCTTGAACTGCAAGCAGAACAAACCAGTCAATCCTAAAGGAAATCAATTCTGAATATTCACTGGAGGGACTGATGCTGAGACTGAAGCTCCAATACTTTGGCCACTTGATTCGAAGAGCCAACTCATTAGAAAAGACCCTGATGCTGGGAAAGATTGAAGGCAGGAAAAGAAGGGGACGACAGAGAATGAGATGGTTGGATGGCATCACTGACTCAGTGGATGGGAGTTTAAGAAAACTCTGGGAAATGGTGAAGCACAGGGAAGCCTGGTATGTTGCAGTCCATGGGATCGCAAAGAGTTGGACACAACTAAGCAACTGAACAACTGCAGGAACAACATAGCTGTGTTTTCCCCTGATGCAAATTATCCTGCCTTTTAATAGATCATGGCTTTAAATTCCATACTCCCAATAAATGTTTCTTTTTTTCCCTTTGTAGGATCAATTTACTTAATAAAAAAAAAAGATGCTCTGGTTAATGGCTTAAAGTGGAAAAGATTCCTAATTCCAGTTTTGTTATTAAATCAGAGGCAAGACATTGCATCCTTAAGGAAAACCTCTGTCAACCAAATCACATCCCCAAACCACAGCCCTGCACTGTTTAGCAATGCCCAAGATCAAGACTTTAACTCTTGCAGACACAGCGGATAATCCATTTAAAATGTGAATTATGTTTTTCCAGAGTAAATGTGTCATATGATCACAGAGATTTAAATGATCTTTAAAAACTGGCTCATTAGTTTAGACGTAATAAAAAATAAACTTTTAGTGAAGGGAAACACGAGGTCAAAAAAACTATCTTCCTACATCTAACATATAAACTGAAGTTCTCTAGCACGAATTTACCCAGGGTCTAATTCAGGGACTCTGAGGAGTTCTCAGTGACTAGTGACAGATTCCTCAGGGCTGATATTCAGAAGAGAAGGAATATTCTGGTAATTAATTTACCAGAAGGGGAAGAAAGACAAGGCCCTGAAGGCAAAAGAAAAAACCCAAAAGACACTTGCTCTAAGGCCAGAGAGAAATGAGCCATGAATTTCGAAGGTCACTACCTGAAATCTAATACAGGCCCAGAGGCCTTGAAAGGGTATTCTAAAAACCTCGAATAACACAGGAATACAGAAATCTTTTCATTTCCTATTTAATAAGGCAACTTCAAATATCCCATTCCTATTCAAAAAGAAATTAAAATTACACAGAAGTTACATTAAAACACAAGTTTACAATGCAAATTGGTTTTTATTCTAAAGATGTCTCACTTTCTAAATTTTCAAGTTGTCAGGCAGTACCTTACAAATGTCATAATCAGGTCTTTCAAAAATTAACAGCACAAGACAACAAAGGAAAAGGAAATACTTAAAAAAATAGTCTGACACTTTTGATTATTGAAGAATGGGGAAATAAATTACCAAAAGTTTCGAGAGTTTAAAAAGTTGTTCTGTTCATAGAGTTTAAAAAGTTATTCTATTCATAAGACTTACAGCTTATCTGTAAAATCATGCTCATGCTAACATTTAACTCAATGACCAACATAATTTATGTATTATACAGTAAATTGAGAAAGGTACATTTCTCCTACATACCATCAGTTCAGATAATTAAGCACCTAAGATATACCACAACCTGTTAATACCAAGAAAGGTATTTAGCGATATTCAAAATGGTCTTGCCTCATATCTAAACCAGATTTCCAGTACTGCATAGATTTCCCATCAGCTCAGCACCCACAGGAAGATCTGATGGTGTAGGAAATGGCAACCTACTCCAGTATTCTTGCTGGAAAATTCCATGGGCAGAGGAGCCTGGTGGGCTATACAGTCCATAAAGTCGCAAAGAGCCGAACACAGTTGACCGACTGAGCTAGCACATACCACAGTACTCACCAACTTCTGAAAAGCACCGCTAAGCCTACTTCGGTGCCTTTTTAAAATATTCCTTCCACCTTGAATCTCTTCTTATCTCCCAGGCAAGCAGCCCACTAAGCAGCTTTGTGATCAAGGGGAAGTGACCGAGCTTTGAGTCTTAGGCTCCTCGCTGAGAAAAGGCTGTTTTGAGTCTTAGCATACACAAAGAGATGAGCAGGACTTCTTACAGACCACTGGAATCATTTACACTTCCTCTCATCATCAGATCCAGCCTAGGTCAGGATAAACTCTCTTTCTCTAGATTCTTTTAACTCTCACAATTTAGCATGCAACTGGTTTTAAATTATTTAGTTAAATTAGTAATTCTCCCTGATATATTTATTTCATTAGGATAGGTCCAGTTTACATCGTAAAGCATTTGAAAAAGTTCTAGTAAAGATAAATATTCACTGAAGCCCAGAATGGAGCCATTTAAAATATCTTTTAAGCAAACAGCTTATACCTAGATACCAAAATTTACTTTTAAGGAACATTTTAATATTATAAGGAATCTCTCATGAACAGTCTATTTTTTAAAGTTATTTACAAACCAGTTGTAATATTTTAGTTGCTAAGATGTTTTCTTCAAATTGCAAAATTATAAATCTTACTTCTTAGATTATTCTCCAGAAGCAAATTTTCTCCATTCTATGAGTAAAGCACATGATTCACTGTATTATTTCACCCACCATGTGTAACAATGCTTCCTGGGGAAAATACCATCTAATTTCAGGATGGTTCATAAGACTTCCCTGAATAATGATTACATTGCACTTGTAAAATTAATTATTTTCTATGCTACAATCATCAGTACAAGTCAGCATGGCTAAATGGTTAGCTTAGTGGCTATGGAACCTTACATGTAATTTAACATTAAGGGAATGAAATATATGTGAACGAAGTTTGCCAACAGTGAAACATTTCAGAATTGGGGTAGTTCATCTGTTCAAAATACATAGCATATGCAGGTCAGAAAGCGAGAGGTGCATATTTTTTTCACTGCCATCTCTTTAAATAGCACCTTTTTCTATATCAGCTCCTCACATAACATAACCCAGTTCAAAATTAAGTTTACAGCCTGGCAAAAAAAAATCTTGCTGTGAACTATTTGCAAGCTTATTTTAAAATCAAATGACTGATCCAGGTAGAAAATACTTATCATAGAAAATATGTATCATTATAAGGAACATAGCTACTTGAGGGTTTTTTGTTGTTGTTGTTAAGTTTTAAAAATGCAACCAAGGAAAAGAAAAATACTATCAATACCCACAGGCGAGAATGAGCGTCTTCTCTGAAGGGAAACATTTCAGCACCGTGGAGGCAGGGCTGGTCTGTACCACCTCGAAAGTTCTTTCCCACCCTGGTCTATGACCACAGGATTAGCATTGTTGTTCTTCACAGTGGACTAAACTAAAGGGCTCTAAAAATACTTTGAAGCAACCTAAAAGCAAGTAACAATTTATGCCAACCCCAGCAGAAAAGAATGCTGATATAAAATTTCCTGCCCATGAACTTCCTAGGGGAGACGTCCTAGAAAACACATGTGTTGTTGATCTGTTTGCAAAGCCATTTCTTCAATTAGTTCCTGGAGACACAGAAAGTATAATTAAGTAACTAAAGATAACATCCCCCATGAAACTCATTCTAACATCAGGACAAAGCCTACAGCACTACCTTGCCTAAATCTCATATTTATCATCCTTATCCACCTCTGCCTGAGGTGCTAATGAACAAATTATCAAAAGTCACACGACACGGAGAAGACTAAGAACCTGAAAAGGCTTTGATCCAACAGAAACCTGAATAATCTACAGGTTAAGCACAAACCCTGCTGTACCAGGAAAAAAAGGTGGACCACATTGACCTGAGCAGAAAACAGCAAGGAAATACTTTTACAACACAGCTGAAAGGATCATGAATTATTGAGAGCTGGAAAAGACCTTAAAGATCATTTTATGGCAGAGGAAATTAAGACCCCAGAGATAAGTGACTCACTCAAGGTCACGAAGCTGGTTAGCTGCTGAACAAAAACCAGAATCCAGATCTCCTTCCTTTCAGGCCAAGATTTACTCACAAAGTCCCCACCTTCCTGAAGCTTGATTTCAATATATTCTCTCATTCCTCAAAGGTATGATCAATTTTAAGGCTGACTGAAAATATACACACACGCTATTGTCAAATGAGTTCAACCATGATTTTCTTTAAGGCAAACGGAACAGGCATAGATATCACAAAGTCAGCGTGAGCCATAATCACCTAAATTCAGTGTTTGGAAGACACACTCGGGTTGGTGCTATGACCAACTCCCCACGTTCAGATTTTTACCTGGGGGTAAGAAGGTATATATTTTGCTTTAGTTAGTTCCCCAGCTGCCTTTGCAGAGTTCAGCGGAGAGCAATTTTGCAGAAGTTAGAGAGCTGTCTCCAGCTGAGTTCACATGTAATCTGCAGCCTGTCCGGGGTAGCCAGTAAGCAAATCAGCCATGAAGACTTTTGTCTAACAAATTTAAATTACCAAATACCAACGGTACATGACTTGGTGCTAGCAGCTAGCATAAATGAAAACTGTAGATTTAATTCTCTGTGTACCTATTAGCCCCTGAGCCTTTACTAATATCACTCAAAAGCAGTGCCTGAAAACTAGCAAGCAATATTGAAGACAGAATTCAACACCTTACTCAGAATTCTACAGATATCCATGCGGTGGATGTGGCAAAAGTCACTGAGCTCAAACACAGCAGGAAAAGGAATTTTGTATTTCCTTTGTTGCGCTTTCTTTGTTATTTTGCTCTCACAGAAGACTCGTAAGTACCAAATGATGACAGAATCACCAACACTTTAGGACGTTCTTTTTGTGTCTTCATCTGTTGTCAAGCATCTGAGAAATGGCCAGAGAATCTCCCTATTTATCTGGCTTCTCCAAGCCATTATGAACACATTTCATAGAAAAAGAAGGGTACTGAGAATCCACAGAACACACACACACACACACACACACACACACACACCCCATCAGGGTCAATAGGCCACTCTTACTAGGTTATTGATCAGCTAAATAATTGTTCCATTTTGCCCTGACCCTTCAACCTTATCCAGCCAGCAAAACTTCAAATCTGGGATCAATACAGCAAAGCACCACCTCTCACCCAGATGCAGGAAGCTGAGAGTTCCTGGAAAAAATCTTGCAGCTATGTTTCTCCGTCAATGCATGCCTTGAGTCTTAACTGGGTAGCCAGTAGGCATGAATTTTTTGGTAACACTAGTTTCTACCCCCTCCTCAGGGACCATACTGAACCTCCGTTAGACTCTCGCCCAACAACGGGGTGCCTTTACCTCCTACTTTGTGGGAAGTCGGAGGCCATCAGCATGGTTAAAATTCAATTCCCCTCTCTTCTACCTTCTACCTTTCTTCTACCACCAGTGCGCCCCTGGAGGCTCAGACAGTAAAGAATCTGCCTGCAATCGACCCAGGTTTGATCCCTGGGTTAGGAAGATTCCTGGAGAAGGGAATGGCTACCCACTCCAGCATTCTTACCTGGGAAATCCCATGGACAGAGGAACCTGGTGGGATGCAGTCCATGGGGTCGCAAGAGTTGGACACGATTAAGTGGTTAACACTATTATTTTCATTATCTCTAAGGTTATCAGCATTCATACCCATTCTGAATTCCAGTTGAAAGTCCTCTTCCTATTGGTGTCTATCCTTCCAATTGTTTCCCTGACCCTAATTTTACCTAGAGACAGGTCACCCTTCCTTCCTTTTTTTTCAACTACTCTTTTTTTTATACTTTGCTGTACCCAGGCCATAAACTTACTCCAAAATGACCGTTTTTCTCTCCAGGCTAATTACCACACTTTTAGGCTCTACTTTGGCAGACCCTTTCTCCCACACCCCCTCCCACAATTCATGCATACAGACAGACACATGTCCCCCTTAACTCAAACATCCTGAGAAAATACTCCGCTGCTCAGTCATCAAAGCTTTGCTTCTCCCTGTTTCTCTGAACAGGCTTGATTTTCCTTTTCAGGCTCCTCAGTTTCCCACCTGTCCCCTGAAACACAATACCCTGGGGCCATCATTCCCAAGTCATGATTCTCCTCACCCATCCTAAATGAATCCACCCATTACAGGCTGGTGGGCGCTCCTAGATCTGGACCTATTCGCCCAACTTAACCCCTATCTTCAGAAAACCACGTTCAGTGATGTACTCGGCACTGACATGGCCATGTTCATGGACATCTCTATCTGATGAACTTTCTTCCTAGTTTGGTCCTATACTTGCGATCCTTTTTCTCACAGTAATCCTTGAATCCCTCCTGCATAACACTGTGTTTGGGACTTAATATGTACTTAATGGGCTGAATGAATGAACTAAGCAATTACTTCTAATATTATAATTTTCTATAAAATTAGCATTTGAGTTGTGAACTCACAGCATTATAGTTAAGGACATAGGACACAGAATATAAACTCCTACTGCACCCATATCTCAAAGGGGAATGAAAATATTATCTACCAGGAAGCATGTTTCCCACTGTATTATAAACTTGTTCTACAGACTAATGACATTTAGTGACCAGACTATAGGACCTTTGAGACCTCATTAATTTCTGCCTAACACAAGGGAGAAGAGGAGTTCAACTTTCTAGCAGGAAGAAACAGTGAGGCTAAACGTACTCTGGAACAACCTGGTTTGCCATTGAGAAGTTGATGCAATTAAGAACATGTGTTTATACATTTCTAAAGAAAGGATTAATGGGGTTACTATTTTCTTAGCCTAATGAAGTAGCTTTTCAGTTCCAGAATTACCCGAAGGTCCCTTCCAACAGCAGAATTCCGTACTTCTCCAGTTATTGTTAAGCTTAAACAATTTCTCTCCTTCTGTTTAACTCCTTAAGTCTCCGGATCAAACTTTGCTAATTTCCTGATTTATTAAGCCTTCATTGTTCTTAAGTTAAAAGGTCCATTTACTTATCATTCAATCACGGTTGAGGCCTTTCATCTCCCACTGAGAACCGACTGTGTACACAACAAAAATCTTCAGAGCGGAATCAGGAACAGAAAAGAAGAGCAAATCTCCTGGATCAGCCTCACATCCTGTCAAATCAGGACCCTATGAGCTCTGTGGGGGCATTGACCACGGTTGTAAATAGTGTATGAATCTGGACAATTACAAATGTATGTTTTTGCTTTTTCGTTCATACACAAGCCCTACTAGGGGCTCGCCGCAAGTTGAATGGCTCCTTGTGTTCACTCCAGTTTCCCAGCCCATGCCCTCATCTAATTAGAATTTCTGTATCCTCTGGTCTCGCTGAGTTCCCTTTACCTTCTTTTGTATCAGACAAAAGATGGTAATTTACGTCTAATTAACGGAACTGAGTCATAATGAGTTCTCTTCTCTTAGACAGCATTTGAATGTCCAAAATAACCAGCGAGATTGGGCTTTTGAGACTCCCTCCAGCTTAAGGTTTTTCTAACACAATGCTCTTATTCAGGCCTTCTGCTTTGCATACAGTCAGAGGGCTGGAGGTTATCCACATTGTGAAATTCTTTGGCTAGCCATGCCCTGAGTGATTTCATGGCACGCAGGCTGATTTCATATTTTCTGCTGAGGAGCTCTGTTGAAGCTTACGATGGCATCCTTTTTATGCTTCTTCCTTAGACTTTGAAATGCCAGCTTTTGCCAGTTGATGAACTTGATAGCATTCTTTATGAGATCAATTTCCTTGTGAAAGATATAAAAGACAGGATGAAAGAGAAGTCTGATGCAAAAGCACAGAAGGGCTGTGCATGTGAGTGAAGAGATGTGTGGGGAAGCATAAAGCCTTCCTCCCCACGCCATGAGGAGGGACAAAGATGGAATGGTATAAACACAAGCCTGCCTGAAGAAAATAGAGCACATGTTCTAACAGAAACAGTAACCGGGTTAAAGGACTAAAGGCATATTCTTGCTCTCTCACATGCCAGGGTATTTTAAACCACCCTCTATATGTGCCCGCGTGCCAACACAAACAAACCACAAACTCATGCCCTCCTGTAATGACACCATTTGGACACAGTGAATTTCATTTAGTTTTTTGTTTGCTTGTTTTTTTTTTCTTCTTTTGTTGTTTGCTTTTTAAAAAATTTATTTTCTATTGGGCTACAGTTGATTAACAATGTTGTGATAGTTTCATGTGGAAAGCAAAGCGACTCAGCCATACATATGCATGTATCCATTCTCCCCCCAAACTCCCCTCCTATCCAGGCGGCCATGTAACATGGAACAGGGTTCCATGTGCTATGCAGCAGGTCCTAGTAAGTTAAGCATTTAAAGTATAGCAATGTTAGACACAATGAGTTTTTATTCCTGGGACTGGCTTCATCCATTCTTATTTTATTACGTTGGATTAAAAACCAAAAAAAAAAAAAAAATTTCTCTCTACACCTCGAATACCTCAATACAAAATAAATTAAAATATATCCCTTGGATATAAGATTGTTACATTTTAAAAAGTGTGGTACTTCCCTGGTTAAGACTCTTTGTTCCCAAGTGGAGGGGACATGGTTGAGGAATCAAGATCCCACATGGCACATGGTGTGGCCTTAAAAAAAAATAGTAAACAATTTAAAAAAAAAGTGTGGCAAGACCACTTAACCATTATCCTCTTCTACTGAAATACATGTTCTCTGCTGCTCCAATCTTAAAAACAATAAGAAAACAGAACAAAAAATAATGTTGACTTCCAAAAATAATCCAGACTTTCATCATGGGAGCCATAGGGCAGGGAAATTATAGCTGGGTTACAAAAGAAGGACAGGGCAAATGCAGGCTAGTGATTTTTTATTGTTTGTCTCCTCATCTTTTCCCCCATCTCAGAGGGAGTAGAATGCAAAATTGACAAACACAAGCTTCTCAACAGATGCATTTAATTTAACAAATGGAAAGACAATTCTTTGGTAACTAGGTTCCCTGGTGAAAATGTTAAACTAGACAGTAAGCCAGAGAAAATGAACTACCTTGATCAATTAGGCTTAATGGGTGAGAAGCAACTAACTTACACAGCTAAGTTGACAAAAACAGGTTAAAGAAAAAGGACTTTCATATGAAATTAAAGTATAATGTTTTTTCTTTTCTGGGGAGTGGGATGAGGGTAGACTGGTACTCAGAAAATGAATTACATTTTTGAGTATATAAGCAAAAATCACTATAGGCATTTTTAAGTAACTGCCTTTACCCACTGAGTCTGAAGATCTAGTATCAGAAATATGACATGTAAGCCCTGGACATGCAAATGGGTTTGGGAGTTAATTTATAAATCTGACTCATGAACCACAGCTTTTATTTCAAACTAAACTGCAAATCATGGAGATGTCTCCAAGCTACCCAGAGAATCTGTTCTAATTAATAGCACAGGGAATCTTAGGTACTTGAAGGCAGGCAGATCCTGACAGTAATGGCGGAGGAAAGGCCCTTCTTGGGTGTAGGTCTACCCTAGAGGGGTCTGGTGAGCTGTAAAACTAAAAAAGTAAAGGGTTAACCACTCAGTCATATCCAAATCTTTGCAATCCCATGGACTGTAGCCTTCCAGGCTCTTCTGTCCATGGAATTCTCCAGGCAAGAATACTGGAGTGGGTTGCCATTCTCTTCTTCAAAGGACCTTCTTGACCCAGGGATGGAACTCAGGTCTCCTGTATTACAGGCAGATTTGCTAAAGTAGCAGACAGAAAGTAAAGATTCCCAGCTCCAACAGCACCCCCAGTGGTGGGGAAGGGCTTCTAAGAGGTTGAGGGAGGTTTCCATGACAGCCACCTTCCCAGCAAGTCAAGTGTTTCTAAACCGGGGGCTGTCTGTACATACCAGAGATAACGAGGATACAAACAGTGTAAGTGCAAAGTGAGTGGAAGCAGAGTCTGTGTATTGTGAAAGAAAGCACGTGTTTTATGCTGGATGTCAGGTAAAGATTATGGGCAAATTCAAAGGAAAACCAAGGCTGACTTAAAAAAAAATTAATACACAGATCGTTATCATTATGTGTTAATTTATAAGAGTGACTCTAAAAAAGCTTTATAAACCAAAAAATTACTTAGTTTTACATGTTGAAGCTGAAACTCCAATACTTGGGCCACCTGATGCGAAGAGCTGACTCATTTGAAAAGACCCTGATGCTGGGAAAGATTGGTGAGTTTGGGTAAACTCCGGGAGTTGGTGATGGACAGGGAGGCCCAGCGTGCTGCAGTCCATGGGGTCACAAAGAGTCAGACACAACTGAGCAACTGAACTGATTTGTTATTATTTATGTGACTTAGTTTTACTCATTTCTCCTTTCTCATAACTGAATATACATAGAATAGAAAAGGGAAGTTGAGTTTGACAATAGATCAGAAGTAAGTTCCCTTTATTTGCAGTTCAAAACCATGTACTTTGAGAAGATGTTTCACAAGAAAGAGCAGCTGGAAACAAACCTCAGAAAAACCTGAACACCAAACTTCTCTAACTTGAAGGCAAATAAGGACACCGTGAACTGCTAACTTTCTGAAAAAATATTTTAGGATTTCAAAGAAGTCAGAAACCATGTAACAATTACCACAGAGAAACCGAAGAATAATATTCAGCCACAACTTAGAAAGATTATGGGAGACATAGAAGTTATAATTATATGATCTTTGCATCATAATTATTATTATAATCAATCACATTTCCCAGCGCTAAGAAAAATTTTAAATCATTGTTTCTCTTTCTATACAAGAATATCTAGGGATTTCCCTGGTGGTCCAGTGGCTAAGACTCCAAGCTCCCTGTGCAGACGGCCTGGTTCAATCCCTGGTCAGGGAACTAGATCCCCACCTGCTGAAACTAAGACCTGACAGCCAAATAAATAAATACATATATATTTTTTTTTAATGGAGTATCTAGTTTTTCACAATCTTGTTCCCAAAAAACTTCTATGATAGTCTGTACAGAGAGTCACGCTTTAAGTATTAAATTATTATTATTGAATTAAGTTGAATTATTTAAAAATCTGAAATTTTCACAATTTTCACTGCAATGTGGTTCAAGCCCAATAATCTTTCTAAAGCAAACGGTTATATCTAATTCATCAACTTCCTATTTATATCAAGGTGGGAGGGATCGGGGGCAGGAGGAGAAGGGGACGACAGAGGATGAGATGGCTGGATGGCATCACCGACCCGATGGGCATGAGTTTGAGTAAACTCTGGGAGTTGGTGATGGACAGGGAGGCCTGGCGTGCTGCAATTCATGGGGTCGCAAAGAGTTGGACACGACTGAGCGACTGAGCGACTGAACTGACTGACTGACTGATACCTATAACTGCTTTGTGTTTTTAAAGAAAGATTGGCGGAAGCCAGTTAGCTGAAATTATGATTAGTACTCTTACCAGGTCTTATTCTTAGAAATACAGTCAGCAACAAATATTGTGCTGGCACGTAACACCTAACGTTGTATGACAGGTGCCAGGGACACAGCAGGAAGCAAGACAGAGCTCATGCCTGTCACCCTGGAGCGGTCCACACTTTAGATCCATGTTTGGCAGACAGAGAATCTTCAAATCCATGGCAAATTTTGCTTTTATAAATTTTTGATTACACCCTTTTATTAAATCTTCAAGTCTTCAGTGATGAGAAGCTAATGTGTAGACAGCAACTTTCAAATTTGAATGCCATAGATAAAAGCATCTTGGAGATCGAGGCTGTTCCTTTCCTTTTTGAATATAAGTTCTAATGTTTCACTTATAACCTAAGTACACACAAAAAACCTGACTCCCTCCTGCATATTAGTAATGCTCTTTTTCACATGTGTGGACTAAGTAATGATAATGAAAGAACATATTAAATTCAGTATGCTTTAAAATGCCTACATATAACAATTATCCCAATCATATCTAAATTAACAGGAAGAACAGTGGCCAATGTGTGGTGCTGTTAATAATATGGATTCATATATTGGGCAATAGTTCTGAGGCCCCTAAAAGAAAAGAACCAAAATCTCATCCAGTTTCTCAACACTACCCTTGAAGGACAACTTGAGGGGCGGAAATGACGGAACCAGTTTGCCAAGGTGAACTGTCCCTCTAGCAGGGTAACACTGAGGTCTACTAGCTTTCACCCAGGTAAGATCTATAAACTCTGTTTAGGTGCAACCCACAACCTTCTTTCCCAAGATAACATTTCTCCTTTACCTACAAAATTCAAAATTCAACTCTGTATATATATTTGACTTCATTCCTGTACACTCTTAGAAATGCTCTAAAAGCTTTTCTCCTTCCAATCTTACGGTAGATAAGAACTTAATGAAAGCTAAAATACAACTTCAGGACAAAAGACAAATCTTTTATTGTACTGTAGAATGTTGCATCTATCATGGCCTAAAAATATCCTGAAGTGAGTATAATATTTCTAATGCAACTTTCTGGTTTAGGAAAAAAAAAGTCCTTTTATTTCTTTTCACTCTGCCTACAAGTAGAATATTGAGATAATAGAGATTAAGCCTTAAATTTCTACATCCAATAGTAGTAGAATCACAAGAGGACTGAAAAACCATTTGTCTCTACGAGGTAATATCCAATACGTTAGTCCTTTGGGCAGTTTACATTGATTTTGCATTCAATTGCATAGGTCAACTTTCCCATTTTTTTCCAGGACAAAGTTGTAAAAATGACAGAATCTAGATATATTCTGATATGAAGACACAAGAAGAAGGTAAACTTAAGAGTACCATTTTCTGTAATACCTAGATGATTACAAAGAGGTTTATTTTTGTTTTGTTTTTCCTGTCAATACTAGAAATTGACACTAGGGATCATAAGCCAAATGGAGAGCAGAGGTGTTAAGATTGTACTTCCTTCTCCCTCACCACCCCCCCGCCCCCAGCTACTCTTAAATTACTTTGAGAAAAAGGAAAATGAAAAACGCCCCCTGAAACTTAACTGCCTTTCACCTAGTCTGTAACTAAGTGGGTTTAATTCCCTCCAGTTCAGTCAACCAGAGACTTTGTCCTTCAGTCTGTCTGGCAAATATTTCACAATCCTTCCAATGTGTTTTCGTAAAGTATTGAAGAAAAAAAAACTCATTAATCTAAATCATCAAAAAAGATAAAAAATAATATTTTGATGGGAATGAAGCAATTAATCCTAATGATTAACTCCAATTATTTTTCAAAGTACAGGTTTCCTCAAGCTTCACAGAAAAAAAAGATACAGAAAAAAAAAAGGTTTTAAAGAAAACTTACTGATCCGCTCTTTGAGGAGCTGCCATTGGAAAATTAATTAACAAAATACCGACATGTATCTTCAGGTGGTCTTCCCTCTGGGTACGACCGGGTCTGGATCTCCTCTTATAAAGCCTCAGACCTCATCAGATTGGGGCTCACCCTGATGAACACAGGGCTTCTCAAACGGTAAAGAGTTTGCCTGCAATGCAGGAGACCAGAGTTCAATCCCTGGGTTGGGAAGACCTGGAGAAGCGAATGGCAACCCACTCCAGTACTCTTGTCTGGAATATCCCATGGACAGAGGAGCCTGGTGGGCTACAGTTTCTGGGGCTGCAGGAGTCAGACACAACTAAGGGTCTGACACTCCCACTGATGACCTCACTTTGACTCAGTGGCCTCATTTTGCCTTAATTACCTCTGGGAAGATCATATTTTCAAATACAGTCATTTTCTGATGTACTGTTGGGTTCAATGTATGTATTTGGAGGGACAAATTCAGCCCATAACATCCCCACTAGCCAAAAATTAACCCTTCCTTTCTGAGTGCCTCTACACTGTCTAATTTTCTCAGCCCAGCATTGTTTATCTCCAAGACCGATGAAAGAAGATTGTGGGAAAGTCAGAGAAATTACTGACCCTGACGCCAAACCAATAACCGTCAGAGTTAGTCGCGGTCTAACCTTAGCCTTTTCATAACTGAAGGAATGATTATTTTTGTGTATCAATTTGGGATGGTTATGATCAAATAAACATAAATATGTCAGAGGAACATTTGGACAAAGAAATTTTACTTGTTAGCACTCAGAAGCCCAGGGTAAGGCATTCAATCCAATGACCAAAATTCTTTTAACAGCCGTATCTCAAGAAATAGGAATACAATGCTGATCAGAAGAGGGAAAAAAAAAAAAAACCACAAAAATCCCAAAGCATGAAAACTGTAAATCCTCACAAAAATTGAGCAGTTGTAAAATCCTAATATATAAATATTGTTTTTGTCAGAGACCATATTTTTAGGGAAAACCACAGGAAGACAAAAATCATAACCCAGGGGTGGCACCAAAATCACACTGCTAGTTTATTTCTAATTTTATTTACATTCCAGGGAATTCATGAAATTACAGGAAAAGAATCACAGAAATCTCCACATCTTTCCCCTCATTTTAACAGTAAAGGATGAGATCCATTAAAAAGACCACCTGGAACTTCCCTGGTGGTCTAGTGATTAAGAAGCCGTCTTGCAATGCAGGGAACACGGGTTCGATCCCCAGTTGGGGAACTAAGATCCTACATGCCACAGAGCGATGAAGCCTGCAAGCCACAACTGGAGAGTCCATGCACAACAAAAGATCCCATTTGCTGCAACTAAGACCTCATGCAGCCAAATAAACAAATAAATTTTAAAAAAAGTTCCTGACAACCAGGTAGATGCATTCAATATTCAAGCTGAGGCCACCACCTTACATCTAAGTTGAATGCTCTTTCCAAAGACAACCAATGAATCTGAATGCTTTTCATGTTGTGGAACAGATCACTAATGTAGGTGGCACTGAACCATCACCTCTGTCATTCTGAAGGGGTTGTTCAGAAAGACAGTGACAAAAGGAGCTGTTCACCTTTTTGTAAGTCACCACATTCACCTTTGAAAATACTGTTGATGATGTTACAAATCCCCTTCCCCAGAAAAAAATACACAAACATAACAAAATTTGGCATTTCAGAAAAATCAAATACTCCCCTACAAAATACTCAAGAAGTAAAACCTCTGACACAGATCAGAAACAAAGCCCAAGTTAGAAGTTTTTTTGCTCCTGAGTCCTATCTTAACAGAAAGAGTTTCTATGTAATAATGTAATAAGCTGAGAGTTCTAAGTTTTTGGAATTCAGTGAATAGATAATACAGAGTTTCAAAGGTTTCTTTCTGCCCTCTACTCCATTCTAATCCCATATGAAGGCTACTTTGGCTGTGTCTGGTGTGATTAAGGAAAAAAATATGTCTTTATCTTTTAAAGTCTCAGCAAAGTTAAAGACATAACATTTGATTGTTCTCAAAAACAATAAAACACTTGACAAAGTTCAGACAAAACATTGTGAAAACTACTGACACTGCCAGCCAGTTGCATGATTAATATAATTTCCTTGACATATTTTATTTCATTCCTTTATGTACTATATAATATATTGAAAAACTAAAACTCAAAACTCAGTAGCAATTTGTACAGGTATTTGTCACAAAGAGAACTATAACTAAACCCCCAGAGTAAACTTCAGTCCCACTTTTTAAAAAAAGCAAACAGCATACAGATATAATAAATGCCGGTTCTCAGATCCAGGAAACATTTCTGGAGGAACATACAGAATGATGAGAGATGGGCAGCATATGAGCAGAGACTGTCCTTAGGGCCAGCTAGACACACTGTCACAGCTCATAAAAGAGCGAACCAAAGTTATTCTTGCATCTGATTAAAAAACTCTTAGGCTCAAATATGCAAAGAGATGCCTAAAGTTGATTATATTTCTTAAGAAATACATTCTATATTTTTAAAATATTTTCCTTTCAGGAAAAAAAAAAAAAAAAAACCCTGGGGAAGGTCACAATCGTTTTGGAGTTCGGCTTCCCCAGTCATAAAAAGAAGTTTTAAATAGATGATTTCTAAGATCTCTGCCAGGTCTAAGGGCTACATTTCTATGACTTCAAGGTTTTAACGGATGAGGTTGGGGATTTATAGCTGGCCTGGCCAATTTAACTAAAAGTTGATCAAGTTGGGGAAAATAAGCTTTGATGAATTTGTAACACGCTATTAAATAATTTTTCCAATAATTCTTGATCACTGCTGCTCTACAAAAGTGTCTCAGCTCATGTTTTTAGTGCTTACAGACCCTTTTAAGCTCTAAAACCAGACTTGTCAATTACCTAGAGACCCAGGTTTTCCCTCTGTAAATGGTCTGGCCAGACTTCAGGCACCAGAGCTTTCTCATCGTTACATGCTCTGTGTCCAATAAATCCTAGGACAGCACTCAGACATCCAATAAATACTTGCCCAATTAATGAACAGACTTAGGAGGCACTGCATTGCTATGTGTTAGGCGTGAGGAATTAAACAAAAGAATCTGACTATGGGTTTCTACCTCCCAAGAAGCATCCAGAAAAGAGAACACAGACACATAAAAAAGAATTACAATGTACTGAGATTAAGTTCCACAATGGAGAGAGTACAGGAGGCATAATGACAATACAGAGAAGGGATGAATGAATTGGTATGGGGCCTAAGAGGTGATTACTGTGAATAACTGCGTGCATACCAATGTCAGAAAACGAACTATTTGGGGAATTAAGCCCTTTGTACTAGCCATGCTTCTTTTACTGGTTATTACGAGGGTGGCTCAGACATGTTTTTATTCTTTAGTCTGGATCCAAATGAAAACCCAATGAGGTGCAATTCCCTCTGTATTACTAGGTCTGTAAAGGTACACATTACAGAATTTAAATTTTACATACATAAAAAGCATATGGAATAACCCCATAAAAAAATGGAATGAGCTTCACTGTGGCAAAGAAAAGGCTCCACTAGGCAACTATTTGGGCATAATTATGAATAACGATTTTATATAAGACAAAATTCCAACAGTATTAGGTCTGTCCCTAGCAGAAATCAAAGATTTATAAAATGAAGAAACCATGGGATTCTTTTTTTTTTTAATAACATACATAACACACAATGAGGGGAAATTATTGCAAAGAATACTATTAATTAACAACACATTTTTGGAAAGCAGTATGAAAATAAACGACAAAAGCAATAAAATAGCTTCAAGTAATTCCACTCCTAGGAATATAGGCTCTATAAATACCCCAAAAGAAATAAAAAAAGATAGAAGCATTAAATTGTTCATTTGTCATTATTTTTAATAAAAAGTGGAACGAAATCCAAAAGGATCAAATTATGGAAAAACACTAACAAATTAAAATAGAGTGACACAATTTAATATTATGTATTCAATAATTTAGGATCTTAAAGGCACTGCAGATAGAAACCAAAAAATCTGACATCAGGAAAATGTACGAACTATGAAATGCCCATGTACTTTGTAAATAAGTTGTGTGTATGCTATGTTACTTCAGTCGTGTCTGACTCTTTGGGACCCCATGGACTGTAGCCCACCAGGCTCCTCTGTCCATGGGATTTTCCAGACAAGAATACTGGAGTGGGTTGCCATTTCCTCCTCCAGGGGATCTTTCCAACCCAGGGATCAAAAACGTGTCTCCTGCACTGCAGGCGGATTTTTGCCGGCTGAGCTATTGGTGGAGCCCAAGTAAGAAGTAAATAGCATAAATCAACATTTGTTCTCTTGTAGCAGCAATGCTTAAAATAAATGATAAGCTAGACACGCTCCCTACTCAAGACCGATCATATGCAGAATTAAAAACCTGCCAATGGAGTACAGACATGCAAATTTATAGCATTAGATAATTTTTCCTATGAACATAAGTCATCATTCAAAGTCTAGAGCACATGTCACCTCTTTCAGCCGCCAATTCTCACAGCAGAAAGTAACATTTACTCTGACCTCGGTATTTCCAGTACATTCTGTTAGGTTTCTCCTGAGGCTTTAAATCAGGATCTCTCTCGCTGCAGAGGGTCTCTGTGTACCGATTCTGACTTCTGGGGCGGGTGTGGGGGGGTGGAAGAAGGCAGGAAAGGGGAAGGGAGGAAGGAGGGGGGCAGGAGGAGTGATACCCTTTTTCTAAGCTTACACACCTGCATCTACAAAGAACAGATGTGTGATTTTTGTTTCCTGAATTTTTATGTCTCTAACAGAGTTAGAAGAAGGAAACCAGAGAGGCTGTAAATGGAGGTAAACAGTCCAAATTCTCCTCCTTACCTATGGGTTACAACATTCAGAAGAAATCAAAGCTATAATTTGGTTCCTTTGTTCTTTTGGAAAGGAACTATTTAATTAATTAATTTCTTTGTACTGAAGTATAGTTGATTTACAATCTTGTGTTAGTTTCTGGTGTACAGCAGAGTGATTCGGTTATACTTATATATATTCATTTTCATAATCTTTTCCATTACAATTTATGGCAGGATATTGAATATAATTCCCTGTGCTATACAGTAGGACCTCATTGTTTATCCATTCTATATATAACAGTTTACATCTGCTAATCCCAGACTCCCAATCCATTCCCTCATCCCCCATTTGCTTCTTTTTAAAATCCTGAATTCACATTAAAATAGTCAAACCAGTCTCCAACTTCATCAATGCAAAGTGATGGTTAAAACCATCTAAAAACTAAAAAACACTAAGGGCCCTTGCAAGTGCATTATCTAATCAGAAATTCTCTCCATATCTAAAGAACACTGCATTGCTACTTAAATACATTAGAAAACAGTTGCTATAAAGGGCCACTGAAATAAAAGATAAAAATAACCTTTATAGTTTTTTCAAAATCCCATAAAGGTTTTCAAAATTTGATAAAAATGGATAGTTTTTTATTAATTTCCTTTTATTTTGAAAAAATACATTAGGAAAGATCACAAAGGAATCTTACAAACAGCAAAATCCTCAATGTGCATATCCTGTGTTCCAAAATTTCATTTGCAGAAAATTTATCCTGAGAAAATAATCATGTACATGATAAAGATTAAGCTACAAGGATGTTTATTCCAGAATTGCATACATTAGCAAAAAGTTGGGGGAGGGTTAGTAAGTGCTTTATAAAAAGACTTATTAAATAAACTGACAGCCCATCTGTATACTGTATTGCTATACAGACAAAAAGATATTGAAGAATATTTAATGACACAGGAAAATATTCAAAATACACCATTAAGAAAAAGCGCACAAATGTACAGTGGAAGTCAATTCCTGGGGAAAAAAAAAAGTAAAGTTGATTCTTGTTATTCTCTGTAGTTATATTCTATAAAATCATTTCAAACACTGAGTTAGTGAATATTTAATTATTCCTCCTAGGAGAAATTAGGAGTGAGGATCCTATAAGTCTGTGGTCATATTTTTATCAACTAAATCAATACATAACTTTATTGTATGTGTGTTTCTGTTTAAAGACACTTATTAAATATATATATATTGCTAATTCATTAACATTGAGCATACAGTCAACAGCATGAATTGTATAGAGAAAGTTCTTAAAACATGAAGTAAAAAGTGCAAGTGTTAGTTGCTCATTCTTGTCTGACTCTGTGACCGCATAGACTGTAGCCCACCAGGTTCCTCTGTCCATGGAATTCTCCAGGCAAAAATACTGGAGGGGACAGTCATTTCTTTCTCCAGGGGATTTTCTTGACCCAAGGATGAAACCTGGGTCTCCTGCATTGCAGGCAGATTCTTTACCAACTGAGCCACCAGGGAAACCCCTAATCAAAATTAAACCCTATATTAAAGCCTAAATAAAGCTTATGATACACATATTTTCTCCAAAAGGCACATCTACAGCTTTCTTGCACTTAGGAACAGTTGATAGCACTTCGGTCCCATGCCTGCAGTATAACAAAATCACCAACCAGACAGACTGTAGAAAGGACACCCTTTTACAGGATGAGGACTGAGACAAAGCCGTGATGCTTTGCTCAGTATCAGCCGGACAGTGGGCGTTAGGTGACTCAAATCTGTGCCATGCTGTACTTGGCTGTGGATAACCTTGAGGGGGCTGGGAGTACTGATTAAGGGGTCACAAATAAATTCTAGGGAGGAGATGAATTCACAAGTACAGAATCCATGAATAACAAGGATTGCCTGTCTATATACAAAGTCACAGGGGAGAACAAGGTGGATAAACTAGGAACAGAAGTCTCTCCAAGGTGGCAGTCAAGGAGGTCTTTCTAGAGGAATATTTACATTCTTCTCTTTGCTCATCTGCTGTTTCAAGGTAAACTTATTGTAATTCAGTGGTTTTTGAAAAATACATGATTATCAATTCAAGTTCTCTACAGCAAATGTTAACTTTTTGATTAAGGGATATAAACGATTACTAGCAAAATCTTTTAAATTATGATGCTTTCATATTTTCAGAATTCCCTTTATACCAGTAAACATTCTATGATATGGAGAGTTACTTAACATAAATGATATCCCCTAAATATTGACTGTGTCTGTTCTGTAGGAATTAAAAGGGATGCAGATCAAGAAAATGTTATCATTCTGATTAAGAGAAAATAAACTCAAGTTATTTATAGAATAAATAATTTTCAAAATACTGATGTCATATCTCATTTTTTATGTTTGTAGTCCTATTAAAAAGTTTATTATCAGTTGAAGGATTTCATTGAACTCTTTTTCATCAATTAAAATCTGAAAAGTTTTTATCAACACAGTAAAAATAAAGTCAACTGGCAAGAATCCACTAGAAAGAAGCTTATTAAGGGCAGAAATCTCTAAAACCAAAATGATTTAGAGTGGAGAGAAGATAAATATTAAGTATAAATAAAGACAAAATTAAATACAAATATTAATACCACAAGGATAAGGAAAAAAAGGCTACAGAAATATAAGAAAATTTGAGAGGCAGTGTGATATAAAGGGAAGCAAATAGCAAGTAAAATGAATGGTGTACAATTTCAGAGAACAGACAATCTTAGATTCTTTTGAGTACATTCAAAGGTAGGAATAACCTTCACCTTAGCCCATATATTAAACACAAGGTTCAAAGAATATTATATTTCAAACATCTGTGAAATTATGGCTTTTCAACCAGCAAAAACAGAAGTATTCCCAGATTCCCAAGATGGAAACTTATGATTCTTTAACTTCTATAATGAACATTCATTCAGTTATCCATTCATCATCCATCCATCCATCCATCAATATTTATTGGGCACTGATGTTTGCAAAGTATTGTCATGTACAGTTACCACGTGTGATGTTAAAATTTTATGTGTCAACTTGACTCGGCCACAGAGTGCCCAGCTATTTGGTAAAACATGACTTTGGGCAGGGACTTCCCTGGTGGTCCAGTGACTAAGATTCCTTGATCCCAATGCAAGAGGCCCAGGATGCAACCTGGATCCCTGGTCAGGAAGCTAGATTCCGCATGCCACAACCAAGTGTTCGCTTGGTGCACCTAAGACCCCGCATGGCAAAACCAAGATTAAGATTCCATGTAACCCAACTAAAACCCCAAATAAAAAATAGATTTTAAAAAATTACTGAGTGCTTCTGTGAGGGTGTTTTTGGAAGAACTTGACATTTAAATAGGTAGACTGAGTAAAGTAGATCCTAATGTGGGTGGACCTCATCTAATCAGTTGAAAGCCTGAATAGAACCAAAAAAGCCAATCCTCCCCTTCAAGTAAAAGAGAATCCCTCCCACCCGACAGCCTTCAAACTTGGACATGAGCTTTTTCCTGCCTTCAGACTTGAACTGAAACAGTGGCTTTTCCTGGGTCTTGAGTCTATCTATGGCCTTTGGGCCAGAACTACCCCATCTGCTCTCCTGGGTCTCCAGCTTGCAGATCTCGGGAATTAGGCTTCAAATCACGTGAGCCAATTACTTATAATAAATCACATATAAAGGTTTGTATAATAAAACATACATGAGGGTTTCTCTGGAGAACCTTACTAATACAATAGCACACTGTGCTAGACAACTATGGTACATATGAGCAAGTCAGAGGGCCCGAGTTTCCCCTAATCTGGTATATGACACAACTTCTCTGGTCTTCAGTCTAGCTTGGCAGACTTTTCAACCAAGAGACAATCCAATGTCACTCATATTTAAGATTTATGCATCACGAATGCATATTTCAAATATTTTAATAAAACCTAAAAACCTTTTTTAGAAACTGAAAGGACTACAATTATTAGAATCTCTAATTATTATGGAAAATTTCACAAGATAGCTCACAGGTCACTACATGGCAATGACATGTGCTAATTCCCTAGATGACACTTTATCCCTGTCTGCCTTGCTGAGCAAGAAGGTCTGAACACAGTTGAGTAAAACTAACCCCAAGAAGAGGGATAAACCAGAATTTATTGACACGCCTTAAAAAAGGGAAATTCTGTGAAATTTGTTAACAATTATTAGTATCCCATTATTAATACTCACAGCACTTCATATCTGATGCTAGTTACCCTCCCCTCAGTAGAGAACAGACCATCTGGCATCCATGGTGATTTGGGAGTATAAAATATAATATTTTATCTCTAACATAGCTATTGCTAATGATTAAAATTCATATGAATGATTTAAATAACTTTCCAGTTACACTATACCTAGAAAACCTCAGTAGGTTGCTTCCCATTTAATATTTTTTTATATCCAAACTTCTGTTCTAGAACAGTCCAGAATTTCCCATGTTCCACAATTTTCAACTGCACATACAGCCCCTACCTCCCTAGCAGTGTCATGTGACCCCCAGAGCTATTTATATGACCCTCCTGACTACACACAACTTATTTTCATCTCCCATAATGAGTTTAGTTGTGAATTTTCCTGCTTTTCGAAGCCATCTGCACCTGTATGCATTTCTTTAACAGCACCCTATTAACTTAAATTTCTCCAAAAACCACCTGGAGACTTGACTGTATCCACACCTGTGATGTATAAACAAATACGCCACAACACATTTTGGAATTTAATCTCACCCAGCTTATTTAGTACCTACTTGCAAATTTATTGGAGTAAAATGTTATGTTCTCAAATAGCAGTTCGTGGGGACTCAAGAGTTTTAAAAAGACAAAGAATTGATTAAAGGACAGGAATAAACTTCTCTGGAATCCAGGAAACCAAGCACAATAGATTACAAAACTCTGGCCTAAGTATCAAAGGGTGTCTAATTTCCTTGATTGCTTAAGAAGGATTCCAAATACGTAAAAGTAAAAAATAAAATTACTTCACCCTACAAAGGCTCCCTACTTTGGTCTTAATGGATATCCTACCAAAACCAAAATTAGCCACTCGGGCACCCGTTTTAAGTTTTCTCTGCCTTCTCCGCTTCCACCTACATCTCTTCCTGTTTCTCAAACTGCCCAAGAGGGAGCCAGCGCTGGAAGTGCAGTGTGAGAAGCTGATGGTGTTTGCTGGTGTTTGCTTTCCTTCGGCCATCTGTGCAGAAATGTCCCCCAACCCTAGCAACTCACTCCAGGGGAGGGGCTGGAACCACTTCTACTATGAAATTGGCCTGGGACCTCATTTCCCCATTAGAAGAGAAAGTAAAAGTGAGTAGGTTCTCCCTCTCTTTGGGGGAAACTGTGATGTTTTCCATAAACCAAAAAATCATGAGTTAACTATAGCAGAAAAAATACAATCTTTTTTTAACTTTATTAAAAATGTAGAAATGAAACCCCAAGCGTTGGGAATTGACTGACTGCAAAATGCCTAAAGAATTAAGGCATGAAAAGTTTCAAGCACAGCCAGGGTACTCTGATCCATCTTTGCAGAATCATTTCTTTAAATCTTTTCTTTTGTTTTGTTCTATTTGAGTTAGAAACACAAGGTACACTAACCAGAGACCAAAATCTCTGCTTTCTGGTTCTGTTTCTAGCCCTGCAGTCAAACCTATGGCACCTTATGCAGGACAAGAGGCCCATTTGTACACTGAGCATCCATTAGTGAGTGATTGGAGCTGGTACCTTGGGGAAGGGCAATGGCAGAGCAGATTATTATTTATTTTTTAATGAATATGCAAATCGCCCCCTAGCCTTTTTAAGTCAAGAGTTTAGGCACTTAATGTAAATTAACATAGAAAATCCTAAAACTTATCTTGTGGTTTGAAGCCAATTATTGTCATTAGAGGCCTTATTTATTTGGCTTATTTGTGGGAGAGGTGGTGAGGGGTGGGGGTTGCAGCCCCGAAACTACTTATCTGAGAAATGAAAATTAGAAGGAACTGTAAAGTAGAAAAAAAAGGCTATTAATAAATCCTGAGCAATGCTAATTACCTAAGAATCCCTAATTACCTAACACTGCAATTTGAAACTGGCTTTCAAGAGTATACAAAAAATTTAAGAGTGTAAATTTAGAGTCAGGAAAAATACATACATAACAGAGCTGATTGTAATCATCAAAACATGATTTGCCTAGAAAGCACACCCTGTTTTCATTAGTTACTTAACTGGTACTTGTACTAGGTAGATGGTCAAAAAAGAGCCAGTTAAGAAATAAATGGTATAAGGAAGGGTCTTTGTTGTTCTTCAGTCGCTATGTTGTGTCCGACTCTTTATGACCCCATGGACTGCAGCATGCCAGGCTTCCTTGTTCTTTACTATCTCCCAAAGTTTGTTCAAACTCATGTCCACTGAGTCACTGATGCCATCCAACCATTCCTTCCTCTGTTGCCCCCTTCTCCTCTTGCCCTCAATCTTTCCCATCATCAGGGTCTTTTCCAGTGAATCAGCTCTTGAGCCCAACTGACAAACTCCTATATATTTATATATGCCAAAAAAATGTTCAATAGGATTTGAAAATGCAATTTTAAAAAAGTTTTTGACTCTATAATACAAAAACAGAGTGTACATGTGAATATCAATGGTCTGATAGAACCTGGAGCAAGACTTTTTTTGGCAAGCTCCACCAGCTGTGGCCAGCAGCACTAAGTTTTTATTATACTTGATGCCAACTGGTTGTGATTTTTTCTGTCTGCCCCTCCAAGAAAACAATCACTGTTAATTCCAGTTGGTTATATTATTGATTCTGGTTATTTAAACAGATTTATAATGAAAGAATACTATAAATAATGTTATCAACAGTTTCTGTTGGTTCTGTACCAAATATGATGACTGTGAAAATATTTATCACATATCTGCACACTAAGGGTTCCCCAAACATTTGCTTCTGAAGAAATGAACTAAAACAAAATTAACTAAAAGTGCACAAGTATTTGTCCTGCATCATAAAATTCACTTACGTGAAGTTGAAGTTATAACTTAGTATTTTGAAATTGAGTCATCAACAGATGATAATAAATTTTCACCTTTCTTCAAAAATTTTTGTAAAACCCATGAAGTAACCCCAAAATTTAAACTAATTGCTTTACACAGTATCCCAATACCTATCCACTATCTTATAGACGTATCAGAAGCTAAAGTTATAAAATTGTGTCATGAGAATAAGTAAAATTATTCTCACCCAAGTAAATTTATCCTTATAATTAATTCAAAAATTAAACATACTTTAATAAACAAAAAATAATTTAACTCCTGAAACATATTTGCTGTTTTTCAGTCATGTCCAACTTTTTGCGACCCCATGGACTGCAGCATGCCAGGTTTCCCTGTCCTTTACCATTTCCGGGAGTTTGCTCAAACTCATGTCCACTGAATTGGTGATGATATCCAACCATCTTGTCCTCTGTCGTCCCCTTCTCCTCCTGCCTTCAATCGTTCTCAGCATCAGGGTCTTTTTCAATGAGCTGGCTCTTTGCATTTGGTGGCCAAAGTACTGGCACTTCAGCTTCAGTCTTTCTAATGAATATTCAGGTTGATTTCCTTTTCAGTTCAGTTGCTCAGTAGTGTCTGACTCTTTGCGACCCCATGAACCACAGCACACCAGGCCTCCCTGTCCATCACCAACTGCCGGAGTCCACCCAAACCCATGTCCATCAAATTGGTGGCTCCATCCAACCATCTCATCCTCTGTCGTCCCCTTCTCCTCCTGCCCTCAATCTTTCCCAGCATCAGGGTCTTTTCCAATGAGTCAGCTCTTCACATCAGGTGGCCAAAGTATTGGAGTTTCAGCTTCAGCATCAGTCCTTCCAATGAACACTCAGGATTGATCTCCTTTAGGATGGACTGGTTGGATCTCCTTGCAGTCTTTAGGATTGACTAGTTTCATCTCCTTGCAGTCCAAGGGACTCTCAAAAGTCCTCTCCAACACCACAATTCAAAAGCATCAATTCTTTGGTGCTCAGCTTTCTTTATGGTCCAACTCTCACATCCATGCATGACCACTGGAAAAATCACAGCTTTGACTAGATGGACTTTTATTGGCAAAGCAATGTCTCTGCTTTTTAATATGCTATCTAGGTTGGTCATAGCTTTTCTTCCAAGGATCAAGTGTTTTTTTTAATCTCATGGCTGCAATGATCATCGTCAGTGATTCTGAAGTCCAAGAAAACAAAGTTTGCCACTGTTGCCACTGTTTCCCCATCTATTTGCCATGAACTGATGCACCTCATGTGAACAGTTGACTCACTGGAAAAGACCCTGATGCTGGGAGGGATCGGGGGCATGAGGAGAAGGGGACGACAGAGGATGAGATGGCTGGATGGCATCACCGACTCAATGGGCATGAGTTTGAGTAAACTCCGGGAGTTGGTGATGGACAGGGAGACCTGGCGTGCTGCGATTCACGGGGTTGCAAAGAGTCGGACATGACTGAACGACTGAACTGACTGACTGAACTAATGAGACTGGATGCCATGATCTTAGTTTTTTGAATGTCGAGTTTTAAGCCAGCTTTTTCATGCTTGCTTTTCAGTTTCATCAAGAAGCTCTTTAGCTCCTCTTCACTTTCTGCCATAAGAGTGGTGTCATCTGCATATCTGAGGTTATTGATATTTCTCCCAACAATCTTGATTCCAGCTTGTGCTTCATCCAGCCCAGCATTTCACATGATGTACTCTGCATATTAAGTTAAATGAGCAGGGTGACAACATACAGCCTTGATGTCCTCCTTTCTCAATTTGGAGCCAGTCCGTTGCTCCCTGTCTGGTTCTAACTGCTGCTTCCTGACCTGCATACAGGTGTCTCAGGAAGCAGGTCAGGGGGTCTGGCATTCCCACCTCCTGAAGAATTTTCCAGTTTGTTGTGATGGCTTTAGCGTAGTCAATGAAGCAGAAGTAGATGCCTTTCTGGAATTCCCTTACTTTTTCTGTGATCCAATGGATGTTGGCAATTTGATCTCTGGTTCCTCTGCCTTTTCCAAATCAAACTTGTACGTCTGGAAGTTCTTGGTTCACATACTGTTGAAGCCTGGCTTGGAGAATTTTGAGCACTACCTTGCTCACATGTGAGATGAGTGCAATTGTGCGGTAGTCGGAACATTGTTTGGCACTGCCCTTCTTTGGGATTGAAATAAAAACTGAACTTTTTCAGTCCGGTGGCCACTGCTGAGTTTTCCAAACTGAAACATGCATGTGGATTCAGAAATTATTTCATTATAATGAGATATACTGAAAATAAAATTCACCCCTCTGCAGCTTCACACCACACTTTCTGATGTTATAGTGCATTTATTGGAGAGAATTTTCCATGGTAAAAATACCTGACCTGGAGCCAGGAGTCCAGGGTTACAGTCCCTTTTATACAGTTCTTCAGCTGTGTGTCCTTGGGCAAGTCATTTAATCTCTCTGGATCTCATTTCCTTCCACTGTAAATGGAGAAGGTTGTGGTTGAAAAGCGCTAATGTTCCATCCTGTTCTAATAACCTATGAATCTGTGTGAGAGAAAGTTCATAAATATTCCATAATCTTCCTTTTACCAAAATGTTACTTCCAAATATAGATAACCTTTCATGACACAAAGCAAATGTTATGACAAGGTACTTTTCAATTAATGCAAATTTTAAAGTTACTATTTAAAACAATTCAAAAATAGAGCATACTCTATCAAAGATGTTGTGATTTCAGATATTTCAGAACACAACATAGGGATTGAATGCCAATCAAGTTAAATCTGAATGAAGCAAACTATCAAGTATGAATTTTACAGTTCTGGAACACTTCCAGATTCCTTCTATCATTTTCAAAACAAGATTTTCGAAAGAAAAAAAAATAAAGTAAGCCTCAATTAAATGGAAACCGCCAATTATATACATTTCAAATTAAAAAAAATTTTTTTTTTTACTCTCATATTAGAGAAAAAGTTCAATTTGACATCAGAATAAATTCTTATCAGTTATTCAATAAAACTTTTCTGCTCTTTTCTAACTTCTGGGGTATAGTCTGTGACACAGAACACTAAAATAAAAATTCAAATTCAGAAAAATGTTCACTCAGGTCAGTGAACAGTCCTTAATTAAAAATATAATCGCATTTACTATTGGTGTGATAATAAGTAGCCAAAATCTCCTAATAGGTTTTATAAAAATGTTTAAAAATAAAGCTTGAATATAAATAGGTTCCTGGTTAACCCCTTACATGACTATAATGAGCCAGGGAAAAAAAAAGAATGTGTGGATTAGTTAATTGAGGATCTACCATAAAAGAAATAATTGGATGTTGTAATAAATGGGAAAAGAGTAGAATACGTTGTCTTGAATAATATCCTCATGCTATTATTACTTCACTCACAGTGCTTATTCACAAGTTTTCTGCTCTGAGATTCTGAATGTGAGATTCTTGAAAATGTTTATTTCCTGCCAGCAGTCAGTCACCATGAGCAAATATAGGGATGGAAAGTGTTGTCTGCATTTTATGAGTGTCAACCTGTGGTGTTTTTCCCTCTTCCCAGTTAGGTGGCCTGAACTTATTTTTTCATCTGAGAAAGAAAAAAATATATATCTATAGAAACTATCCATGACAGTTATAAATTTATAGATATGATTTTTTTAAAATCATGTAACTTTTAAGTACTCAACCATAAGGAAGTCCACATAGCTAGTCATCTGAGATTCAGAGCACCTATCTCATTTCATAGACTCTTGCTTCTGGCTTAACGTATTCTTTAAAGGCTATTTTTCTATAGGAAGTTAAGTATAGATCAACTCTAAAAAAAGAAATCAAGTTCAAGTCCTTAATTTACAATTTAGATTTAGCACATCTAATTGTATTAATTATATTCCAGTTAACATGAGATAATTATTTTTTTTTGCAGTTTAGCTACACACATACTTAGTGAAAATTATTTTGTATATGAGTACAAAAATAAAAATTACACACAGAGGTGTGAATAGAAATGTGTGCAGGTGTACACACACATACACACATATACAAAACTAAGAACTTATTACCAATTCTCTGCCAAATATTTTCTGAGATGGTGAAACACTTAAATGGTAAAATTGGTAAAATGGTAAAAAAAAAAGCCCCACAAGTTTGACAGTTAGAAGCAGACCAAATTAGAATGTTCTGCTATAGTTTACTGGCTGAAGTAAAGGTCTCAGAAAAACCTAGCACCTATAAAATCAAAGCTGATCAGGAGTAATAAATTATTTGAAGCAGGATGCCTAAAACTTAAAAGTGAAGAAGTTAGTTGGTTCTTGGTATGATAGTGAAGTCTGGAATGAACAATGGTACACATATTATTATAGAAACCACTGAATCAGAGACATGTTGTAATATGGAAAACTATAGGAACACTATTTCCTAAGGCACTTAAAATGACACTAGTCTAAGGAAGAAAAAGCCCTGTGTAAAAACTAGGGAAATAATTGAATGGCTTCATAGGAGTATAATATTGCTACAGACCTTGCATTTACAAGTGGATCTCATTCCCCTAACACTTAAGAGTTACAAATAACCATATTAGAGTTCCTCTCAATCCTATAAAGAATCAGTCAATAAAACAAAGAGGTTTGCAGAGAAGCGGGCAGAAGGTCAGAAAGGCAGCTGTCAAAAGAAGTATGTTTTCCTTTAGGGGAAAAAAAAATGGAAGATTTTATGCATTTTAATTAGCCTGCTTGCAAAAGAAGGAGAACATATCAGGTGAAGAGTACTAATTATCACCTTCCAGCCCCACTAACACTTTGAAATCTAGTGAAAAAGAAGGAAAGGGGGTGAAAAAAAAGAAAGAAAAACACCCTCTCACTATAGGCCATTAAAAAAAATTATATATATATATGTATGTATGTGTGTGTGTGTGTGTGTGTGTGTGTGTATATATATATATATATATATATATATCAAGGTTTCTTCCAACATCCTTCCAACAACTCCTGACAAGATTTATCTTCAAAGAACTTTCTTGTTTACAAAATAAATTTTCCCCTCTGTTTCAAATTAAGCCCAATTATCTGGCGAACAGTTTCCATAATAAAACCTGGTAGACAGAGGAAACATTTCCATTTTTTTCCTCCTCCATTTGAGAGCCTGCAGGTTCTAAGAAGTGAAAACCATTCTTACTTATCCCATTAACACACAGGTGTTGAGAGGGCATGGAAGCCCCTGGAAAGATAAATGGCCTCATTTTCCTTGGATCAGGTTTTTGTGATAACTTCCAAAGAAAGTGCTGAAAACTCCCAGTTCCTTATTTGATCCATAAATTTAAAAACTACTATGGGAAACATAACATTGTCCTGAAAAGCATCATTGACTTTTTCTGGTCAGTGGCAACAAGTCATTGGTGTATCTAGTCATTGCTGAAGGACAAACTACAAATACTCAAATATTAACAGGTCCATCTGTTGAGATGGCAAATAGATTAAATGCACTCAGAGACCCTTGAGTCCTGATGATTCTCACTCACCCAGAGAGACTGGGTTCAGCTTTTAATCAAGCAGCTGCTCAAAGACACATGTGTATCGCTTTACCAGTCAAACACAGCACCCATCCAAGGAGGAATTTTAGAAAAATCAAGTTCGTTCTACATCCTCAAAAATACACTTATGTGTGCCTGATATCCACAAAACTTAACTACAAAATTACAAATTTTAGTCTATCCCATGGTAATATTTTGTGTTAGGCAGAGGACTTACCAGAAAGTCTTTAACTAGCCATTTCCTATTGATGTGAACTCTGCTTTGCAAAAACAAAAAGGGATACTTTGAATAAAACCAGGTCATGGTTAGAACAGAAGAGCTTTTCCCAAATTTTCTTGACCTAAACTAGAAGCAAGAGAAATGTCTAAACAAATTTTAAATGCTTCCTTCTCTTCCTAGTCTATAAAATTGCATTTACCTGACCTGTCAAGAGGGCTTCCCAGGTGGCATCAGTGGTAAAAACCCGTCTGCCAATGCAGGAGACATAAGAACTGTGGGTTCGATCCCTGATTCAGGAAGATCCCCTGGAGGAGGGAATGGCAACCCACTCCAGTGTTCTTGCCTGGGAAATCCCATGGACAGAGGAGCCTGGAGGGCTATAGTCCACAGGGTTGCAAAGAGTTGGACATGACTGAATCGACTTAGCATGCACATGTGACCGGTCAAGAAATGAAGAATAATGAAACCCAAGTCCAGTCCTCTCTCAACAGGCCCCTTCATGTTGAGCATTAAACAATAATCTGACAACAGGACAGAACATTCTCCAGTACTAAAATCAGCCTGACTAATCTCATTAAACCAGCATCTGAACCATGGCCATCATGGAATGGGAAAATAATTACACTGTTAATACCATAAATACTGTATCTACAAACTCCTGTGACTGGAGATAACAAGGGGCAAAAGAGAAAGCTCATTCTTGAAATGTCTAATACAAGAAAACTTCCCACAGAAACAAGACTTCCAGACTGCAAAACAAATGAATGTTGGTTGATAGGCCTGTGACCCTAAATTGCCTCTAGTGTCAGTTTTAACACTGTTAGGACAGAAGGAAGTTTTACCAGTTTACAAAGAACTAACGAATAAATAAATAATGGAGTGCCATCTAACTCCCCCCAGTTAGGGGGAATTCCTTTAAAGATAAAGACATATTTAGAAGAATGATGCTTTCTTCCTCCTTACAGCTCATGAAAGATTTAAGGAGAAAGGTTTATTGAGCATAATGAAAACATAAAGTGGAACTCTCTGGCTGTGTCTCCGATTTTATTTATTTATTTTAATTAAAGTCGAGTTGATTTGCAAGGCTGTGTTAGTTTCCATGTCTCCTTCTAAGTATTATCATAACAAACAATATGAGAAGCTAAACATGAAATAATCATACAAATAAGACACTGCACTATGAGTCTCCCAAACTGGGGAATGATTTATTACTGCAAATTTCAATATAAAGCAAGACAGAACCAAGTCTTCCCTTCATGGTGATTTCACAAATAACTGGTGTCAAATTCTCTTTGACACTTTTCCCTACTACTCTGCAATATGAAACTCTCAAAGGAAAAAAAAAAAAAAAATAAGCTTTCATGTTTAGAGAAGCAGAACAGGAAGAAAGCTTTCTTCACTGATTGTAAAATGATATATTCTTATTATCATTAAAAGCACATAAATAGTGTCGGCACTTACAGGAGAGGTCGTTAATTCCTCTTTCAGATGTCAAAGACGTATTTTCAAAAATGCTAGTTAACACACACATCTTCCCTTCCTTTTTTGAATGGTCAGCCAAAAATTTGCATACTATCCTGGAAAAAATCATTTTTGACAGAAGGAACTGTCAGGGTAGGTGTACACACAAACAGGGCCATGTGCTGTCCTTCTTGAGATAAGATGTGAACAGCAATAGACCCGACACACTTGGGAACTGACTGCCTTTCTGAATATTTTGAGCTTGGTGTTGCTCCTGTGAACCTCTGAACCAAGACCAGCCTCACGCTGGACTAATTACACCCAGGACCTGGGCTATTACAGCCCCTGCAGTACCCTGTCCTCTGGTTAATCTTGCCTCGTTTTAATTCCAGCCAAAGACTCACAGAAAACAGCGTCTCCTTACGTGGCACCCTCGGTCAGCTATATCTTCACTGCATCAACTGTTTCTTGAGAATAAACCTTTGCCTTTGTTCGCCAATCCTTAAATAACCAATCTGCAATGCCAGCTAGCAGGCCGACCCGGTAAGCAATAGCAGGGGTTATCCAGAGATGGTGCACATACATGCTATCGAGGGGTAGCCAAAGGCAGACAGAGGATGCCCTTTTGCTGCCAATAAGGCAATGATGACCACGAAGTAAGCGTGGGACATAAGTGCTAAAGTGTTATTACTACATCAAGAGTTTAAAAGACAGGACGTCCTGGTGGTCTAGTGGTTAAGACTTTGCCTTCCAGTGTAGGGGGTATGGGTTTGATCCCTGGTCAGGAAGCTAAGATCCCACATGTCTCATGGCCAAAAAAAAAAAAAAAAAAAAAGGAACGTAACAGAAGAAATGTTGTAACAAATTCAATAAACACTAAAAATGGTCCGCATTAAAAAAAAAAAAAAAAGTTCAAAAGAGAAAGATATCCAGCCTCTGTAGGCTGCAGCTGCAACTGAGGCCAGAGAGAGGTGGCCAGGCTTGGCCAAGGATACTCAGCTGGCTGGAGAACCCAAAGCTCCATTCTCCAAATCGTGGGCTCGCTTCACCTGGCCACCCTGTCTCCACAGTCCAATTCAGAAAAGCAGCAGGACTGAAGGTAACTCAAGTTGAACTGGGTTGGCATGGCAGAGCAATTAAAGAAGAGGATGAAGAAAGAACCCATCTATCTGACAGCATGAATCAGGGAAGTGGGCCTTCCTGCTGAGCGTTGTAAGAGTTCTTATTGGTTCTATCAAGGCTGACCTTCAGTTTCAGTGGCTTGCCTTGCCTGATGTACAGCCTTGGAAACAGAGAAGACAGATACAGAGACAGCCAGGGAGGAAAACTACAGAGCGGGACCTCTATCACCAAATCTCAAAGCTCAGCAACCTGGCCTTGGACTCAGCCTCCCGCTGACCCAGATGAAGACGCCTGGACTTCATGAGGTGCACCCACGTCACAGACACGTGTCCCTCCTCCCCACCAAGGCAACGGACTCTCACATTCCTTCTCCTCTGTTCTGTTTCATCTGTAATTTGAAATGTTACTTAACGTAACCTTGAAATAGAAGTGGCTTTTTCAAAGATTGGAAACATATGCATTTGAGGTAATGACACTGTCCACATTATAAAAAAAAAAAGAAATAGCTTGTGTGCTATAATTTGTGTGAGGATGAAAAAATATCTTAGGAATCATCTAACCAAGACCTATCATTTTATAAAACGAAATAATTGAGGATCAGAGAGGCAGGTGTTGTTTCTTTGGAATTAAAAACACAGATGTCTGGATGTGCCTGAAACTTTCTGAGCGAGAAGAGTCAAATGCCAGCAGAAAGAACGCTCAACTGAAATGTCAGAAATTCAAATTTTCATTTAACCTATGTTATTCATTCTTTACTGACTGAATGAATAACTCACTCGGTAAAGGATCTGTCTGCAATGCAGGAGACCCAGGTTCGATTCCTGGGTCGGGAAGATCCCCTGGAGAAGGAAATGGCAACCCACTCCAGTAATTCTTGCCTGGAGAATCCCATGGACAGAGGAGTTTGGCAGGCTACAGTCTATGGGGTCGCAAGAGTTGGGCAGGACTTAGGAACTAAACCACCACCACCATGTTATCCATTAGCCTGGAGCCTTGAAAGAAGGCTTACCTTCTTCAACCTGGTTTACTAATGTGCAACCTGCGAAGATTAAGGACTTGAAACAGACAATCTCCAAAGTTCCCCCCGCCCAACAGATCTAAAAGGTTCCATGATTCAGTTCCAAACTCAAGAAGAGTAGATAACAAGAATAAAGTAAATAACAAAAATAAGAGTAAATGGCTTAAGTGCATTTACAGTGATTGCTTTCAAAATCTTCAGCTCATCAGGTTATACAAGCATACATTTTTATTTCCTAGCATCTGTCAGAGTCTCACATCTACAAAACTAGAAGCTCAGTTTGACCTTAGCATTTAAGGGTAGCAGACAGCGACCCTGACAAACAATTAGCTGATAAGAGTTAGATATATTTAGCATCTAAGAAATGCACTATCAGTACATGGGAACTATTTGGAGCCTTTCGTCACCAGGAGATAGAGTACGAATCAGGTCTGTGTTACTACCAAACCACTCATCAAATCTCTTCCACTACGAATGCAAGACGCTATGTCTCCATGGCTGGTTTGTCTCATGTTTCAGCTCCACAGCCACAAACAAATGCACAGATCCCAAATAAAACCTCCTGACTTTCTACACTCTCTGTGCTCAGATGTTAGTGATGCCTCCACCGGCAGAATTCCACATCGGGCTTTTAATGAGCAGAAGAACATTATGGGCTGCTCTCAGAAGACAGGACACCAAATGACCAGTGAAAAGGCCAGACCTGAATTCCTTTGAAGGAGGCACCAAGGTGACAGATTCAGCAAAAGGCTATGAAGTTCAGGCAGAATTTCACTAAATAAATTACCAGGCTGGTTTGAAAAAACAAAGTTTCTTAAGACTACATTGTAGTGCTTACTTGGGCATCTTTTAATATCCAAGAAGTCACGTATGGGACTTCTTACAAAGGTCCTCTAATTGGTCACTCAAAATTTCTTTTAAAAAAGAACAAAAAGCTTCCTGAGGATCTCCGCCCACATGCAAGTAGCAGGTTCACAAACTCAAACAGATCAAAGCCCACAGTCTAAGACCCTTATCTCTGCAGGCTGGCAAGCAAACACGGTTCAGCCATTAAAAGGGTGTCTACCCATTCTCTTAAGGAAGAAACCCAATGGAATAGAGACAACACAGCGAAGGATATCAAAGAGGCCACATTGGTAGAACAAAAAAAGTTTTTTAAAAATATCTTTTTTGCTAAAATTTAAGAATACTAGCAGAGTGGCTAAAACTAAAGAGAAGCATTCACAGAATATGAAGACAGGAAATATTGTTTCCACACCATCTACATTTACCAAGTCTTGACTAAAATACTGAGTCTGGGTGCTAAGATGCAAATAAATATATTCTGGAGCAGTGCTGTGGAAATATTGTGTCAGCTGCATGTGTAATTTTACAATTTCTAACAGCCAGTTTTGTTTAAAAAAAGAGATAAAAAGAAGGTGAAATTAATTTTAATAGTAGATTTTATTTCACCCAACCTATCCAAGATATTATCATTTTAATATGTAATCAAAAAAGGAGACCTTTTTAATATATACATATATTTTCTTTGTAGTCCATCTTCAAAAAAGCAGCCACATTAATTGCAATGGGTGCTGGCCACTGTATTAAACAGAATATTTAAGTATATACAGTTAATTGTCTGAAAATTGGAAGCATCAAAATACTGTGATAAGCCAGGAGAAGGGAAAAAAAACAAGATGAAATAAAGGCATATGTTCACCAAAGATGTGGCACAAAATTCTCTGCTGCCTGAGAAAGGAAGGCGAGATAGAGCGAGATTAGGCATAAATGAAATATGAACAATTTAAATTTAGACATCAGAGAGAACTTCAGAGCAACGGGGACTGAAACATCCCAACTGCAGGCATTTACACAGATCCTCTTCCTCAGAATATTGTATAAAATTAGTGTGATTTTTAAAAATAACTTAGAATCAGCTCTAGAAAAAAAAAAAAGGACAGGGACTATGGAATACTACTGATATACATTTCACTGAGCTTTGCACCATGACTCCTAGAATGTGTATATAAAGTTACCCTCCACAAAAGACTAAGTGATGTATATAAACTCTAAGGAGGCATGGTGAAGATAATGCATTTTCCTTTTAAAAAACTTAAGGACAAACAAAAGTATCTTGAAAGGACAAAGAAGAAGAGTTTGGACAACAGGAGCAGTCATTTGGAAAGAAATCAGATTCCATGGCATTTGGTGGCATCATCTACTCCAGCAAATAAGATGTTAAGTGGGACAAGAGAACCAGTCCTAAAATATTTCCAATTTATCGCAGGCCTATGTGCACACACTACTAATTATTTTTGCACTGATCCTCCAATATACAATCAGTACAGAAACATGAGATGAATAAGAAAAAAAATTAACCGATTAAATAAATCATATCTGGATTACTTAAGTTTTTATTTGAATTTATTTCTAAATTTAACTGACAACTGATGAGCTATAAAATCAGCATTAGTTTCATTCGGATTGTATTCTTTTTCTTTGCTTTCTATGCCATGGAGCTGTCAAAGATGGTTTTGAATAATGACTCATATTAAAGTGCAGCTCAACATTATCACCATCTAGATGTGATGTCTGTAAAATCCTTAAGTTATTATGTCATGAGAGGTTTTAGTTATGAGGCCTCTAAAATTGTGAGGCCTTGAATCAGTCATTAATATGCTATAACCTTAGGTACATTGTAAAGTTAGGCTCAGCCTGTCCATCTTCAAAAAAAAAAAATTGTAATACTCTCTAAATTGCAGGCTGCCTTCATAATGGAAACAAATATTGGGAAATTATTTTGTAAGAAACAGCATTAAGGTTTAGCTTCCATTTGCCACAAATGTTTAGCTCCACCCCCCTTTCAAATTTTCAATCATTTTCCTGTCCGAAGCACCAGAGGGAGAAGGCAAATCCCTAAGAATAAAATGGGGTCCTAAGTGGTGACTCAGTGATGTCAAAGCAGGAGGGCCAGTCTCACTCTTGGAAGATGTATCTTGTCTATTAAAACTCAATGAGTCAAGAACCGTGAAGTGCCAGGCACCTTCAGCCCTTACTTGAAGCCTGGAACTAAAGTGATACCCTGGAATGAACTAGATTTACCTAGAAAGTTGGATCCTGGTTGGGAGTGATGGCTGAAAAATTTAATGGAGAATATTCCTGATAAGGAATCTGCAACCCACAGGTGCCATGCTGGTGACTTTTGTAAGAAATGCCATGTGGGAAGGGGCCATGAGTCATACCACTTTCATTCCTGCCCCACTCTTCAGACCTTGCCAACTGGAGAATGGAGGAATGTCCCCAGCATGAATCACCATGCTCTTTGGGGTCTGACCACTCCAGCACCTAGCAGTGCCTGGGAAGAGAAAATCACATGACTCAACCCTTAAGAACCCACACCAGAACCACCACAACCCCTGGACTGGCCCTTTCCAGTTTGCCCAAAATATTCCAAAGTCAAGTAACAGATGTGAAAATTACTACTTCCATTTATACAAACATGCCCATGTGAGTTAGAATTTTTACAGTGGTTTTTTCAGAATTAGTGGTACATGTGAGCTCTCCTTCACCATGTACAATCTGATTCTGATCTGCCAAACATATATTCAGAAAACAAGTAATACAATAAATCTCATAAAATTTTAATACTCCCTTTTTATCAGGTCAGCTTAAGTTTCCCACACTACTCTTCCTTGAGAAGGCTTGCCCTTTATTCTGACATTTCTGGTGTTAAATGATGGTAATAATTGTTTAATGCAATGATTTGTAACTGTAGGTGATTCTGCTCTCCAGGTAACACTGCTGGCTTTAGAGTTGCCACCAAAATATTAGGGCATCTTAATGGGTAGAGGTCACAGATGCTGCAGGACATGGAGCACTGCTCAGGGCAGTCACACACATCAAAGAGTTATCTGGTCCAAAATGTCAACAGTGCTGAGGCTGAGAAACAGAAGTTAGAGTCTTCCCTTGTTGTTCAGTCACTCAGACACCAGGCTTCCCCATCCTTCACCATTTCCTAGAGTTTGTTTAAACTCATGTCCATTGAGTCGGTGATGCCACCCAACCATCTCATCATCTGCTGTCCCCTTCTCCTCCTGCCTTCAATCTTTCCCAGCACCAGGGTCTTTTCCAATGAATCGGCTCTTCATCAGGTGGCCAAAGTATTGGAGCTTCAGCTTCAGCATCAGTCCTTCCAATGAATATTCAGGGTTGATTTCCTTCAGGATTGACTGATTTGATCTCCTTGCAGTCCAAGGGGCTCTCAAGAGTCTTCTCTAGTACCATAATTTGAAGTCTTCCCTAGGCAATTTTTTAAAAAATTTTACTTATTTTTCAATCCAAATGACCTAAAATTGCTAGGCTCAGAAGGACAACTTGTTAGGGAGAGGTCACTGATTGACAGAGTAATAATCAAAGAAGTTTCAGACTCAGATAACTCTGAAGCCTGAGCATCTATAAGAACGAAGGTGAAAATAGAGAGATATTTGCATAATGTTTTAAATTTTACTAATTGCTTTAACTTGTTTTCTGATCAGACACTAGGTGCATTTTGAATGCCCTTTATGAACCATTTCAGATCACACCACATGGATTTGAGCTTAGTACAAAGCAAAGTTTCTCATGGAAGTAACTATTTCAGTAGGAAGTGGGTTTCTTATCACTGTAAGATTTTACATGGAAAGTGAATGAACCCTTACCCTAACCATGTATGTGCCTATTTAAGAAAGAACACCCAAAGGCCAGAGGATTAAACAAAATGATACTAAAGGCCATTGACATTCAAGGTTTCCCTATAAAACAAGTCAAGAGCAAAAAATATGTGTTTCATACTTTTCCAAACACTTTCATTTATTAACAGTTTTCAAGCTCTTTCCCTGTTGGTCTTTGAACCTGAGCTCAGAGTCAAGGTGACACAATAGCCACTCAATGTTTGAACAACTGGAAGTCTGAACACCTGACTTCCTGAACCAAAGTCTAACCAGCCCTTACTAAAATAAACCGAAAAAATTCATATGGGCATACCCCAAAGGAATAGCTACTTGTTTCATGCAGTAAGTATTAATATCTGTCTTAGGAATGAAGAGAGAAGAATCAGTATTTCATCTTTTTAAAAGCTAGATTATTTAAATTTTGTAGGCAGGGTGTGGCACACGTGATCAGTGGTATCCAACTCTTTGCAACCCCATGGACTGTAGCCCACTAGGTTCCTGTCCATGGAATTTTTCAGGCAAGAATACTGGAGTGGGTTGCCATTTCCCACTCCAGGGAATCTGGAGGGTTCATTAAACAACTTCATCTCCCACAACTGTGCCTGCAATCTAGTTTTTGTACTCTTCCTCCCTCACAAGTTATAATGTGTTTGAAAGAGAACTTCTAACTTTTGAAGTCTCAAGAGTCGCTTGTTCATTTCACTCATTTCTTTATTCTGATATGGCATATTCTCTTCAAATTCAAAACCGACTGTTACTACCCAAAGGGGAAGCAATGACACAGGAACAGAAAGTCATACACCTACTTGTGGAAACCAAATTGTTTTAAATAAGATTGAGACTGGAAATACCAACCTCAAATTAGGAGAACTAAATCCATAATGGCCAGATGTGATCCAAGGGAAACGTGAATACAGGAAAAACAAACAACAGGTACAGATGCTCCCAGCTAGCAGGTAGGAGAGATCTCTTCCTGGCTTGGACATCCTCTCACATGTAAAGGCGGCATAACTGGTAGGATGCCCACACCAAGCTAACACCCACAGCTTCACTTGTGAACTAGTTCAAAGAGATTTTATGTAAGTGTTCCTGGATCACAGTAGGAGGAGGCAGAAAGCTATCCCCCAGGGACGAAAGCTTCATATCACTAGGTCACAAATTTTATTCATGAAGCGTTTAAGCTATCAAGAAGTGTGTATCTTTAAGATTAAGATGAATTGTACAGATTTATGCACAAATCCTGCTTTGTAGAAAGTGGCTCTAAAAACTGCTGACTTTCTGTTTTACTTCGTATTAAGTGTAAGATAAAAGTAGCCAGTAAAATGATAATCACAGACTTGGGAGAAATCTTAGTAATCACACAGTTCAAGCCTTTCAGTTTACAAATCAGAAGACAGGCACCCAGGATGTTGCAAACACAGTAAGGTCACGCTGGAGTTAGGAGCCGAGCTGACCCTGAAACTCAAGTTTCCTTACTGACAGGTTAGGCTGCCTGTTGTCTAATAATATGTCCAATCCTAGGGGAAAAAAGAAGAAGGGTTTTCATATATCCCAAGATAGGCACTTATCTGACTTAATTTATTAAAAATAAAAGCAAAGATTAGTGATGTGATAACCTCTCATCTTCATTTAAATCTTATCTCCCTTCTGCCACATGTATGGCAATAGAGATAGTTTCCTTTCCTGGAAAAAAAAAAAAAACAGTTTTTTTCCTCCATGATATGATTCTATCCATACCATAAAACGGAATCTTTCAAGATTCGTCTATATGATAATTAATATCTACATATTTATATGTTAAAGGACAGAGTAGACAGAGGTCAAAACACGAGTAAGAAATGAAAGGACAGACGTGTAATTGGAAAAAAAAAGAATTAGGAACAAATGTTGATTTTGCCACAAATGTACTGATACACTTTTATAGCTAAGCAAAGAGTTCCAACTTTTACTAAATATGACCTTTAGTAACATCAGTTTTGGTCCTCTGTTCTAACATATTCAAAGAGAATAAACTATTTCAAAAGAATACTGCTAAAAAGAACAAGATTCAAAGTTCTCACTAAAGAGAAACAAAGATAAAACCAAGTGACCAGTTCTTTGTTTCTTTTTTGTTAATCCCAAAGTCCTAACTTATCTCTCCCTGCCTGCCTCTTTCCTGGTGACCATAAGCTTGTTTTCTATGTCTGTGAGTTGATTTCTGTTTTGTATATATGTTCATGTGTACCATTTTTTTAGATTCCACATGTAAGTGACATGAGATTTACCTTTCTCTGACTTAACTTCACTTAGGATCATCTCGAGGTCCATTCACATTGCTGCAAATGGCATTATTCTGTTCTTTTTATGGCTATGTTATTGTTTCATAACACATTTAAGGTTTGAAGAGTGGTGTTTGTGTGAGTGTGTGCTGACTTCAGGATGTAAGCCATACAAAGGTCAGTCCAGGTTTTGCTGTGTTTGGGATTTTAAGAATCAAACCCAAGTATACCTAAGAGAGGCTTAGCCAGTATACCTTAATGATTACTGATGCATTCCATTAATTTGTACTAAAACTAGCCTTGGGAGCTTCCCTGGTGGTTCAGTGGTAAAGAATTCACCTGCCAATGCAGGAGACAGAGGTTTGATCCCTGGTCCTAGAAGATCCCATAGGCGGAGATGCAGCTACCAAACCAGTGCTCCAGGGCCCGCAAGCCACTACTGAACCCACCACACACCTCAAGTACTGAAGCCTGTGCACCTAGAGCCCAAGCTCTGCAATAAGAAGCCTGATCGCCGCAACTAGAAAAAGGCCACACAGCAACAAAGACCTAGCGCAAGCAAAAATAAATAAATCTTAAAAAATTAAAACTAGCCTTTTATTTCTTAAGATTGTTCATTCTAAAAAATCCATAAATTGTAGTGTGGTTAAATGGGAAATTTTAAAATCTGAATTGCTTAAGAAAGAATCTGCATAATTACTAGCTAAAAGTATATTTTGTTATGCTAAAAAAAAGAACTTTCTGAATCTTGAAAATTCAGTAATTAAATAGACATAAATAAAAGTTATTTTCTTTGCTCCCTGACACAATCAACTGAATACAGTGGGGGCAACTTCGAAATGCATTAGGACATTCAAAACCAAAAACTAATCCAAGAAACAAAGAATTTGAATCTTCAAAAACTATTTTGCACAATAACAACCAGGTCAAAAGTAGATCATGTTCGGGGAATCTGGTACAGAGAAGTGTCTGAGTGAATGGAATAAGGAAGACACTTTTGGTCAATTTTCCCTATGATTTTCACCAGGTAAAAAACCACAATCATCAAGGTCAGTTTTTCACAGGGATGTAGTGGTGGTTTAGTCACTAAGTCATGTTCGATTCTTGCGACCCTATGGACTGTAGCCTGCCAGGCTCCTCTGTTCGTGGGATTTCCCAGGCAAGAATCCTGGAGCGGGCTGCCATTTACAGCCCTGACTGTCAAGGCCAGTTTTTCGCAGGATGAAGAGAAGTATAAATGCCTTAATGCGAAAGCCAGTCTCCCATTCATTTCCTATCTCAGGCAGTGCCTACTAAGGGACCACCACGTAAGAGAGTTTAATAAAGAACCAAAATAAATGAATGAGTAGAACAGCATTTGAGAAGGCATCAAACTTACGCCCACCCCTAACCTCTGAGGAAACAAATGGGCCTCCATCAGTAATCGAGGGCCATCTACCACACTACCAAATTCCGCAGAGATCAGAGTTCTGGAATTTGAGACCATCACGTTTTCCATTTGAAGGGGATGTCTTACGAAGAATTCATAAAGCACTCAATAATGCCTTAATGAATCACTGACCATTATTGAGCAGACATTCAATAGATGACCTGTAATAATGAGAATATAGCAAATGACATTCCTGCTATTTGGATACACACACTCTATTATGTCCTAGGACAGACACTGTAGCCCAGGATTTAATTTCACTTTCTTCCAAAGTAACAGAAGTTTTAGCTGGACACACAGCAACTCGGAATAGTTTTCCCTGCCTTGCTTCGGGTGGCTGTGTCTCCCATGAAACCTCTAGTCAGTGAGGTGAGAGGGTTAGTGATGTGTGAGACTTCCAAATCATGCCATTATAAAGTAGAGTCTGGGGACTCCCCTGGTGGTCTGGTAGTTAAGACTTTGTCTTCCAAGGCAGGAGGTGTGGATTCAACCCCTGGTCCAGTAGCTAAGACCTCACTTGCCTCAGAGCCAAAAAGCCAAAAGATAAAACAGAAGCAATACTATAATAAATTCAATAAAGACTCAAACAAATGGTCCACATAAAATCTTTGGAAAAAATGCAAATAAATCCAAAAGGAATATTTTTTACCTTTCCACTGCTGGGCTTATGAACTTCACTATGAGCTCTCTTGGAGTGTGCAAATGAAGGCAACATTCTAGGAAGGCAAGCCAGTAACAAAACAGCCAGATCTCTGGATGAATTCATGAAGCAAAGCCACCCTATCTTCCCTGAATGTCCAACTTCTAAATGGTCACACATGAGGGAAATCAACATCTTTCCTGATTAAGTCACAGTAATGTTACTTCTAATTCCTGTCTCACACAGTCAACTTGGTATCTTAGCTAATTCATAAGCCAAGTGAGCAAAAGCCACTCTTTTTAACTATCCCTACACATTCAGGCTAAATTATGTCAAACACACACATGCCCGACTGAAACAATACGTGCAGACACACATATATGTATGTATCATCCACATATGTTGTGTGGGTGTAGGGCCTAGTCATTTTCAGATGCAAAATGATGGTGACAGATACAGCACAGTCTTAAACTTCCTCTCCCTAATACTTCTGTCTGGATTAGATGCTTTCAAATATGACTAGTCAAGAACTTGAGCCAAGAAATCACAGGATATTCCATCATAGAAAAGATACAGATTTTGATAAGTAAGTTAGTTTTCTCCAAAGAGTTTTGTTGTTACCTACTCATAGATATAAAACACATCATATATCTGTCTATGACCAGAACTGATATTTCATCCAATAGGACATGGCTAAATGGCCTGTGTATACTGGAAAGACAAGATATGACCCTAAGAAAGAAGACAGATGAGCAGTGATATGAAAGTGAAAGATATAAAAGGAAGACATGATTTACGCCCAAGTCAGACAGGACACCTATGGTGCTCCATTGATCACATCTATCCTGCTCTAAACTGTAAACCTAAGAGTGAAAAAACAGTCCTGCAGAACCACCCAGACACGACAAGAAATGGTCATCCCCAACACAGATATCACCCGTCCTACTAAAAGCTGTCTTCTTGTTCTTACTTGCTTTGATAACAACTTCCTGATTCAAAAATTAAATTGTCTGGCAAGGGTTTCAGGCCTTCTCAAGAGAAAGTCCCTTTGGTCACAGGTGTAAGCTGTTACTCATGGGCTTTGACTCTACCCACAGGCACCAGGACAGCTTACAGCTAACAGGCTTATTACAGGTCAAGGACAAACACAAAATCCATGGAAACCACAGTGAAACACTAATGTTATTCTTCTGCGCAGTTTCACATAAGTATCCAGTACCCAGAATATGTTTGACTCATTAACCAGCTTTCAATCAACTAAAACGACCACAAGAAATCCTCAGCCTGCTGGTTACCCAGGGGTGAAGGGTCAATAGAAAACACTTAAATAAACTAAATTGTCCAGCACATCATTACAAATGACACGTGAAAGCATGGGAATGTTTTCTTAAAGAAATACGTATTTTCATCTTAACCGCTCAATTTAAGCTACTCTCCAAGGGCCTCAAAAGGCTGCCCATTGAACAAATGCAACCTTTTCATTATGTCTCATTTTTCTTGGCCTCCCTGCAGTATTTTAACTCCTTAGTCATTCTTTCATTCTTGAAATGTCTTTTTGGTCCTTTGCTTATGTTGTACTGATTTCTCCCTTAACCTCCTTCAGCTCCACATCTGGGTCCTGCGATGCAGGCCTAGGCTTATTTTCCTCTAGATTCTAGGCTTTAAGGCACCAGCTGTAACTAACTACACAGTTAAGAATCTCGAACCTCTTCCTCAACTCCAAGTAAACCCAAGTCACACTACTGGATCAGTTATCTTTCCAATGATCAGAATTCTTCATTCTCTTTCATTAATCCAATAGAAATCTACTCAGTACTGACTGTGTGCCCAGGATTAGTGTTACCAAGAAAAACAAGGTCACTGTCATGCCATAAAATAAACCACACTCACACTGGGGTGATGAACCATGAAAGGTTCAACAGAACCACACATCCTTCTCTCTGCTGAGCCATAGGTCCTAGAAAAGGTGAGTGGCCTTCCTTGCTCACTCCTGAAATTTGGTTTTGGTCATTTCAGTTGGTGGTATCAGCAATCTTCTAGTTACTCATATCTTGAGAGTCTCAGACTCCATGACACCCCCTACCCAATGAATGCCAGGCAGTCAGTCCTAGCTGGTTTCATCAGATTCAGGCCAATGTTTTAAGGTCAAGCACCACTGCCAAGTCTGCAGGAAGCCTTTCCCAACCTCCACCTCAGTCAGACACAAGCAATCACTCCTTCAAGGATCCCCTAAAACAACTGTCCGCCTTTGTGCTCAGCTTCACTATTAGATGAAAAGTTCAGAGAAAGCAAAACTGTTTCTGTCCACATATGTGCTAACGTATTCACACACAGCAGGTGCTCAAAGGTGCTTTTTCTCCAAGTAGAATTTTTATTTCCTATTCATCCTCACACTGGCTCTTATTAGAGATAGTATGTTCACAATCTCATTTTACTCTACAAGCAATGTCAACATAAATTAAGTCAGCTAAATTGTGTTTTGTTTTTTTTTTAATTCATTGACTCTATGGAAGAAGGGGCTGGCCTACGCCATGTGCAAAATTCCTTTGGAGTCTAGAATTCTAGTCTTTTCTACAGTCTTATAAACTTTGGTTAAGTAGAAATTGTCAGTATTAAAGATTTCTCTTTATATATTTATTTATTTGGTTGCCCAAGGTCTTAGTTGCAATGTGCAAAATCTTAAGTCAAGGCATGTGGGATCTAGTTCCCTGATGAGGGATCAAACCTGGGCCCCTTGCATTGGGAGTGTGGAGTCTTGCCCACCAGACTACCTGGAAGTCCTGAAGATTTCTAACTATAAAACACAGCAAATTCCCTGGTGGTCTAGCGGTTAAGACTCCACCCTTTCACAGGGAAGACGTCACCCTTCGCCCACGGAACTAAGATCCCAGGTAATAAGTTAAGCAGCGTGGCCAAAAATAATAATAATAAAATGAAATTTCAAAAGCACTGAGAAATAAACATTTCTAATTCAACAACTTATAAGGTGATTCCTCCAAACTTTCTTACACATAACTCTTTTGGCACACTAGTGCTATACTTCACTTTTGTCTAGGAATATAAACAGTAGCTTACAACACTTCATAAAGCAGAAACTAGAAAATGGAAAAATCTCCAGTGGGTCTCATATTAATGATTTACTGGCACATGAAAAAACAGTAATTTCTAATAAATAGGACCACCTTTACTGAGATAGAATATAGGAAGAAATAACAATCCCAGGGCATTTTTAGGCCATGCTGAAAGTTTATAAAATATTTGAAGTCAGCAAGTATAAGTAGCCAACAAGGTGGCACATTGTGTTTTAGCTCTTTGCACAAGGGATCAATTTTCAGGCCTCCGTTCTGCCTGCATATCTTGATGCAAGGGTCAGAAAACTGATACCCCAAATGCCCTAGAACACTATCCCAAATACATAAATATTTTCAAAGTTAAGATGAAAACTGTTTAAAAGTCTCACTAAGAGCAAATCCTGAACAAACCATTAAAAACTCAGAACAAAGTATGATATGTTCCAATTTGTAGTCTTCCTGCTGCAAATGAATCTATACAAAAAATTACAGTTGACAGATCACCTCTTCAATAATCTATAGACTTTTCACAAGCATGCAGCTAACCTGTGGGCATACTTTCATACAAAGAAGGGATTTATTCCCAACTCTTTAGCAGCAATCATCTTGTGTGATTAAGTCATAGATACCATTGAAGCAGTATTTTGCTGATACTAATTTTTCCCTCTGGAATCACATGATTTCTCTTCACACATTATTATGGGAGACCTGCCTCTGGGTGGACTAGGGACAGTGATCAGTGGAATTTGTTCAGTGGGAACTTAAAAGTGTAGCTCTGTCCCTGGGTAATAAGAAAAGTCCTTCACCATAATTTTGATTGTGCTTTAGAACAGAAAAACAGACACCTTTCTGGCCTGGCTGGCCTGCCTGGAAAGGAGCTAGAATGCAGACTTCATTACACTGTATTGATCTCACTAAATAAAGGGTTTGGAATGTATTGATCGGCTCGGATTAAACCCCTGAATGCTCACTGGACTCTGGGTGATGGGAAGGCCGGCTCACTGAAGGAGGAAGAACAGAAAGCACTTTTGTTCTGGGGTGGCCACAGAGCAGCGTTTTCCACTAAGTAGTAGATTAACATGATTAAAATAATAGACAGCATTCAGTTAGAGAACAGGCCGGGAGATACGACTCATGTTCAATTCAAAGATTTCCCTCAGTTTTAAAAATGATCTCACAATAAGTCAAAGGTAAAATGGCTTTAAAAAGAGTATCCTTTTGCCAGACTTCTAAGCAGAAAGGCAATTTCGTCTCAAGACAGTTGTTCTCCGGAAACCCCCAAATTATGTAATTTTTAAAAAAACTAAATCTGCAGCAGCTTCCCCTTCGCCCTTGTCAGTTTCAATACAATGGTGAAATGATGCATTCACATTATCACATGCCTTACAAGGAGGGGTAAATCCAGGATTAATTTTAAGGTTCGTTTTGTACATCTGCTCATTTTCATTTGGAAGGACATGATTTTCTTCAGTCAAACTCAATTTTCATTCAAAATGCCTGAATATGCTGTGGACTGATCTTATTACAATAAAAAATAGTTGTTGCCAAAATTTTCAGCAGACTTTAATCTCAGAAAAAGAGAAACCATACCCCTTTATCCTGGTTTTCAGAAACCAGACCAAGCATGCGTTTCCCAATTTCATGAATGCCCCTCTTTACATTTTCAAATTCTCGATTTTAAAACAAATGAAAGAAAAACCTGTTTTTCTAAACATCAGCCAAAGAAATATTTCTGAAAAGCTCTTTCACCTTCTCTTCCAAATTCAATTGGTTAAGTATTCTGATCTAATACTATATTTATTGTGCTGTGAGTTGCGCTTAGTTGATCAGTCATGTCCGACTCTTTGCAACACCATGGACGGTAGCCCGCCAGGCTCCTCTGTCCATGGAATTCTCCAGGCAAGAATACTGGAGAGGGTTGCCATGCACTCTTCCGGGGGATCTTCCCAACCCAGGGATCGAACCCAAGTCTCGTTCACTGCAGGCGGATTCTTCACCCTCCGAGCCACTGGGGAAGTCCAAGAATACTGGAGTTGGTAGCTTATCCCTTCTCCAGGGGAGCTTCCCAATCCAGGGATGGAATCGGGGTCTCCTGAATTGCAGGCAGATTCTTTACCAGCTGAGATACCAGGAAAGCCCAATACCATATTTACTTACGATTAATACCTAAATTTACTCCTCTAGGATTACTGTATTTAAAAGACAGGAAGACAATGATTCAGTATTAAATCAGAGCATTCACCTCCTCCTAATCTCTCATGTCTTTTTAACCTCACTGACTAATAATGATTAAAGGATGACTCACTTAAAGAAATAAGATAATTGGCTGTAGTTCAGAGGCGGATGGTAGTCGAGGGGAAATCCAGCCCAGGAAATGGATTCAATCTTAATGGCTACTAAAGGGCTGTGCAGTGCAGTATCTCAGGTCAGTCGCTACACTTTTCATACACACTTCCTACTCATTGTGTGTGTTCTGAAATTTTAAGAGAGTTATTTAAGAGTGTTAGATACAAATACAAATTTTAAGAGTGTCAGATACAAATATGAGTTATTTAAAAAACTGGCTGAGTTTTAGACAGTAAAAGCTTTTGTTGTTGCTGTTTGATCATGCCCGACTCTTTGCAACCCCATGGACTATAGCCCTCTAGGTTCCTCTGTCCATTGAATTCTCCAGGCAAGAATACTGGAGAAGCTTACCATTTCCTTCTCTAGGGGATCTTCCCGACCAAGGGATCAAACCTGCCTCTCCTACACTGGCAGGCAGATCCTTTACCATTGAACCAGCAGGGAAGCCCCAAGTAATAGCTTTATGTCCATTTGGGAGAACGCCATACTGTGACTCCTATATTGTTGGGGAAGGAGGAGGAAGAGACTTCTACTTTAATATTTATGTTTCAGACTATGAAGTATGAGAAAACTCTTTAAGTTTCTTCCTCTGAAGGTCAAGAAGTCAGAAACCCAGCACATTACTGCCCAGTCATTGATTCATTTAACCAATATTTACAAAGTACTTAGAATGAATAAAGAAACTGCCACCGCTCAATTAATACACTGAATACAAAAACTAATATCGTCGAGTAGTGATTCCAAAGAAGACAGGAAGTGGAAGAGAGGAAGATTCAAAGATAATACTTTAAAATTTATTTTCTTCTTAAAAAGGAGGCCAGAATTAAGTGGACATACAACGAGGAGGGAGAGGAATGAGGAATTCAACCCAAACACTTGTTTTATAAGAATGAACTTATATACCCTAATACAATTAAATGCAAATTAACTTGCTTTCTGAAAATCAAAGTTGAAAAGGAAGGTGTGGAAGAAAACCCCTAAATCATCATAATAAACATTTATTTAGCATTCCCAGGTGGCACTGTGGTAAAAAGAATTCCAGGGACTGTATAGTCCATGGGGTCGCAAAGAGTCATATCCTTGCCTGGGAAATCCCAGGGACAGAGAAGCCCTGCAGTTAGGCTACAGTCCGTGGGGTCGCAAAGAATCTGACACGATTGAGGGACTGAATATGCATGCATAATATGATCGGGCATTGTTCTAAACATTTTATAGATATTAACTTGTTAACGCATCCTAACAGGTTTGCAAAACAGAGGCTGTCATTATCCTCAGTATTTGAAGGACACTAAAGGGGCTAAGGCAATGGCACCCCACTCCAGTACTCTTGCCTGGAAAATCCCATGGACGGAGGAGCCTGGTGGCCTGCAGTCAATGGGGTCGCTAAGAGTCGGACACGACTGAGCGACTTCACTTTCACTTTTCCTTTCATGCATTGGAGAAGGAAATGGCAAGCCACTCCAGTGTTCTTGCCTGGAGAACCCCAGGGACGGGAGAGCGTGGTGGGCTGCCGTCTATGGGTTCGCACAGAGTCGGACACGACTCAAGTGACTTAGCATCAGCAGCAAAGAGGCTGAGGAACTTCCCTGGTGACTTAGTGGTAGAGAATCTGCCTACCAACGCAGGAGACGCAGGAGATGTGGGTTTAATCCCCTGGGCCGGAAAGATTCCCTAGAGGAGGAAATGGCAACTGACTCCAGTACTCTTGCCTGGAGAATTCCCATGGACAGAGGAGCCTGGCAGGCTACAGTCCATGGAATCGCAAAGAGTCGGACACGACTGAGCACACATGTACACCATGCACGAAAGGGCTAACTCTCAGATACCACTATGACTTACAACTCAGAGCTCCGAGCTACAAAATACTTATGCTTACCATTTAAGACATATTTGGGGGTGTAGAAAATATGCAAAATGATGTCATCATTCTCCTTAAATTGAACTGAAAATAGTATGGAAAATGAAAACCATGAAAACTTATCTTAAGTAGAACATTTTTACAGGAAACGAGATGAAATCTATAGTTAAACCTGTACTGTTTAAACACTTAGAACTTCTCAGATCAACAGCACAAGTGTTCATGTTTAAAGAAAAACAGGGAAACTTTTTAATAAAAATGAGACTGATAAAAGGTCATACATTGTTATTCTAGAGGAAGTATCCAGATGCGATGGTCTTAAAACTGTACAAACATTTTTTATTTTGAAGACTGCCATCATTCAGAGGAAAACAGACCCTGACATTTGTGACTGCTTAATTATACACTGTCCTCAAATGGATATGGGCTTCCCAGGTGATGCAGTGATAAAGAATCCACTGTTAATGCAAGAGACACAAGAGACATGGGTTCAATCCCTGAGTCAGGAAGGTCTCCTGGAGTAGAACTGGCAACCTGCTAAAGTATTCCTGCCTGGAAAATTCCATGGACAGAGAAGCCTGGCAGGCTACAGTGCAGGAGTTGCAAAGAGTCAGACAAGACTGAGCGATTAAGCATGTACACGCAAACAAACGGGTGTATAAATAAAACCTAAACAGAATAATTGGGGAAGGTGATATGACTACATAATCAACTTTAAAAAATAAAAATGAATCACTTCTTTAAAATACAGAACAGTGTATACTCCAGCCTTAGAGAGACGACACATGGCCTTTGATAAAATACAGTATCTTTCTTTTACCGGCTGGGTGCTTGTGCAAACTCTTTAGCTTTTCTGAATTTGTTTATGTAATCCCTTTAAAGTATATACAAAACTTACCCCACTGTTTGTTACGATAATTAAGCTAAACATCTAGGCCACTAACCTAGTATCTGGAACTCAAGCAAATTTGCTACACATAAGATAATATAAAACACAGCCAGGAGGCTTCTAATCGCTCATCGACAAACAATAATTACCTTTGAAAAAAATCTTAATATTGGGTAAATCTCTCCAATTTTCTAATCTCCTGGATAAAGAGAATAAGTAAGTGAAATCCATCATTGATTTCAAATATTACTGAGTGTGCTGCACTCAGCAAAGGGGATAAAGATATAAACAAGACACAGGCCAGCATGCCAGAACTACAAAGCTAGTATGGAAAAGTGACTTCCAAGTTCCCAGAACTGCAAGGTGGACAGAGAGGACTAGTAGGTTCTGGAACAACAAATCAGCACCTGCAATGATGCAGTGCACATGCTGGTCATGTCCAGCTCTTTGTGACCCCATGGACTGTAGTGGGTACAGGCTCTGTCCATGGAATTTTCCAGGCAAGAGTACTGGAGTGGGTTGCCATTTCCTACTTTAGAGGATCTCCCGACCCAGAGATTAAACAGGAGTCTCCTATGTCTCCTGCATTGGCAGGCGGACTCTTTACCACTGTGCCACCTGGGAAGCCCCAAAGATATGGCAACATGATTCAATTTGCAGCCAGGACCCATCAATAATAGGAGCCTAAGAATGCCCCCAAAGGCTATGGGGTGAGTTTTAGGGCCAGATTCTGCAGTTGAAGGCCTTGTGTGGTGGCCTCAGGCAGCTAGACTTTGTCCCTAAGGCACCGCTGACCCATGGAGCCCCATGGGGAGTCCTCAGGCAAGAGACAGACAAAAAACCTGCTCTGTACACTGAATTTCAGCAGCAATACAGAATACAGGTTGAAGAGGAATTTTTACTATAAAGAAAAGGTAGATACTGTATTACTTACTAAAGCACCTTCTTTTGTGTAGAAAAAGAATGAACATCAAGTTATCCAATCCACCAACCTGACACAGAAGAAATAACACTAAAACCTATAGAACTTTTCCCTTAATTTCTATGGGAGCAGTTTCAGATTTGGCTGATGGACTCAACTTCCTAGTGGTTTGGCAATTTATATGCTTCCCCTAATAATAGCAAATTAAAATTCTGGTGGCCAGAATGACAGGTTGCCCAAGTCTGATCTGAAACTTGGGAAACAGCCATCAATACAAGGCCCTGAAGTGAAAGAAAAATACTTTTTAGTGAGCAATGGTCAAACCAATTTACCTATTCACCCATACATATAAGATTTTACTTGGTGTTATTAAAATAATGCTGATTCCACTTTTTAATAAGGAAAATAATCTTTTGAAGAAGCAGAGCACTAAGGCTTGTTACAATACAGTAATTTAAGCCATGACAAAAAACCCTTACAAGCATATATAAATATAATTAGGTCTGAAAAAAGCAGGGTTTATTATGGGTGGAAGCAGAGTTGCCTTAATGTATACAAGACCTTCAAGGCTATTTTAGTACAAACTTAATTAGAAAAATTTTTCAAAAGAAACACACATATGTGCCATTTCCTCTCTCACTTCATATAATCACATGAACTCTTCGAATCGTATGGTTAACATATTGTGAGGCTCTATGTGCTCGGCCTTCAAAGGACATGGGTGTTGCTGGCCAAGGGTGATGATGGTCAAATATTTTGCAAAGTTGAACTATTACCTATTAACTTATAACCCTAAAAAGATGCTCTGTGGCAAATATTTGAGTTAATGAATGAAAAGATAAAGAAATGACCGAAGATGAGTTGGCTGCTCTTCTAGGACACTTCTGATGTTCCCGGACATGTGACGGTGCATATGTGGAAAAGAAAATAATAAAGGTGATCTCCTGTCAAAAAATAAAAATAAAGGAACAGTGCAAACAATACAGTCAGTAGGACACGAATAACAACTACACGGCGTTCACGGCAACTCCTCACCATACTTCTGACGTACTTTAATAAGGTCATGAAATTCCCTGTCAGGTTTTCATTTTGGTTTTTCTGGAACCAAATGCAAAATTAAAACAAATTCATAGGCTCTGAAAAACTTTTAAAATTGTAACCAATTTTCATAATCTTATCACTTAAGTAATTTCTTAGATTACACATCAAGAACTATATGTGTACAAAATACTACATGTGTACCTAAAACAACAGAAGTATAAATATTTATTTCTCAGATGTTTAGCTAGCCTCCAAAGAAGCTTGATGGCTAAACTATAATATTCCAAGTTTTATTATAATATGTTTCAAAGGCATTTATGAATTAAGGAACTAACCAAACTGCTGGGTTTAGCATTAATGCTGTTATTAATGAGTCTACCTCCCAAAGAAGGACACAAAGACAAAATAAATAGAATGAGCTTTTGTTGCATGTTCAAAACATACCCTATTTACTTGGTTCCTGCAGATATACCAGTGATACAAGACATGGATCTGAATTGCTCTTTTGCTTATATTTGAAAGTATAATTGTAGATGCAGCCACCCATCATCTCCAATAACTCCAGACTTTCATATGTAGGTTTCAGATGTATTCGAGCCCACTCAAAACAATTAGGCATCAATTGTTTCTTGAATTATGTGACTTTTGTCCCTTCTATATGCAAACAGACCTTAGAACTGCCTTTGTGTGATATGGTTATTAGCTACTCCACTGAAAATTGTAATTTGCCTTTCAAAACATCAAGTCCAAAGTTAACATATTTGTAATGCTAAATTATTTTTCTCTGAAAATGGATGTGCTTCCATCACTTTAATACTTTAAAATTATAGCTATAAACATTTTAAACTCACAAACGAAGCATAATGGCCTGTAAATAAAAATCTATCTATGATATAAGTAAGTACGCTTTAATTGTGGTAATTATCAAAAAATATTTGTAAGAAGATGGCCTTGAGGCCATTGGTAAACACAGACCAAAGATCAACTATCAAAACTTTCTTGTTCTTAATCGAAGTTCAGCTTGATTTGTAAATCCCTGAGACTTTAGGCCTATCCACAACTTGGAAAATACAAATTAACTTGTAAAAAACTAATGATGACTCTATATATCAATAGCATAATTCATATACCTTTCTTATTACATATTTTTAAGAAATCTAGAGCTACATAAAAGATTTGTTATTAGATAAAAAAATAGAATTGGGGGAAATATTCAGCATTAAACACAGTGTCCCTTCTCTGCCACATTCTTGGTATAATCATGAACTTCTCTTCATTTGTAAAACTGACATAGACTCGTAGCACTCATAGTTAACGCATGACTGTAAGGCAAACAGGTGGTAATTCACAAACACGGAATACTTTCATATCCAGTACATAATGTTCAATAAATAAATATCCTCCAGAAGCATTATGGCCCCTTGAGGGTGTCATGAGCACTAACAGTGAGCGTGGGCATGGGGAAGTCACGGCCGTCCTCAGAGGACCACTTCTGCTGGAGAACACACAGGAGCCCTGCTGAAGACTCTGGGGCCGAGTACTCCACCCTAGAAAGCAAGGCCAACACACTGCTTTCCAAACTGCAGATAACGGCAGATTCTTAGTATAATTCGGAATGGAATGGAAAATGGAGTATACCATGTGCTTAAGCTGCTTAAGTCGTGTTTGACTCTTTGCGACCCCATGGACAGTAGCCCGCCAGGCTCCTCTGTCTATGGGATTCTCCAGGCAGGAATACTGGAGTGGGTTGTGATGCCCTCCTCCAGGGGATCTTCCTGACCCAGGGATCGAACCTTCATCTCTTATGTCCCGTGCATCCTGGGGTTCTTAACCACTAGCACCACCTGGAAAGCCCACATCACAGTCAAGGGTAAGCATGCTGTCTTGTGAAATACATAATATACAGCATCGTAAAATGTGTTTCTGACAACCCCTCCCAGTCATAACAATTGAAAATTACTATCCTAAAAGACAGGATTATACACCCACCCCACACAGGACATCCGTGAAATAATTACATCAAACCTAGCTGGGGTCTAAACTGTCTACTATACATGCTCAGTTGTGTCCGACTCTACGACCCCATGGACCGTAGCCCGCCAGGCAAGAATACTGGAGTGGGGTGCCATTTCCTCCTCCAGGGGATCTTCCTGACCCAGGGATCAAACCTGCGTCTCTTACATCTCCTGCATTGGCAGGCAGGTTCTTTACCACTAGTGCCACCTGGGAAGCCCCTGGGGACTGTGTGGCAGGATTAATTGGCAAAAGTCCTGAGAAAACAGAGCATCACAGCAGCTGAGCAGGCCTCTTCCAGGGAGCCCTGCAGGAGACGATTTGGGATCCATCTCCAGAGACTAAAGTCTAAAATTATGTTGCGTCCGTTGGGGCACAGTGTTGTAATGCTGCCAAGATTTTGCAAAGTAGAGTTCCACTGTGAGGGCAACAAGCCCTCTTTGAAATCAGTGGAGAAGAGTAAAAGGATTACATTTCCATGAGAGGCTGAGACTTCAATTTTGAGAGACTTCAATTCTTCCCTTTAAGAATTAGTTAAAAATTTAGAATCAGGCGCGTATCTGAGCACATATACTCATTCCCTCAATGGAATCTTTATTTTTAAAACCAACTCTTTACACCATGTTCTCAGCTAACTGGACATATAACCACAAAATAGTTCCAGAAATCTGAGAAAGCAAATATCATTTTGGACCCCATAGATACCAGATAATTTGTTGACAGAATGACCCATGAAAAAAAGATCAAGTAAGATATTCTAAGTTCTATGGTGCTGCAAAGTGAGAGTTTCCTTTAAAGGTTCTTCTGCCCTTTTTACAAATCTAGAATTATATATCTTTTTCTTCCCCCAAATACTAAAATTCATGTTTAATAAATACTAAATTTCATGTTAGGAACTTCTTAAAGACTGAATACTTGCAGCTCCCCCCAAATTCATATGTTGAACACTATCCCCTGATATGATTTAGAGGTGGGAACTTTAGGAGGTGATGAGGGTGTGGGGTGTGGAGGTGGTGAGGTGTGAGGGTGGGGCCCCCACAATGGGATCAGTGAACTTATGGGAAAAAAAAAAAAAAAAGAACAGTGAGCTCCCTTGCCCTTTCCACCATGTAAGCACCCAATGAGAAGACATGCCTGTGAAGCAGGAAGAAGACCATCAGTGAATCAGCCAGAGTCTTGATCTTGGACTTCCCAGCCTCCAGAGAAGTGAGAAATAAATTTCTCTGTGTAAGTTTACAGCACTCTGTTACAGCAGCCTGAAAGTTCTAAGACAGAAACCAAAGGAAAAATTTCTCTGAGAGTGAATTTCCTTTCAATTTTAAAAAATCTAACCCTCTGAATGACTTCTGGATCATTACTTTGTAAGAAAAGAGACCATAGGTGTGAAGACAATCACAGCAAGGTCCCTATGCAAGCACTCTGAGGGTTTTTAGTGATAACACCTTACTGCTGCTGCTGCTGCTAGGTCGCTTCAGTCGTGTCTGACTCTGTGCGACCCCACAGACGGCAGCCCACCAGGTTCCCCCGCCCCTGGGATTCTCCAGGTAAAAACACTGGAGTGGATTGCCATTTCTTTCTCCAATGCATGAAAGTGAAAAGTGAAAGTGAAGTCGCTCAGTCGTGTCCGACTTTTCAAGACCCCACGGACCGTAGCCTACCAGGCTCCTCCATCCATGGGATTTTCCAGGCAAGAGAACTGGAGAGGGTTGCCATTGCCTTCTCCAACACCTTACTTCACTTCTAGGCAACTCATAAGAACACTTTGATAGAATCTTCACTTAGCACATCGATCACTGCCATGGTGAGTTTCTATTAAGATCTGACCTAGAAAAAGCCCTTAATTTTTCTTCCTGTACTTCTCTATCTTATAGTCTTATACGAAAAATCAAAATATTTTGCAAGAGATTCAGAAAAAAAGAAATGATCCATTTAAACAGACAGGAAAAAACAAAAGAAGGGATAGGGAAGAAATTGTTGCCAAAACAGTTTTTTGTATACTAAAGGAGTAAGACCCTAGAGCTTAGTCAAAATTTCCTTTTGCCCAAATACTTTTCATCATTTCACAAGCTAGCATCCCATTTCCATCTTTCTAAATTACTAAAGACTTCATTTTTCTTTTAATTTGCATATTGTTCCCTGCAACAGATGATACTGTCCTTGACCTCATTTCCTGTTTCTCGGTAAATCGCCAAACTTCTGTTCAGACTCATTGACTCATTTAATCTATCACCTAGGGTTACAGCCAGGACCTGGCCGGCGTTGTATGAGGCCCTGGGGATACTGGGTAAATAAGTGACCTGGTTCCACCACGTAGAGGTGACCATCACCTCAGGCCCACGGCAGAAAAGCAGAGACCCTTGAGCAAAGCAGCAGCTTTTCGATCCCTGTTTTGATACTTCCCCTTGCTAGCTATAAGCCTGTAAACCAGCTTCTCCTGCCCCTGCAGTCATGAAGCCTGTGCTCCCACCGTCAGGTGATCCTCATCAACCAGGATGCAACTCGCTGAGAGTAACAGAAATGCCTCTCTCACTGCCTGACACAGTCATTACGGCTTATGGGCTAACATGACAGGAAGCCCAGGGATGGAAAAAGGTCTGGATTATATTAATTCAGCAGCTGAGTAATCACCATCAGAGGCCAAGCTTCTCTCCATCTCTCCTCTCTGCCTGGAAGTGATGGACTGGCAAGAACTGTCGAGATTATTTAATTCCTTGTCTTCATCTAGAGAGGAAGAGAACCATGGAGGCAAAGGGAAGGAGGTGTGGGGTACAGTGATGAGGGGGCAAAGACCTAGAGAGAAAGGTAGAGAGGAAGCAAAATTTCCCTAAACTTGACCTCACTGATCCAAAAGTTTCCACTGTGGTCACAGGAATAAGGCTATGATGTCTTGTCCCTAGAATTGTAGGTGAATCAAGCTTCTAAATCAATGAACTGCACAGTAATCGAGGAATGAATCTCAGGAAAGGCCACTATGATGCCAACCACACAACTGATTTGCACAACTTTATTCACCTACTGTTTACAGCTTTTCAAGTCTGCTTCATCCAGATGGTCCTCTCCAGAGTCCATAATCACCTAATTCTCCTGCCATCACTGGATGACTCCCACCTCAAGAGCCAGCTCAGTTCCTCGCTCAAACTCAAGGGTCTTTGAGACGGGATAAGTGTATAAGCGTTAGTTGCTCAGTCATATCCAACTCTTTGCAACCCCATGGACTGTAGCCTGCCACGCTCCTCTGTCCATGAGGATTCTCCAGGCAAGCATACTGGATTGGGTTGCCATTCCCTTCTCCAGAGGATCTTTCCAACCCAGGAATCAAACCCGGGTCTCTCACATTGCAGGCAGATTCTTAACCATCTGAGCTACCAGGGAAGCCCAGATGGGACATGGGGATCACAAAGAGTCGGACTAACACTGTGCAACTAACACTTTCACTTTTGTCCCATCAGTCTACATTTTGGGATGTTTTCGCCAATAAAAATCTTCCTCCCATGTCCATCTGATCTCAGACACACACCCCTTAACTATTGCCTCCTTATCTATCCAAAATGCCACTCTGCAAAGCATATTCTCAAGTATGCCTCCTCCAATACCTCATCCCTGCTGCGTCTGGTCCCTCACTGACCTGACTTTTCAGCACACCCTATGGAGGCAGCATGGTTCATCAGAAAGATCATGGGAGCGGACATCCCACTGACCCAGACTCAACCCCTGGTGCCACCACTTGCTAAGGGAACACCTTGGGGAAATCACTTTAAACTGTCTGCATCTGAATTTCCTTACCTGCAACATAAGTAGAAACGAAAGTGTCTATTAAGCACCTGGAACATGCAGACATTTGATAAATTTTAAAAATCTATTATCATTACTGGGCTTGCCAGGTGGCACTTGTGGCAAGGAATCCACCTGCCAATGTAGGAGACCTGAGTTTGATCCCTGGATCAGGAAGATCCTCTAGAGAAGGAAATGGCAACCCACTCAAGTATTCTTGCCTGGAATTTCCATGGGCAGAAGAGTCTGCAGTTCAGGGCGCCACAAAGAGTTGGACATGACTGAGCATCACATATTATCATTATAGAGCCTTGGAAACTTTTGCTTTTATACAGTCTTCTGATGCTGTCTAGAGCTCTCACACACTAGATCTTCACTTCACAGCACGTACTCTGGGAGAATAAAAGATTTGTCAATTTCTCCCCTACGAGCCACATCTGGCAAAACCAAGATGGGGCTTTATGTGGACTACCTACATCTTCTCTCATCTTCCACAGCAATGAATTTCTATTTCTTAAGTAGAAAACATTCTGGGGCATACAGTATGCTGGGTAGTGATTTGTGGTCATTTTGGAAAAGAGAGGTTGAGACAATGGACCTTGTGCATCTTGACTGGCAACAAGGACTTTAAAACCCCAGATAAGTAAGTGTATTCTGGCACATGCAGGGGGAAGTGAGAGAGCTGAAGGGGCACAAAATGCTCCACCTGAAGCAGGCTTTCTGGGAAGCACTGCTCTCATGAGCCAGAGAGGAAGGACTCTGTGCAAGGGACAGAAATCAGAAGACAATATACAGACTACCTCCAGCCACTCATTACTCTTACAGTGAGTCACCTCAGCTTTGTGAACTCAGTTTCATTACATGAACATAGAAATGCTCCCCTTCCGCACCCCCAGATGCACCCCATCTTAGCTGTCCCTTGGAATTTTGGGCAATCAATATGATATTTATGAAATTTCTCAAGAAGTATAACACATTTTATGCAAATGTAAAAAGCAAAGGCATCACTCTGCTGACAAAAGTCGGTAATAGTCAAGGCTATGGTTTTTCCAGTTGTCATGTACGGATGTGAGAGCTGGACCATAAAAAAAGCAGAGCACTTAAGAATTCAGGCTTTCGAGCTGCAGTGCTGGAGAAGACTCATGAGAGTCCCCGGGAAAGCAAGGAGGTTAAACCAGACAATCTTAAAGGAAATCAACCCTGAATACTCTTTGGATGGACTGACGCTGAAGCTCCAGTTCTCTCACCACCTGATGCAAAGAGCTGACTCATAGGAAAAGACTCTGATGCTGGGAAAGGCTGAGAGCAGGAGGAGGAGGCGACAGAGGATGAGATGGTTGGATGGCATCACCAATTCAATGGACAGAGACAGTCCATGGGGTCTCGAAGAGTCGGACATGACTTGGCGACTGAACAACAACAAAAATACACTTATAAACAAAAAAAGTACACTTATAAACAAACAATCTGAATACCAAAGGTAAGGTGATTCTTATACATTTCAACACAGCCTCACCCAAATGTGCATATTGCAACCACCAGACATTATATATCAATAATCAGCAAAACAAAGGATATACCCTGTTCTTAATTGCTTATTTAAATGGTTGCCTAGGAAAATAATAAATTATAATTATGATTTATGGGTTAAGTCATTAGGGCATTTAAATATCAAACTACTAAACTCTGACAGTGTGGCACTAATAGGGATTGAGAGTTCACGCCATCTACTAATTTGCTAATCGTTAGTAAAGTGACAATACCATACTGGGGCTTCATCAGTTTGAGTAGTCAGTGTGAGATTACTTCATAAGGGAACATTTTCCTACAATATAAACGCAACAAGATGCTTTAATAAATGTCTTTGACATTGACAGAATAGATGACAAGTCAACAAAAGACGCCATGGTGAATCAAAGTGACTGAGTTGAAGGAATAATTACATATATGCATAATGTGAAAATCTGCAGGATTTAATTTCACAAAGGAATCAGGAGAACAAATATTCAGCTCTGTCAAATTTTTGCTCCAATCATCCCATGAAGGCAGCCCTTTATTTTTGTCCTTTAAAACCACACAGAAATGCTCCAAAGGAACATTTATAATTTAAATAATTGCTAGAAATGGGGACTGTTTCCCCACTACCATAAGTAATAAGTGTGAGCTGGGCTCTGGTATTTTCCAAAGTAATGCAGACAGACTTCCTTAGCCAGGAGAGAAAACAAATATTTGCTGAATACATGTTGGGAACACAAATACTCCCCTAGCTCTGAAAATTTCCACATCAACACTCTGTTAAATTTGTAATACCTGTTAACCTGAGAATAATTAATTTACAAAGAAATTCTGAAATAAAAGACAAAAGTGATAATGAACTTGCCCTTATTTGTTGGGCTTGAAAAATACCATTCAATGCACAGCTCAATAAGGTCAAGGGCAGCTGGGAAAGGAGAACTTCGGGGAGGCCAACTGATATCAGAGGAAGATCAAACGTAGCCTATCGGGGGCTTCCCCTCAGACAGAAATACCCTTGGTTAGACTATAACATGAGCCAATGAATGAAGGGGCCAGGACAAGAGATTTCGACCCTAGGAATTAGAACTTACAGGCCATTTCCTGTGATGAAGTTTTTTTTTGTTTGTTTGTTTTCTACCAGATAAGTGAAGAGCCTTGTCCTCCATGTATTAGCACTTTTTTAGAACTTAATAATCTCCTCATCTGAGCATCTGGTAAACTAAATATTCAGATATTCAAAAACTAACAAGAATATAATGATAGTGGACACAGATATGTTCCAAGTGTTAACATGAACAAAGGTTTCATCAACATCTATTTTAGAAGTTGATCCAAATCTGTTCCAAAGACAGAAAGTGGGCTTCTACATAAAAAAAGCACTAGAGAAGAGGCAAGGTACAATCTCCAAAATATAACACCTCTAAAACCATCTGATCTATGTCTCTGTCATGTAAATACACACTATGGACCAACTATGGAAGTCAGGCAGAGACTACCTTTATTAGAGTCACCTGGAGTCCATCTGTAAAAACCTGAATGTATGAAAACTAATCATATTGTTTTTTTTTTTTTTAAAAGAAACAGAAGGTTGGCGGAGTAGTCTCCTGTACTTTTTAACACAGACACTAGAAACAAAAGTTACACTCAAAAGAATAAGAGCATATGAAGAGTGCAGAGCCATGTAACAGTCAACTTAGAAGGCAGAGTGATTAAAATCTGATGAATTCCTACGTTACAGGGACACTTCCTCATAGACTGGGAACCTTACAGGGAGAAGAAACCACCTCCATCACAAAGACTGACTGGCCGCTAGAGTGAGGCCCAAAGGAGGCATCAGTTCAGTTCAGTCGCTCAGTCGTTGAGACCACATGAACCACAGCACACCAGGCCTCCCTGTCCATCACCAACTGCCAGAGTCCACCCAAACCCATGTCCATTGAGTTGGTGATGCCATCCAACCATCTCATCCTCTGTTGTCCCCTTCTCCTCCTGCCCTCAATCTTTCCTAGCAGCAGGGTCTTTTCAAATGAGTCAGCTCTTCGCATAAGGTGGCCAAGCTATTGGAGTTTCAGCTTCAACATCAGTCTTTCCAATGAAGGATAAAGAAGGCATGGCCCAGTGCAAAGACACCCGTCTTCAAAAGTGGCTGGCATTCTCAATTCCACTCTTGAAACAACAGGGTATGATGATGCTTCCATTTTGGGGAAAAAAAGCCTAAAAGACATTTTTCCCCCAAATTAGAGCAAACTAAAGCATCCACAGAAGGAACCACAATGTAGAAAGAAAAACAGTCACATTGAAGAAAGAAAAATAATAGAATGAGGTGTCAGTGACTTGGCCCTTACAAGTGAGCAAACCCTCACCAGGGTGCCCTACAAAAGATTCAGTGAGGAATAATTAAAAAGAGCAAACTTGAGAATCCTGAGAGACAGGGTTCAAATCACAGAGTTACCCAAGTCCAAAAAACACTAATAAAAAAACAAACAAAAAAAAACCAGTGTTCACATCTCCAAATGCAATAGAAGGTTCATTTCTGTTCTATCAATTTAGGGGATAACCATCTACTCAGATCTAAGTCCTCAAATGAAGACTTGTTATAACAACTATAGATATGCTTTAATAAGATATACATCTTCTTAGAAATAGATGATTTCTATTTTTTGTTAAATCCATTTTTCAGCAGGAATGTCAAACACTAATAACTGGGGTGATCGAAATCTCTTGTTATTTATACCTACACATGTCTGCAATGGATCACAATAAACTGTGGAAAATTCTGAAAGAGATGGAAATACCAGACCACCTGACCTGCCTCGAGAAATCTGTATGCAGCAGGAAACAACAATTAGAACTGGACATGGAACAACACACTGGTTCCAAATAGGAAAAGGAGTACGTCAAGGCTGTATATTGTCACCCTGCTTATTTAACTTATATGCAGAGTTCCCCATGAGAAATGCTGGGTGGATGAAGCACAAGCTGGAATCAAGACTGCCAGGAGAAATATCAATAACCTCAGAAGTACAGATGACATCATCCTTACGGCAGAAAGTGAAGAAGAACTAAGGAACCTCTTGATGAAAGTGAAAGAGGAGAGTGAAAAAGTTGGCTTAAAACTCCACATTCAGAAAATTAAGATCATGGCATCCGGTTCCAAAACTTCATGGCAAATAGATGGGGAAACAGTGGAAACAGTGACAGACTTTATTTTTTGGGGCTCCAAAATCACTGCAGATGGTGACTTCAGCCATGAAATTAAAAGACGCTTACTCCCTGGAAGGAATGCTATGACCAACCTAGACAGCATATTAAAAAGCAAAGACATTACTTTGCCAACAAAAGTCCATCTAATCAAGGCTATGGTTTTTCCAGTAGTCATGTATGGATGTGAGAGCTGGACTATAAAGAAAGCTGAGCGCCGAAGAATTGATGCTTTTGAACTGTGGTGTTGGAGAAGACTCTTCAGAGTCCCTTGGACTGCAAGGAGATCCAACCAGTCCATCCTAAAGGAGATCAGTCCTGGGTGTTCATTGGAAGGACTGATGCTGAAGCTGAAACTCCAGTACTTTGGCCACCTGATGCAAAGAGTTGACTCATTTGAAAAGACCCTGATACTGGGAAAGACTGAAGGCAAGAGGAGAAGGGGACGACAGGGGATGAGATGGCTGGATGGCATCACCGACTCAATGGACATGAGTTTGAGCAAACTCTGGGAGTTGGTGATAGACAGGGAAGCCTGGCATGTCCATGGGGTCACCAAGAGTCAGACACAACTGAGCAACTAAACTTAACTGAACTGAATGTCTGCAATGGGTCTTTTCTCCATTGCCTGACATGGAGAAACCCTATTTTAAGAAAACCATACACCATGAACTGAAATAAAATCTTAACGTTGTCTCAAAGTTGCTGTAGGCTGAAACTCATCAACCACACTTTTTGATCATTTAAAAATTTAAAGAATGTGTGTGTGTGTGCCTGTGTATCTGTGTGTCTATACATTTCTGTATGTTGTTTACTCCACTGATTTGGCAGCTATTGTCACCCACAACTTACAGATGTTGTTATATGCCCCTCTGTCCAAATAAGGATTTATAACAAATACTGGCATTGACTGCTGGGGCTTCTATGTGTCTAGGTTGCCAGCTGGGGTCTCCAGATGGTGTTGATGTTAGGGCCTTTTTGCAAAAAAAAAAAAAAAATCTACTTACAGGTCTAACATGTGAGTTCAACAATCATTTTTTAAAGTGCAAGATGGTAAGCAGTTCATCTGAAAAACACCCACGAGTTTTTGTTAACCACAGTCTTATTAACAAGAGCCAACAGGATGATGGAGTGGTGCACAACGCCAAGTCCTCCCTGGGCTGGTCTAGTGCAGCATCTGAGCCAAAGGCAAGAAGGATGGCTCAACACCACAGGCAGGGCTCAGAGGGTGTGCGTTCAGTCGTGGAGGGAAGCTCACTTTCCTCTGGTTGAAAGGGAAGGGTGAACCAGAATGTTCAAACTCCACTGAAGAAACGGTCTGATGTGCAGCCTGTGGCAGAGATTTTAGGAAAGGTGATGATGCTCAAGTATTTGAAGGATCTCTCAAGGTAAGTTTCCACTGCAAGGAGTTTGCCCGTCTTGCTGAGCAGCATTGCCCTGTTCCTTGAAAAATACCTGGCATGTGATGAACGACCAAAAATACTTGTCGAACGAAAAATGATGAAATGAATGACCTCAGAGGAAAAGAGAACGCACTCGCTGCTCGGTGCGGTGCCAAATGACGAAACAGGCACCAGCGGGTAAAGATTTTAGGAACATATGCTTCAGTTCAACTTTTTCAAAAATCGCTTTTTAACAGTGAGAGCTCTTCGGTGACGGAGCAGACTCTGTAAAGGAATGATCTCTTCCTCCTGGGGGGAGGGGACGAGCAGCGGTATTCTCGCAGAAACTGGATAACCATCTGTCAAGGATGCTCCAGCAATGAAAACCCTGTTTACATCATTGAACACCACAAGGGTTTCATTTTTATCCTAGCTGCCATTTCTGAAGAGCAAACCTTCTGCTGATATAAAATCACCAAGCTGAAAGGGAGGATTTTTAAAACCCTTTCAGGAGTGACTCAACAAAAAGTGCAAGAGTGGTTCCCAAAAGTAGATACATAAGAACATCTGTGCGGCTCTTCTTAAGTACAGATTTCTAAGTCCCACATGATCGCATTTCTCTAGTCCACTCCAGGATATTGTCCTAGTAATTATCTCCTCTCTTCTGCACCTTCACTTTTCCCCTCCCCACTGGAGTCTTTGCCATCAACATGCAACCATGTTGCATGGGATGTTACTCCTCCATCCTTAAAAATCATCCTCGTTTTTATTTTAAATTTTTAATTGGAGAATAATTGCTCCCCAATATTGTGTTGGTTTCTGCCATACATCAACATGAATCAGCCACAGGTATACCTGTGCCCCCTTCCTCTTGAGACTCCCTCCCAACTCCGACCCAATCCCACCCCTCTAGGTAGTCACGGAGCACCTGATTTGAGCTCCCAGGGTCACACAGTACATTTCGCTGGCTATCTATTTAACTTTTTAATTCATTTATTTTTTAATTGAAGGGTAACTGCTTTACAGAATTTTGTTGGCTTCTGACAAGTTAGCTATCTATTTTATATATGGTAATTTATATGTTTTCATGTTACTCTTTCAATTTGTCCCAACCTCTCCTTCCCCCACTGTGGCCACAAGTCTATTCTCCATTTCTGCCCTACCAAAAAAAAAAAAAAAAGAAAAAACCAAAACACCATCCTCGGTTGAATCTGCTTCCCCCTCAATTGCCACTCAATTTCTCTTTGTCCTTCTAAAGGAAAACTCAATCTGTGGCCAGCTTCCCGCCTCCACCTAACTATAGAACACACCAGAATCGAACTCACCCAGTTACCAACATGCTGCAAAATCCATGGTGAATTATCAGTCCTCATCTGAGCTGACACTTCAGTAGCATGGGATACAGAGGGTCACTCCCTCCTTTGAAATATAACTTCACTTGCCTTTGAAGGTACCACATCCTACTGAATTTTCTCCTAACTTTCTCTGCTCACTCTTTCTTAGTCTTCATTACCTCTCTGTCTTTTGTCTTTTGAATTGTATCTTTAAGACAAGAAATTATAGGGGACTTCCCTGGTGGTCCAGGGTTAAGAATCCTCCTTCCAGCGCAGGGGACACAGGTTTGATTCCTAGTCAGGGAACTAAGGCTCACATGCTGCAAGGCAACCAAGCCCATATGCCGCAACAAAGACCCAGCAAAGCCATGTTTTTTTTTTTTTAATTAAGAAATCAAAACTGTAAAGGGATGAAACAGCTCCTGTATAAAATTTTAACAGCCATGTATCCCAAACATCTGAGACCCTACTCAAAAAATATCCAAATATTTTACAGGAAATGCCCACTATCATGTTTATAAAGGCATAAAACCAATCTTTGGGGTTTTTTAAAAACTTATTTTATTGAAGTAGAGTTTATTTACAACATTGTGTTAATTTCTACTTCACAGCAAAGTATTCAGTTATACACATATGAACATCTATACAGACAATCATATTCTTTTCCATGATGGTTTATAACAGGATATTGAATATAGTTCCCTGTGCTATACAGTGGGACCTTGTTTACCTCCATTCGGCCTCTTAATCCTGACTTCCTAATCCCAGAGTGCTGAAAGGCTCCCTATGAAACCATTTCTTTCTTTCTTTGGGCTCTACCTCACACTTAGTGAAAATCCTTTTAGTGATTTCACCCTGGGTCATGACTGTCCTTCATACACTTAGAACTACCCACATTGCAGCCCAGACCACTCCACTAAACCCTAAACCTATATCAAAATGTCTTCATTTATCTTTGACATTCATCTCCACACACTCAAACCAACTCCTGATTATTCCCGTCACAGTGACTAACATTCTTCACAGGATTTGGACCAAATATCACAGAGTCATCCTTGACCCCTCTTTTCTCACACCATCCATCCATCCATCCAATCCATCAAACTCTGCCAGCTCGATTGCCAAAATATATTCCGAGAATAAAGTCTCGGGGCTTTAGGGCTTCTATCTCCTACTACATACAAAAATGAACTCAAAACGGGTCAGTGACCTAAATAGACCTAAAATCATAAAACATCTTAGAAGAAAACATAGGAATAAATCTTTATGACCTTGAATTTTGCAACAGTTTCTTAGATGTGACACCAAAAGCAAGAGCAACAAGAGGAAAAACAGGTAAGCTGTACGTCTTCAAAGTCAAAAACTTTTGTGCATAAAAGGACATTGTCAAGAAAATGAAAAGACAGCCTAAAGAATGGGAGAAATATTTACAAATCATCTATCTGATAAAGATCCAGTATCCAGAATATATATAAAAAAAACTTTTAAAATGAAAACCAAACAATTAAAATATGGGCAAAGGACCTGAACAGACATTTCTTCAAAGAAGATACACAAATGTCACACAGCCTTTGCATTTGCAGTTCGCTGTTATTCTGAATGTTCCTCTCCCAGTTATCTATAGTACTTGAGCCACCTGCAATATCAATTCTTACTCAAATGTCTCCCATACAATGACACTCCCCCTGACCATCCTATTTAAACAATAAAACCACACATTCTTCCTATTTCCCTTCTCTGTCTTATTTTTCTTCATAGCATCTAACAGAAAGTAAATCTTATTTATTGTGTTTATTTTCTACTCCCCACCAGAGGCTTACTATTTAGCCTAAATGGACAGACAGAAAGGGGCCCTCAGATCTTAGGAGGGCATATTTAAACCATTCAGTGCCTGCTGGTTAACACGTTTGCATAAGGTGAAGTGTGACTTTCTTCAACACAGATCTGGTTGCTACTTTGTGAGACAGCAGACCTCAGCTACTCCAAATTACTGAAGGCATAAATAACTGCAAAAGGACTTAAAACAAAGAAGTGACCACCCAAACTGGCTTATCTTGGTTTGTAGGATTGCACTGAGAAACCTAGACCTAAAACACATCACATCAAAAGGGATGTAAAAGAATGCCAAATATTAAATAAAGTCTAAATGGTTATGATGAGAGCAAGGATGAAATTTCTTAGTTCTTATGTTGATCTTACTATATACCTAATAGCTCTTAAAAAATAGCTGCCACAAGGTATTAAAATTAAAAGCTCTCCACCCTGGAGAATCTACATGGCTGTGTTTCATTTGTAACTCCTAAGAGCCTATCATCAATATCCAAGAGAACCATCTGGAAACTTAACGCCTTTTTCTCACAATTGGAAATCAGTGACTCAAATGATAAAAGAATCTGCTTGCAATACGGAAGACCCGGGTTCAATCCCTGGGTTGGAAGATCCCCTGGAGTAGGGAATAACAACCCACTCCATATTCTTGCCTGGAGAATCCCATGGACAGAGGAGCCTGGTGGGCTACAGTCCATGGTGTTTCAAAGAGTCAAACACAACTGAATGACTAACACACACACATAAAGTTAGCAAAAGGCTGTATAAACAAGATGCTTCTAACCCTACCTTTTAAGTATCTTAAGACATTTACACAAAACAATAAAAAAAAAGATCTGTCAAAATGAAAAAGGCTAATTAAAACAAAAGCCAAGGTTTCCTAACATATTAGTACAAGCCTGGAACAAAGAAGACCTGCTTAAGATATAGCTGACTCCCAAATTAAGTAATGTATATCATACATGAGCAGTCAGATTATTTTTTTAAAAAAAGTAGTGCAGTTGTATAGTCCTACTAAATAATAAAAATGATTTCAGTACTGTTATCTGAAGATACCATATGACAGCTTCCTCCCAGAGTGTTAATGCAGAGAGGAGCCTCAGTCAGTAAGTAAACTAATTTAAATCAAATTCTATCTAGTTGAAAATAGTCATCATGGGCTGCCCAGAGTTGGTGAGTCTGAATGCATTACTGAAGAGCTTCTTGGTAATTGCAGGTTGCTATTTATGTTGACCAGAGTCGGAGGAGTTTACTTAAGCGAGATGTCTAAGCATACAGACCACCAGTGCAAAACATACAGGAAAATCACTCATAACATCCACACTAAAAACAGCCTAGATGCTCTCTGTGATGTCGCAGTGTGGTTGTTATTTCCTAGTGTCAGATGCACCGTTGGTGACAGAATGAAAATTTATGACTTCAGTTATTTTATTTTCAAGTAATGTGCTACCACAAGAGATTCTTTCTAGTTCAGTGGAGTGTAAGTTAAATATTTGAGACTAAATATTATTTTCAAAAGCCCTAAATTTCTGCTTGTAAACAGGTATGCACAAAAAATACTCATGGTAACAATCATCAGGAGATATTTTTTAATCACAGGGGGACCCCATGGACTATAGCCTGCCAGGCTCCTCTGGCCATGTAATTCTTCAGCCAAGAATACTGGAGTGGGTGGCCATTCACTTCTCCAGGGGATCTTTCTGACTCAAGGATAGAACCCAGGTCTCCTGCACTGTAGGCAGATTCCTTACTGTCTGAGTCACCAAGCAAGCCGTGCCTTAGAGTCACCAATTCCCAAATGTGTCTAATAACACAAAAGCCATGGTGCTAAGTGGGAAATAAAGACCAGTTCTAAGATAGACTTGTCACAAGACACATGGACAGGTAGGCTAGCTCATATTCTTCCCTGTGTTACTCCATAATGTTTTTTTTTAATCATCATTAGCATCATCACTAAATTAAGTATCAGAAACCTGAGTTCTAATTCCAAATCTGTAGCTAATAATCTAAAGCACTGTATAATCATGGGAAAAGCCTGTATCTCTCTGAGCTCCAATTTGCTTATCTATAAAATGAAGAGGCTGGCAAGGTATGCTTTTAAAACAGAATAGAAAAATGCAAGGCAAAAATGATGACCTAAACATATTAAAATTGATCCTAACTTACAAAAGGCAAACCCAGAGGGTACCATGGGATTTAAAAAAAAGGAATGTTTTTCATCTTAGGGGAAGGAGGAAAATGAAAAACATTGTAAAATTCAGTGGTTATGAGGATGGAGTAAAGAACAAACATACTTTTAACCATGAAAAGAGTTCTACAAAAATGTAAAACAAACAAACAAAAAAAAAGTCCATTACCTTTGGCCTAGGAATCTTACTTTTGAACACAAATCCCCAAAGAAAATATCCGTAAAGAAAAATCAAAGTTTGCTAAAAAAGAATCTCCATAGCAGCACAATATGTATAAGAGAAAAATTGGAAACAACCTGTAAGTTCAAAAATAGAGGCACAGTTAAGCAAAATCTGGTTTTGCTAACAAAATGGAACAGAGGCCTGGATAGCCACTTTTTTTTTTTAAAGCACTGAACTTTTTTTTTCAAAAGAGTGGAAATATTCGACATGATATAATAGGAAATGTGAAGGTTGATCACAAAATACCTTTGCCCTCTTTATGATCTTACCAAAAACTCACTGATGAAAACCAGAACAGAAATTGGAGGCATGGAACTAGCTTACTGGGTCCATTCTTTCTATGAAATTCATTACAACAGCAGAAAATAGGAGGGGCGGATGGGGAGAAAAGAATGCTCTTTAGACAAGAGTTCAGCTTTTCTAACATAAGTCTAATATCTTCTCTCTCCCTCTAATGCTTCATGTTTTTCAAGCACTTTCAAAAAGATTGTGCCTTCACCGTCTGAAGAAGAATCAGCATTCATGGCACTTACACACTTGAAAGTTAAACTTCTGTACAAGGTCTAGTGAACCAGAAATCTACCCTACAAAACCATTCTACACCTATGTTTGGACAACGGTCCTCCTCTCCCCAAAAGTCATCAGGGAATTGAAAGGAAGCATCAAGTGTTAGGAGTTACAATTTCAACAGGCTTTTAGACTCTAACCTTAATAAGATAGAAACCCGCCACAAGGCAAATGCCTTGGAAAACGGTTGCATATTTCTTATGCACAATTACTTCTTTCCTTGAACACTATAAATCACAAAACCATGGCCAAGGTTATCAGTCTGGTTGGCCCAGCAACAGATTACTCTCAGCTTTAGAATATACATGGTGAATGCACTTAGCACAGAACATAGAATTCATGAACATAATTATGACTTGGTATTTATTTGGGTTAAGTGTACACAGCCACTTTTGGATTATCACGTCACTAAAAACTCCAAACAGTTATTAATAGAAACTTTAAAAAGAAAAAAATAAGGAAAATTCTTCTCAGTAATGATTCTCCCAAATACACCTAAGTGGTGACAACACTCTTGCAGAGAGCAATGGTGATGTTTCACAAAAATCTTCCTCCTTCTAAAAGAATAGTTTTTTTTTATGAGTCAATATTTATGAACCTTATGTTTGAAGCATTAAGATGCTGGTATCTGTTAACATATTTTATGAATGATAAAGAAAAAAAGTAATGATGTGTCAGAAGAGAAAGAGCTTTATTAGAAAGCCTAAAAGATCAAAATGATAACAACTAGGTATACCAAACGTGGAGAAATTCTACCAGAGACTGTCATGTGAGACTTCCCCCAGTGATTGTTAGGGCACAGAGTCAAAAGTATTCTCAATTTTTTATATTGACAACTCTAGAAAAGTCACAAGTTTCTGGGTTATACTAAAATGATACTGACAATCAGTTATGCCAAGTTTCATCACCAGCATGATCTAATAATTTAAAAACAGGCTTTCATTTTCAAAACTATTCAGCATAGCAGCATATTTCACCTTAAATCAATGGCTTCCAGAGACAGACCATATGTTTATTCTTAACCAGCAAATTTCAACAAGCTTTTAGAAGAAGGAACTAGGAGAAGGAATTATCCACTTAAGAATGAATCTCAAAAGTAAAATGCAAAAATGCAAACAATTTCAGTGAAATTTTTGATCTGGAGAAATTACTCTCTAGGATTTTGTCAAAATATGTTTCAGCATTCAAATACTACTTAAGATCACATAGGTAGGTCCTAAGATGCCACATAATAATTTACAGATTTGAAGAAGATGACAAATGTGCAGAACTTTAAATTTTTTAAAAAATCTATACACTTTGATTTGAATTAAACTTCTCTTGCATCAACTATTAGCTAATAGATGAGAGAGCAATTCAGCATTGAGACAGACTGATTTAATATTTACTCATTAAAAATATCATGTGATGAGAAAGGGATGGGAGGATGTCTTAAAAATAACTTCAGAAAGATCACGTATGTGTGAGCGAATCACAATCAGAACAGAAATGAAAATAAAAGGATAACCGGCAACAAGGAACTTCAGTAGCTAAGGAGCTATTTACATTTCAAAGTCCTCTGTCTATGGTATTCTTAAGTATGATACCACAAAGGTCTGTCAGAGAGACAGAGAGTCTTCAATTAAGGCTGTGTGCTACAGGCCTGTGTCAATTAATTAGTTGAGGTTGCACAGATTTTCTGAAAGTGGCTATCTAAAACAGCCTCAGATATATGCACGATTTGTGGGGAATTAGAATTTAAATACAACTTTCTAATCAATTCTTCCTGCTTTCCCATTTCTATGACATTTTGTGTAATGATAAATAAGTCCATAAAAATATGACTAACCAAAATTTTATTTGCTTTCAATTAGAGGTAACAGAAGGGGCTTTCAATTTCGCTTTCGACTTCAACTTTTACTTAGATTTTATCTAGACTTATTGGCAAGAATTTTCATATGATATCCATCAATATAATGAATCTGATCCATATTTAGATAGGAGATGAGTCTATATTGGAAATTCACATGTATTACAACTAAATCAGCTATCCAGTAATTTCTATAAACAATGGCATAATAAAAATACAGATTTCATGCTTTTGCCTTGAGATTTTGCCTGCTAAATCTACTCATTTTAATTTTGCTAAATGTTAGTTTGACATGTCTTAGCAATTCTTTGATTTGCAATACTAAGTAGATGACGGTTGTAAATAATGTTTAAACCAGCAGAATCAGATATTCGGTAAATATGATCTTTTACTGGAAGTAAAATGTAGGCAGAAAATGGTAAAAAAAATTAACTGTGTGATGGTTTCCGCCATAAATGAAAAATGGAAGAGGTTTACAGGAGATCAGGAGCCTTCTAGTTGTGTACATAAGAGATTTATGAGCTCGTATGTAATCCTAAAATAAAGTCCCTACAGTCTCATTATAGGGACTGTGAAAAATTCATACTTGTACAGTGGAGATCATTTAGAGACTTTTTAACAGTGAACGGTATTTCAAGAGCATTGGCACTGCATGTATAAATGTATCTTTTGAGGTCGTACCATTGAGAAGGGGCTGTCCTTCCAGCACATCCCGGGACAAGACTGCACTGTAAACATCTTCAGGAAATCCAGTCTTGCATAACGCGATCTCCCCAGAAGCCTCCACGGAAGCCTGCAACACAAGGAAAAAAATGTGTGCTGTGATCGCCACCTCCTTCAACGGAGAAACATCCCACTTGGCATAAAGCCTCGCTTTTCCCACTATTTTGTACAAATAACCCCTTTGTTTTCGGAGTGGTTACAATTAGAACGTAGAGGGCAAAGGGTTAATCTTTTTGATAACTGGAGTAGAAGAAACAAATCCCACTTGTCTTAAACAGCAAAATTGAAATAATGCACATTCCAGGATCTTCTCAGGACTGAACATTTCCATTAAAATGGTCATTGTGAATGAAAAACTCTCAAGTGAAGCTGAGGGGGGAGAAGCGGGGTTGAGGGGACAGCCAGAGAGTTTTGAGGCTCCATAGATCACCATCACTAACTCAACTTTTCAAGAAAAATGTACACATTCCAGCATATTGATTTGTATATTCTCATCTAATTCTCTATGAAGTTTGTTTCAATGCGTTCCTGAACTAAAAAACAAAATGGTGATGTATTTACTGCAGGGTACAGAGTGTTCTATACCAAGTAAAACCAAGCAATTGAAAGTATATATTTCTCTAGACTCATGGACATAGAAAGAAAACAAACATGGTTACCAAAGGGGAAAGGCAGGGGAGGGATAAATTAGGAATTTGAGATTAACAGATACCCACTACTATATATAAAACAGACAAACAAGGACCTACTGTAAGCACAGAGAACTATATTCAATATCTTCTAATAACCTACAATAGGCTTCCCTGGTGGCTCAGATGGTAAAGAATCTGCCCGAAACGCAGGAGACCCAGGTTCAGTCTCTGGGTTGGGAAGATCCCCTAGAGAAGGGAATGGCAACCCACTCCAGTATTCTTGCCTGGAGAATCTTCATGGACAGAGAAGCCTGGCAGGCTACAGTCCAAAGGGTCACGAAGAGTTGGACATGACTGACCGACTAGCAATTTCAATAACCTATAATGGAACAGAGTTTGAAAAAGAATATGTAAACTGAATCACTTTGCTGTATAGCTGAAACTAACACATCAACTATCCATCAATTAAAAAAGGAAAATGTATTTTTCTCTAATTTGAGGGCAAGGACACATTAAAAATGTAAATACACAATTATGTTTCCTTTTTATACTCAAAAATTAGAAAGTTTCTATCTCTTGCCATCTTCCTCCCTCTCATCACACATACTCAGTAGGCTTAAAACTCAGTCATACCAAGTGCTATCCACCTACCCCTCTGAGTTAATTTCCTCACTACTTCCCTTTCTTTCCTACTTCCTACTGACATCATCACAGGATGATTAAGCCTCAGTAGAACACAGGCATCATTTGCATTAATTATAAAAATCTTTGGGAGGTGGGAGGGAGGTTCAAGAGGGACGGGACCTATATATACCTGTGACTGATTCATGCTGATGGATGGCAGAAGTCAACACAATATTGTAAAGCAATTATCCTTCATTTAAAAGTAAATAAATTATTTAAAATAATCTCCACCTGGCCCTGATGGGAATCCAAATACAGGAGGAAGAGAGTGGACAGAAGCTGCCCGAGGGAGCAGCTTAATTTCAAAGTTAAGGAGGGGCTTAAACTTCAAAAGCTGCAGGGCCAGCCTTGTGAGCAGTCTGCACTGCAGAGAAAAACCAGAAATTGGGAGGAAGGAGAAAGGGAGACCCCAGAGATAGAGAGACCCCAAAGCAATTGTCTGAAGGAAGCCATACAACGCAGATTCACAACTGAAGGCCTTTCTGGGTGATTCATGGAAAGTGTTGCAGACACTGAAGTTGCAAGAATCCAAACTGATCTAAAATATAAACAGTTCTTTTCAGATCTGAGAAAAACAAGAAAAAAAGGACATGGGCTTTGCTAATCTCTCTGTATCTAATCTCAATAATGTATTAGGAGCAACAGTGAGATATTAGATCAGACCCACCAAAGTAACAAAAATTATTAAGTCTGTTATGGGCAAGAAAAGATTGTCTCAAATCAAGGGTACAGAGCTATCAACCCCTTCACAGAGGTATCAGTGGATGCAGCTACAGTCAGCATGAAAAATTCTAGTAAAGATAACAGTAGCATATATCCTGCAGGTATATTCTTGGTAAAGTCTCCCATGGGTGCCCTAGCCAACATGTGTAGGAATGTTCACTTCAGCACAGTCGTAACTGCAAGACCTAGAAACTACCTAAACGCCCATCAATAGAGCACCAAAAGATTTTCACTTAGTCAAGGAGAAAATAGCATTAAAATGGAAGAATTAGAGCTACATTTATCCACAAGGTTCCATCGCAAAACAGATACTCAGTTACTTTAACTTTCATGTAAGGTTGAGAGAGAAATTTAACTATAAATCAACCTAGGAATGACTATTATCTTTAGTAAGTTTAGAAATCTATTTATAAAGGATTCCAAAATCAGATTGGTACCAAGATACACTGCAGTCTAAATCTTTACAAACCAAAAGCAAAAATCCAAAGCATGACTGATGACAGTTTTTATATATAAGGCTTAAATTCAAAAGGTAATGTAATACATATGTAGTAAGAATATAAAAATATACAAGGTACTGATAAGCACCAAATTTAGGAGAGTGGCTACCCCAGGGAAGGCGAGTGAGGAGAAGCACCAGAAAGAATCCTATAGGCAGCTTTGATTTTATTTACCGTAATTCATTTCTTTCCAACAGAATCTAAAGCAAACGGGGTAAAATGTGAAGGTGTGCATAGGCACAGAATGATATGTATGTATATCTCCTATACACCCTGCCTGCTCTGCATATTTCAAAATGAGAAAGAGATAATATCTAGGGCTCCCTGATCAGTAAGAACTTGGGCTTTCAACAATCATCAAGTTTGGGACACTGGGTGATATTTTGCTATTTGCCAGCTGCAGACATCCACCCATTCATTCATCCCGGGCCTGACACAGAGTAAGCAGTACTAGTTAGCTTTTCTTTAGGCTAACGATAACAAATAAAGAGAAGTCCCAGGTTCGCCACAGCAACTGGACCAATGTGTTGTAAACCTGTGACCCAGTGATAGGTTAGGCGCCAGGGGCCTCTTGATCTTCAGTCCTCCTGCTACAGATGGGGGCCAGGGCGGGGATCCAACCCCAGGAGGTGGATGAGAGCAGAGGGGAGAGCAGGACAGAGGCAAACAAGGGTCACACTCCATCCTGGGGGGTGGGGTCAGGGCAGCATGCGGTTTTCTAGGTTGAGCTCTCAGAGGTTAATGAAATCTACAGACTAGTGGAAGTCTGTCATCTCTTATTTAACTCCACTCCTAGTGTCTTGTTTTCCAATGGACCTGCCCTAAGCGCGTGTATGTTCAGTCATTCAGTCGGGTCTGACTCTCTGCGACCCCCATGAACTGCAGCCCTCCAGGCTCCTCTGTCCGTGGGATTTTCCAGGCAAGAATACCCGAGTGGGTTGCCATTTCCTCCTCCAGGAGATCTTCCTGACCCAGGGACTGAACCTGCATCTCCTATTTCTCCTGCGTTGGCAGACACATTCTTTACCACTGAGTTGCTTGGGGAGCCCTCCGCCCTAGGTGAGTGCTAAGTTGCTAGAGTGTGTCTGACTTAGTGCAACCCTCTGCACTGTAGCCTGGCAGGTTCCTCTGTCCATGGGATTCTCCAGACAAGAACATGGGAGTGGGTTGCCATTTCCTTTTCAGGGCATCTTCCTGACCTAGGGATCGAATCCTCATCTCTTTCCTCTCCTGCATTGGCAGGCGGGTTCTTTATCAGCTGAGCCAGCACCAGCTTCTGGAAAGGGCCAGAAAATAAATATTTGAAGCTTTTCAGGCCACAGAGTCTCTATGGTTCTGCTGTCATAGTGCAAAAAAAGTGGGTAAATGAATAAACGTGGCTCTGCTCATTCAACTAAAACTTCATTCATGGACACCAATAATGAAATTTCATGTAATTCTCAAGTGTCAAAAAGTAGTATTCTCTTCATGATTTTTTAAAAAGCATTTTAAAACTTGAAAAAGATTCTTGGCCCCAAATCCGGCATTGAGACTGAAGTTTGTGGATCCCTAGACTAGAAAGCTAAGTTTTATAAAACATGGCCATCTCCCTTAATTCTCACAGTAGACCCCTGAGGGGAGTGAAAGAGCTGCAGTTTACAAATGAGCAAAGAGATGCTCACTCAAAGGTGAATACCCACCCTCTCACCTCCAGGAAGAGGAAGAGGCAAGATTCTAGCCCTGAAGGCTTTTGCCAAGTAGGACAAATAATTACAATTCTTCTCAGAAACATATACTGAGTGTCCACTTTCCAGAAACAGAAGGAAATATTGCCCTGCCCTTAAGAAGTTCAAGGCTTCAAGTGAGAGCAAAGGAGAGATGATTGCAATAGAAAGCGGCAAGTCAGAGGTAGCAGGATGCAGAGGGGGGTGGAGAGAGCCCAGGGCAGGGAGCTGGGGGCCTCCAGAGATCCCAGGAGGAGCCAGGCAAGGGGATGGGGTGCGGGGAAACCATCCCAGGCGGTCACTGCTCGAGCCAGAACGAGGCAGCAAGAAACAGCACACTGCCTGGGGAATGACAATGAGTTCTGTGTCACTGGAGTCTAAGAAGCAAGGCAGGGAGTCAAAAGTTGAGGCTGGTGAGTTAGAGGAGGTTAGCTCATAGATGGCTGGGGGCTTGGGGTTATTCTGTTGGCTGGGGAGAACCAGGCATGTGTGTCCAACACAGGCAGACTGTGTTTGATAGAGAACTCTCTGATGCTTCGTGGGAAACGTTTGTATGTGTGTGTATGGGTGGGACAACGAGTGACAGGTTGGGGACAAGTTAGGGCACAGATGTGAATCAGGCAGGGGCTGCAGGACTGAGAAAAGGGGTGACTGTATCAATATGCAGACAGTTAAAAATGATGCTTTGGGCTCCATGAGGGCAGGGCCTCAGGGTGGAAGGGTGGGAGGGAGGGAGGGAAGGAAGGAGGGAGGAGCTTTTGCCCTCCTCCGTGTTTCCAGCTGGGTGACCGTGGACATGAGTGGCACAAACTAAGAAAGCTAATCGCAAAATTATAACGTCAGGAACAAAGTGCTAAAGCGGCAGAAAAGGATGATAAATCTGCCTGTGGAAATCAAAGAAGCTGCAGTGACATTTAGGCGCTGTCTTTAAAGATGATTAAAAATTTGCCAGGAGAAAAGAGAAGGAAGTGGGAAAGGGCATCCCAGGCGAAAGGTGCAGCAGAGACAAAGGCCCTGTTGATTTATATTGAGCGAGCAGTCAACCCAAACAACCCAGAGCTTTTCCACCAGGCAAGTGGTGAGTCGTGGCTTCACAGTTTCTTTGCTCTGATTTGGGGCCCCAAGGGGCAGCAATTACATTTAACCCTCCAAGATTTTATCTTGATAAATTAATAACTCCATCCAGATATAGTCATGACTCCTGCCTGCATCATGCCAATGTCTTCACAGCGATGCTGCTCAGAATCTAAAGACAGGGCGTGATGCATGCCCAGACACGGCCCTTCCCACCTACCCAGGCTCTTGGAGGGGCGGCTCAGGTTTTCAACATGCCAGAGCGCCTGAGTTTGAATCCTGCCCATCTGGAGTAGGAAATGGAAACCCACTCCAGTATCCTTGCCTGGAAGACCCCATGGACAGAGGAGGCTGGCAGGCTTTAGTCCATGCGGTCTCAAAGAGTGAGGCATGACTGAGCACACACACCTCAGAAGTCCCAGTTCCCCATGTTGTGTAAAATGAGACAGCACCCACTCAGAGGGTGGGTGTGAGGATTACACAAGACAATGTGTAAAGCGCTTAGAATAGTGTCTGACAACTGGTCATTCGATGCATTAGCCATTACTAATAACAGTATTAATACTCTCATGACAACATGGCTCTACCTCGTGGTATGTCTGTCCTAAGGCCCAGTTATTCCTAAACTTACTCAGCATAGCAAGTCAGCCGGGACAGTCGCCAAAATTTCTGATTCCTGGGCCCTGACCCAAGATTCACTAAAACGTAACCTCAGGAGATGTGGTGGATACATTGGGGGATAATGTGGTGGATAACAAGTGCCCATGTAGCAATGGGAGGGGGTCACATATTCAACCCAATACCTCCGTCTCCCCAATCCTTTCTGAACTCCACATACGGACATTCTTGCCTTTCTGCCCCAGTCTCCAAGTTGAATATCTTTACCACAAAAGAGAATAAAGAAACAATTATTTTTTTCTCTTCTGAACAATTTCACGCTGTCTCCTAGCCACTGCGTACATCTGAAAATGAAATTTTCCAGCCAACCTGTCCTCATTACTGGTTGGAGAATTCTGCCCCAGGTCAGCATGGGGTCCTCTCTTCCTTTATCTGATCACCACATCCTCTGAATTTGGCTTTTCTTTTAATTGGGACATTATCCCATCCCCAGTTCACTAATTTCCCTAGTTCTCCACAATTCTTCAAAGATGAAAGCAGTGGGCGAGTCCTCCCAGCCCACCGGGAGGAAATTCACGAAATTCACACTGGCCAGAGGCTCCCAACTCATCCAGTGCTGCTCCACGCGCCTGCACGATCAGCTCCCCTATCTTGTGTTTCAATTTCCTCTTACAAGTATTTTACTCTCTCTGGGCTGAAGATCGACCTCCTGTCTTAAAAGGAAAGGAGCATAATGGCAGTGGGGGAGTTCTGCGTGCCTGTTAGGACCGGTCTATCCGTTCCGGTTCTGAACCTGAGATGACATCGCTTTTCGTTCTCATTATATTTTTCCCATAGTCTCAGGACCATGAGCTTTCAAGCTGAGTCCACGACTCTTTGAGGTTCCTATTATCAGGGCTGTTTTTTTTTTAATAGTCTTCCTTGGTCACTGACTCGTTTTCCAATTTCCTCCAAGTCACTCCTGAATCCAAGCTCTTAAAACACTCCAGCAAAGCCATGGTGGATCCTCCCACCCCCTCTTCTTTCTGATCAAGATCATTTATGGTGTCTGGCTCCGTGCTGCACATCTGAAGCAGCGCAAGCCTAATGGAAGCTTTCTCTTTTCCTTCTGGTTCTGAAGACGACCTACCCAAAACCTAGGCTTTGCTGATTATCAGAGACTCTGAAATGTAATCAACTGGATGTTTGGGTCCCCCCCCACTCCCCTAATACTGAGGTCTTCCATTGCTCCCTTCCAGATATTCTATGGTCAGAATGCAGTAACAATTAAAGTACTGAGAAGTAGGTGATTAAATGCAGTCCATCTGATTTCCCTGGTGGTTCAGTAGTTAGGGATCCATGCTTCTACTGCAGAGGGTGCGAGTTCGATCCCTATTCAGGAAACTAAGATTCCACATGACCCTCAGTGCGGTTGGAAACAAAGACAAAAAACGCAGTACACAAAGCTGGAAGCCAGTTTTCACTTCATATATCTGCTCCCCTTATTCTTTATGGAAACAAAGGCAGGACTGTGTGTAATACCTTAAGACTGGGGGCTATGAACAAACCTGCTTGATAGTTTAAACTCCCCTCCTGCTACCTATGTGACCTTGACATGCCTTTATAACTTCATCTTCACCTCAGCTTCTTCCTTAATAATAGCACCAGCCTCAAAGGACGGCTAGGAAGCGTATCAAGGGCTTAAAAACAACACCTGATTCACCATAATACAAGGGTTAGCTACTGTCATGATATTACTGTTTTTTTGTGTGTGTGAAGAATTTTTATCTCTTTGCTACATGAACACCTGGGAAATATTTTTAAAGAATTTTGTAGAAGGAAGAATACTGAAAAGAAATCAAGGTGACAGAGAATAAAAATTCATTTACAAACATGGTACAAAAGAAAAACGAGTAAAATCCTTTCAAAAGAGGTGATCTGTGGAGTGGGGGTGCATAGTGATGGAAGAGGGGGCAGCTTTAATAATACTTTTATTACACCTGTATGTCCTTCAAACAACATAACCAAATACAAACAGTAAGTGAAGACATCATGGTAACAGAATAATGGAACTCTTCAAGACCAATTCCACATAACCGATTTTTGAAAATTTTTTTCATCTAATTTGTCACCATACAGTTATATTGGCCAGATTCTCTACGTTTCACAGGATTCCATCCATGATGGGGGAAGTCTATGTTAAGATTATTCAAGAGATAGTGCCACTCTTTAAAGATTTTTCTCTGAGTCAGTCATGCCATTGATGACATGTTGAACTTCAGATCCCAGGAAACATGTTTGAAGTGTGCAGACATTTAACCCTGGACTCTAATATTTTTTATTTTATCATGTACAGTCCTGCAAGGAGAGCACAGTGTTTTGAAAAGGGCCTCCGTGATACGATCTAGACCAGCTGAGGTGCAAAGAATACTTGATGGAGGCCAAAACATTGCCCACTGTGACCCACCTCGTGATTTCTTTTTATTTTATTTTTTTCTGATTTTCACTTCTTTTAATCAAGTAACGACAAAGAAAATAGTCTGGTCCGGGAACCTGACAACCATGCTGATGCTGAACTCTGAGCTAGAAGACAGCACCACAATACAACGACTCGAGGGACAAAAATCAGAGTGCCTCATCAGAGATGTGGTTTGGAGTGTGGACTTTCCAGGAGCTGAACCTATCAAATCTCAGGACTATATATAGAAAGATCAAGTCCACAACTACACAGAAGTCTCTGTAGTTCCCCGATCTATTCAGCCCCTGTGAAGGGAGGCTTCTTAGGCACCCAGGCTTTGTGGAATGGAGCCCGAAAGACAAGCAGGAGCTGACAGTAAGCTTCCTGGATGGTTAACGGCAGGGATAACAACACTATACCTACAGCTTGACTTGGCTTGTAAAAGTCCACCACTATTATGAGACAGTGTGGCTCAGGCAGTTAGGCAATTCAACCACCACTGCAAGTTCCAGAAATGCCTACAGCAATTCCAGTTCACGTGGTCAACCTTGCCTGTGATTGATTCTGCCCCATTCAGCAGAGACTGCAGCATGCTTATCACACACAAAGTTCAAAATGCCATCAAGCAGTAGAGCATGTGGTTATAATAGCAGTAGAGACTGTGGTTATAATCAACTTGGGAATTCATTTAACTAAATACACTGAATATTGCTGATGGTTAATATTTATCAACTACCTAGGAAGGGTGCTACAATGCTTTCCACACGTGTATCTTAACAGTCTTCACAACTCTAAAAAGAAAGTACTATTATGAGTGCTATTTTGCAGGCAAAGAAGCTCAAACTGAAAGGGAACTGACATAGGTCTTTTAGCTAGTCAATTTAGTGGTGATATTCAAACCTGTAACAAAGGCTTTGGGGACCCTGCTAGCCACTGCCTCCCCCCCCAAAACACACCTCATCAGGAAGCATCCTCAGGCATTGGCTAATGGCTGGAAGTCATCCATCCTATTTAAAATATACAAATTAAGACCAGGGAATTCCCTGGCTAAGATGCTGCACTCCCAGGGCTGGGGGCCTGTGTTCAAACCCAGGTCAGGGAACTAAGATCCCACATGCCACAACTAAGACCCAAACAGAGCCAAATAAAAAATAAATAAAGACCAAGTGACAAATCTACACCACTACTATGAATTTTTTCTGAAACTGTGATTCTCAAATATGATTGTGATATGTTGACAGAATAATTTCAAACATTTCTGTTCACCATGGTATAAAAAGCAGAGAGAAAAAGCCATCGGGTCAAACTTTTGTAAATGTCTTGTTTTTAAGTCACCTGAATTCCCTCCATCCCCTCCTCTCCCTGCCACAACCAACCACAAACTCTTCTAAAAGCACAAGTGGAAAATTATCAGCCAATACTCACTATGGTGAGTATATTCATTTTCAGTGACAAGGGCATAATTACAGCCTGTGATAGACTCTTCGTACACTTTCTATACCCCACACTCCTTGGTCTCCATGTACACAGTTAAGTCTGTTTCATAAAACCTGGAGCATGAGTTCACTTTTTAAAAATGGTTACCGACACTTCCAGTCCCTGAAACTCTGATTTAATTTGAATGGCTGGCCATGGTGATGATTTATCTAATTCTAAGTCCTTGATAAGATAAGCTCAACCCAATTATACCATTATTGTTGGGAGAAAATCGCATTCACAGTACAGCTTCCAGAAATGTGCTGCCGTGAAGAAGGCTCTGTCAATAACGTCAGTGTTGAAAGTCCTTCCTGAATGTGTTCCCAAAACAGCACCCTGCCCAGAGGTTGTTCTCCAAGGTTAAGACACGAAGAAGCCAGGCAACAAGTCCTGCCTGCTAACCCACAGGTTACAGAGCTATTAGCAGCACCTCCAAGTTCAACTTGGGGGGCTGAAGACTAGCATTTTTTCCCACCTAAGGTTATCTTGAGTAGTTTATGTCTGGTCTTTGAACAACTGCACTGTAAAACCCATAGATGGGGGCACTGTATAACTCATAGATGGGGACTGCTTCTTCCCTTCTCGAAGCTTCTTTCCATGTGAAAGGAATTCTACTTTTCTAATTCTCTCACCTCTTCCAGGCTTCCCAGGTGGCGCTAGTGGTAAAGAACCTGCCTGCCATTGCAGAAGACATAAGAGATGTGGATTCGACCTTTGGGTTGGGAAGATCTCCTGGAGGAGGGCATGGCGACCCACTCCAATATTCTTGCCTAGAGAATTCCATGGACAGCAGAGTCTGGTGGGCTACAGTGCATAGGGTCGCACGTGACTGAAGTGACTTAGCACACACGTACGCATGTTCTCTCTCATGAATGTAAAGTGGAGTTTTCTAAAGGGTGGAGGATGTGTGACACCTTCACAGAGTAAATGCAGAAACAGGTACAGGAAACCCACTGTCTTCTATTAAGCCAGACTGGAGATTTGCAAAATTATAAAAGCACAAGGCTACTCTTCCCACTAATTTCACTGTTCTGTTTTGGAAAATATAGTTATATTTTTCATATAAATTGGTCTTTGTGTTACATAGGTAATGGGTTTAATATGTTTAAATGAATTAAATCGATACAATTTCCTCAGTTTAATTTCTAATATGCTAAACAACGATAGATATTACCCGCATTATAGAAGCTCATTAGGGCACTTAATGATTTTTTTTTAGAGTGGAAAAGGGTCCTGTGACCAAGAAATTTGTGAATTGCTGGTCTGGAGAGGAGAGGGATAAAGTGAACTTATCTGAAGGCTGAATTCGAAAGAACAATCTGGGCAGCTGGTGCCCGGCTCTGGCCCCTACTCCTCCCACCTGGGAGTTGCAGGCCCACAGAAAACAAGCGTGGTGATCTCATTTTCCATGCTGGGAGTTCATGGATCCCTGGCAGCACTTGTGGGGGAGGGGGGTTCAGCACCACCTGCAACTGGGCGAGCCTGGCTGTGGAATTCCGGGGTTCAACACTGGCGAGACACAAGCCCAAGGATAAAGGCCAGGCCCTCCAACCAGATCTTATCAAAACCATGGGGAGATTTTCCCTTTCAGAACTGTTGACTCTTCTGGCTTCTCTTTCATTGAGTTCAGAACTTGGTTAAGGGAGAAGCGGTCTCACTTACTGGGCCCCTGCAGAGATTCGGCCCTTGGTATATGAACTGGAGACCTTGAGAAAGAGTGAAAAAGGAATCCAATGTTGGAGAAGAAAACAGTCTCAGAGGTTCTGGGGCTCCGGGCAGAGGAGAAAGGGTGCTTTCCTAGGGCCTTGTCTGTTTTTTAACTTGGTGGTTTACAGCCTTGATTGTGCTGTGTGGTGGGTTTTTATAGGCGGGCAGGTAGCTTTTAACATCAAGAGGCTTTAATTCCTAAACCACAGGGTATTTTGATCTTGATGTGTGACCACAATTCATGGTGGTTCTTCTCCAGGAAAGTGGCTGTTTACAGAGCTGGGACCCAGAACAAAGACGGTGGACTTCAGGGAAGGCCAAGGAGACGGGCCACTGGGTGACCCCAGCCAAGGGCCGAAGGCCTTCGGGTGAGGACTGCAGCAGAACAACCTTGGGAGAGGCCTGAGACAGCTCAGGACACAGCCAGGCGCCCATGAATGAGCAGAGACCACTGAAGCACAGAAGAGGGGAATTCTTTCTACATCTCCAGCCTGAAGACGAATAAGCAGAACACTATTTGCTATTTTTAAATGGCAGTGAATTCAACAGCCCTAGGGAAGTTCTCACTTTAAATTATGAATGACAGATCTAGGAGGGCAGCATGGATCGTCCACTTTTAATTCTGCTCTGCACTCAAAGACCAAGAGGGCACTTCTCTGCTTCTCGGCCCTTGGCCCCAGGCTCAAGGGCCTGCCTCCACCAAGTGGTCCGCACCAGGCTTTACAAACTAAGGAGAAATCTTCCCCTGCAGATGGCCTTTTTTGGCCAAAGCAACTCCACAGCAGGTGGTGAGAGATGGAAAACACATGCTCCTAAGACAGTGTGTCCCCCAGCCACCCACCCAATAGAGCCCACACGGGGGACAGCGTCGGGCTGAGAGCCTCAAGGGGCTCACAGCTGGAGGCCAGGTAGGAGGTCTGAATGCACTGGCTGCCAAATCTCATCGGGAGTGGCTCCCTGGGGGAGGTTAAATTTAGCATTTTGTATTTACCTGGGGGAGGAGATAAACCTGTGTATTCTTGGTTCTCTTTCAGAACGCTGGCATTTGAGATGCTGCCACCTATGTGCAAGGTCAGAAATACCCCTTGGTGGTGATCCCATTAGGAGATTCCCTGCCTTCTCATCCAGCATCTTTGATCTGTTAAGTCTTCATTTTCGCTTGGAACTCAGTGCTTAGTTCAAAGGTCACAACTTACAGACAAGAGGTTTAACCCGATTAGCATCAGGGAAAGACTTAATCAGGAAAGGTTCTCACCACCCACTGGGAGTCCTTCCCTCAGATGTCACCTGCTTCCTATCTCGGGACATTTAAGAATAGGCTCTAAGGTCATATTGTTGCTTAGGAAAACTCTTCCAAGAAAAATGGGTGACTCCATTGATTATATGTTTGCTTTATCGCAGAGCTCTAGAATCTAACATGCAATATCTCCGAGGTGTGCTCACGCTGCTGTGACCACCCAGTTGGGTTTGAAGACTCTCTATTAAGTGCACGTGTGCTGAGTCGCTTAGTCGTGTCTGTTGGCTCTTCGAGACCCTATGGACTGTAGCCCACCAGGCTCCTCCGTCCATGGGATTTCCTAGAGTGGGTTGCCATTTCCTCCCCTGGGTTGGGAAGAGCCCCTGGAGAAGGACTCTCTATAAAGTCAAGATATAGTACTCTCTCTATAGTAAAGCTATTGATCTTTTAAAACTTCAAGAGGTTGAGAGCAAGACGGTCCTGAGAGAGTCCGTCTCCCCCTCTGTGGGTGATTGCCCCTCTTCTGGATGAGCACACACTTGATGAGTAAGAACGTACCTTCCATGTTTAATCCAAACTCTGCAGAAGGTTTAGTGGAGCCCTGACTCCCCGCCTTCCAGGTAGAGGAGCTACACAAGCCACACCACTCCTGATCTCTGTCAACCTTTCTGGCCAGTTTGGATGAAATGACTGAGCATACAGGGCCTGGCCCCTTCTTCACCTCTTTTTTCTGCTGGGAACCCAGCCTCTCTCCATAGTGCAGATGCTGCTAGGCTGTGGATGAACTGCAACAGCAGGTTCCCTAGGTGGGAGGCTAGTCTTCATCTAGCAGTGTTAAAGATGGGAGGCTGACGGCAGGCAGGGTATTAAGTCAGAAATCCAAAGTATTTAAACCACATTCTCCATCCTTGTCTTGGTCACTAATAAAGGTTGCATTTTGGTCATCTGGGCTCCTCTGGTGGCTCAGATTGGTAAAGAATCTGCCCAAAAGGTGGGAGACCTAGGTTCGATCCCTGGGTCGAGAAGATCCCCTGGAGAAGAAATGGCTACACACTCCAGTATTTTTGCCTAGAGAATCCCTTAGACAGAGGAGCCTGGTGGGCTACAGTCCACGGGGTCACAAAGGGTCAGACAGGACTTAGAGACTAAGCACATCCACAGACTCTTTTGTCCAGAACTTGGATGGATAAGAAGAACTATTTATTAGGGTCTCTTCATGGGCCCCAAAATGACCTACAAAATCTCAACATTACTGAATACTCAGTAATGGCCAAGGCTAAAGATCAAAAAGCAGCCAGGACAAATAACATCCTTCTATCACCAGCAGGGTCGCAAGCAAGTCCACCAGGGTGGCTGGATGATGAGGGTCCAAGCTCAGACCACCAAGCCTCTACAAGTGCTCAGAGAAGCCCAAGTCCTGGGAACAGAGTCACACGTGTCTCTGCAATACCGGGTGTCTAGTTCTAAGCCAAGCCGGCTTGAGGTCAAGAAAACTTGCAATTCACAGCACTGTCAACCACTCATCAGTTACTTGTATTTCTTAAAATCACCACTAGGGGGTTGTTTGGCCACAGATGGGATTACCTATTTCCAGGGTCTGTGTGAGTGTTCAGTAGTATCTGACTCATCACCTTCCCATGGACCGTAGCCTGTCTGGCTGCTTTAGCCATGGAATTTTTCAGGCAACAATACTGGAGCAGGTTGCCATTTCCTCCCCCAGGGGACCTTCCCAACCCAGGGATGGAACCCATGTCTCCTGCATCTCCTGAACTGCAGACAGATTCTTCACCGCTGAGCCATCGGGGGGAAGCCCACTTCCATGGCTCAGCTCAGTTCAGTTCAGGCACTCAGTCCTACCCTAATTCTGGCTCAATATTAGATTTTCCCATTCATAAGTCCAAAGGCTGCTCCCTGGAATGGAGACCCCTTGAAACCTTCATTCTAAAGTACAAATTCTCCTCCAGGCTGCAATCGTGTAGAATCTTGAATAGAGAGATTTATCTTCCTCCCAGTGGGTCAGCTCTCAGAGAGTCTGAGGACCTGACTGTTACCAGGGAGAACACCACACAAGCCCTGGGAGGCGTGCCCTTGGGTGAATGGGTTAAGCCAGGCTGCATTTGGACTGCTGTAAAATGGATAATGATAACAATGCCGACTTATCTCAGGGACATGAGATAAAGTAATCTTCAGAGGCAAAGATTACAGGAGACAATGCAGGTAGACCACCTGGTCTGGCACATAGTAAGCACTCCTCAAATATTAGATTTAATCACATGAGTTAGCGATCCAGAAACCATGCTGCTTGGAAAGATACCACACAAGCCACGATTGAAAATGTTAGGCAAAGAGAGTGGGTACCAACTTGCAAAGCCAAGCTACAGATGAGTTACAAACTTCATGCCACAGGGTTCATATAGACAACTCAAGGAGGACAAGGGCTTCCCTGGTGGCTCAGAGGTTAAAGTGTCTGCCTGGAATGCGGGAGACCCGGGTTCGATCCCTGAGCTTGGAAGATCCCCTGGAAAAGGAAATGGCAACCCACTCCAGTACTCTTGCCTGGAGAATCCCATGGGGGGAGAAGCCTGGTAGGCTACAGTCCATAGGGTTGCAGAGTCGGACACGACTGAGCGACTTAACTTTCTTTCAAGGAGGACGAAAGACCAGAAGACATACAAAAACAATCTCCATCTCCTTGGTAACAGAAAGAATGCAAACTGAACCCCCAAAGAGATACCATTATGCAGTCCACCATATTGTTAAAAAATGTTAAAGCTTAACAAGAACATGTATACTAAGTTATGGAAAAAGAAAAATATGTACGTGGTGTTGGTGGACCAGATATTTTTATATATACATGTATATATACACATATACATACATACATATACACAGTACACTTCCATATAGATGCATGATATACACATTTACATAAACATGTTTCTATATGTAAACACATTTCTACATATTTACATATATTAGTATATATAAAACTTAATATGTAAAAGGAATATATACAGAGATGATATAACTAAAATAATCAATGAATAATTATCACAAAAATGAAGATAATAGTTATGTCTGGGAGGAAGGAAGGAAATGGGAACAGTACTCTGGAGACTTCCAAGGCACTAGTAATATTCTATTTCTCAACCTGTCTAGTAGTTGTATTGACAAATATTTTGTATACTTTAATTATTATTTAAACTGCATAGATGCTTTATATACTCCTCTAAATGTACCACATTTTACAGTAGAAAAGGTTGTTTTAAAAAGTCAATCTTGCTTTCATATTTTTACCTCCATTCAAATAAATACCAAAATTAGGAACACAGGCTCAGACATCAGGCTGCTAGCATTTGCATCCTAGTTTCATCACTTACCTCAGATGGTAAAGAATCTGCCTGCAATGCAGGAGACCCGGGTTTGATCCCTGGGTCTGGAAGATTCCCCCTGGAGTAGGGAATGGCTACCCACTCCAGTACTCCTGCCTGGAGAATTCCATGGACAGAGGAGACTGGAGGGCCCATGGGGTCACAAAGAGTAGGACACAACTGAGTGACTTTCACTCACTCCATCACTTAACGAAAGAACTTTGGGTGCCTCTGTTTAACCTCTGCTTTGCTCTCTTCTTCTGTAAAATAGATTCCATTTTCTTGCAAATTAAATGAGTGAATACAAGTAAAATACTTAGAACAGTGTCTGGCACATAGTAATTACTCAAAAATGATGCAATGTTATTAAGACAGAATGAAACTAAGCTAAATGCAACAGTTCCTGCATCTAATCATCAATAAACCACCAGAATCTACAAGAACAATGAATCTATCTTTACTCTGTTTTCACAAATTCTGTACTTGCATCAACAGTATGATAAGAATACCCTCAACTCTCTAGTCTCCACTGAGTTATCATGTTAAAACCATTCAGAGACTAAATAACTTACTCTGGTTCCAGGCTAGTCTCAACACACACACATACACCCATACACACGTGTCCATAGCAGAACACTAAAGAATTAAAAGACTGAATGGGAAGGGGCATTGCAGGAGAATGGATAACTATATATGTATGGTTGAGTCCCTTCAGTGTTCATGTGAAACTATCATAACAGTGTTAATCAGCTATACCTCAATACAAAATGGTTTTGGTGTTAAAAAAAAATTTTTTTTTTAAATCTTTTAAAAAATTTACATCACAAAAGCAAAGAGGCAGACTTGGAAGACACCTGAATAGTTCCTGTTTTATTACCTGTAATTCCCAAACCAAACTGCTGGAAGAATAACACTCCATATAGATTAATCCCTTTCCCTAATTGTATCAGCTTAGGCAACATCTGTTAAAACTGAAGGAGGAATGTTAAAATATGTGTCCTTCAGTTGTGGCTTCTGCATGTGGTCTAAGGCGCACTGGCAGCCTCCCATGCAGAGGATGAGTTACCCCACTGGAACACAGAACAGAGCTTTGAACATATCAAATACTCAAACTCACTCAAATAATTAAATTACTCCTTGATTATGTTTGTGTAAAACAAGGGTAATGATTATACCCCCAAATCTTCAATTAAAGATCTTACATCTTGTTTACCATATGAAAGCACTTTTCTAAATGATGTGGATATATCAGCCCACTTACTCTTCCTAACAACCTTATGACAGATACTACTTATTATCCCCATTTTACAAACGGACGTACGGCGAGATAGAAATGCCACATGTGCTGTCGAGGTTCACACAACAACCCAGTGTCAAAACCAGGGACCCCAAAAGAGGTCATCCAGCCCAAGTCAACATTCTTAACCACGTACACACTGCCTCCCTAGGCAATCACCACAACCAGAGAGATAAAAACAGACATCCAAAACTCTACAGCAACCACACTTAATAAAGCAAGCATTTCTGTTGAGAAAAACAGAAACTTTATTTGATAAAGGACAGCCACCTACCTGTCACTCTGTGTGTGTTATATGGATAAATTCTGGGGAGAAAAATAAAGCAAGGCCCTCCACCTCAAACTAACTACAAAAGTAAACCAGATAAGTAAAATATTTCAGTGTGAAAACATAAAGTGGAAGATGGCAGAGGAACAGGACGGGGAGACCACTTTCTCTCCTACAAATTCATTGAAAGAACAACTGAACGCTGAGCAAACTTCACAAAACAACTTCTGATCGCTAACTGAGGACATCAGGCGCCCAGAAAAGCAGCCCATTGTTTTCGAAAGGAGGTAGGACAAAATATAAAACATAAAAAGAGAGACAAAAGAGCTACGGACGGAGACCCGTCCCGGGAAGGGAGTCTTAATAGAGGAAGTTTCCAAATACCAGGAAACCCTCGCACTGGCGGTTCTGGGGGAAGTTTTCGAATCTTGGAGGGCAACCTAAGTGGGAGGAAAAAGAAATAAAACCCACAGATTACGTGCCTAAAAGCAACTCCCAACAGAAAACTACCCCAGATGCCTGCATCCGCCACCAGCAAGTGGGGGCGGAACGGAGAGGAGCGGGTGGCATTGCTTAGGGTAAGGACCAGGCCTGAGTGCCCTGAAGGCATTCAGCGGGAGCTTTTGTGAGATAGCAATTTAAACTGTGGGATAGCAAAAGAGATAGAGAGAAAATTAACTGGCCCTAACACACTTCCGGCCGTTCATAGAACAAAGGGACCGAGCAAGTCCAGAGAACAGCTAGCCGGCTGCGGACCTACCCATCCCCGACGCAGGCAGGAGGCAGGGGGGAGGGGAAAGGGGCAAACTCGGCCTCAGAGATGGCATCCCCTACCACACTGCAAACAGGCCTCCAGTTTCTAAGCAAAGACTTCCTGAGATTCTGGATGGTCGACATCCGCCGGGAGGGTCACAGCTAAACACAAGGCGCACGCACCTAACAGGCGCGAGCGGAAACTGAGGCTGGGGCCGCGGAGGGGAAAAGGCGCACCGCACCCGGGGAGAGTGTGCCTGTCAAGCTCCTGGCTGCCTGAGCTGCTCAGGCGGGGAAGGCACAAAACACAGGCGCAACCGAGTCCGCGCTTTTGTGGAGAACCCGAAAAATGGAACCGCATGCAACGCAGGGCCTGCTCCATATAGAGCAGCCAGGAGCCTGGGCAGTGTAGACGGGGAAAACACACACCCGTGAGCGGGGGCAAACCCAGTGTGGCCGGAACACGGTGAGTGCTATCCACACAGAGCGATATCTGTCTGCAGCGCCCCGCCCTCCCCGCAGCACGACTGAACAAGCGAACCTAAACAAGAGATCACCTCCGCCCGCCTGTGTCAGGGCAGAAATTAGACACTGAAGAGACCTGCAAACAGAAGCCAAATAAACAAAGGGAACCGCTTCAAAGGGGACCGGTGCAACAGGTTAAAATGCCTGTAGGTAACACCGACTACACCGGAAGGGGCCTATAGATATCAGGAAGTGTAACTGGAACAAGGAGCTATCTGAAAGTGAACCAAACCCACACTGACCGCAACAGCTCCAGAGAAATTCCTAGATATATTTTTACCCTTTTTTTTTTTGATTAAAAAATTTTTTTTTCTTTTCATTTTTTCTCTTTTATCTTCTTTTAAAATTCCCTATTACTCCCCCATTACTCCTTAACTTTCATTTTCATATATTTTTACGATTTTTTTAATTAGGGAAAAAAATTTTTTTATTCTTGTTTTTTCTTTTTTTTTTCTCTTATTTTCTTTTAAAGTCCTCTATTACTCCTCTACTACTCCTTAATTTTCATTTTCATTTCACTAGAACCTTGCAAAAAAAAAAAAAGAGGGCCCTATTTTTAAGCCAAACTTCATATATATTTCTAAAACTTTCATGTTTTTGTTTTTAATATTGTATTTTTAAGAGTCTAACCTCTACTCTAGATTTTTAATCTTTGTTTTTCAGTATGTGATATAAATTTTGGACATTTAAGAATCCAATATTCAGTTCCCATTTTTATTCAGGACTGTGTTAATTACCCTCTCCCACTTTTGACTCTCTGTTTTCTACCTCAGAACACCTCTATTTCCTCCTTTCCCCTTCTTCCAAATCCAATTCTGTGAATGTTTGTGGGTGTCTGGGCTACAGAGAACACTCTGGGAACAGAGAACTGCGAAGATCTGGCTCTCTCCTCTTGAGTCCCCCTTTTTCTCCTCCTGCTCACCTCTATCTCCCTCCTCCTGCTCCTCTTCTTCATGTAACTCTGTGAACCTCTCTGGGTGTCCCTCACGGTGGAGAATCTTTTCACCATTAACCTAGAAGTTTTATTATCAGTGCTGTATAGTTGGAGAAGCCTTGAGGCTACTGGAAGAATAAAACTGAAATCCAGAGGCAGGAGACTTAAGCCCAAAACCTGAGAGCACCAGAAAACTCCTGACTACACGGAACATTAAGTAATAAGAGACCATCCAAAAGCCTCCATACCTGCACCAAAACCAACTACCACCCAAGAGCCAATAAGTTTTAGACCAAGACATACCACACAAATTCTCCAGCAATGCAGGAACATAGCCCTGAGCGTCAACATACAGGCTGCCCAAAGTCACACCTAACACATAGACCCATCTCAAAACTCATTACTGGACACTCCATTGCACTCCAGAGAGAAGAAATCCAATTCCACGCACCAGAACACCGACGCAAGCTTCCCTAACCAGGAAACCTTGACAAGCCAATCATCTAACCCCACCCACTGGGTGAAACCTCCACATTAAAAAGGAACCACATACCTCCAGAATACAGAAAGCCCACGCCAGACACAGCATTCTAAACCAGATGAAAAGGCAGAGAAATACCCAACAGGTAAAGGAACATGAAAAACGCCCACCGAGTCAAACAAAAGAGGAGGAGATAGGGAATCCACCTGAAAAAGAATTTAGAATAATGATAATGAAAATGATCCAAAATCTTGAAAACAAAATGGAGTTACAAATAAATAGCCTGGAGACAAAGATTGAGAAGATGCAAGAAATGTTTAACAAGGACCTAGAAGAAATAAAAAAGAGTCAATTAAAAATGAATAATGCAACAAATGAGATAAAAAAACACTCAGGAGAGAACCAAGAGTAGAATAATGGAGACAGAAGATAGGATAAGTGAGGTACAATATAAAATGGTGGAAATAAATGAAGCAGAGAGGAAAAAAGAAAAAAGAATCAAAAGAAATGAGGACAACCTCAGGGACCTGAGGTGAAACACCCCAACATTCGAATCATAGGAGTCCCAGAAGAAGAAGACAAAAAGATAGGCCATGAGAAGTTACTCGAGGAGATAATAGCTGAAAACTTCCCTAAAATGGGGAAGGAAATAGCCACCCAAGTCCAAGAAACCCAGAGAGTCCCAAACAGGATAAACACAAGGCAAAACACCCCAAGACACATATTAATCAAATTAACAAAGATCAAACACAAAGAACAAATATTAAAAGCAGTAAGGGAGAAACAACAAATAACACACAAAGGGATTCCCATAAGGATAACAGCTGATCTATCAATAGAAACCCTTCAGGCCAGAAGGGAATGGCAGGACATACTTAGAGTAATGAAAGAGAATAACCTACAACCTAGATTACTGTATCCAGCAAGGATCTCATTCAGATATGAAGGAGAATTCAAAAGCTTTACAGACAAGCAAAAGCTGAGAGAATTCAGCACCACCAAACCAGCTCTTCGACAAATGCTAAAGGATCTTCTCTAGACAGGAAACACAGAAAGGTTGTATAAGCGGGAACACAAAACAACAAAGTAAATGACAACGGGACCATACCTATCAATAATTACCTTAAATGTAAATGGGTTGAATGCACCAACCAAAAGACAAAGACTGGCTGAATGGATACAAAAACAAGACCCCTATATATGCTGTCTACAAGAGACCCACCTCAAAACAAGGGACACATACAGACTAAAAGTGAAGGGCTGGAAAAAAATATTTCACACAAACGGAGATCAAAAGAAAGCAGGAGTCGTAATACTCATATCAGATAAAATAGACTTTCAAATAAAGGCTGTGAAAAGAGACAAAGAAGGACACTACATAATGATCAAAGGATCAATCCAAGAAGAAGATTTAACAATTACAAATAGATATACACCCAACATAGGAGCACCGCAATATGTAAGGCAAACGCCAACGAGTATGAAAGAGGAAATTAATAGTAACACAATAATAGTGGGAGACTTTAATACCCCACTCACAACTATGGATAGATCAACTAAACAGAAAATTAACAAGGAAACACAAACTTTAAAGGACACAATGGACAGGCTAGACCTAATTGATATCTATAGGACATTTCACCCCAAAACAATCAACTTCAACTTTTTCTCAAGTGCACAAGATACCTTCTCCAGAATAGATCACATCCTAGGCCATAAATCTAGTCTTGGTCAATTCAAAAAAATTGAAATCATTCCAGTCATCTTTTCTGACCACAGTGCAGTAAGATTAGATCTCAATTACAGGAAAAAAATTATTAAAAATTCAAACATATGGAGACTAAATAATACGCTTCTGAATAACCAATAATTCATAGAAAAAATTAAAAAAAAATCAAAATATGCATAGAAATGAATGAAAATAAAAACACAACAGCCCAAAACCTATGGGATACTGTAAAAGCAGTGCTAAGGGGAAGATTCATAGCATTACAGGCCTACCTCAAGAAACAAGAAAAAAGTCAAATAAATAACCTAACTCTACACCGAAAGCAACTAGAGAGGGAAGAAATGAAGAATCTCAGGGTTAGTAGAAGGAAAGAAATCTTAAAAACTAGGGCAGAAATAAATGCAAAAGAAACTAAAGAGACCATAGCAAAAATCAACAAAGATAAAAGCTGGTTTCTTGAAAAAATAAACAAAATTGACAAACCATGAGCAAGACTCATTAAGAAACAAAGGGAGAAGAACCAAATTAACAAAATTAGAAATGAAAATGGAGAGATCACAACAGACAACACTGAAATACAAAGAATCATAAGAGGCTACTAACAGCAGCTCTATGCCAATAAAATGGACAACTTGGAAGAAATGGACAAATTCTTAGAAAAGTATAACTTTCCAAAACTGAACCAGAAGAAATAGAAGATCTTAACAGACCCATCACAAGCAAGGAAATCGAAACTGTAATCAGAAATCTTCCAGCAAACAAAAGCCCAGGACCAGATGGCTTCATAGCTGAATTCTACCAAAAATTTAGAGAAGAGCTAACACCTATCTTACTCAAACTCTTCCAGAAAATTGCAGAAGAAGGTAAACTTCCAAACTCATTCTATGAGGCCACCATCACCCTAATTCCAAAACCAGACAAAGATGCCACAAAAAAAAAGAAAACTACAGGCCAATATCACTGATGAACATAGATGCAAAAATCCTTAACAAAATTCTAGCAAACAGAATCCAACAACATAATAAAAAAATCATACACCATGACCAAGTGGGCTTTATCTCAGGAATGCAAAGATTCTTTAATATCCACAAATCAATCAATGTAATACACCACATTAACAAACTGAAAGATAAAAACCATATGATTATCTCAATAGATGCAGAAAAAGCCTTTGACAAAATTCAACATCCATTTATGATAAAAACTCTCCAGAAAGCAGGAAGAGAAGGAACATACCTCAACATAATAAAAGCTATATATGACAAACCCACAGCAAGCACTGCCCTCAATGGTGAAAAATTGAAAACATTTCCCCTAAAATCAGGAACAAGACAAGGGTGCCCACTCTCACCAATACTATTCAACACAGTTTTGGAAGTTTTAGCCACAGCAATCAGAGCAGAAAAAGAAGTAAAAGGAATCCAGATAGGAAAAGAAGAAGTGAAACTCTCTCTGTTTGCAGATGACATGATCCTCTACATAGAAAACCCTAAAGACTCTACCAGAAAATTACTAGAGCTAATCAATGAATACAGTAAAGTTGCAGGATATAAAATTAACACACAGAAATCCCTTGCATTCCTATGCACTAACAATGAGAAAACAAAGAGAAATTAAGGAAACAATACCATTCACCACTGCAACAAAAAGAATAAAATACTTAGGAGTCTATCTACCTAAAGAAACAAAAGACCTATACATAGAAAACTATAAAACACTGATGAAAGAAATCAAAGAGGACACAAACAGTTGGAGAAACATACCGTGTTCATGGATTGGAAGAATCAATACTGTCAAAATGGCTATACTACCCCAAAGCAATCTATAGATTCAATGCAATCCCTATAAAGCTACCAAAAGTATTTTTCACAGAACTAGAACAAATAATTTCCCAATTTGTATGGAAATTCAAAAAACCTCGAATAGCCAAAGTAATCTTGAGAAAGAAGAATGGAACTGGAGGAATCAACCTGCCTGACTTCAGACTATACTACAAGGCCACAGTCATCAAGACAGTATGGTACTGGCACAAAGACAGAAATATAGATCAATGGAACAGAATAGAAAGTCCAGAGATAAATCCATGAACCTTATCTTCGACAAAGGAGGCAAGGATATACAGTGGAATAAAGACAACCTCTTTAAAAAGTGGTGCTGGGAAAACTGGTCAACCACTTGTAAAAGAATGAAACTAGAACACTTTCTAACACCATACACAAAAATAAACTCAAAATGGATTAAAGATCTAAATGTAAGACCAGAAACTATAAAGATCCTAGAGGAGAACATAGGCAAAACACACTCTGACATGAATCACAGCAGGATCCTCTATGACCCACCTCCCAGAATATTGGAAATAAAAGCAAAAATAAACAAATGGGACCTAATGAAACTTAAAAGCTTTTGCACAACAAAGGAAACTATAAGCAAGGTGAAAAGACAGCCCTCAGAATGGGAGAAAATAATAGCAAATGAAGCAACAGACTAAGGATTAATCTCAAAAATATACAAGCAACTCCTCCAGCTCAATTCCAGAAAAATAAATGACCCAATCAAAAAATGGGCCAAAGAACTAAACAGACATTTCTCCAAGGAAGACATACAGATGGCAAAAAAAACACATGAAAAGATGCTCAACATCACTCATTATCAGAGAAATGCAAATCAAAACCACAATGAGGTACCATTACACGCCAGTCAGGATGGCTGCTATCCAAAAGCCTACAAGCAATAAATGCTGGAGAGGGTGTGGAGAAAAGGGAACCCTCTTACACTGTTGGTGGGAATGCAAACTAGTACAGCTGCTATGGAGAACAGTGTGGAGATTTCTTAAAAAGCTGGAAATAGAACTGCCATATGACCCAGCAATCCCACTTCTGGGCATACACACAGAGGAAACAAGATCTAAAAGAGACACGTGCACCCCAATGTTCATCGCAGCACTGTTTATAATAGCCAGGACATGGAAGCAACCTAGATGCCCATCAGCAGACAAATGGATAAGGAAGCTGTAGTACATATATACCATGGAATATTACTCAGCCATTAAAAAGAATTCATTTGAATCAGTTCTAATGAGATGGATGAAACTGGAGCCCATTATACAGAGTGAAATAAGCCAGAAAGATAAAGACCATTACAGTATACTAACACATATATATGGAATTTAGAGAGATGGTAATGATGACCCCATATGCAAAACAGAAAAAGAGACACAGATGTACAGAACAGACTTTTGGACTCTGTGGGAGAAGGCGAGGGTGGGATGTTTTGAGAGAACAGCATCAAAACATGTATGTTATCTAGGGTGAAACAGATCACCAGCCCAGGTTGGGTGCATGAGACAAGTGCTCGCACCTGGTGCACTGGGAAGACCCAGAGGGATCGGGTGGAGAGGGAGGTGGGAGGGGGGATTGGGATGGGGAATACATGTAAATCCATGGCTGATTCATGTCAATGTATGACAAAAACCACTACAATATTGTGAAGTAATTAGCCTCCAACTAATTAAAAAAAAATAAAAAAAAAAGATCACACCTGCCACACCACCCCATGGAGGTGTTGGGGGCAGTCTAGCCAGCACCTCCTGACATCCTCATCATTTCATTCATTCATTAAGTATTTATTGCCATTTATTGTACCAAGGGGGCTTCCCAGGTGGTGCAAAAAAAAAAAAACAAAAACATAAAGTGGTAAGTACAATTTGATATAGCACGAGGATTGAGAAGACTGTGTTTACAGGTGGACTGGCTCAGTTTATATCTTGGCATAACCACCAGTGTAATATTCCAGAAACACACACACACAATATATATATTATATATATATCATACATATATTAATAATAATACAGTAGTATATATTATGTATATGATTTATTATATACATGATTTACTATATAATACATCATCATATAATACATATTACATGCAATTTGTACTAATATATACATAGCATATACATGGTATGTGTGGTCAGTTGCTCAGTCATGTCCAAGTCTCCGACCCTATGGACTGTACCCTACCAGGCTCCTCTGTCCATGGGATTTCCCAGGCAAGAATACTGTAGTGGGTTGCCATTTCCTCTTCCAGAGGATCTTCTCGACCCAGGGATCAAACCAGATTCTCCTGCACTGGCACGTGTATCCTTTATCACTGTGCCACCAACATATTTTAATTATGAAGAACCAGTAAATAAGATATCAGAAACTGAACAATTCTTGTCAAATCCATTACATACACAAAAACACTAGAAAAAGTAATCTCACTGTTTTCCAAAATTCTTTTACTCTAGGCCTTAAAATGTTATATGCCATCCATAAATAATCCATTGTTATCTACATTCAAATATACCACTATCTCCCTTTTAAACAAAATTCCATCAAGACAGCCTCTAATAAAGGGGAAGACCATAAACCAAATCATAGATTTAATTCAGTTTCACTTACAAGGTAGTCAGCTATGAATCGAGTGGAAAATTAAATTAATGGCTATGCTAGTCTCCCCAAATGTTCTTAGTTATCCATCAAACAAAAAAGAACTGTAAATAAAATTTAATGCTGAAACCATAAACACTATATGTATACAACTGCTTTTATGGTAGATAACTGTGTGCAAGGGTTAAACACAAGTGAAATACCAAAGAGGTATCAATAAGCTAAAGTCATACAAAGGGTACAATCTTTTTAAACATTGAAAAATAAACACACACTCATATGTGTGTGTGTGTGTGTGTGTGTGTGTATCCTTGGTTGCTCAGTTGTGTCCAACTCTGCAATCCCATGGACTGTAACCCACCAGGCTCCTCTGGTCTATGGGATTTCTGAGGCAAGAATACTGGAGTGGGTCACCGTTTCCTTCTCCAGAGAATCTTCCTGACTCAGAGATCCAATCTGCATCTCTGGCATCTCCAGTATTGGCAGGAGGATTCTTTACCACTGTGTCACCTGGGAAGCGCAAAGTCCACTCGTGTACAAACATAAATAAATTAGAGCTGCCCTGAAGCAAACAAACCCTGCTGGGCCATTACCTCTGGATGTGGATCCTTTAGTCCTCATCCTTACATGTGGACTCCTCCACCTAGAGTCTAGGTCTACTCAACAAGTATTATACACAGAGAGAAAAGGTCTCCAGAAAGAAGGAACTTGGGACAAGTATGGAGCTCTGTATCCTTCATGGCAACCTCTCAGATCTTGAAAAAGGCTACACAAAAACAGAAGAGGATCAACTATACCCAAAGATGCACCGACCTTCTGGAAAACTACCAGTTTGTGGTATTGTTACCCCCAATTGAAACTTTTTTCAGTTCAGTTCAGTCGCTCAGTCGTGTCCGACTCTTTGTGACCCCATGAATCGCAGCACATCAGGCCTCCCTGCCCATCACCAACTCCCGGAGTTTACTCAAACTCATGTCCATTGAGTCAGTGATGCCATCCAACCATCTCATCCTCTGTCGTCCCCTTCTCCTCCTGCCCCCAATCCCTCCCAGCATCAGGGTCTTTTCAAATGAGTCAATTCTTCGCATGAGGTGGCCAAATTAGTGGAGTTTCAGCTTCAGCATCAGTCCTTCCAGTGAACACCCAGGACTGATCTCCTTTAGGACGGACTGGTTGGATCTCCTTGCAGTCCAGGGACTCTCAAGAGTCTTCTCCAACACCACAGTTCAAAAGCATCAATTCTTGGGCGCTCAGATTTCTTCACAGTCCAACTCTCACATCTATACATGAACACTGGAAAAACCACAGCCTTGACTAGATGGACCTTTGTTGGCAAAGTAACGTCTCTGCTTTTTGATATGCTATCTAGGTTGGTCATAATTTTCCTTCCAAGGAGTAAGCGTCTTTTAATTTCATGGCTGCAATCACCATCTTCAGTGATTTTGGAGCCCCAAAAAATAAAGTCTGACGCTGTTTCCACTGTTTCCCCATCTATTTCCCATGAAGTGATAGGACCAGATGCCATGATCTCAGTTTTCTGAATGTTGAGCTTTAAGGCGACTTTTTCACTCTCCTCTTTCACTTTCATCAAGAGGCTTTTTAGCTCCTCTTCACTTTCTGCCACAAGGGTGGTGTCATCTGCATATCTGAGATTATTGATATTTCTCCTGGAAATCTTCATTCCAGCTTGTGCCTCTTCCAGCCCAGCGTTTTTCATGATGTACTCTGCATATAAGTTAAATAAGCAGGGTGACAATATACAGCCTTGACCTACTCCTTTTCCTATTTGGAACCAGTCTGTTGTTCCATGTCCAGTTCTAACTGTTGCTTCCTGACCTGCATATAGCTTTCTCAAGAGGCAGGTCAGGTGGTCTGGTATTCCCATCTCTTGAAGAATTTTCCACAGTTTGTTGTGATCCACACAGTCAAAGGCTTTGGCATAGTCAATAAAGCAGAAATAGATGTTTTTCTGGAACTCTCTTGCTTTTCTGATGATCCAGTGGATGTTGGCAATTTGATCTCTGGTTCCTCTGCCTTTTCTAAAACCAGCTAGAACATCTGGAAGTTCACGGTTCACATATTGCTGAAGCCTGGCTTGGAGAATTTTGAGCATTACTTTACTAGCGTGTGAGATGAGTGTAATTGTGCAGTAGTTTGAGCATTCTTTGGGATTGCCTTTCTTAGGGATTGGAATGCAAACTGACCTTTTCCAGTCCTATGGCCACTGCTGAGTTTTCCACATTTGCTGACATATCGAGTGCAGCACTTTCACAGCATCATCTTTCAGGATTTGAAATAACTCAACTGGAATTCCATCACCTCCAGTAGCTTTGTTCATAGTGATGCTTTTTTATGTAAAAATAAATCTGGGTAGGGTCTCCTTGAGAAGTGGGTCACTAGGAAGCTCATAGTACTAAGAAGCATTGCTGCAAAGATTAATCTTAACACCCAAACCTTCTGCATGAAGACTTCAAGTCAAAAAGATAGTGAGTGTTTGTCTCTACCTTCCTTCTGATAAAAAGGGAAGGGCAAGAAAAGGTGTAACTTACTAAATTCCAAAGGTCTTTAGCTTTTGGCTGAAGCAACATTGCCAATTTACCAGAACTACAGGAGAAGATATCTAGATAGGAAAATCCACAAAAGTTTTTTCATGGTTTGACACCACAAACACTATAAACACTCAAGTGACCTTTAGTTGTAATGAAATGGCCTGTTTTATTGTTGTTTTTAAATCAGTTTTCACCTTCCTCAACCTCCCAGATACTTCCATAGCACCCAGAAGCCTTTCCTAACCTTGTGGTTATTAAAAAAGACATAAGACACACATACACAGACAATTCTACAAATTGGGTGAAAAGTACAAAACAGTATATAGTGGATGACTTCATAAAGTATGGGAATAGGCTAAGCTGATCTCTGCTATTAGAAGTCAAGTTGGATGGCATCAATGACTCTATGGACATGAATTTGTGCAAACTCTGGGAGATAGTGAAGGACAGGGAAGCCTGGTGTGCTGCAGTCCATGGGGTCACAGAGTCAGACACGACTCAGTGACTGGATAACAACATATAGTTGCCACTGCAGGGATGGTTAAAATTGAAGAGGGTGGCCCTGGGATGCTGGAAATGCTGTGTCTTGACTGAGCACTGATTCAAAACTATGATCGATTAATCAACACTCAGCATGGTCCCATATACATCTGTTATTTCCATGAAGGGTGAGTGTGAGTGTGTGAAATTTAAATTCTGAATTCCCTGAAATATGAGAAGACATGAGAACCTAATCTTGGAGATGCTCTTGTTGGTACCAAAGGAGCCATGAAAGCCTAATATTTTGGTTGCACAAAACACTTTCCTTTACTTCCTGGACCGGAAAGCCATAAAGGATGAACTGCAGACTTTGACCTGTTGTGTTAACCAATTAAGACAATGAAAGAAAAAAAAAATTAAAGTGGTCACAGCCTCTGGTTTATTAAAGATTTGTGTTAAACAGGGATTAAATCATATTCTTCAAACTTAATAAATTTAATGTTTTTTTTTAAGTTATTTATTTCAGAGTTTGCTTTAACAGCTCTCCGACCCAACTAAGAGACATTTAGTTCGCAATTACAGACAAGCCAAGTGTATCCACCCACCAACAATAGGTCAAGTTACAAAAAAAAAAAAACAGTTCTAGGCTTTCTGGGCAGCAAACAAATCAGTGTGTACTCAGTAACCCCACAAAACAGTCCCATAAACTTGTTGTAGGTGTGGGTATCTATATTTTTAAAAGATGCCAACTAATATCATTTGTGGGAGAAAAGGTAATTCAAGCTATTCAAACATGGAAAATCTGCCATGAAACATTAAAATATTTTAATACTTAATGATTGAATCTCTTGAATGTACTTTTATAAAGAAAAGAACACTGAACAGACACAGTTTCAAAAAAAACAACATACACACAAAACCCCAGACAACAAAAAATGTGGGCTGGGTGAGGTTTTTGTGGCTCTTACAAAGCATTTTAAGTTCCAAAATTTATTCAAAAATTATTTTTTGAGTACTTATCAACACATTATTTGTTGATCAAGACAATTTGAAGAACATCATGAAACTAATTAGGAATCATTTACCTGGGATTATTTTTTATTCTTTCTCTACGGAAAAAAAAGAAGTATATATATAATGAAAATCCTAACCCAAGTATTAAATTTTGATTTCAGATGTCAAAATAAATCAAAATATTTAAGGTCAAAATTAAAGAATGAAACTCAAAAGTTAACTACTTTACAAAAATCTTATAAACTCATTAGTGAGGAACTGAAATTTCCTTCTACTGTGGTATTTGTTCCCTGAATATCAGATTAATAGCGTCCCAGCCTGGTGGAAGGAGAAAACCATGGGCTTTGAGTCAGGCTTAACTCTGCTACAAAGAGATATCATTCCACTCAGGGTTCTCACAATAAATACTCAGACTGTCTGACTCTCTCTTTCATGATCTCTATAAAATGGGAATAAAACCACCTATGTCACAAGGTTATGGAAATAATTAGCTAAGGTAATTTATTAGTTTCTTCCCTGAAATTAAAAATATTTCATCTTTAAGGTTTAGTATTATTAAAGAGATGGCGGCAAATTATCTGAAGTTTCAAATAGTTTTATTTGGTGTATGTGCTCTTTTGAGTTATATGAATGACCTACTGATTATTACTAAAAATAAACTGTTAAAAGTCTTAAAATCGAATATTGGGTGAAAAAAAATAAAACACTGAAAAGGCATTTCTTAGAATTCTTACTGGAAGTAATAATATGATTTTAGATACTTTTTTTTAAATGTGTGAATCATCATTTATTTTTTAACCAATTTTACTGTGGTATAATTCACATACAATAAAAATGCACCCATTTTAAGAGTACAGTTCAAAAAGTTTCAAAAAGTATACATTCGTCAACCCACCACCATCAAAATCTAGAACATCTCTGTCACCGCCCCCCAAATTACCTCCTGCCCCTTTGTAACCAATCTCTTGTCTCCACGTCCAGCCCCAGACAACCATTAAACTATTTCCTGTCCCTACAATTCAGATTTTCCTTTTCCAAACTTTTACAAATTTCAACACTAAAGCAACAGAAGAACATTGAATAAACTCAAAACTTATTTTAATAATAAAGATAAAAGAGTCATTTCACATTTTCAGTTTCAATAATTTCTGGAACAAAGATTCCAAATTATGATCCTTTAGCTTTTTCTTTCTTTTTTACTAATTCTTTAATCCAACAAAACATTAAATTATATATTAGCATGGTAGTATGGAAACTCCATATAAAAGTTTTAAATGATGATGATCAAGTGCAATTTTTTAAAAAACACAAAAGCAAATATTAAAACTACAACCATAAAAATATATGATTATACATAAACATGCTATGGTCAAGTTAATTTTTTAAATTAACATAAAAACAAAACTAAAATTATAATATATAGTAGTACGGAAGTGCACTATTACTGCCTATTATTTTTAGCATAGGCAGGTATATTTTGTAAAAGAAAATCTAAGAATGGATCATGGATCAAACACTTCTCCAAGTCACTTGATTATGAATACCATATTGTATTTATAATAGCACCTCCTTTTAAATGATTCAAGTTGTTTTAAAACCCAATTTTCCCAATGCTACTTGGGAAAAACCCAAGTTCAATAGCTTCCTTACTCAAGAGTGTAGACCAAAACATCCGACTCTAACACTAAATATTTTTCTGAACCTCAAGTTCTAGATACTAGGTAAAGTCTACTTTAGATGACTTTTACTATCAGAACAGATGAAAAATTAAATATTCAGTCAGTCAAGAGAATGGAAGAAATATCATAGTGGGTTAACCAGCTAGTATAATCTCTCAGGTGGTTAATTCAGCATAGTGTGGTCACTTCATGATACAACATGGAAACTATTACATAATTACACATTATACTTAGCCAATCTTTCTTGAATTTACTTATAAGCTCAGCCTACTACAGGCTGTTCTCAACTCAACTTTAGATGTTCTCCTAGGTCATCTTCATCTTATTTCTACTCTGCTTAATTTTCTATTCAGCGATAGCTTCTATCTGTAGTATACATCCAACTCTTCTTCATTCAGAGGCCCTGGAATCCCACTGATTATTTCAGTGGTCCTAACCTGAAGCTTTTCTAAGTACCTGAGTATGCCAAAAACATTAGACCGCTTAACAATAATTTTCTTGACTGGAACCAGAGGATCTCAAATCTGACTGCGTATTACTCCATAATTTATTAAATCAGTCTCTACTGATGGACTTTCAGAGGTCATCTAATCTGATCTTTTGCAATTATAAACAGTACCTCAATGCATATACCTATATTTGTAAATATCACATATATATCACGAATACAAACATATCTGTAAAAATGATTACAGAAGAACTTGCTAGGTCAAGGTGTCATATTCTTTTTTAAAATAGTATTTTTTTTTAATTTACAAAGTGTTAAGTTTCAGCTGTATAGCAAAGTGATTCAATTAAACATACGTACATATAAGTATACATGTTCTTTTTCAGATTCTTTTCCCTAATAGGTTATTACAAGATACTGAATATAGTTCCCTGTCCTATAGAGGGAAGTCCATCAGTAGAGATAGGCATACTAATAGGTCCTTGTTGTTTATCTGTTTTATATATAGTAGTGTGTTATCTCTTAATCCCAAACTCCTAATTTATCCCTCACCCCTTTCCCCTTTCACCACTGTAAGTGTACTTTCGATGTGTGTCTATTTCTGCTGTGTAAATAAGTTCTTTTGTATTATTTTGTTAGATTCCACATATAAGAGGTATCATATGACATTTTTCTCTGACTTACTTCACTTAATATGATAATCTCTAGGGTCATCCAAAAGGGCTATATTCTTAGTGCTGAATGACATATTATCACATATAATAAACTATTGTCAACAGTCCTCAAAAATCATACTCAGTCCTCTGAGTACCTGAAAATCCCTGCATTTCAGGTTAAAAATTAAAGTCATTCCAAAGTCTTTGAAAAGGAATCATTTTGGGATATTTTAAGCAGCCCCAAGAGTCACAGAACCAGACAGTCCCTTAGAGATCAACTAATCCAAGCAGGCCTATGGTTTTATTATTGAGGAAAATGAGGTCAGCAGAGTTTAAGAGACTAAACTACATCTGGACCAGATTAGAACCTCAGGCTTCCTGCCCTTGACCCTTGCTCTTGCCCTTGACACTATGTCAGGGCAGTTCACTTGCCCAGAACAAAGGTATTATTTACTCTCAGTGCCCAAATCACCTTGGATGACACAGACAAAGTTATCAATTAACTATCAGTTGATAGTTCATGCCAAACTGTGGTAAATGTTGCAGGGGACATGTACGTGGATAGCAGTTCTCAACAGGTATACTGTGTGTATGTAAATGCAACCCAAGAGCCTGGGTGCTGTAAAATACAGTTGGAAGCTCAGACAAGTGCACTGGGTCCTAAAGAGAGTAACAAGGAAGAACTGAGCTCTATTCACAAACAACTGAAAATAGAGCTTAAAAACTGGATTGTAACAAAATCATAAACTTTAAGTTCAAATTTTTCTAAAGGTCCCATTTAGATCCTGAATTCGCCTTCTGCCTGCTTTAAACTCATCACTTTATATGTGTGGAAGATGTAGCTTTTACTACAATATTTATCTGTATCTTCCTCCTCCCTGGCATGAATAGGTTTGTTTAATTTAAAACTTATCTACATTTAGTTAAATACACAAAGACTAGCATCCGCTCAAATTAACTGAAATATTCAAACAAAAGTAAGTTTGTAGAAGAAAACAAACAGAAATGGGAGGCATAATGATTTGTTGGTACAAATTATGTTTCAACTTACAGTTCTAAACCCAACTCGAAAACAGATTCTAGAAGGTGTACTCATGGCAGATGTGAAATAATTACTCAAATAACAAAATCTAAATTCCAAATCTATCCTATCGGATGGATAAAATTCACCACAAGTCTGTGCAGTGCTTAAACTTGATTAATTCTTGTATTTGAGCCAAAAGAGCAAATTTGAATGTTAACTTAGGCAAAGCCATAGAAAGTAGATACAAACACTACATTTCTTAAATAACAGCTGATTTTTCTTTAAAATCACTCTTCTAACTTGAGACTACCCCTTTGAAAACAGGATGGGGATTTGAGTTACTTAAGATTTCTTTAAAAGGCATTTTAAAGCAAGATTAACTGTTGGTTTAAGTCTTGACATTTCCCGATTAATAACCCTAAAGCTTAATGAGGCACAACAGATTTAAGAATTGAAGATTTTTAATGAAAACGGAAGTTAAGGACAGTTTGGTGCAACACACTGTCACCAAAAATCTGTTTCAAATAGAATTGAATCTCTACATGTAAAAAATACAAACTATCTAAGAAGACTTTCCCCTTAAAATCTCAGTCCAAACTTTTAGAAGACCAGGGCAGACTTCGATAAAAGTATGACACTATACTCTGCAAGTAAAATTCTAAACTTACAATTAAGGCCTAAAAAATCATATGTAATTTTAATTTGGGTGTATATCTATATCATTTTAAGACATGCTTATAATATTTTAGGACACACTAATTATTTTTTAAATTGCATTTAATGCATTTGCAGTGCACTACATCTGCCTGCAATGCGGGAGACCTGGGTTCGATCCCTGGGTCGGGAAGATCCCCTGGAGAAGGAAATGGCAACCCACTCCAGTATTCTTGCCTGGAAAACTCTGTGGACAAGAGGAGCCTGGCAGGCTACAGTTAATGGGGTGGCAAAAGAGCTGGACACAGCTTAACGACTAATCACCACCACCACCTGTTAGTAATGACCACATGCCAGAAGTTTTTTAAAGGGCAAAGATACATATAAGGAGAAGAAACTGTGAATACCAGCTAAGTTAATTCTTACTTTCAAAGGAACTTGAAATTCAAATAAACATAGAGAATACATGTATGTTTTATTCTTAAAATGACTGTGGTATCCTAGATTTTCCAGTCTAAAACAAAGTCTTTTTTCCCCCACATTTTATGTATTGAAATTAATGCCATGAAAGTCCATACCTAATATGAGAAAATCACATATGATTTGTGCATCTTTTTTCATAGGTCCTCATTCAGCATTTAAAGCAGAAATCTATGTGATAAGACTAAGAATCTAAAATATTTGTGAAACTTAAGGTGATGTCTTTGATGTTTCATAACCCATTCAAGTGTATTTAAAATAGAATAATGGAGCTATGCAGTTAAAATGAGAACCAGAAAAACAAAGCAGGCTTCTAACCTATTCATGACTGGATGGGTAGTAAAAGTATAATTGATCTTTTTTCCCTGATGATAAATCTATTTAAGGATTTGAAAGTCACTTGTATGAAAGGAAAGCTTGTCATAACTTTGTGATATCCCTTGATCAGTGAAGTTTAATGCTCAAATTCTGCTTTTTTTCTTTTTTAGAGGACAATGCTAATGCCTCAAGCTAAAATGAGCAATAGAGAAAATCTTAAAAGCTGAATATCATAATATGCAAAATTGACTAGAATTATGTAAATCTAGGTAACAGAATAACTCAACTAGTAAAGATTCTCTTAAAGTGAAAAAAAAAAGTGTTCCAAGTAAAACAAAAAAGACTTCGGTTAATTAAAGGCATAAAGTCCTTTTGAATATTTAATTATTCTTCTTTAACTGGTCTGAAAAAATAAGGCAGCTCAGTATCTAAACTGATAACTTACTCATTCTTTTTTCTAAAACTCTTTGACTCCTTAGTCTGGCTTGAAGCTTAAAAAGAAAAGCTAGAGTTCTAAAAAGCAGATGACTGCAGAGTGCAGAGGGGCCATTTTCACACTGCAGATAGATCTATGTTATTCCAGTGTGTAAAGCAGACCATTAGCAGAAAGTCATTTCCAATCTTGGTGTGTACAATCCACACAGCACACTTAACCCGAAAACTCACGATGCATGAACCGCTCTGCTTCCACTTCTAATGACCTTGTAAATCACTCAGTGTTATTGCTTAACTCATACCCATGAATTACCCAAATAACTTGATGACAAAATTTTAATCTCCCCTTTCTTCGAGGTTTTTGAAAGTCAACCTCGGGTTGGCCTGTAAGAAACTGAGAAAGAACATACAACAGAAAAGGGAAGTGCACAATTTGACATTTACAAATTATATATATATATATATATATATATTTTTTAATGCTTAAAAAATCCACACCTGGTTTCAAAGCAGATGACTCAAAGAGGAAATGAGATTGTTCCATGGTACACAGATTAGTCCCCTGTTATCAGTGACCAAGAAACGTCTCCTCCTATCCTAACTTCACACTATTCAATTAAAACTTACTTTCAAATCAAAAAGTTAGTGAGCATACCATCCAGAGATGGAATCTTAGGATTTACTATAAATTGCCTATAAATAAGTGAGACCACGCTATGATGTCCAAAACAACATGTTTTTTAAAACAAGATTTTTCTAATCTACGACGTATTTGTTTTTTAAATCTGATGTCTGGGAGGGTTCTTAAGTTTATCTTGTTTTCTCCTTCACTTCAAACACTTGAAGTAGCACTTTTTTTCCTTCCTCCCCTTCAGCCTAACCTTTTCAATAAACCCCATTTTAAAAGAAGAAACAATAAATGAACTGACAGGAGGTGAAAGAATGAGGAGTGTGCGCTCCAAGAATAAAGGGCGGTTTTATAACAGGAGGTACTTTTGTTAGCAAGTGACTGGCAGGTCTCCTCCCCCAAGTTAGAAGAAATTCCATCCACTCCCCAAAAGTGCAGAGGCCAAAAATGTCCAGTGGAACAGTTCTGAAACCCCAGCGTCTGCAGAGAGCCGAGGGGGGCGGACTGGCGAATGGGGGAAGGGGAAAGAGACCAGCAGGAGAGGAAAGAACAAAAGGAGAAACCCAAGAAAGGAGAAAGGAACGGCGGGACCTGGGCGGCCCGCGAGCCAGTCGGGGGGAAGAGAGCCTGAGAGTAGGCGAGCGCGACCCGGGGGAGGCGAGAGCGGAACGGGCGCACCATGGACAGGGCTCGGCGCGGCCCACACCCCTCTAGGGGGCGGCGGGAGGGAGCGCGCGAGACCGCGGGCGCCAGTCCGGTCCAGCCCCCGGCGCCCGCGGCCGGAGCGCACCAGGCCCTGACCCGTGATGACCACGGAGGGGGGCGATCCGCACCATCTGTCCCTGCCCCGGTCGCCCCGGGAGCCGCGGCACTTCCGAACGGCGCCCGCACTTTTTGGAGCAGTCGCCGGCCGGCCACCCCCAGCCGCCGGCGGTGCGCTGGTGGCCCCCTGGGGCGGATTCCCCCACCCCTACCCCCGAGACCCCTTCAGGCCGAGAGGGCGGACACGCCCCTCTCCCGCAGCCACCGCGGGCCCCCACCGCCCGCGGCGGCAGAAGCGGGACCCCCGGCCGGACCCCGCCCAGGGCGGGGGGGGTCTCGGCCGCGGCGCAAGGCTTCCCTTCGCCAGACCCCGCTGGCGGGCTAGGAGGGGCCTCGGGGCATCCTCTTGCCGGACGCCGCGGGAAAGTTGGACGCTCGGCCGGGCTGGGGACCCGCGCGGAGTGGGGAGGGAGGCTGAGACCTGCCTGGAGCAGGTGCTTCCCGCCGCTGAAGAGCCTCCCGGTACCGATCCCAGGGATAGGCTGTCTGGCGCTCTCCCGAAGGCGTGAAAAGTGCGGCGGCTCCCGGTCAAGGCGCCCCCAGGACGCACGCAGGGCAGAGGCAGCCGGACAGAGGAAGAGGAAAAATAGCCGAGTAACGGAACTTCTCCCTGCCCGGCGGGATAAGGGGCGTGCGGGGCCAGGGTCTGGGTGCGGAGGCGCGGGCCCGCGTAGACTCGTCTGGGCAAGGGAGCGTGGTTTTCTTTTCAGGTAGGACCGACAGAGAAAATTGCGAGGGCAGGAAAACAGAAATAGGCAGCAATTCGACGCTAGGATAAAGACAATAGGACACTGGAGCCCTCGGGCACCGGGAGCCGCGCGGGTGCCAGGGTGAGGTGGGGTGGAGGCAAGTCCCGTAACTAAGATACCAGAGTGAGAATTCCAACTGCAAACTCGAGACCCATCTCTGCAGAAATAAACAAAAAAATTGGAGCAAAGTGCTACGCGAGGGGTGAGGAGCATAGAAAACTGCAAAACCGGAGTGCTAGCGTAGCTCACCCTTCTGCTGCCTAGAGACACCCCCCCGGGAGCTGGCTGGACCCCCGCAGGGGCAGTGGGGAGACCGTGATCAGCCCCTTTGGGCACCCGCCAAGAGAGGCGCGGGAGACCGGCTGGCCCCGGGCGCCCTGCTCCGGCGCCTGGCCCCTGCCTCGTGTCTGCGCAGCTCCCGGCCGCGCGGTGCGGCACCTCCCTTCCCGGGTGCGCAGCCCGGCCCCGCAGCGGCGCGGGGAACAAAGGGACCCGGCGCCGCCCGCCCCACCCCGCCCGCGGCCCGGCCCGCGGGGACCGCCGCGTACCTGAAGCAGGGCCGCCAGCAGCGGCAGCAGGGTCCGCGGCGCTCCCACTATCCGGCACATGGAGGCGGAGAGGGGCCGAGCGAGGAGCCGGAGGCGGCGGCAGCGGCAGCACCAACAGCGGCGCGGAGAGACGGCTCCAGGCAGTTTCCACCCCCTTCCCTTCCCTCCCCACCCCACCCCCTTCTCCGCTGCTCCGCGCTCCCCGCCAATGGAGAGCGAGCTGATGACAAATAGCGGGCCGCGGAGTCCGCGGGACTCGCACCACGAGTAATAAAACAGACCGAGATCAAGGAGCTGGGGAGGGGGCGGGGGAGAAGGCGGGCGTGCGCATGAGGGTGTGAGTGTGTGCGTGTGTGTGCGTGTGTGAGTGTGTGGCCGCGGTGGCAGCGCAGGCTGGTCTGTTTCGGCCCCAAGCGCAGCGAAGCCAGGAGGGATGCAGGCGGCGGGGACCTTGGCCGGTGGAAGATGCGGAGGTGCAAGCGGAGCGGCGGGAGCGCCCCAGGAGCTCCGCAACGCGAGGTTTTGGGCTCGGGGTTTTGCTTCCTCCGGGTCCCCTCTCTAGGGCCGCCAGGCACGACGAAGACGCCGGCGAGAGCGCCGCGGGGAGGGCGCTCGGGGCCGTGCGCGCTGCGCCCACAAAGGGCAGCAGTCCCGCCGCCCGGCGCCTCCGCTGCGTGGGGGCGGAGGTCCGCTTCTTGGCGCCCCTTGCCGGTCCCCCCGGAGAGTTGGAGACTGTTCTCCGGCCTCGGCCGCGCGGGGATGAGGCCAGGGGCCGGCGCGGCCGCTCCCGCCGCGGCTCCGTCCCGCGCAGTTGCCGCCGCGGCCGCCCCCGCTGCCCGCGCGCCGGTTCTCGGCCCGCGCCGCTCACTCGCGCGCGCCGCCCCACCCCCGCGTCGCTGCCGCCGCCCGCGCGCCTCGCTCGGCCTCGGCGAGCGCGATCAGGGCGAGCCGCCGTCGCCGCCGCCGCTGTCCCCGCGTTCGCCCGCCCCGCGCGCTGCCCGCTCCCAGCTCGGATTGCCTCCAGCCGCCGCCGCCGCCGCCGCCCTCGCCCCCGCCTCCCTCCTCCGCTGAGCCTACCCGCCCGCGTCGTGGCCAATCGGAGGCCACCAAGCTGCAGCGGTAGCCGGCCGGATCCGCGGCAGCCGCCCGCCCCCGCCCAGCCGAAGCGCCCCATTTTTGCTGCAGCCCGCGGGGGGTCGCCGGAGGGAAGCATGGGGTACGCGGAGCACAGCCCCGGCAGGTGGAGGGGCTGCGGGAAAGAAAAAGAACTTGCGCAGGAACTTGATTGGGTGGCAGGTTCATTTTTGGACCGCGATGGGGATCGGATAGAGATGAGGCTTTGGAGGGGGGATGACTCCTCCGAAGCCTAACGCACGCTTCTCTTTCCGTCCTGTTATTCTTTCGAGATAGACTGGTTGTTGTTTTTTTTTTCTTTCTGGGCAGGGGCAGACACAGCAAACTGGCGACGCAGGCAGGGCGCATCCTGGCCATTGTCTGCGGCGCTGCCATGAGCCACCTGCGGGCCGGGAGGGCGAAGGCCCGGCACCTCTCCCCTCTTTGCGGATGTACTGAAACTGCGAAGTTTGGGTGTGCTTGTTATGTTGATTTTCCCTCTGGGGGTTTGTGAGTGCGTGTTATTTTCTTTGAAGTCTCCCGTTTTCTGTTTCTATTCGTTCGTGACACTGTTCACAATTTTTAGCAAGTGGTCTAAGGGACTTTGACTTCCCTCCCTAAACCACTGCCAAGAACAACAAAAAGTATAGAACGAAAGAAAAAGAAAGCGGGGGAAAAGGAGCTAAAAGCCAGAACTTGCCCTGAAGAATAGGATTATCTAAGAGATAAAATGACTGATTCTGAGTTCGCGCCAAGTAAAGGATTTTTGCTTCGTCCTTGTAAGGCATAAACTTGGAGTGGATCACAAAAAAAAAAAAAAGTGAGAGACTTCACAAGTTTGGGTCACAGGCATTTGTGGAATGGAGGGAGGGGTGAGGAGCAGTCGATTTTGGTGAGGTATTAAGTTTTTGTCAGTAATTTTTTTTTAAAGGTTTTTTCAGGTAAAGAAAAATACCTTTCTTTTTTCCCCTAGGCTTTTCAGCACTTAGGAAATCATCAAACTTCGTTGCAATTAATGTGCGTTCCTCTTCTTCTTTGGATAACTGAAGAACTAAGATTATTTGAATTTGAGTTTCAAGATGCTGATTATTTAAGAAGTTGATGATGAATCTCTAAAAATCAAGTACTAATTTCTTTGACATAAGTGATGCAGCTTTTAATAATGTACTGTCACTAGCTCGGCTTTTAAAAATTCAGTATTCATAGGGAAGTTGATTCAATTTTAATTAAAACATAATATTGTAGGCCTTTTAAAAATGAAACTCAATTTTTTTCCTGGATTTTCTTTCCAAAAGAATAAGAAAGATCATGTTAATTAAATTTAAAGACAAAAGGCTCCACTTGTTCTTTCTCTTCTTTCTTTGCTAGATAGTATTGTCACATTATTGCTAATTGACCTAAAATTTCTCCTTATAATTGGATATTTGTGAGTTCCACTTTCAAGGAGTCATGTATAATAGAAAAACATTTAGCAGCAATATTGGGGATATCCTTTGTTGTACTCAAAAATGAATTTATAGAGTTCATCTCTGTGCCTAAGAATTAAGCTGTGATCCCGGACTTGAGGCTTTAGTTACAGCCTCACCAGTCCCAGCAATAGCCACTGATGTTTATTGCCATTCTGATTAATTTAAAGGTAGAAGAGATTTCAGTATGAATAACTATTGCTTATTAGTATTATTTGCTTGAAGCTTTAAAAATTGTTCCCTTTATAAATAAAACTCTTACTGTGACTTCAAAATCTGCTTTGGAATGGCTGTCAGTCAACTAATTCTCTTGACTCCAGTGATTTTCAATCAGCCACGTAAGCATTAACAGTATTTTATTTTTTATTTATAAAAAATTTATGTCCAGCTTCCATGAGTCTCACTCTTCAGTGGTTATAGGTTGCTTTGGAATCTTACCTGAGCTTAACTTGATCACGTGCTTGGCCCAATCTTGCTAATCAGCCTTTGATCAGGAGAAGGGAGAATATAGTCACAGATCATCTTATTGGAGACCGGCACATCCATTTGATGCTAATGAAAGTAGATCTAGTATTGACTTTGGTGCTCAAGACAAATGGTACCTCCATTTTGCCATTCTAAAGGTAATCTACTGGGTCATTCATATCTTTGGGCCAGCTCTCAGGATTTTGGCTTCTGCTCAAAGCATTGCCAGCCTGAAGACTAACTTTCTATCATCTTGCACAGCTCCAGGGATGAAGGGGCTTAGGCAGTGACCTAGAGAAACAGCTTGATTGTAGGGGGAGTGGGGAACACAAGAAAAATAATAATTAAAACTAAGACTGGCTTATACTCTGAAAATCAGCTTAATCCCTTGATTTCTGAACTAGGCACTGCTGCTGACCTACTCCAAGAGGTCTGAAATGAATACCTGTGTCAAACATATGGACAGACTGAATAAATTATAACTCCTGCACACATAGTAAGATTTCATATGCATGTAAATGCCATGATGATTCATTTTTAAACATTCATTTCAAGGAAAAGTCAGAATAACTTCATGTTCTGGTTTGTATTCTCAAACAGGATATGCTAAACATACAGATACATCACACGAGTATTTTTCTAAAAAGGTCCTGACTTTGGAAAGAAATACAAACAGTGGTTGTCAAGTCTGCAACCTGCCGCCTCCCTCCCCAACCCCCTGCCCCAAACACAGACACACACCTCTGGGACAGGATACACACTAGTCTTGGCTTCTGACACCCAGCTGAGAGCCCTTCCCAAATGTTGACTCAAGACCCTCCTCCATGGTTCCCTTTTCTTGCCTGGTCTACAGGATAAACTAGAATTGTCCCTTCTCCCTCAGGAAGTAGCTCTGGCATTTGCAAGTTTCTTCCCAACTAGCTTTAGTGTGTTAACACTGACCTTCCCTGAGTTCATAGGCCTTTTAGAGTCACAGGCTGTTGTAAGTGAAACATAAAGGTGGTCTGTGCAGCTCCTTCATTTTATAGGAACACTAAGGCTTAAAGATATACACAAGGCTACCAGAGGCAAATAGACAACACTGACTGGGACTCAGCCTTACTGCCAGTCGTGTGTGTGTGTGTGTGTGTGTGTGTGTGGTAGTTGTTCAGTTGTGTCTGACTTTATGACCTCATGGACTGTCGCCCGCCAGGCTCCTCTGTCCATGGGATTTTCCAGTTAAGAATACTGGAGTGGGTTGCCATTTCCTTCTCTAGGGAATCTTCCCAACATGGGGATCAAACCTACGTCTTCGGTATTGCTTGAGGATTCTTTACCATCTGAGCCACTAGGGAAACCCAGTCTTCCCTACAGAGATCCCCCCCCGCTTTTTAAAAATTTTTTATTTTTTTCATTTATTTATGTTAGTTGGAGGCTAATTACTTTAGAAAAATTCACCCATGTAGAATGAGAATGGTTTAAAAAACTAAAGGAAAATTTAATGATTCTGGGGATTTGTCCAGTATTCCTCTCAGGTTTTTGTTCCTCAAAGTAGGTGTGATTGGAGATGTGACTCTGCATTTCTTTTCACTGGTCTCCATCCTCAGGTACCTTTCTCACTGTGATCATCTCACCATACTGAGTGTGATTCTAGCATTTCAAGATTCATATCTTTGATACAACCTGGAGCCAAGTGCAACCCAACCGTTCGTCTGGTCCTCACCTGGAGAAGACACGATGTGTTTCAATACTGGAAAAAAAAAATTCCTGGCTTTTAAAATAATCCACTCTGGTTTGGAAATATTACTTAGGTTTCTTTCTCTTTCTTTCAGTTTTTGAAAACCAAATTCAAAAGTTTTCATGGACAGTATCACCAAATTTATAACTTGAAGTATATATGGTCGAGGAAGTTGAGTAAATGAATGAGTTTTACATGCGCAGGATGAGGGGCGTGACTCACAGGCAGCCCCTGTATTGGGAGAAGCACCGCAGAGACAGAATCATGGTCTGGAAGGTGGAAGGGTGTGATAAACAGATTACTGATTTCAGTTCAGGTAGACTTAAACTCCATGAACTTGGGTGAGTGAGTTTCTGAAAATTTCTAAGATTCTTCTTCCCTATTCCCAATTTGGATAAAATACCAGAATTTCTTAAGAAAGCCTGAAATGAACACAGAGGAACACAGTAGGAGCTTAGCTTTTTATCTACACAGTAAGTCATGTTCAACTCTTTTGCGACCCCACGGACTGTAGCCTGTCAGGCTCCTCTGTCCATGGGATTTCCCAGGCAAGAATACTGGAGTGGATAGCCTATCCCTTCTCCAGGTGATCTTTCCGACCCAGGGATCAAACCCAAGTCTCCTGAATTGGCAAGCAGATTTTTTTCCACTGAGCCACAACAGAAGCCCACCTATATGTGTATTAAGTATGCTCACCAGACTCCTCTGTCCATGGAATTCTCCAGGGAAGAATACTGGAGTGAGTAGGCATTTCCTTCAGAGGATCTTCCTGACCCAGGGATCGAACCTGGGTCTCCCGCACTGCAGGCAGATTCTTCACCATCTGAGCCATCAGAGAAGCTAGCAAATAATAATACGCAGGCTAGTACAGGTAATAAAAAATGTAACGGGTTATAAGGTGCACAAAAATAAATTTGAGAATGTGAAACTATTTGGAGGAACAATATAGTAAATGTTAATACATTGATTTCATAGTGGAAAGCGAATTCATTTTTTATTATCTCGGAAATTGACAATACCAAGACCAGAATTAAAACCCATTTTTCTGAGTCTCTCTCCTATGAACCTAGTTGTTGTCATTTCTTGAACCATGCTCTGCCTACTGGTTTGTGGAGTCCAGGTTTCCTAGTTGACTTCATAAGTTCTGGTTGAGGATCAGCTGTCTTTGAGAAAAATCTGATTTGCATGATATTCAAGAAATCTACCTTCTGCAGCAGCAGCGTGAGTATTTATGGGGCACCACGTTGGATTACTTAAAAGTCAGAGGGCCTACTTCTCAAGATAAATGTCTCTTCAGAAAATAAAACAAATCACGCTGAAGGCTCTTTTGTAATGTTTAGTGGTGCCAAACTTTTGTCCCCATGTCCTTTTAAAAGCAAAGACATGCCTTCTGGAAAGTTCTGAAATGCAACTGTCACTGTTGAGAGGACAGTAAAACATCTTTAGTATCTGAATTTACCCTTTCCTCCAGTGAAAATCGAGGTAGTTGTTAAAGTATTTATCATTGTTGGAATACCTGTGTTCTCTCCCTGAGTAATCTTAAACACGCCACTTCATTTCTTTACATGTTTTCTCATCTACAGAAGAGAAATCATTCCACTTGCCTCAAAAAGTGCCGAGAGGACTAACAAAAGGAAGTCACTGAAGCCTATTCAGCTCTTTAGAGAGAAGTTCTGGATAAAATACATGGAATTCTCTAAGACTGGATTCAGCTCTCACAAGAGGAATGGTTAATTGGTTTCAAAAGTTTAAGTCACATTTTAATGATGTGGCATAACCAGCAAGCCACCAAGTGCTTACTAAATCTTTCTTCTTTTAATTTTCATTTATCCAAAAAGTTTAATTTATTTTAATTGGAAACTAATTATTGTGGTGGTTTTTGCCATTCAGTGATATGAATCAGCCATGGGTGTACATGTGTCCCCCCCATTTATCCACAAAGTTTAAAAATAGCGTTTATCTTTCTGTTACAAAAGCAGCACACGTTCATGTGTAAATATTTGAGAAAATTATATTGTCATGTGTGCCATGATCATTCACAGACGATGCAGAGTTGATGCTTTATTTTATAGCGCTCACCAGAAAGATACAACCCCAGTGTTCCTTTTCAACAGTGAATGCAAAAAAATCAACCATAGTCCCATTTACCACAGAATTTATAATGTATGTTACTGTGATTCATTCTTTACATAGCTCAAAAGGGCCGAGTGATTATCACAAATAAGCATTATCTTTCTGGGAGGTCTGTTATTTTGAGTCATCCTTGAAAAAGGTTTTTCAAAACAAGTTTGCAGGAGAAAGGAATATTCTCACTTCTAAGTTGTTAGGAGGGCCGATAATAAACTTATATTTGCATTGCAAAACGTATTTATCCAAGCCAGATGAAATTTCAGACTCTTTGAGGATACGCAGGCCCCCTGATATCACCAGTTGAGGAGTGAGTTCTTTAAGGTGTCTGATCACCAGGGTTCAGAGGGAAGTGGCGAGCACAGGCATGGACAGATGGACACACATGGACAAATGGACATCAGAAGAAGGCGGGGACTAAAGAAAACACCCGAGGTTTGTGCTTTCTAATGAGACGGGGTTCCTATGTGGATAGAATGTGGAGTGTGGCCAAATACAGGATAGGGGCGAGGTCATAATCTGGGTAATTGTTCAGTAAACATTTGCCCAGTTTTTACAACCAAACGAAACACAGGACTTGGAGTTTGGACAAGAGCGTGGGGATGGTCTTTGGGCATCTAGAATTGATAGGAAGGGCCACACAGCAGGGCAACTGATTAAGTAACAATCCAGCCAGTCCTCGCCCAGAATTTGCACATCTCCTGGTAAGGGCAAGTCCTCTTCGACAGAAAGTTTCACTCTGAGATGCTTGCTGGTGAGGATGTTCTCAAACAAATCTCAAAACTCTATTTATACTTCAAAAATTATTATTTTTGTAAAGGTAGAAATGATGTAAAATGGCTTTTTGTTTGTAAGTCAAAACATAAGCACCATCCACTCATTAATGAGGCAGTATAAGCTTTAACTAAAGAAGATATATATTGGCTTCTTTAATTTTTTTTCTCATTTTCTAGATGTGTTCTTTAGAACTTCACAGATCAGTTAATTTTTTATCTCTCTTACCTTCCCTGTCCCTACAATTTCTTTCTCTCTCTTTTCAAAATATATTTCCTGGGAGATGTCTTCAGCTCTGTCTTCTAGCCTTTCTGTTGAAAAGTTGGATATATTTTTGATTTCCAGAGCTTTTCGTTCTCTGATGATTTCTTCCTAGAAACTTGCTCTTATTTCATGGATATGAGAGCTTCTCTTATCTCTTTACATGTTGTTGAAAAGTTGTCTTCTGTTCCCTGGATTATCTTGGTTTCCTCTCTGTGGCTTTTCCTACAGAGGTTATTGTTGTGTCTGTCTTTGATGTCAGAGAGACTTGAGGAAAATGTTCAATATGTGGAGTTTCACTTAATCCTCCCCGATTTTGATAAGCCACCCTACCCTGCCTCAGTTTTTCTTGACTCATGTGAGTTCAGAGCTTTCTAGTGTCTGCCCTGCAGAAGTGTATAAACAGCCTCCCCGGCTGGGACAGGCTCACGCCACACTGCACTGTTACTCGCTTGACCTGCCCAGGTTTAATCTGTGATTTGTTCCTCAACCAAATAAAGAAGGAGCTCTAGGTGATTTTCTGAAGGCTGGATGAGTGCCGATATTTCCCCCTAAGTCTGTCATCTTCCCTTTCCCAAGGATGAGATACACATCAGTCTCCAGGAAGACTCTTGTCCCTGGCAGCAGCTTAGAACTCCCACTGGGACCCAGCCCCTCCTCTGGTTAATTAAGCACCCCTTCCCCATTCTCCATGTTCTATGAGAAATAGTGTCACCTCCACCTACTATAAATAGGTCGGCCCAAATCACTGTTTTAGCCCCTATAGTTTTCAAATTAAAAAATATATATGTATATATGTGCTATATTCATTGAGGAGATCCCCCTGAGGAAATGGCAACCCACTCCAGTATTCTTGCCTGGAAAATCCCATGGACAGAGGAGTCTGGTGGGCTAAATCCACGGGGTCACAGAGAGTCAGATGCAACTGAGCATGCACGCGCGCGCGCACACACACACACACACACACACACTCTATCCTCAGCATTCATAATAGTTATGAAAAGTATTTTAAGGTTTTACTACCTGCTTTTGAAGCAATTCATGGGTGTGCATTCACCCGCATGTGTTCACTTGCATTCCCACTAACCAAAATAATGCAGAATGAAGTACTGTCTATATACTTCATGGTTCCAGTAGACAATAATGAAATACAACTTTATAACACTGGTAATACAAACGGGAAATTTAGAGTAGGTGAGAAAGAAATATCTCATTAAAACATTTAGTACAATTGTCTTCAACCTTTTTTATTTTTTTGGTTTTGTCATACTATGTGTGTGTGCTAAAATGTCCTAGAAAACACATCTTTCATTAGGGGAGGTGTATCCTATAAATGTATGTGAATCAGTAGGTACTTTACTGTACCTTGCCCCTCAGATGTCTCATGTTGCTGGTGGGGAGAGTCATTGTTACTTTCCCCACTAACATACCTGATGTGAGAATCACTGATTGAATTTTAATTGCTTTTTGCTCCCACTTAGTGTAAATCTATTTGTCTGAAGTCTTATGAGGTTGAATTTCATCATCTTGCTATTCAGCAGGGTACCATCACTTCACTTTATAGGGATTTATAAAGATTTTAGCCACGTGATGATTTCAAGCTTGGAGCTGATAAGGATATTAGCATCCATTGAACAGATGCACACAAATCATTCACCATTTCCCCAAATTTTTATTTCCAGATGATCAAATCTAAGAAATATATCTTCTCTGCTGAGAGTACCGGGTTTTATATTTCATTAAAATTGGGTAGGTAAGCACTTAGAGGTAACAATACACTTATTAACATATGGGAGGGAAAAGCCTGACTTTTAATAATAAAGGAAATAATTACTCTTAAAAGAGATGACCTTTTAAAGGATTATGTGCAAATTGCAGAACTTTTCTGAGTGTGAGCAAACTACAAGACCAAACTGTCAATCAGTCTCTCTTAGCCTTAGCTCTGTGGACACCAGGTCGACTTAGGGCAGCTCTGTACAGTTTATGGGACAGGGACACGCTGGTGGGGAGGGAGAAACACGGTGAGCCGGTGCACGGACAATGAAGACTCTAAGGAGAGTTTTATACTTCGTGTGCCTGGCAAGAGCTAGTGAGTGATGATGAGTTCATATAGCTCCTGCTTGAAGGCAGAGAGGACCAGAAAAGTCAGGAAACTATTTAGTTTGATCAGCGGAGCCTAGAAAATCTAACCCAAGACTCTGATCAGAATCTTAAAGGCATTCCTCTGTGGTACATGATTTTTTCTTGTTTTGTTTGTCTGTTTTTATTTATTATTTATTTATTTATTATTTGTTGGTTTGTCTGTTTTTAAAAATCACAAAATCAGTCCAGTTGTTTGGACGATGTACACCTTTAAGAAATCTCTTTCATTTCCCTATAGGCCCTGCGGTTCAGACCACCAACAGCACCTCCTATAATCAATATAGCAAAATCAGATTATTATGAAAGTTAAAGTAAAAATATATTTGCTATTCTTAGTTTCCCAAAGTTAATGTTTAAAAAACCTTTACTATCTAACAGTAAAAGATATGCGATCCTCCAAAATATCAAATTTATTATAAACAACCAGTATCATAATCAACATTTTTTCCAGAAATAAAATTCTTAACTCTGCAAAATTTCCAACATAAAAATACTTTTATTCTTACTTACCATTTTCCAAACTTGTTTTTTTGTTTGAAAAATATTTGCTCTTGACCACAGTTGTCTTCGCTAAACATTTCTCCACCTTTGTCCTCCTTTGAATCAAAACCCATGGCTAATATAATTTCTAAGCTCTGTGATTGATGCTATGTTTAAAAATCTGTATTTCTTCTGAGTCAGCTTACAATATCTTAAAAACAAACAAGCAAGACAAAACATAAAGGAGGGGGTAGTTGGGGAGAAAAGAACAAAGGGATACTCAGCAATCACACTGTTGACTTGTTTTTATGGTTTGTTTAAATGTCAATTTCTGAGAATGGAAATGGAGTGGCCTTGTGCTTTGAGCCAGCCATTAGGAGGTGCTCATACTTTAAAACAAACTCTTCCAAACCTTTAAGCTACATAGAGTCTAGGTTTTATGTTTTGTAGAACTGATTTTTAATTTTAGTAATTTTATTTCCCTGAACTTAACAACTTGTAAAAATTGTCAAGTGAACAGTTCTGGAAACTCATGTCATCCAATTAGTCTAAGAAACAAATGTTTTTGTGTCATCTATCACCACAGAACACTAGACAGACTCATCAGATTCAAAGGAAAACATGTATTTGAGAAAGAACAACCTCTCAGCTACTTTACCTTCAGAGGAATATAGTTGATGTTAGTTGGTGTAGAGCAGGGGTCTTCAGGACGTCTTCCTGGGGCTCTATCTACTTCTAAAATATAGAAGGGCTTGTTTGTAGCCTGAATATTCTCCAGGGTAGGTCTTGCTTTTATAATGCAGTTTCATAGCTGTTTATTATGGACACCATTCAGACTGTTAACTATCCATTTTGTTTCCGCCATTATTGCTTTTTATTTGTTTTCCAGCCCCACATCGGCTACTTGACAAGTGTTAGGTGCAAATATGAACACACATAGAACAAAAGACTAAAGAACAAGGAAAGCCACCAGAAAACCTGGACGGTTTCCCTGGTCTCCAAGGCAGTGTTTGGAGGAGAGAAAAGGATTTTACACTGGGTATTTGTAGTAGACATTCTTGTTAAGGGGTTATAGGTGTTGGTACAAGTACTAAAGTTTTACAGTGCTGTGAATTACTTAACTGATTAAACACAGTGGCTTCAGTCACTTTGTGTCAAATCTCAAGTTCCATGTGACAATCAAACATTGACACCAAACATTTAAAAAAAATTTCCATATTGAAGAAGACAAGTGCACAAAATTTAAAAATTGTACCACTAATAAATAGAGAGCTTTTTTTTTTTTTTTTTCCCCTAGGCCATGCTACTTGGCTTCTGGGATATTTCCCTGACCCAGGATTGAACCTGTGCCCTTAGCAGTGAAAGGAGATAGTGCTAACCACTGAGCAGCCACGGCATTCCCATAGACAGCTAATTTTTTAAAAAATTATTATTACTAGGAGTTAACTCCTGATCAATAGGAATACTTATCTTATTTTCATATCTTTGGCACTCACAAATGAGTCTGAAGCTCAGGCTTCCCCCCACCCCCCGCCCCGCCCCGCCTCCAGCCAGCACCGCATAATGTAAATCATGACACCTACTGGCAGCATAGGGTTTTGCACCCTAGTTCCATAAGACATTCAAGCCCCTTGTTACTTAAGATAGATTTTTCAGATGTATGTTTATGTTGAGTCACCATTAAACTTGACTGGGAAAAATTATATCTTGGAGCACGACTATAAGTGTGGATAGGCTAAATTATGCTGTGCTCACAAACAGTTCCTGAAGCTCAGTGGCTTAAATTAACAAAGATTTAATTCTTGCACACACTGTATCTGTTACACATTATTAATGATGAAAAGTGCGAAGTGAAGATTGAAAGTCAATTCCACCTCCAACCCCACAGTTAATTACTAGCCTGCTGTTCCAAGGATAGTCACTAAAGGCTTGAGATATCATTTTCTATTCATTGATCAGGGTCTTTTCAATTTGCATCAATCCCACACCACTTTAATTGATGTAGCTCTATAATGTATTAACTATTTGAGAAGATATATTGCTTCCTCTTACTGTTCTTTATTTTAAAAAGTATTATTCTCATATGATTGCCCTTCCAGAAGTTTAGTGTTATTTGGCTAAATTACTCTGAATCATATTTGATTTTTATTTGAATAGCATTAAGCTACTAATTTGCTTCCCAGTGGTAAAGAATCCGCCTGCCAATGCAGGAGACATAGGAGATGTGGGTTCGATGCCTGGGTTGGAAAGATGCCCTCCAGAAGGAAATGGCAACTCCACTATTCTTGCTGGAAAAATCCCACGGACAGAGAGAGGAGCTGGTGGGCTACCGTCCATGAAGTCACAAAAAGTTGGACATGGCTGAGCACAATAGGCTACTCATTAATCTGGTGTTAATTTTATCTGTAAAATAGTCTTCCCGTAAGAGTCCTTTCTATCTCTCGAAATATTTTTCACGTTCTTCATACGTTAAATGTGTTTTTATTGAACTGGATCTTTGGAATTTTATATTTTTGTTGCAATGAATGAAATTATTTATATACTTTTATTTCCACATTTGGTATTACCTGCCTATGGACATGCTATTGTTTTTGTATTTTTCTCTTGTAATAAATGAAATAATTGTACAGGTTTTCCATAAGGTGTCATTTTGAATTTTCTTTAAATGAATCATTGTTCTTTATGTCTTTTACTTATCTCTTAGCTCTGGGTCATGTCTTCTAGTATTGACTAAAGCCTTCTAATAAGGATGTAAAAAATTATTATTGACTTTTCCACATGTAATGCAAATCCCCCTTGGTTTTAACCATTAGGAACGTATGAAAGTGACTATTTTTTATCATGTTGATGGCATATTGTAAGCTATGGGTGTTTTCAATAATTGTGATAGTCGAATTTTTTTAATGCCTTCCTCAAACATTATTATATTTTTCTTAGTTTACTTAATACTTAATTATATATGCTAATAAAGTATGTAATATTATTTTTGCATTCCTGAAATAAACCCTATTTGATGATTTTTTTATGTAGTATCAAGTTCTATTTCTAGGACTTTATTCATGATTTTAAAACTTCATATTCATTTGGAGATATGTTGATGTTTTTCTTATATTGATACCCTTGAAAAATTTTAGTATTTTATTTAGTTCTAAAAGTACTGTATTAGAAGTACTCGTAAGTAGTAAATACTTGTAAAAGTATTGTATTGTGCTTATTTACATAATTTTATTTAGCATTTGCTAATAATATTAGACATTTGCTTTTATTCTATTTTTTAAAAAAATATTTGGATCTATTTAATTTTATTTTAATTTTGTAACTCAATTCTTCCTTTCTAAAAATTGATCCTGTTTTCTTTTTCTAAAATTTAGTTTGTTTGGGTTCTTTGTAACACATCGAAAAATATTTATACTCAAGAATTCACTTTTGCATACCACCTCTGTTTGAACACTTTTGTATATTACTTTTTAATCTCTTCCCTAGTTCAATAGTTTTTAGAGAGGTGTGTTTTCATTTCTAAATGGTTGAACCTTGTTTTCAGTAACAAAAATTTTACATTTTCATTCCATTGTTGTGGAGTTAATGTAGTACATGATTTTGGTTTCTTTGGATTACTGACTTTACTTTGGGTCTAGTATCGATTGCCATACATGCTTCTTGCATATTTTACAGGAAGAAATTTACTAGTAATGTCAAGAACTGTGACAGGTTGGGCTGTTGCCCTACTCAGTGGCTAACAAGTTAGCTTCCATGGTTGTATGAATGTTTGAAGAAAATAAGTGATTCTTATGTCAGTGAGGGAGGATTTTACTACTCACAGCAATAGCAATAGCTAGAATGCCATCATTTCTGTGTCAGTTCCCCATGCTGAGATTTCCACAGGACCAGGTGAAGAGGATCAGGTGACATCTATACACAGAAGAGGAACCCTGAGTTTAGAAAACCCAATTCTTTTATAAAAGGCAATAAGCATGCCACTCCTTTGTTCCAGAAGTGTGCTGTCTCTATCTCCCTAAACTTTAAGCAAGCTGACTCTTTGCTCCAAAGGGAGACATTATCTCTTTCTTCCAAAGTTATTTTCTATAAAAAGCAGCCTTGGAAGGATGGTCTGAAATAAAGGCATCCAGTGCCTCTGCTTATAAGATGTGCAGAAATGCAAGACTACTGTGGGGAATTATCTCCCAACTGGAAAGCATAGGACAAATATGCTTATATATTGCATTGGCCAAAATGTTTGTTTGAGTTTGTTCATAGCACCTTATGGAATTTTTTGGCCAATACATTATATTAGTTCTACCTTGTTCATATGTTTTATAATTTTTACAAAATTTATAATTTATAATGTATAAATATATTAAATAAACAATTTATAATTTTATAATATATAATTATATACTTATGTATAATTATATAATTGATAATTTATATAATTTATAATTATAAACATATATAATTTATAAGTTTTATAACACAGACACTTATATAAAGAAATATTTGATAAGTCTATCTATCTATCTATAGTCTTTTGATGTTTAACAGGGTAGACAGACAAGGTTATGTGTTTAAAATACTATTTCCTATATTTTAAATACTCATGTGTTTTAAGCTATTAAGCTTTAGTACTCAGTATTTTTATTTCTTTACTGTTTGTGATTATGATTTTGTCAATGTATAAGAACACTTTTAAGTCCCATTTGTGTAGGTTGCCACCTCAGCTATAATTATTTCAATTATTATTTAGATTTCTCTTAAAAGTATTAAGTCGCTGGATTATTTTTATTCAATCAGATACACTTTGCCTTTTAATAGGGAGATTTATACTATATTCATTAATTTTGTTGGCCTGACTCAGATAATTTTGTTGTCTGGTTTCTGTTTGCTTGCCATTTAGCCTCTGTTCTACAGGCTGTTTTATTTATTTTTATATTCTCAATGTTTTAGACAGCAGACTTCCTGTGTTTGGTTCTGTTAGTGGCTATCTCATAATAACATATATTCATAACTACTTTCTATTAATCAAAATAGCAACAGGCTCTTGTTTATTAATTGTGTTTCCTTTATCCATTTCTTCCCCGCTCTTAGTCTTTAATAATTAATCCAGGATCTTCCCTTGTGGTCCATGGCTCAGATTCAGTGCTCCCAACATGGGGGGCCTGGGTTCAATCCCTAGTTGGGGAACTAAGATACCACACACTGCAACTAGGAGTCTGAATGCCACAACTAAGACCTGGTGCAGCCAAATAAACAAAAAATAAATATTAAAAAATTAATCTAGTCATTTAAATTTTGTCATCAATATATCCATACATAATCCTTTTTTCAAGACACTGGAATGTCTAAGCTGTTGCATTTTATTATCCTGATGTTGAATTTTCAGCATTAGCTTTTTTGGCTACAGTCTCATTTTACAACAACTGCTGGAACACTAATGTCACTGGTTCAAAGGCCAAGAGAAATTTCCCTAAACTCCCCAGTTTCTCTGTGCTTTGGAGCCAAGGTGGAAGTGAACCAGAATTCCAGTGAATCTATACAGCCAGCAGAAGGGAACAAAGTTGACCCCTTTGCAAACAGGGGCAGAATAATGCAGAAGAAAGCAAGCTAAGAGTTCCCCTCTGTGCACGCCAGAATTCATGGAATACTTCCCGAAGCCCTAGGAATATCTTCTCCTTTTCCCTTATCCAAGGGTTCTCTGGGGAGTTATGTCCTTACATATTCCCTGTTCTGTTCTTTTCACCTCTCTGCTACTTCCTCACATCTCCCACTTCAAACTTCATAGCCGAATAAGTATACATTTAACATAACCCAAAGGCCTGGGAGCACCTGTCTTAGTCGTGTTTCTCGCTGCCATAAAAGAATACCATAGACTGGGGGGCTTAAACAACAGAAATCTCTTTCCTCACTGTTCTAGAGACTAGAAGAGATCAGGATGCCAGCCTGACCGGGTTCTGGAAAGTGAAAGTGAAAGTTAGTTGCAGAGTCGTGTCCGACTCTGCAATTCCATGGACTACAGCCTGTCCCGCCCCTCTGTCCATGGTTTTATCCAGGCAAGAGTACTGGAGTGGTTTGCCATTTCCTTCTCCAGAGACTGGGTTCTGGGGACAGCTCTCTTTCTGGTTTGCAGATAGTCTTCTTGCTGTGGGCTCTCAGGGCCTTTCCTTGGTGTGTGCACTTGGAGAGAGAGAGGCCTGTTCTTATAAAGGCACCAATCCCATTGGATTAGGACCCCACCCTAATGGTTTTATTTAACTTCATTTAAAAGTCCTATCTCAAAGTACAGGCTTCCCTGTTGACTCAGACTAGTAAAGAATCTGACTGCAATGCGGTGTACCCAGGATCGATCCCTGGGTCAAGAAGATCCCCTGGAGAAGGGATTGCCTACCCACTCCAGGATTCTTGCCTGGAAAATCCCATGAACAGAGAAGCACGGTGGACTACAGTCCATGGGGTTGCAAAGACTCAGACATGACTGAGGAACTAACACACACATCTCAAAATACAGTCATTTTAAGGGTTAAAGCTTTAACATATGGATTTAAGGGGAGACATGTAAGGCTTCCCAAGTGGTGCTAGTGGTAAAGAACCCACCTGCCAGTGCAGGAGACATGATAGACTCAGGTTCCATCCCTGGGTTGGGAAGATCCCCTGGAGTAGGGCATGCAACCTATTCCAGGATTCTTGCCTGGAGGATCCCATGGACAGAGGAGCCTGGTGCAGTCCATGGGGTTGCAAAGAGTCAGACATGACAGAAGTGACTTAGCATGCACATAACAACATTATAACCCTTGAGACCTTCATTTATGATGCAGTTGGGGTATAAAAGTCCTCCCCATTTTTTCTTAAGTTGCCTTCTTCTTTCAAGACTTGTTCAGGAGCATCTCGAGGAAGCACTGATTGAATCCCTAGGCTGATGCTACAGGCTCTGGTGTATATGGTCCTTCCCTGTGAATAGCTCTGTCCTCTTTGTTAGTCTTGGACTAGCCCCTGTTTCCCATAAGCTCTTCAAGGCCAGGACTGACTGACTTTATTTGCTTTGGTGCCTAGGGCAGGGTCTAGCTCAGTGTACGCCTGTAATCAATGTTGGATAAATGTAAAGCATGAATACTAGACCATCTGTATTGAATGAGGCACGTGGAAATCTTAGACAAAGAGGAGGAATGGTTGGTGAGGCGGGAGGGCATGGTACCCTGTGGTGACAGGACCTGAGCTCTCATGACCGGGGACTGGATCTTACTGCTTCATCACCAAGGTGTGCTGGGTGCTGTTAGGGGAGTCACAAGTTTTTCACCGGGCAATGACATTCCAAGCCCCTTTCAGAAATAAACATTTTGTGAATTAGTAAAAAAATTGCCACAAATGGTACTAGTCGGCAGTCTAGCATCTGGGAAAATCAGCAGCAATAGCTAAGTTGCCCAGAGGACATATACTTCATAAAGTAGTAGAAATCAGTATAGCAAAACCGTCGGGGGTCTTTAGGGAATAATATTAATCTCCCCATGCAGTCTTTTCTGGTAGAAGCTCTTTGCAGGAAAGAAGGCCTCGTGGAGATAAGCTTATGTACTTTATAGATGAAATTGGGACCAGTGACCCTTAAATTTAGCTAGAAAATAATAATACACTTTTAACTCTAGTCTGGTCAGAAAGACTGAATGTGCCTTGTACGAAGATAAAGATGGAAAAAAATTATCACCAGCCTAAGTATTTCTACCGCTGTTTTGCATGCTTCGCATATGCATCACAGAAAAAAGGGAAAGTTTAGGGGTCAAATTTTTTAGCCAGAGTCTTTTCTCTCTCTCAGAAACATACTGTACCCAAACTACATTCCCTTTGCTGATTTAAAAATAATCCGAGACCTTTGATCAACAGATTTTTCTCAAGATGCTAAACATTTGGGGTGAAAGGAAATGTTCTTACATTCACTTAACAGCACTGCTCTTTTAGTTGTTGGCATAGATTTATTTCTGAAGTTTGAAGTGCTTGCTAATTTCCCAATTAGAAGCTCCTGTAATTGCCATATTAGCGCCGACTTCTCTACCTTTTCTGTATGCTCTGCTCTTACCTGGCTTCTGCCGCATCCTCCATGGGAACCAGGTATCACGCTCCTGGGCTGTGGTGGGGACCACCTTCACCAAGAAAAGCCAACATCAGCAACACAACACCTTGTGAACTTCCCAGTCCTCTCCTCCCCCATCTCCCCTCCCCATTGATTCCAGCTCCATTCCTGAACAACCAGGGGCTAAAACCCATGAAGCTTTTTTCACCAGCAGAGGCTGAAGAAGGCTTTATCTTGGCAAGGCGTAGATCCCTTACGATTATAAAGTGGAAGTAATAGATTCAAGGGATTAGAGCTGATAGACAGAATGCCTGAAGAACTATGGACGGAGGTTTGTGACATTATACAGGAGGCAGTGATCAAGACCATCCCCAAGGAAAAGAAATGCAAAAAGGCAAAATGGTTGTCTGAGGAGGCATTGCAAATAGCTGAGAAAAGAAGAGAACCTAAAGGCAAAGGAAAAAAGGAAAGATATACCCATTTGAATGCAGAGTTCCAAAGAAAGCAAGGAGAGAAAAGAAAACCTTCCTCAGTGATCAATGCAAAGAAACAGAGGAAAACAATAGAATGGGAAAGACAAAAGATCTCTTCAAGTAAATTAGAGATACCAAGGGAATATTTCATGCAAAGATGGGTGCAATAAAGGACAGAAATGGTATGGACCTAATAGAAGAAGAAGATATTAAGAAGAGGTGGCAAGAATACACAGAAGAACTGTACAAAAAAGAGCTTCATGACCTAGATAATCACAATGGTGTGATCACTTACCTAGAGCCAGACATCCTGGAATGTGAAGTCAAGTGGGCCTTAGGAAGCATCACCATGAACAAAGCTAGTGGAGGTGATGGAATTCCAGTGGAGCTATTTCAAATCCTAAAAGATGATGCTGTGAAAGTGCTGCACTCAATATGCCAGCAAATTTGGAAAACTCAGCAGTGGCCATAGTACTGGAAAAGGTCAGTTTTCATTCCAATTCCAAAGAAGGCAATGCCAAAGAATTTTCAAACTACCACACAATTGCACTCATCTCACATGCTAGCAAAGTAATGCTCAAATTTCTCCAAGCCAGGCTTCAACAGCACATGAACCATGAACTTCCAGATGTTCAAGCTTGATTTAGAAAAGGCAGAGGAACCAGAGATCAAATTGCCAACATCCACTGGATCATCATAAAAGCAAGAGAGTTCAAGAAAAACACCTACTTCTACTTTATTGACTATACCAAAGCCTTTGACTGTGTGGATCACAACAAACTGTGGAAAATTCTTCAAGAGATGGAAATAGCAGACCACCTGACCTGCCTCTTGAGAAATCTGTATGCAGGTCAGGAAGCAACATGAACATGCTAGAACTGAACATGGAACAACAGACTGGTTCCAAATAGGGAAAGGAGTATGTCAGGGCTGTATATTGTCACCCTGCTTATTTAACTTACATGCAGAGTACATCATGAGAAACGCTGGGCTGGATAAAGTACAAGCTGGAATCAAGATTGCTAGGAGAAATATCAGTAACCTCAGATATGCAGATGACACCACCCTTATGGCAGAAAGCAAAGAAGAACTAAAGAGCTTCTTGATGAAAGTGAAAGAGAAGAGTGAAAAAGTTGGCTTAAAACTCAATATTCAGAAAACTAAGATCTTGGCATCTGGTCCTATCACTTCAGGGCAAATAGATGGGAAACAGTAGAAACAGTGACAGACTTTATTTTTGGGGGCTCTAAAATCACTGCAGATGGTGACTGCAGCCATGAAATTAAAAGATGCTTGCTCCTTGGAAGAAAAATTATGACCAACCTAAGCAGCATATTAAAAAGCAGAGACATTACTTTGTCAACAAAGGTCCATCTAGTCAAAGCTGTGGTTTTTCCAGTAGTCATGTAGGGATGTGAGAGTTGGACCATAAAGAAAGCTGAGGAATTGATGCTTTTGAACTGTGGTGTTGGAGAAGACTCTTCAGAGTCCCTTGGACAGCAAGGAGATCCAACCAGTCAATCCTAAAGAAAATCAGTCCGAATGTTCATTGGAATGACTCATGCTGAAGTTGAAACTCCAATACTTTGGCTACCTGATGCGAAGAACTGACTCATTGGAAAAGACCCTGGTGCTGGGAAAGATTGAAGGCAGGAGGAGAAGGGGATGACAGAGGATGAGATGGTTGGATGGCATCACTGATTCAATGGACATGAGTTTGAGTAACTCAGGGAGTTGGTGATGGACAGGGAAGTCTGGCGTGCTGCAGTCCATGGGGTCACAAAGAGTCGGACACGACTGAGCAACTGAACTGAACTGAACTGAGTGTCTTTTATTTCATTGAAGACCTAAATTATTTTAATATAAAATACCATAATCTCTTGAGAGTATACTTCAGTGCTTTTCTATTTCAGTTGACTGCCATAAGTATCTCATCTTGATTTATTTTTTTAAAGCTGATTTTCCAAAGAAAATAACTCTCCTTATGAAAGGGTGGGGGGAGATATATTTATTCACATTAAGGAGAAATTTAAAAGTATCAACTATTAGTCCAAGATTTGTTAAACCTGTATATAATTTATATATTAGCATCACGAATAGATTTTCTATAGCTAGTGACTCTCCTGAGTGTGGTGATTGCTACTTTTAAATTTAAGTTTTTTTTTTTTTTTTGCTTTAGGACTTTTTTTTCTTGGAATTGAAATACTAAATAAATGGGAAGGTCGTTGGGACAGAAGACTGCTATTAGCTCAGGCAGCAATTTACACCAGACAATAAACTGGGTTTCGTTGGCATGAGAGTTGTAATGGTGGTTTTGATTCTGCAAATAAAAAGCACCAACTTCTCCAAAAGTTCTTGTCATAATATTAGTTACATGCTTCTATGTTCTTATAATACATCTGAGAGATGATTTTATCATTTCCTAAATAGAGGATTAAGAAAAAAAGATTCAGGTGCATTCACACATTCTTTTCTGAAGTGCTAGAGTAATGACAAAAGTCTAGGGTATTTAGAAATATTTCAAACTATGAATGGATGCTCAGGAAAAATTGCCTTCATTGACAACTCAGTTAATTATAGCAGTTCTGTTATTCAAAGCCCCATTATTTGGCTGTAAAAAAATCATTGTAGGTTAAAAATGGACTCATATTAGCTTCTTTATAGGTATAGCATTTTACATAGTTTTTTTTTAACAAAAAAATCTTGATTCTTTTCAAAATCCACTGAATATAAATACTCTAAAAATACGTACACTCAAAAATAGTATTCTGTGACATAAAATCACAGAATTAATTTACACACCATAATATATTTCTTTCAGATTTTAAAAGCAATTTTTGTTAAGAATGAGCTTGACCCTAGTAGAGATACATGAGGTACACACATTTGAATGTGCATTTTGTAAATTATATTTATGAGAGTGTTAGCGAATCTATGTCTTTCGTTTTCCAAGCAGCTCTCCGGGAGACCAGAGTGTGGCTATCATGGAGTCCTTCGATTTGAACAGAGATCCTTTCTCTATAACTAATGCAACGCATGGCCATATGGGTAATTTTGAACAAGTGGATCTTTCTCCAACCTGAAAGGCTGCCAGGAGGGAGAGTGAGTGAGAAAAAGAGGGTTTCAAAGGCGTCTCAGAGAACCACAAAGCAATCACCAAGCACCACTGGATTGCCACAATCTCCTTACAGAAGTGCATTGAGAGGTAGCGATACAGAAAAGTTGAGGACACGTCATCACAATAAAATACTCTATAATACCTGGAACAGTGTTGGAAATGATTGTGTCATCAAACAGAATACCCCAAACCATGGAAACTGACTATATCTCCCATGAGGAATTTTTTAAAGAACTGTGATAGTTTCCCCTCCCCATTATTTCACAGAATTTCAGAGAGCAGTGAAATATGAAATACAGAAGACTAGAAAAGTAAAATAGGAACTGCCATTGTAACCTTTGTATGTCACATTTAGTGGAAAAAAAATCCTTTTAGCCAAAGATTACATTATACAAGTGTATAAATTATGATTAGTTACTCTAAATTTAGATATGACTGTTTTATTAAATCCAAAGTGTAGGAATAAATCATTAAAGAGGGCGTAGTCTTCTGGCCCTTTGATGTCCTGACCAATGGAATACATTCTGGGTTGTATCAGAGCTCCAATACCATAGTAAATGGAGGAAAACCTGGTTTTGCAAATGTCAATGAAAACACTTTAATAGTGCCAATAAGGTGAACAATCCCAATGAATTAAAACAGTATTATTGAATACTTAATGATGCTATTGTTTTTTAATATTGGAAAAAGAAGGAAATAGAACAGAAAGAAAGCCAAGCAAATAATGATGAGGGATAAGGTGGGAATTGATTATTGAGAATAAAGCAAAAACTGTTATAAAAGGGCTTTGGGGCCATGAGAGTGACTTATTCCAAGTCTAGATCTTTATGCTGCTTGAATACTCCTTGCCAAGGATAGGGAATGATGCCAGGCCTAGACTCAGGCTGAGCCCACAAATGGGGACTACATTTTTAATGTGAATCGTGCCATGATGTAAATTATGCTGAGTTTAATGGTATACTGGAAGTAATGTTTAATACAAGAGTCAAAACCACATCAGGGATGGTTCAGAATCCATTCATTCATTTTCAAGCATTGTACATGTACCTGGAAATACGAATTTTAGACTAAAGACTTGTCTAAAAACTATGTTAAAAGGGGATATGTTGAATGAACCCAAGGAAGGAAATATATTAAAAGCAGTATTTTATATAGTTTAGTAGCAGAAGGACTTCAATGTGAAATGATTATAATTGGGTAGTACACTTGGGAAATTATTAGTGCTTCAAATTAAGATGTGGTGTGTACCAATATCTTAAAATTTTAATTACTGTGTTTGCTTTTCTACATACCCTTATACTTCATCTTCCTCTCCTCAGTCAGGGTTATCATTGATTATCTAAATGAAAGTGCGGATTATCAAGGTAAAAATGCAAAGAACCAATTGACACTAAGGTTTTGAGATAAAAAGCAGATTTTGAAACTTTTGAAGGACCAACAGAATTGCAAGTTAATGTCTTTGATGACAAGAGTAGACATTATTAGAGAAAAGAGTGGTTTCTATAAAGAGGAGGGTTCCTATCAAAAATGGCAAGTTTAGAAGTCTATGTGTCTAACCAGGAAATTTTTTTTTTCTTTCCATAGGAAGAACAGATAAAAAACAAAACAACTTCCTGACCAGGAGAAGCGCAATGAAATAAAGAACTAGAATAAATTATGACTCAGGGGCCTGAGAACTGGGTCTTCCCCTCTGCCCTCTCCTAAGATCAATCCCTAATGAGTAAGGATGATGGAAACCCCACTGATGTTTGGGGGATTCCAGGAAAGAGATGCACGGCCCAGCTTTCAGATAGAGTAGAAAGGTCTCAAGCATTTGCAGAGTTCTGTGTTGAGCATGGAACCCAGGCTATAAAGTAGGAAGGGCTGGCAAGAGCATGCAAGAATTTTCCTACCTCCGAGTAGGTACAGACGCAGAGGAGCAGAGCAGGCGAGTCTAAGGAGGAAGCAGAATGAACACAGAGGTGGCCCATGAGCAGAGAAGGGCATTTCAGTTATGCACACAATGACCTGTGTGCCACAAAGCCAAAGGCCAGTAATGATCTCATCAGAGGCCAGCGTGGCCGGATGCTAATGGATTTGGACCAGTGCTTCTCAAAGGGAAGCACGGCAGAATCACCTGGAGGCCTGTTAAAAGAATCCTGGGCCCTTGTCCAGAGTTTCTGATTCAGGAGGTCCATGCGGTATGGGGCCCAATGACTGGTATTTCTAACAAGTCCCTGGGTGGCACTAGTGTGCTGGTTGAAAACCTCACTTTGAAAAATGGCTGCTGCTGCTGCTAAGTCGCTTCAGTCGTGTCTGACTGTGAGACCCCATAGACGGCAGCCCACAAGGCTCCCCCGTCGCTGGGATTCTCCAGGCAAGAACACTGGAGTGAGTTGTCATTTCCTTCTCCAATGCCTGGAAGTGAAAAGTGAAAGTGAAGTCGCTCAATGCTACTCGGATCAAATGTCTTTCCCCCAAACTTAAGATGGCATATACAACACACCCCTCCTCGCCCCCACCACACACACTCAGAATGCACGCTCAGAATTTAAATGGCCCCTGGAGAGATGTGAGAGAGAAAGAGAAGTCTCTGATAGTCTGAGAAACTACCCAAAAGAGTGTATACCCAAAAGTACTAAGTAATCATAAATCCGAGTGCACCTTGATTTCCATATAAAATTCACCACCATTAGCAGAAATCAGCGGTTGGGTGCTAAGTTCATTGCAACTGTAGAGAAGTAGAGAAATTTACATTTGCACACCTAAATTTTGCTACTGTGAAAATTAGTGCCCAGTTGCAACTGAGCACACACACACTGATAGTGTTTAGTTCAAGCTTTGTACTGATATTGAAATACAAATTTAGGACTTTTGGAGATGAAATATTCAGAAAGGATGTGTGGATCCGTGGACAGAGTGAGGCTCTGTTAGACCACATGTTGCTTTTTAACCCACCAAAAAGTGAGATGCTTCCATACCCCCAGACCAGCATTGTGCTACCTCCGCCCTGGGCCTCTTCAGAGAACAGAGAACACTGGAGCTGTGTCTGAGTGGACAGCCCTCCTGAGAGCTCCGAGAAGGCAGAGCATGTGTGTGCTGGGATGTGCCCAGGCACAGTCCTCCATCTGGGCCCCTGCACAAACTGACTTAGTGTTCCATTTCTGACTTGCTCTGGGTCCTTGGGCAAAATAAAAATAACAATGTTGAGCCCCTAAAGGAGGGGTTTCCACTCTTTTTAAGGGCCCAGTGTAAAATGTAAGAATGGGGCAGATGGCAGTTACATAGAGTTCAGGGGTAGGGCTTGTTTCTTCTATTTCTTCTTTTTTTTTTATTGGACTTTAGTTGCTCCACAATGTCGTGTTAGTTTCTTCTGTAGAGCAAAGAGAATCAGCTCAGTTGAGTTCAGTTCAGTCACTCAGTCGTGTCCAACCCCCTGTGACCCCGTGGACTGCAGCACGCCAGGCCTCCCTGTCCATCACCAACTCTGGAGCTTAATCAAACTCATGTCCATCCAGTCGGTGATGCCATCCAACCATCTCATCCTCTGTTGTCCCCTTCTCCTCCGACATTCAGTCTTTCCCAGCATCAGGGTCTTTTCCAATGAGTCAGTTCTTCACATCAGGTGGCCAAAGTATTGGGTTTCAGCTTCAGCATCAGTCCTTCCAATGAATATTCAGGGCTGATTTCCTTTAGGATGGACTGGTTGGATCTCCTTGCAGTCCAACGGACTCTCAAGAGTCCTCCAACACCAGTATTCAAAAGAATCAATTCTTCAGTGCTCAGCTTTCTTGATGGCCCAACTCTCACATCCACACATGACTACTGGAAAAACCATAACTTTGACTAGATGTAACTTTGTTGACAAAGTAATGTCTCTGCTTTTTAATATACTGCTTAGATTGGTCATAACTTTTCTTCCAAGGAGCAAGCATCTTTTAATTTCATGACCACAGCTACCATCTGCAGTGATTTTGGAGCCCCCCAAAATAGTCTTCTTACTGTTTCCATTGTTTCCCACTGATATGCCATGAAGTGATGGGACCAGATGCCATGATCTTAGTTTTCTGAATGTTGAGTTTTAAGCCAACTTTTTCACTCTCCTCTTCACTTTCATCAAGAGGCTCTATAGTTCTTCTTTGCTTTCTGCCATAAGGGTGGTGTCATCTGCATATCTGAGGTTATTAATATTTCTCCCAGCAATCTTGATTCCAGCTTGTGCTTCATCCAGCATGGCATTTCTCATGATGTACTCTGCAGTAAGTTAAATAAGCAGGGTGACAATATACAACCCTGACATACTCCTTTCCCTATTTGGAACCAGTCTGTTGTTCCATGTCCAGTTCTAAGTGCTGTTTCCTGACCTGCATACAGATTTCTCAAGAGGCAGGTAAGGTGGTCTGCTATTCCCATCTCTTGAAGAATTTTCCACAGTTTGTTGTGGTCCACAGAGTCAAAGGCTTTGGCACAGTCAGTAAAGCAGAAGTAGATGTTTTTCTAGAACTCTCTTGCTTTTTTGATGATCCAGTGGATGTTGGCAATTTGATCTCTGGTTCCTCTGCCTGTTCTAAATCCAGCTTGGAACGCCTGGAAGTTCATGGTTCACGTACTGTTAAGCCTGGCTTGGAGAAATTTGAGCATTACTTTGCTAGCATGTGAGATGAGTGCAACTGTGCAGTAGTTTGGACGTTCTTTGGCATTGCTTTTCTTTGAGATTGGAATGAAATCTGACCTTTTCTAGTCCTGTGGCCACTGCTGAGTTTTCCAAATTTGCTGGCATATTGAGTGCAGCACTTTCACAGCATCATCTTTTAGGATTTGAAATAGCTCCACTGGAATTCCATCACCTCCACTAGCTTTGTTCATAGTGATGCTTCTTAAGGCCCATGACTTCACATTCCAGGATGTTTGGCTCTAGGTGAGTGATCACACCTTCGTGGTTAGTTAGGTCATGAAGCCCTTTTTTTTTTTTACAGTTCTTCTGTGTATTCCTGCCACCTCTTCTTAATATCTTCTGCTTCTGTTAGGCCCAAGCCATTTCCGTCCTTCATTGTGCCCATCTTTGAATGAAATGTTCCCTTGGTATCTCTAATTTACTTGAAGAGATCTCTAGTCTTTCCCATTCTATTGTTTTCCTCTGTTTCTTTGTGTTGACCACTGAGGAAGGCTTTCTTATCTCTCCTTGCTATTCTTTGGAACTCTGCATTCAGGTGGGAATATCTTTCCTTTTCTCCTTTGCCTTTAGGTTCTCTTCTTTTCTCAGTTATTTGTAAGGCCTCCTCAGACAAACATTTTGACCTTTTGCATTTCTTTTTCTTGGGGATGGAATCAGCTACATGTGAATCAGCTACATGTACACATATATCCCCTCTTTGTCACCACAAAGCACTGAGTATGAGTCCCTGTGCTATACAGTAGGTTCTTGTTAGTGGTCTGTTTTATACGTAGCAGCATGTATGTGTTAATCCCAGTCTCCCAATCCATCTCACTCTTCCTTTCTCCTTGGAGTTCATATGTTTGTTTTCTATATCTGTGTAGCAGTTGTCTCTTCAACTGCATATTGGTTTGGTTTACAATCCAGCTCTGCACCTTTGCTTTTTGCATTTTCTCTTTGCAGACAAGAGCTGGGTCAGTGATTTAGAACTCTCACCAAGCTGAGTGCACATTTCTGAGATTTAACTGCAATTAATCTATTCTATGTTGCCTAATAAGCCCGGATCCTTCAGCCTCTTGAAGTCAACCTTCCCTTTGATACTTTCACACAATCACATGAGCCTCCATTTCTAGTCATTGATGGAAAACCAATGCTTTTCTCAGATTTCTAAAGATTCTTCAATAGGTGAAGAGTACAAGTGCCGTAATACACGGCTGTCTACATGCCAACTCTGATCTCTGAATCACTGCTCTTGTTTGCACCTTTATTTGTCTTTATACCAAGCAGCCTTCCCTTTTTATATTTTATTCCAAATGCAGATAAAACATCATGTACACATTTCCAAAAGCATCATTAATCTAGTCATTTATACCTTTTCCTTCTTTTTTAATTTTAACTGAGTAACTGCTACATTCCAGGTGATATTCTTGTCCTTGGAAAAAGCACTAAATAAAAAAACAAAACAAAACAGAGGAGTGTCCCATGGCAATATCTACAGTGCATGCAGCTTTTCCCAAAGGGAGGGGGTTAATGGATAACAGTTGCATCAGGGCATGATAACAACTGACTCTTACGTATCAGCATCAGGTATCATGCTTTCTAAGCCCCAGGTATTCCCTTCACGAGGACCCTGCCCTCTGCCTCAGGCTGTGTGGGTGATGCCTACCCTCACTCTCTGCAGAAGTCTTTCTTCCTTATCTCTCTCCCTCAAGTCCAAGGGCTCCTCTAAAACTTTCTCTCTTGAGCTACCAAAAGAAAATGGAATATAATTTTTAAAAAAGATAGAAGGAGATCACTTAGCTTATTCTGTTTTCTTTCAGTACCTTTTTATAACCAAAAGTCCCAGGACAGTGTGTGCTCAAACAAAAGAGCCAAGTATCTTGTATTGGATTCCTCAGAGATTAAGAGAAGCCTTCGGAGACCACTTTTCCATCTTGGAAATTGTAAGCTATCACATCAATGTAGTGGATCAATGAAATGTCCCATACAATGGCAGATTGATTAAGCTTTGTGGATTAGATTATGATGAAGGGCAGAGGGTTGGCCTAGTCCTAAGGTCAAGTGGAGTGAAGATATATTGCTACCCTACTAGGGGAAATCAAATCTCTTTGTTGTATTTTTTTTCCCTGATAATATATTGAAAAAGCATTTGCCTGATCAATTGCCGCACACTGGAGCTCAGCGACTGTTGATTTACACCAAAAAAGAGACCACATATGGAGAAGCAGCTGCAATCGGAGTTACTTCCTGATTATGTTTACAATAATTCACCATCTTTCCCTAAGGCCATCTATTTCCAGCCCTGGTCAAATAGATCACTTAAATATAAGTTTGATAGGAAGCCTTACATCTGTATTGTTCTAGTCTTATTTTGATGGCATAGACCTGTGCCATCCTTCAGTTTAGTTCATACTTTGGAAGAGAAAAGCAATTCCAGGGGCTCATAATCATTCCTTCCTAATACCCCGTGCATCGAAGAACCAATGTCGGTGTCCTGGCATTGGCAGAGTGTATGTTTGCCCATTACACATTCAGAAAGTGAAGAAATCACCTCATTTTATATCATGCACAGTCACTCTGGTTGATGAATATAGGTCCCTTTGAGAAATCTCTAGGAGAGTTTAGAGTTTATTATTTTGGCAAAAACACAGGGTACTTCTTCAGAAGAACCTGGCATACTTTTCATTTCAGGGGCTCTAAGCCTAAAATTAAGTGAGAAGTCATGGCTCTCTCTATGTCAAAAATCTGAAAATGAGATCTAAAATGTTTTAAATTATAATAATCAAGTAGTTCTATTTCAGTCCAGTGACACTATGATTGGTATACGTCCACCCATGATTCCTTGGCTTAAGTCATTTAGATCACTGTTTAGCCTGCTGCCCACTTGGGAGTTGTGTCCACTTGTCTCTGGCTTTCAAGCCTCAGCACAGTCTCTTGGACTCTGTCCCTCTCCTGGAACCCATTACCTGCACAGGACTTAGGAAGCCCATTTCCTTTCTTTTTAAAAAGATTTTGTGTTCCAATGTTTAAAAAATTTTTTATTGGAGTATAAAATTGATTTACAATGTTGTGTTACTTTCTGCTATGCAGCAAACAAACAGTGATAAAAATCACAAATGCACAACTAGCTATAGTTCTGTACCTACACTGTTAGCCACATTTTACATGATTCTGAGGGAGCAGGACTGACTTTACATACAAGCAAAGTGAATCAGTTATAATGCATATATATATATATATATTATATATGCATGTATGTATATATATATATATACATATGTATGTATATGTATATATGTGTGTATATATACATATATGTGTGTGTGTGTATATGTAGATTATTTTCCCATATAGGTCATTACAGAGTACTGAATAGAGTTCCCTGTGCCATACAGCAAGTCTGAGTTTTTATTTATTTATTTCACCACACCACACAGCATGGGTGTATTAGTTTCCCAACCAAGGGTTGAATCCTCACCCCTTGCAGTGAAAGCCTAGACTCTTAACTGCTGTACTGCCAAGGAAGACCCAGGAAGGCCATATCAATGGAGTTCCTTCCTGTAGCCATCCATGACCTCACTGGATGTTTGTTAGTGCTCTGATGAAGGAATGTTCTTAGAATTCATCTGGGTAACCACAGCCAGGGTATGAGTAGCAAGCCATCCTTGATAAATCAGCCCTAGCACTGCTGCCTTTCTTTGTAAACCTCCATCTACGGTATACCTGGCAAATCCTTGCACCTCAATTTCATTTAGCTGTGGTCACCATGGTGCCAGGTTTCAGTCTACTGACCAAGTGATCTGATGAACCACAGCTGTGTATCCAAATATCAAACATCTTCAACCCATTCTATCTAGGAAAGTGTAATTATGTTAATACGTGTAACTTAATCCAACTTTGTTTCTGTCTTTCTGTACTAGGACCCTCAGGATCCATTTGTAGCATTTTCCCCCAGCTTTCCACCAATATAAATGCACGAAATCTTCCAGTTCTTTTGATGGATGAGCTGTCCCCTCCCAAGTCAGACTCTGTACCCATTCTCCTGTGATCTGAGTGTAGTGATGGGTCTAGAAGCAACATAAGGGGAGGAGAAATACCTTGTGGTGAATCACCAACTCCAAGCAAAATAACTGCCTCAAATGCAGCTCTGTAGGTTCTTCAGTTGGGGGAGGAAGGGCTTCTTGCACTTTCAAGGTGGTTCAGTGGAATTTGGAGGATCAAACGCATCATATCCACCCCAAAGTCCCCACTTTTCCCTAATACATGCCCTAACTTTCACACTAACTTAGTAATGCCTTACAAGAAAGGCTGTGAGTTCTATGTGCTTTGTAATTCTACAATAGGCATCATCAGACAACAAACCCATTTTTCCAAATATACTGGCCACGTATTTGTTTATAAGGGCAAGATAAATTTTAGAAAGCTCTGTTTTTTCTGATCATGTTTTGAGTTAAAAATATAAAACCCTGAGCTTGTTAATTTCTCTTTGTAGAAAGAAGTATCGTAATGTCCATTGACAGATGAATAGATAAAGAACATTTGGTATGTATATAAGTAGAATATTATTTAACCATAAATATAATGAAATAATGTCATTTGCAGCAACATGGATGGACCTAGAGATTATCCTACTAAGTGAAGTAAGAAAGACAAATATCATATGATATCCCTTATATTCTAAAACAGGACAGAAATGAACTTATCTACAAAGCAGAAACAGACTCACAGACATAAAGAACAAACTTGTGGTTGACAAGGTTGGGGGTATGGGAGAGAAGGATTAGGAGTTTGGGATTAGTGGAGGTAAATATATAGGATGGACAAACAAAAAGATGCTTCTGTATAGCAAGGGAACTATATTTACTATCCTGTGATAAACCATAATGGTAAAGAATATGAAAAAATATATATATATAACTGAATCACTTTTATGTACAGCAGAAGTTAATACAACATTGTAAATCAACTATACTTCAGTAAAATAAATTAAAAAATGAAATATTACAGTCAGAAGCAGGTAGATTGCTCCATAGTTCTTGACGTCATCACCTACAACACAATGCTTTATTACAGTGGCCTCTTTGCATCCCAAATCCTTATCTTCAATAGGCACTTCATTTCAGCCAACCACACTGATATATTAATGATCATTTAAAAGTCTCTGAATATACTGGATCATGGCAATGAGGTTATTTTATCTCCTCACTGAACCAGGCACTTCTCATTCTTCAAAGTCCATTTTTTTAGGACCACTTTCGGAACTGAGTATTTTCTCAGGAGGTCCTACCTGAATAAGAACAGCTCCTTGAATTATTTAAGACAGGAGAGAATTTTGTCTTTCCAGTTGCTAGAACGCCTAGGGAAGCTAAGGTCATGGAAGATCTCTGTTAACTCTCAGTTTACAACAGCCTTACAGAGTGTCAGGGGATTTCAAAAGCTGTGGAAAACTATTAGTAATTAACACAATTTCCTATAATACCACAGTCCCTACAATTTTCCTAGAAAATGCCTGGAGGTCACTGCAAAACCTTCAAATCTGCTGAGGACCAAGTTTCTGCCCACGACTGACATAATTATATGAATACTGCTTTCTCTTTTGCATGTTTCAGATCTCTTACAAATGTTGCTTATTGGCAAAATGCAACCTGGAATCCAACTGGCAAGGAATTCTGAGAAATGTAATGGCTTTAGGGTTCTAACCACTGAAAAAGGGGGAGGTCGAGGTGGGGAACAGTTCTGGTTTGGCATAGACAGCATAATGAGCCTTTCTGACATACTCTATGAGTCTGGGTTTTTTTTTTTATGACTTTGTACAAAAAGAGGTAATTAAAGGTATTTATGTATTTACATCTTTACTTATATGCTACACTGTGGATGTTGATTAAAATGTTCATGGTTCAACTAACACAGAACAAAAACCATCAGTGCCTACATGCATTCATTCTAAGGTTGATTTTTGCTAACACTATTTTGTGGTTCGGGGGAAAAACACAAAAAGAATGACATCTTGGCTGATTACAGTGATGTACAAAACAGATTCATGCATGGCAAACAACAAAAAGCTAAAGCAATGTAATACAACTAAAATGCTGGCAAAGTTTAATTATATCCTTTAAAAATGAAAACCACACAACAGAATGAAGAATTAAATATCTGAATAAAAACAGAATAAGTCCTTAGCATCCAAATTAAAATCTTTTTTTATTGCTGTTTGTAATCAGTGAGATAGGGCATATTTTGGCTGAATAGAACTTGAATTAGTAAAGAATGATCATGGCTCCCTGTTCCTTTCCTCCACCTCTAGGGAAAGTAACATTAAAATATTTCAATATTTGTACTAGTAACAAAATTAAATCATTAAATGATGTTGCCACAATCACTAGTTTACTTAATGTGTATGGCCATTCTGATAGTTTATATTCTTTAAATCTGTATGACATCATCTAACACAGTGCCTGGACAGAGTAGGTACCAGATATTTGTTGAATTAACAAAAAAGAATGTAGATTGTACATTTTAAGGATTATACAAACAATGGTAAAGTGAAAGTGGCTCAGTCATGTTGGACTCTTTGAGACTGTATAGTCCATGGAATTCTCCAGGCCAGAATACTGGAGTGGGTGGCCTTTCCCTTCTCCAGGGGATCTTCCCAAACAAGCACGCTAATGCTCTGAAGCACTGACGGATAAATCAAGAAAGAGGCAGTTAGCTTTAGTTGCTACAAGTCAGTTTATTGCATGAACTTGGGAAAATCGTTTCAAATCTCTGTGACTTATATATTTTCATAATAATGAGGTCTTCTGCCTACTGCACAGAAACACCTGAGATAAATACTTTTTTTTTGATCTCTTTGGATGACACATGAACTATAGAGTCATAGTGTTTATTAATAACAATGGTAGACTTTCATCGTAGTCAAGAAACATGTTTTATATATGAGTGAGGTTTCATTGTTTACTAAATATCTGTTGTACTAATATAACAAACATTTATTTTTATTTAGTTGCTTAGTCATGTCTGACTCTTTGTGACCCCATGGACTGCAGCACACTAGGCTTCCTTGCCCTTCGTTATCTCCTGGAATTTGCTCAAACTCTTGTCCATTGAGTTGATGATGCCATCCAATCATCTCATCCTCTATCATCCCCGTCTCCTCCTGACCTCAATCTTGCCCAGCATCAGGGTCTTTTCCAATGAGTTGGCTCTTTTCATCAAGTGGCCAAAGTATTCGAGCTTCAGCTTTAGCATTAGCCCTTCCTTCCAATGAATATTCAGGACTGATTTCATTTAGGACTGACTGGTTTGATCTCCTTGCAGTCCTAGGGATTCTCAAGAGTCTTCTCCAGTACCACAGTTCAAAAGCCTCAATTTCTCAGTGTTCAGCCTTCTTTATGGTCCAACACTCACATCCATACATGACTACTGGAAAAACCATAGCTTTGACTATGTGTACCTTTGTCAGTCAAGTGATATCTCTGCCTTTTAATATGCTGTCCAGGTTTGTCATAGTGTTCCTTCCAAGGAGAAAGCGTCTTGGAAGGTATGTATTATAACAAGTTTCAAAAGCTTAGATATTAGATCTATATTTATGAAGACTGTTAATGTATCCAACAAACTTTTCCTAAGTGTCTATGAAATTTATTTATTCTTTTAACTTTAATAAAAAAAATTTATTTTTATTGGTGTACAGTTGACTTAAAATGTTGTGTTAGTTTCTGCTGCACAACAAAGTGAATCAGCCATGTATATATATATCCTCTCCCTCTTGTACCTCCTTCCCACCCTCCTGAAGTCTGTTTATTTTTTCTTTTGTTTTCACAGTTCTTTGTGTTTTGCCCAGACCCAAATTCTACTGTGGGCTGTAAGAATAATGTCAGTGTTTCAAAGTGGGCAGCTTTTTAACCCATCAAATAAAGAACAATCTTCTGCTCCAAAGGGCCTTTCCTTTTTCAGCCTCTTAATCTCTTGGTAGTGCTGAGATGTTCTAACTGAGCTCTTTCCTCCTCCTTAAGGATTTTATCATATGAATGTTCAAAAAAAATACTCAGTAATGTTTAAAATTATTAGGTAACTTTTTATATGGACTTTCATCATCATCCCTTTTAAACTTGTGTTCAGTGAGAAAACGCCTTACTGCTTCAATCTCCAACTGAAAACTTGGTTACTTCCATGACTTTTACAATCAATCTTAGGTTAAAAAAAAAAGACCCACAAGCTCCTCTTAATTACTAAAGCCTGAAATTGGAATTCATAAAATTCAAAACTCTTAAACTCAAAATGTCCCCTTTCCCCCAATGAGAACCTGTTACAACTGGTACCCTGTTAGTGAAGGAGGACTTACTTGGTCAGCATTTTCTTTCTTTTCAAGGTCCTCCTCTTCCACTCTGCTAACTTTGGTTTCCAGTCAGTCATGGGTTTAATCAAAGGGTTGCTGGGCAATGCTTACTTACTTTATCCTTTCTCCTCTGGCTCTTCCACAATTGGTAGGAATCTGGCTCAGCTTCTCTGTCCTAAGGACTGTTGGTTCTTTATGTCAGTGGTTCTCAGCCCTTTGGGCACCAGGGACCAGTTTCATGGAAGACAGTTTTTCCATAGACTGGGGTTGGGTGAGGCTGTTTCAGGATGATGTAAACACATTAAATTTATTGTGCACTATACTTCTATTATTATTACATCTGCTGCACCTCAGATCATCAGGCATTAGGTCCCAGAGGTTGAGGACCCCTGGTTTATGTGTCCTTTCTTTGCTGGGGCTGGTATAACCTACCTCCAGATCACATCTGTGTATACGGTGTACTTCTGTTCAAGGAAAATATATCCCCTTTGCTCAATGCCATAGGAACTCTTTGCTCCTATTGGGGAAGAAACTTGTGTAAGGACAAGGGTTAGACACAACTTACGGTGCCCCTGGATTGCAGAGGACACACATGAAGATTCCCCAGTGATTTGTTTGAAACCTGTTTTACTAAGATGAAGATGAGCAGCCAACACCTACTTCCAACTCTGTCTAGGGAGAAATAGGACTTATGTCACTTGAACCACTCTCCTTTTATGCCTGCTCTTCTACGGAGTTTGAGTTATACTATAGGTTTCCAATATTTTTAAAAATGTTTACTGAAATGCATCTCGATCTGACATCTCAGTTTAGAGTTTCGTATCTGGTCATTTTGGTGTCACCATAAAATTCCAGTTTAACGTTCTATCTCTTTTCTTTTTTTTCATTTATTTATATTAGTTGGAGGCTAATTACTTTACAATATTGTATGGTTTTTGCCATACATTGATATGAATAAGCCATGGATTTACAGGTGTTCCCCATCCTGAAACCCCCACCCACCTCCCTCCCCAACCCATCCCTCTGGGTCATCCCAGTGCACCAGTCCCGAGCACTTGTCTCATGCATCAAACCTGGACTGGCGATCTGTTTTACAATTGATAATATACAGGTTTCAACGCTATTCTCTCAGATCATCCCACCCTCGCCTTCTCCCACAGAGTCCAAAAGTCTGTTCTTTATATGTCTCTTGCTGTCTCGCATATAGGGTCATCGTTATCATCTTTCTGAATTCCATATATGTGTGTTAATATACTGTATTGGTGTTTTTCTTTCTGGCTTACTTCACTGTATAATAGAATCCAGTTTCATCCACCCCTTTAGAACTGATTCAAGTGTATTCTTTTTAATGGCTGAGTAATATTCCATTGTGTATATGTACCACAGCTTCTTTATCCATTCATCTGCTGATGGGCATCTAGGTTGCTTCCATGTCCTGGCTATTGTAAACAGTGCTGTGATGAACATTGGGGTACATGTGCCTCTTTCAGTTCTGATTTCCTCGGTGTGTATGCCCAGGATATTCATTACAATAGAAAGAGGTCTTTCTATTATTTTCACATTCATGGAAGATGAAGGAAAGTTTTAGATGCTTAAAGGAGAGGCTGTTTATGTATCTGTGTGCATTTCTTAAATTTATTTTTTATTTTTTGGTGTATTGCACATGAGATCTTAGTTCTCTGACCAGGGATCAAACCCGCATCCCCTTCACTGGATGCACAGAGTCTTGACCACTGGGCCACCAGAGATGTCCCCACATGCATTTTTGTTTGAGAAGATAAGTCACAAATTCTTGGTTGTTGACTCTGTCTGAGATGACTAGAAGATTCTTGCAGCTTTCCCATCTGCCCTGGTGTCCAAGATTGGAGGGATGGAAGAAAGCCTCTGTCCACTGGTTTGGGACTCCTAGGTTGGTGATGGCATCAGCCACTGCCAAGGTCCTGAGGAGGGAGAATTTCGGGGGGTCCTTCTCTTTGCTCCTCCTGGCTTCCTTTTACTCTTTGAAAACCTGGTTAAACCCAGACTTTCTATGAAACTTGGTGAATGACTGAAAGCACAAAATCTCAGGTATTTTAGTTATTCACTGTAGTGGGACCGAAAAGGAATGAAGTTGTTTATTCTCTTATTTTCTAGAATGCTCCTCTTTTGGAATAAAGGTCTTCACTGGTTGGGGAGACCAATGTAAGGAGGAGCTGGGGAGGCCACATTTCAAGTTGACAGTCGTGGTTGTTTTAAGAGACTCTATCTAGATATGCTCAGATTTGAAGGGACTTTGCTTCACTGTCATTATATTATGGGATGAGCCAAAGCAGAATGGCTCAGGTGTAGAGAATCTACCTGACATGCAGAAGACGCGGGTTCAATCCCTAGCTCAGGAAGATCCCCTACAGAAGGAAATGGCAACCCACTCCAGTATTCTTGCCTGGAGAATTCCATGGACAGAGGGGCCTGGTGGGCTACAGTCCAAGGGATCACAAAGACTGGGACATGACTGAGTGACCAACACATTCACCTTCAAAGCAGACTGTCTGCTTAGGTGACAGAAGCTGGGAGGACATACATAGGTAGCTCAGTATGTCCCCATCTCCCAGTGGGATGATAAATCAGGGGATGAACTGCACTCAGGGCACAGCGTGTGCTGGGTCAGTAATTCTCTCTTGTTTTGGGAAATAGAAAACACACCGACTGACTTCAGCTGGATTCTGGATGAACATCCAGAACATCTGGATGAACAATCAGGTCAGCCCATCCCCCAATTTCAGTTAGGATGCTTTAGGTTGCAACTAATTGGCTTAAACACTAAAGAGGATTTATTGTGTCACATACCTAAAATATTCAGAAGTGGAGGAGAATTCAGGCATGGTCTCGCTTCTCTCTGACCCCTTGAGGATCTGCTGTCTGCCACGGGTTTGAATGAATGAAAGACTACCGGACCAACCAGGGCTCCACATTTCCTTATTCATGTCCGAGGAAGAAATATTTGATCGATCATTTCAGACCATGTGTCCAGCCTTCCTGTAGATCTATGACTTTTGTAGGAGACATGCATTACACTAATCAGTGAAGACTAGTTTGGCGTCTGTGCCAAGTTGTACTCTAAGCCAAAGTTCATGACTACTTCCCAGTGGAGGGGAGTGACAACTGCTTTGCTTGATCATTCCCAATCAATGGGGAGATTCTTTTAATAAACTAAGGAACTGTACCCTAGATTTCTTCAAAGTCATTGAGACTCCTCTCTCATTCAGATTATCTCCTCTTTAAAATGGCCCAATAACTTATCTTTATTTCCTCATTCACCTGGGGGCATGGAGGTCAGATACACTTTAATCTGGCCCGACGAGACTTAGACTGGAATAATTTTCCCTGTGGCTTTAGAATAATTCTTTATTCCTTTCAAAAGCATTGATTTGATCCAATATTCAGAGTTTAATGAAGATTTTGTATTAGTGTAGGTATACGTGTCAATTGTTCAATGATTATGACAAAAGTTCCAAAGGATGATTATTATTTAAATTCTAATGATTATGACAAAAATAGAATCTTTAGGTAATTTTTCACCTGATTGTGGTTACTTTAATTTTAATTCAGCACATTTCTAAAAGGCCATGGATATGGCTACATGGAATTATTTCTTAGACCATATTGCCTATCAATACAAGTAACCTATTTTGTTCGTGTTAGGTTAATTTGGTTTTAATTAATTGCTTGCTTTAAACAGGTTAACAAGGTACCTGTTAGGGCTGGTATTGACCTGGTTGTATGTAAACAAAATTCCTGTTATGATTTCTAACCATGGAAATGTAAACATTATTCTAAGAAAACTAGAACTTGACACATGTATTCAGGTTTACAGGTAGCTATTAATTTTAATGATATAAAATATAATAATTAAAACTTGCTCCAATGATATAATTGAAAATAAAGCATTTCTTTAAAATTGTCAGGGTTCTTGCTTTTTAAAGGCTGAATTCTCCAAACAATGACCCTCCTTGTTTTCATAAAAACATTTTCTTGAGAAACATCAGGGAAATTTGCTTGTTTAAATTTTGACATCCCAGAATTTTGTTGATCTGATTTTTCTAAGCTTTTCTTAGTTTTCATACTGGCTACAAGTCAATATGACAGCACATATAACTGAAGGAAAAAGAAAAGAAAAATGAAGTCCGCCAGAGCATTTCTAAGCTACAATGGAGCACAACCAAGACAGAGTGAATTTAATGTAGGCAAATGTAATCAGCCACAGTATAAGAAAGCTTAATTTATTATATCCTTAGGGAGAGACAAAATCTAAGTCTAAAGATCATTATAACTATAAGAGACACGAAGAGCAAATTAAAACAAGCAAACAAACAAAACGCATCCTACAACAGATTATTCCTCAAAAAAACCCAATATGTTAAAATATGTGGCCACCAATTGTCCTTTTCCCTTGAATTTGACACTACATCTTATTCATGAATCTTAAGTTCAAGTCAAATACTGTACATTCCACTTTTGTTTTCATTCGTGGTGTCATCAATGCATTTTTTAACCCGTTTATCTAGAAACTAGCTTCAAATTTATTCATTATTTTGTTCAATGTTTATTTTCATTGGTTCTATACCATGGCACATTATCACCAGAGAGATATACAGTTGATATCAGTGAGGAAGGAAGAAACGATTAATTTATTTGGGATTGGAAAGAACCTTTTTTCCTTTAATTTTAACACTGAAGACTCACCTGATATAATTTAATAGCCTGTCAATCTTCATATATTCTCCTAAGATCTGGTTTATTCAACAGTTCCTTGGGTCAGAAATTGTGGTTGGTGCTACACAGAAATGATTGCATTCAACCCTCACAAGAAACCTGATGGCTAAGTATCACTCTTATTTTATAGATAAGACAATGGAAGATTAAAAGATTAAACAATTTTTTTCATCATATAAATTGAGCATGGAGCTGGAGTGAAAAGCCAAGTAGCTTTTATTACAAAATCCATACTCTATGTATTCTATTAATACAATACTTTGCTATTCCTTTATGGTTATATTATTCTTTTAATGTAGATTATCTGTTAGACTTTTCCATTCTTGGTTTATGTCTGGTCATGCAGTCAGATTTTCATTAGGTCAGAATAAACTTGCAGACTAGCTAAGATAAAGACCTGGTTGAGAACTGGATCATGTAATATTTCATTGATTGGAATATGCTCACATTTTAACATCTTTTAAATCACGATGACCTTATTAATTGATGATGAAGAGAAGTGAAGTGAAAGTCACTCAGTCGTGTCTGACTCTTTGTGATCCATGGACTTTACAGTCCATGGAATTCTCCAGGCTAAAATACTGGAGCGGGTAGCCTTTCTCTTCTTCAGGGGATCTTCCCAAGCCAGGGATCAAACCCAGGTCTCCTGCATTGTAGGCGGATTCTTTACTACATGAGCCAGCAAGGAAGCCCATAATTGATGATAAGGAAGTATTTGTCATTGTTTGATTATGATAGTTTAACTTTTCTTTCTTAGTGGCATTTAAATTAAAGGTGTGCTTTCAATTGGCAGTTCTTTAGATTAGATGAAATACGGTACTCAGCTCTTCAATGAAGAGAAATTAGGCAAAACAGGGTAAGCCTGATTCAGGTCCAGATCCACTCCATGTCATTCCCTCCTCAGGGCTGGGAGAAAAGCTGCTCTGTTTAGGGGTGGGGTGAGTTTAGGAGTCCTACCTCTCTTTGTTGTTGTTACCCATTTACTTCACCCATGGGCAGGTTCTAACAATGAAATTTTCTTTTTAAAAAAATATTGAAGTATACTTGATTTACAATGTTGTGTTAATTTCTGTTGTACAGCAAAGTGACTCAGTTATACATATGTTTATTCTTTTTCATATTCTTTTGCATTATGGCTTATTACAGGATACTGAATATAAGTTCCCTGTGCTATACAGGAGGATCTTGTTGTTTATCCATCTTATACATAATAGTTGGCATCTACTAATCCCCAGCTCCCACCCTTTCCCTCACCCGTCTCCTCTTTCCCTTAGCAACCTCAGGTCTGTCCTCTGTGTCTGTGAATCTGTTTCTATTTCATCAGGTTGTTCACTTGTGTCATATTTTAGATTCCACATATAAGTGATATCATATGATATTTGTCTATCTCTTTCTGACTTACTTCACTTAGTATGATTATCTTTAGGCCCATCCACATTGCTGCAAATAACAATGCTTCATTCTTTTTAATGGCTGAGTAATATTCTACTGACAACAGAATTTCTGCTCCTTCAAATTTTCCTGATATTCGAAAAATGATGTTAACTTTATAATTATTTTAAGTAATCTATATTCTTTTTCCTTCTACTTATTGTCATGTTAACTAAGAATCCTTCTTATTAAGAGTTCTTTTCATAATTTCTTTAAAATATAAATAAAAATAGAATTTTTGGCTGTGCTCTATATATGTAGGATTTTATATATATGAAAGATTTTAAGTGATTATTATATAAACTGTTTATTCTTGTTGCTTCTTTATTACTGCCTATTTGTATATAAAGATATCAGAATTTTTCCATTATGTCAATTTACACTGTTACTAAAGGGCTTAAAAGCTACTGAAACAAAAACGATTTTTACTGTTGTCTGAAACATGATCCATTTTGAAGCCTCTCTAAAGCTCTGTTCCCTTCATTTCCTACTTCCAAAAATGTTTCGTTAGTGCCTCTGGGGAAAATTAATCTTTTCATCCTCAGAACATCTTTATAGCCTATGTTGTAGAGAACTCTCCCAGTTTCCTCTTATATAAAATGGGGGATAATGACATTACCCACCTACCTTCCATATAGAATGTTAGCTAATATATACAAAGCTTAAAAAAAGTGACTGACACCAAATATACTTCACAACTACATGTTATTATTAAAAGTCATTTAATCTATATCATGACTGCCACTCCAGTATTTTTTTCTGGGTATTTTACAGATAATAATTTCCTAAGAAGGCAAAGTCTATGTTTTATCTTGGTATCCCTTTTAATGTCTAAAATTGTGCCTTGAGGTATTCTGAAAATCCCATGTTTTTTTAAATTGATGGGAAAAACTCTCCATTCAGCACCCACTGTAACTGGATCTGTAAGGCTTACTAATACTTGTAGGAACCAGATTGTGTGGATCTCCTCATTTAAACTTGGTATAGTGGAAATAAGATAGGCTTTGAACTCAGTAACCTAAATTAAATCGCAGTTGCCTTCTACTTTTGACATTAAAAACTTGGAACTCTCTTAGAACTTTAAGAGAATCACTTAGAACTCTGAGTGCCAGTTTGCTTTCATAAAAAATGAGTAATATTTACCCTATGTGGTGGAATTTCAATTATAATATATGTAAAGACTTACCCTAAGGTCTGACATTTAGTAGGCTTTCCATAAATAGTAACTATACTAATTATTATTGCTGCTGTTAAAAATTATTACCTCTAGCAGATTCCATAAGATCATTAAATCTCAATGTCTTCATTTATAAATGGAGTTATCATTGCATTATTTAAACAATTAAAAAGAGAATTAAGTTATATACATAAATTTCTTATTAAAATGTCTTCACAGGGGACTTCCCTGGTGGTCAAGTGGTTAAGAATCTAACTTCTAATGCAGGGAACACTAGTTTGATCCCTAGTTGGGGAACTAAGATCCCACATGTTGTCAGGCAGCTAACCCTGCATGCTGCCAACTACTGAGCCTGAGTGCCATGACTACAGAGAAGCCCACACACTGGAATGAAAAATCCCACGTGCTGCAACTAAGATACAACACAGACAAGCACATAAATAAATATTTTTTAAAAATACAAATAAAATGTCTTCACAGAGTAGATGCTCCATAAATTATTTCTATTGTCCACTGTCCCACTTCTTTTTTCACATCTTATTCCTTGAGATGGACTTCCCAGGTGGTGCTAGTGGTAAAGAACCCACCTGACAATGCAGAAGACACGAGACATGGGTTTGATCCCTGGGTCAGGAAGATCCCCTGGAGGAGGGCACTGGCAACCCACTCCTGAATTCTTGCCTGGAGAATTCCATGGACAGAGGAGCCTGGAGAGATACAGTCTATAGGGTCACAAAGAGTTGGACATGACTGAAGGGATTTAGCACACACACACACGCGTTCCTTCATATAATAAAGGAGTCATTTCCTTGTTCTTTTGAGATATTTCCCAAAGTTCCCTACTCTTGAGCCTATCATGCTATTGTGGAAACTAGCAAAACGATAGTCTTAAGGACTTTAGATCTTTAGGGTTAGAAAAGTTATGGAAACATTTGAAATAACCTTGACTGATCTCCCATCACCATTACCATGGCGCATTCTAAAATTTCCCACGGGTGTCTGCAGTCTTAGATTTACAGTGGTGTAGAGAGAATTGACCCATCAGCTCTTATAGACAGTATTTCTGAGGAGTTCACTATGTAGTTTCTATATTTGTTCCTCAAGGTTTTTTTTTTTTTTTTTAAGAGTTGTGGTTCTTTTGTCTGAACAAAATGAAAAGATCCTAAAACAAAAACAAAATCAGAAACAGAGTGATAGACACCCTCTTCTGACTTTCTGAAGGAAAAGTGCCAGGAAAAATCCTCGACGCTGTGAACTTTCTACAAAGTTCCCCAAATAAGATGAGAAAGCTTGAACTGGTATGCAGATGTGCACTGGGACACCACTGTTACAGAGGATGGAATTTTATTGATGGCATAATTTGTCACTAAAGTGCTATTATCATTTTTAGAAGATCAGAATTCAGAGCACAACTGTCATGCTTACCAACCTGGCCATGACGTTGTTAGTGATACCGATGGTCCAATTACAGTGGTGCTTATTTCTTCACTGATTGGAATCATGGCCATTTCAGAGGCTGTGAAAGCACTAGGGTACCTGTAAACTGAGTGGCCGGTAGGAGTCTCCCACATTTAGGGACGCAGTCGTGGGCATGTCCATTTCAGACTACATGGCAGGATCACTGTAAACTTTGTTTTATGTGGCGCCCCGCCCTACGAAGCACAGTGCATGACACCCACATACAGTGAAAAGCTCTAACTAGAATCCTAACACCTGTGAATTCCTGTTCTGTACTCTGCTTTAAGAAGAAAGAAGCAATGCCCGATGAAATAAACCAATATCTGGTCAGTTCAGATTCAGAGTTCAATACACTACAGCTTATTACCTCAGCAACAATTCATCCTGACCCCTGGGCATTGCAAAGTCATCAATCAAAAAAGAAATATTAAGTTAGCCTAAGTATACTGTACTTAGCAAGGCTGTAAAGTGAAATAATGAATTTTGCAAAGATTTTTTTCAGCTACTTAGGTCAGAACAAAACAGATTTTTCGTTTTTAACCCCTCAGTTATCTAGAAAAATGCTATTCATGAGAAGTGAAGATAATTCTTTTCATGAGAAGTTAATGGTTTCCTAATCATACACACGACCACTAAAATGGTCTTGTTGGGATTTTTAACTTTACCAGTGGGTATAATATACATTATGAAATGTAAAGCCCATGTCCAGGATGGGCTCACCTTGAGGCATTCATTATGATGCTTCTAAGTCACATTTGGATACTGAAGAGCATGTCCGATATCCAACTCCAGCATCAGGGCTGCTATCATCAGGGGAGGGGACATCATTAGAGGGAAAGGTAACCCTGGTCCCCTATGAACCCTTGCATAGAGAAGATAATTAATCACTCCCAACTGTCCTAACCGTGCATTTGTAGTTCCTGACTTGAGTGGAATATACTTACCATTTATCTTCATTACTGCCCAGCAACCTTAATAAAAATCAGCTTAAGATCTAAGCACAGAATCACTTCCTATAGATTCCAATTTAATTTGGGAATGTCTAAATGGAAGGAAACATCCTTTCTCTGTCTTTGAGAAATGAGTTGGTTTTCCTGTGATGCCCAGCTACATAATAAACAAAGATGATGCAGATGCAAAGATTTGCAGCCACTTCTTCCATTGATTATCTCCAGACATTAATTTCCTATCTAATTGCTTTGGTTGGCATTTTCACCTCAAGAGGTACTTACATATGCCTACAGATCTGTTTGATCACAACTCTTGGGTTTTGAATTATTTAATACCCAATCAGTTTTAGAAATATTGTCCTTCATACTCTATCCCGAATTTCTGCAGAGGAATAAATATAATGTGATATTTAATAAAGTGAACATTTTAAATCCCGGATCTCCTTAATAGGTTACCATCTTTGTAATCCTGAATTATTTCCTTTGTTCATAAAACAAATGCTTTGGTAAAATTGAAATCACAAAACACTTCCACATTCCATCTGGCTTTAAAGAGTGTTAGAACACATTATACATAAAATATGATAAAATGTCCTTGTCTCACAAAATTACGGCTTTGCAAAATTTTATTCTTTCTATTTAGTGGCAATCTTATGATTTTTTAATTCTTAATAGTGACTTTATACATTTTTAAAACAGTCCACACCAGCCTTTTCTCTCCCCCATCAAATCAATGCTGTATTTTATCTCAGACTGAGCACTCAGACTGGCTAGCTCTTTCATTGTGTGGGAATGGGCACAGGCCTCAGGCGGTACGTACTTTGTGGTTTAGACGCACGAAACAACATCACCATCTTTAGGTGGACAGATGCCATCGCCTCAGCTCTCTTGCTCTCCTTCCAAAAGTACTTAATGGCATTTTAATGGCACCATTAACTGTTAGTTTCCTGATTTCCTCTACTTAGTTGTGACACGACATTATACTCATTCAGTACTTTCCTAAAAGGAAAGCTCTGAGGAAAGTATATGATCATTAGTGTCTCAGTTCAGTTCAATGGCCCAGTAGAGTCCAACTCTTTGCAACTCCATGGACTCCAGCATGCTAGTCTTCCCTATCCATCACGAACTCCCGGAGCTTGCTCAAACTCATGTCCATCGAGACAGTGATGCCCTCCAACCATCTCATCCCCTGTTGTCCCCTTCTCCTCCCGCCTTCAATCTTTCCCAACATCAATCAGGGTCTTTTCCAAAGAGTCAGTTCTTCTCATCAGGTGGCCAAAGTATTGGAGTTTCAGCTTTAGCATCAGTCCTTCCAATGAATATTCAGGACTTACTTCCTTTAGGATGGACTGGTTGGATCTCCGTGCAGTCCAAGGGACTCTCAAGAGTCTTCTCCAACACCGGAGTTCAAAAGCATCAATTCTTCAGTGCTCAGTTTTCTTTATGGTCTAACTCTCACATTCATGCATGACTACTGGAAAAACCATAGCTTTGACTAGACAGATCTTTGTTGGCAAAGTAACATCTCTGATTTTTAATATGCTGTCTAGATTGGTCATAGCTTTTCTTCCAAGGGATAAGTGTCTTTTAATTTCATGGCTTCAGTCACCATCTGCAGTGATTCCGGAGCCCCAAAAACTAGTCTCTCACTGTTTCCATTGTTTCCCCATCTATTTGCCATGAAGTGATGGGACCAGATGCCATGATCTTAGTTTTTTGAATGTTGAGTTTTAAGCCAACTTTTTCACTCTCCTCTTTCACTTTCATCAAGAGGTTCTTTAGTTCCTCATCACTATCTACCATAAGGGTGATGCCATCTGTGTATCTGAGCTTATTGATATTTCTCCCAGCAATCTTGATTCCAGCTTGTACTTCCTAGCATTTGTCATGATGTACTCTGCATATAAGTTAAATAAGCAGGGTGATAATATACAGCCTTGACATACTCCTTTTCCAACTTAGAACCAGTCTGTTGTTCCATGTCCAGTTCTAACTGTTGTTTCTTGACCTGCATATAGATATCTCTGGAGGCAGGTAACGTGGTCTGGTACTCCCATCTCTTTAAGAATTTTCCACAGTTTGTTGTGGTCTACACAGTCAAAGGCTTTGGTGTAGTCAAAGTGCAGAAGTAGATGTTTCTCTTGAACTCTGTTGCTTTTTCGATGATCCAGTGGATTTTGGCAACTTGATCTCTGATTCCTCTGCCTTTTCTAAAACCCGCTTGAACATCTGGAAGTTCATGGTTCATGTACTGTTGAAGCCTGGCTTGGAGAATTTTGAGCATTACTTTGGTAGTGTGTGAGATGAGTGCAATTGTGCAGTAGTTTGTACATTCTTTGGCATTGCTGTTCTTTGGGATTGGAATGAAAACTGATCTTTTCCAGTCCTGTGGCCACTGCTGAGTTTTCCAACTTTGCTGGCATATTGAGTGCAGCACTTTCACAGCATCATCTTTTAGGGTTTGAAATAGTTCAACTGGAATTTCATCACCTCCACTAGCTTTGTTCATGGTGATGCTTCCTATGGCCTACTAGACTTTGCATTCCAAAAAGCCTAGGTGAGTGATCACACCATTGTGGTTATCTAGGTCATGAAGCTCTTTTTTGTACAGCTCTTCTGTGTATTTTTGCCACCTCTTCTTAGTATCTTATGCTTCTTTTAGGTCCATACCATTTCTGTCCTTTATTGTGCCCATCTTGACATGAAATGGTCCCTTGGTATCTCTAATTTTCTTGAAGAGATTTCTAGTCTTATCCATTCTATTGTTTTCCTCTATTTCTTTGCATTGATCGCTGAGGAAGGCTTTCTTATCTCTCCTTGCTATTCTTTGGAACTCTGCATTCAGAAGCTTATATCTTTCCTTTTTTCCTTTGGCTTTAGCTTCTCTTCTTTTCTCAGTTATTTGTAAGGCCTCCTCAGACAACCATTTTGCTCCTTTGCATTTCTTTTTCTTGGGGATGGTCTTGATAACTGCCTCCTGTGCAATGTCACAATTCTTCTTCCATAGTTCTTCAGGCACTCTGTCTATCAGATCTAATCCCTTGAATTTATTTGTCACTTCCACTGTATAGACGTAATGACTTTGATTTAGGTCATACTTGAGTGGTCTAGTGGTTTTCCTTACTTTCCTAATTTAAATCTGAATTTGGCAATAAGGAATTTATGATCTGAGTTGCAATCATCTCCTGGTCTTGTTTTTGCTCACTGTATAGAACTTCTCCATCTTTGGCTGCTAAGAATATAATCAATCTGATTTTGGTATTGACCATCTGGTGATATTCATGTGTAGAGTCTTCTCTTGTGTTTGTGGAAGAGGGTGTTTGCTATGAGCAGTGTATCCTCTTGGCAAAATTCTGTTAGCCTTTGTCCTGCTTCATTTTGTGCTCCAAGGCCAAATTTGCCTGTTATTCCAGGTATCTCTTAACTTCCTACTTTTGCATTCCAGTCCTCTATAATGAAAACAACATCTTTTTTGGGTGTTAGTTTTAGAAGGTCTTGTAGGTCTTCACAGAACCATTCAACTTCTGCTTCTTCAGCATTACTGGTCGGGGCATAGACTTGGATTACTGTGATACTGAATGGTTTGCCTTGGAAGTGAACAGAGATCATTCTGTCATTTTTGAGATTGCATCTAAGTACTGCATTTCAGACTCTTTTGTTGACTATGAGGGCTACTCCATTTCTTCTAAGGGATTCTTGCCCACAGTAGTAGATATAATGGTCATCTAAGTTAAATTTGCTCTAGGCCAGTTCTTACAAATCAATTTGCAAAAGCCTTTCCCTTCTTTGTGAATAACAGTTTCTTTTCATTGAGCTATCAACTATCTTATTAAATATTAACTTTTCTAGCTAACCATTTTGTGGCTTTCAAAACAAAAGCAATAACCCTTATATGTATACATACACATTTCTTGATGTATGTGTGTTAATTGCTTGGTCATGTCCTAGTCTTTTCGAACCCCATGGACTGTATAGACTGCCAGGCTCCTCCTCCATGAAATTCTCCAGGCAAGGATACTGGAGTGGGTTATCACTTCTTTCCCCAGGGGATCTTCTTGACTCAGGGATTGAAGCTGGGTCTCCTTCACTGCAGGCAGATTCTTAACCATTTTGATGTGTAGACACTCATTAATTGATTTATTTCTGTTCACGGCTGTATCACTAGTCACCTGGAGACCATTTGAAACAACTGGAAACCTGCTTTGGCCACTGCCTGGCTCACCTTAGAGAACATTTAACATGAGGCACTGGAGAAAGGCTCTGGGCACCAACCTCAGCTTCTGATGTTTGAGGAGCAGAGCAGTTGGCTTTCTCAACCCAGCCCTGCCCCCAAATTTCTGAGGCTCAGCACATTGACAGAGAACTTCCTTTAGCAGAACTTTCATTGGTTCTCTGTATCTGAAATGGAAAGTGGTTAATTCCTACAAGAATGCTCGCTTTTTTAGTACCATGCTGACTGGCATTGGCAGTAAACAGCACCACACCTGGATGATTTCCAAGTATATGCCCAATAGAGCCTTGGTCTAAGTATAATGGTTCTGCTCTCAAGTTCTCATAGGAAATAGTTTTACTACATTGTCCCTACTGCATAACAAGAGTCATCAGCTTTTGATCTGACCATTACACACTGGTGCATATTTGAAGTTTTAGTTAGGGCAACACCAATTAGAACACAGACCATGACATTCTAACAGAAACCAAGGGTCTCAGATGAGATGGAATGTTATTTAAGAGAAATAAGAGGTCCAGATAGTTCATAGGCAGGAAGGTATAAAGGCAAGGAGAGGATTTTGCTCCTGAAGATCACTCGCAACCCACCCCTGCATGTGGTTATGTGGTTTCCATTTCTCTGTCATCCAGCAGAGAGGGGAAACAAAAGAATAGCTTTGGGATAGGCACGTGATCGGGGAGTTGCCCATGTTGCTTTGCGCTTGCTTTGTTGGTCAAACCCCATCACAATGCCCTGCAGTGATACAGGGATTTGCAGCCTTTAGCTGCTTGGCTGTGACTCTGCACTTCTGTGGGGAAGGGAGTCCATTATTGGTTTGGTTTTTTTTTTTGCATACTTTCTTTTATTAAAATTTATGTAGCTGATTTATAATGTTTTAGGTGTACAGCAAAGTGATTCGGTTTTATATATATATATATATATATATATACTTTTTTCAGATTCTTTTCCATTATAGGCTCTTACAATATATTTAATATAGTTTCCTGTGCTACACAGTAAGTCCTGTTGTTTATCTCTTTCATAGACAGTAGTGTATATCTGCTAATTCCAAATTCTCAATTTATCCCTCCTGGAAGTCCATTATTGATAAGAAGAAGGAGAAAATAGATATAGGTGAAGAATTAATATACAACATATCATTTTATAAAGAATATTTTAAAAGTTGACTCCTGAGTCTTAATTTTTCTAAATTCTACATTCTGGATTTAATACACTTTTATCAATAATTAAATTAGACCCTAAAATAGTAAGTTTTATGCTTACTTGATAGTAAGTTCTATGCTTACTTGGGGGTGTATTTACATAAGAAATACTAACCTCACTTCATTACTGCCTATTTTCAAATCAGTTTCCAGGGAGGGATAGATGGAATGATAAGGAAAAAAACATAAAGTAAAATGTTATGCAATCAATTCAATGGTTACTTTTTTTTTTCATTTTTAAAAAGTTTTATTTACACTTGTATCATATAAAAAACTGATCAACTTAAATTGAAACATGATGAAATGAAAGTTTGCAGCTCTAATCATCCCTTAAATACCCCCAAAACATTTAAATTAAAATTAATATGTTAATGTAAAAATATTTCCTCTTTCCTAATTTATAGCAGCATATTTTCTTCCAAAGCTATCACATATATTTTAAAACACATTATAGAAATTAGGAGACTTAAATGATGTACAGAAAGACAATAATCAAAAATAAGTTAATTCAGATGTACACTATCAGGAAAAAGATACTGCAGTTAAACAACATGTGGCTTAAAAATCAATATAGCGTCCTTTTCATTCCCAATCTCCATATCGGGTAGGTTCTGGGCCTCTGGGTCCATCTTTCTCTTTTGTAACAGGATTAATATCATCTGGAAATTTTGTCAGGAGTTTCTTCTCTAAACTGGAATCTTCTGGTGCATCAAAACGACCTTCTGGTAACTTTGGCTTCTTAAGAGGTTGTTTGCTAGGTTCAGGTTTTCCTCCGTGAGAACTTACTTTTCTCAAAAGAATTACACAGAAGGGGTGATCTTGCCGCTCTCCACGCTGTAAGCCCAACAACGAAGTGAGGCCTAACGCAGCCATGGTGTCCGCTCCCGTGGCGTCCCCAACGGCCTGCCCTGAAGTGTTAGCGGGTCGCGTCCTCCCCGCAAGGGTTTCTAAGTATGTACCCACAGAGCCTTGTGTAAGTAGATAACGGTTCTCCTCTGAAAATCTCATGGCAAACAGTTTTACTGCATTTTTCCTACTGCATAAGTTATGGCTTATAAGTAAAAATCTACTAAATAATATTGTGATTAATCTATACCCTTCATAGTTACTTAAAATATTAAAAACATTAAGAATATCAACAAATGAAGCTGGAACAATGGAGATATATATATATATATATATATATATATATATACAAAAATGAACTTTCATCCTTTTATTGTAAACACAATTAAATACAAAAACTAAAAACAAAGAATCTTTAAATAGAGGAGAAAATCTTCATGACCTTGAGTTACGTATAAATTCTTTTTTAAAAAAATAAATTTCTTAGGTATAAAATCAAATGCACAAGTTATTAAAAAAAAATTAGACTCTATTAAGATGTGTCCTTTAAAAGCCACTGTAAAAAGAATAAAAAGAGAAGCTACAAAATATTTGCAAAACAAATATAACAAAGAATTTCTATCTAGAATATATAGTTCAACTCTTTAAACTCAAAAATAAGAAAACAACACCCCAGTATAAATGGACAAAAGATTTGTACAGACACTTCATTTCACCAAAGAAGAAACACAGATGGCAGATAAGCACATAAAGTGATGGTCAACATCATTAGCCATCAGGGAGTTACAAATAAAAATTGCAATGAGATACCATTACACATTTATTAAGATAAAATTGCTAAGGTTAAGATTGACCATGGGCTTCCCTCATAGCTCAGTTGGTAAACAAACCACCTGCAGTATAGCAGTCCTGGGTTTGATCCCTGGGTCGGGAAGATCCCCTGCAGAAGGAAATGGCAACCCACTCCATTTTTCTTGCCTGGAAAATCCTATGGAGAGAGGAGCCTGGTGGGCTGCAGTCCATGGGGTTGCAATGAGTCAGACACGACAGCAATTAAACCACTAAGACTGACCATACCAAATGCTAATGAGGACTTTGGAACAATTGAACCTGTCACCCACTGCTGGTGGTACTGCCATTTTGAAATAGTTTGACAGTTTCTTAAGGAGTTAATAATATATCTATCATAACTAGCTATTCTACTCCCGTGTATTTGCCCAAGATAAATAAAAATATATGTTCACACAAAGATTTGTCCATGAATCATCATAGCAGCTTTATTTTTTATAGGTTCAAATTGGAAAAAAAATGCAAATGTCCATCAATAGATGAATGGATAAAACAAATGGAAGTATATTCATATAACAGAACTAATCGGCAATTAAAAATTAACTATTAGTATGCCACAATGTGTACAAATCTCAGGTTGATTATGATCAGTAAAAGAAGCTAGGACAAAAATAAACCGTTCATTTTGTCATTTAAGTCATTATATTCATTTACATTATTTCATTTGTATATACTTTTAGAAGATGCAAGCAAACCTGTGGTGACAGAAACAAGGTAATTGATGATGAGAGAATGAGGAGGACAGATTGGAAGAGTGGGAGAGGAGGATTTCAAGGGGTCTGAGAAAACTGGGTGTAAATGATATATTAATTATTTTGATTATGATGATGGTTTCATGGGTGTATAGAGAAGGCAAAACTTGTCAAAATGTACACTTTAAGTATTTGTGGTTTATTGCATACTTTAATTTCTCAATATAATTGTTAAAAATTAAATATAAACATTTAAATAGTCTTTATTAAGTTTTTATGTTCCATAATCTAAGTAGTTCTGTGTATAATAATATTCTCAATTTTAATGAAATTATTAAGAATAGTTTTCTCTTTGTAACTCCCTGTTATAAAGATTGACCACTGCATTTCTCGTAACATATTTTTCATGCTGTCAAGCTAAAAATAGGCACAGAAGCACTCATTTTCAAAAAGTCTTTTAAATTTACAAAACGTTTCATGTATCATTTAAGATGATTGTTAACTCAAGTGAAAGTATATTTATACAGAGCAGCAACAAGGTCACACAAATCAGTGTAAAATGAAAACAAAAAGTTTATTTTGCTTTTTATAAATATGATCACCTCTCCCATTAGATTTGGTGCATTTATACAGTCTACCTTAGATTTTTACACTTTAGATCAAATCTTTAAATACTTAATAAGTCTATATGGCATGGAATGAATTATTTTGACATCACCTATTAACTTTAAACCTGAGTTTCTTTTACTGATTCATGCTCCTTAGAAACACTCATTAAAAATAATATTTTCAAAAACTGGTTTAATAATTTAACTTTTAAATAATATACATTGCAGCCCATCCTTCGTCTCTTCCTTGTTTCCTTCCTCCCTTCCTTTTTTCCTTCCCTCCGTTTCTTTCTTCCTTTTATCCTTCCCTTTCTCCTCATCTCACTTATTTTACTTTTTCTTTCTTTCATTTTATTTTTTTGGTTACTTTTTAAAAACTTATTTATTAAGTACTTGTGATTCTGAGTTCTTTGGATGTCAGCAATGAGACTTATCCTCACTGGTAGATATTTACCTTCCTGTAAGTGAGAAAACGCAGGGACATAGCGCTGAAAGTGGAAGTTTGCGGGAGTGAATGGAAGGCAGATGGCCTGGACTCTGTATAGATGCTGGAACATAGAGTGAGTCCAGACACTACAGTGGTCTTTTATAAAGAATGCAGTTCATCATCCCAAGTCAAATACTGTTAAGTTTACAGTGATCATGCTCAATGATTTTATTGATTTTAAAAAGTAACCACTTTAGTAATTTCCTGTCTTCCTAAAACTTACTGTTTGTAAAAAGTCAGAAGGCATAAATTGTTATAATTTGATTTCTCAAAAATGTCCATTAGAATAAAAATTAGATTTACAGAGGCCTTTTACTAGAGAAACTACATATCCTGGTTTCTGTTGGACTGTCCTCATTGGACCTGCACTCACTTCTTCCAGTAATCACTGAATAGTCATGTGAGCTTGAAAAATTATATAACCTCTCTGAGCCTTATAGGTATAGAACTGCTTTGAGAAACAAAAAGTAAATCAGATAATGGATATATCATCATAGTGCCTGGTCTAAAACAATGGCCAAAAGAACGAAAGTATTACTCCTTCTACTGTCATAAATTATTTGAGTCAGGTAGTTATGAGTCAGTTTTGAGTCATGTAGTCAGTTTAGTCCAATTGAACCACAGTTTTTACAATGAAGAAGTATTTTATGTAAATGTTAATTTTAATTGTTAGAGTCATATATTACTGTTAAGACCAACTGTTTAGTGTATTGAGCACTCAGTGGTCTTCATTATTACAAATTAAATTAAATGACTCACACTGTTGACTGACAAAGCCAATCTTTTGGGTGCTGAATGACAGGGGTTGAATATAATCTTTCCAAATTTTTCGTTTTCTAGAAGGCCCCTTTTGGAAGCTGAGACTGCTGTATCAGCTCCCCTGAGATAGACAGATTGTAGGCTTTTGCTGATTTAACTTTAGCTTCTGTTATCTTGATATGTTGGTTTTATATTTAGGAGCCACATATTTAAATCATTCAGAACAATCTTAGCTCCCAATGTGCTGTCCCATTTTACCTCCTCAGGTACACTTAGACTTATTATAGGACATTTTATGCCTTTTGGTTTTGAATGTGAAATCTATGTGTTGACAGTACTCAGCTTTTCTGGCTTTATCATTGCTCCTCATTATGACCTTGTTCCTGGATTCAAGGTCATTTGTATTCTCTTTGCTTTGAGCCTTGATTTCCTATTTCAGTTTATTCATTCAATTTGCTTTCATTAATTTTGGGAGTATATTTATTTTTATTATTATTACATTATGGTATTAGCAAGTTCATACCTATATTGTGAATAGTTTGATTTTGTGTGTGGGTGAAGATTTGAGAATTATGCTAAAATATCTTGAAGAAAGTTTATGAACCTTCATGAAAATACACAAGAAGGTATAGTCAAGAATCAAAATAGCCATTTGAATGTCCATGGGAAAGTCAATTATTTTGTGAAACTAGTCATTTAATTTCTTGGAAAAATCCAAAAAAATTTTTAAGCAGGCAGTCTCACTGAAAGCATGTCAAACTGCACTCTTCATGAAGTTCACTCATCATTTAATAAAACACTGAACCTAAATATTCCTTCATGGGGATGAGAAATTAGATCTGGTAATTCTTGGGTTTAGTGAGTTAATGTTTGTAATGATCTAATATTACCTGCCCATCTAGGTTTTTCTTTTTTAGGACCTATTTATTTATTTTTGGCTGCTCTGGGTCTTTGTTGCTTTGCATGGGCTTTCTCTAGTTGCAGTGAGCAGGGGTTATTCTTCCTTTTGGTGCGTGGGCTTCCATTGCAGTGGATTTTTCTGTTGTGGGGCATGGGCTCTAGGCATGCAGGCTTCAGTAGTTGCAGCACACAGGCTCAGTATTTATGACTTACGGGCTCCAGAGGGCAGGTTTGGTCGTTGTGGTGCACAGGCTTCACTGTTCTGAGGCATGTGGAATCTTCCCAGATCAGGGGCTGAACCCGTGTCCCCTGAATTGGCAGGTGAATTCCTATCCACTGGGCCACCAGGGAAGTTCCCGTTTAGGTCTTAACATTTGTGATTGACTAAGAAACAACTAAATCAGCCCTTCATTTTAATTGGTACTAATGGCTGATTTATATTTTATAATTGATTGGGTTTACCCCATGGCAATATCAACTGTTGATTGGACCTGCATCTAATATGACATTTCATTCAATGCCATTTAATGACTATTATGGGCTTTCCTGATATCTCAGTTGGTAAAGAATCTACCTGCAACGCAGGAGACCCCAGTTCAATTCCTGGGTCGGGAAGACTTGCTGGAGAAGGGATAGGCTACCCACTCCAGTATTCTTGGGCATCCCTTGTGACTCAGGTGGTAAAGAATCTGGCTGCAATGCAGGAGACCTGGGTTCAACCCCTGGGTTGGAAAGATCTCCTGGGAAAGGGAAAGGCTACCCGCTGTAGTATTTTGGCCTGGAGAATTCCATGGACTCTATGGGGTCGCAAAGAGTCGCAAATGACTGAGTGACTTTCACTTCACTTCACAATGACTATTATGTGCTCTACATTGATCATAGAGCTGAGACTAAAAAGACACTGGGATAAGATACTGTTCCTAAATTCAGGGAACCCACATTACAGATAATAACTAGCTGACTTATTTGGAGAGGCAATCATGCTCATCAATGCGAAAGGCCATTATTTGGATTTGCATAACTTCAACAGATAGCATCACTGATTCAATGAATACGGACTTTAGCAAACTCATTGAGATAGTGAGGGACAGTCCATAGGATCGCAAGATATGACTTAGTGACTGAACAATTTCAGAATAATCATTAGACTAAATTTTAATCATTCATTTTTAACTGGTTGCCTTGGCAATGTGAGCAGATGACCTAAGAGAGACCTAAAGACAATCAAAGTGTTTTGTTTTGGTCCATTCTATTGGTCCTTCCTCCATGAAAAAAAGCTATTGAAGCAGTTCAGGTAAGAAGTGATGACTGAATAAACCGGAGTGGTAGCACAGAGAGAACAGCAGGCAAGAGTAAAATAAATACTGGAAGAAGAGATGTTGAAATTTCCTGATGTTCATTAGACAACCAAGGGAAATTAAAGAGGGAGTTAAATGTAGAAATCTTAGCTTCAAGGGAGAGACGAAGTCTGGAAATGGATAGGTAATCAGGTTCTTGTTGAGATGCTTTTGCTCAGTAAGACTGATGTCCATGCTTAACTTAAGATGTTTCACTATTTGAAGGATGTAGGCTAAGTAGATGTCCAAGTTGATAGATTGGTTAGGAGGGTGAACCTCAAACAGTATTTAGACCAAGTTTCACTTCATATTTTGTGTAACCTTAAACATTTTTAAAGTTAATTTTATTGGAATATTGTTGACTTACAATGCTGTGCCACTTTCTGCTGAAAAGCAAAGTGAATCAGTTATACATACACATACAGACATATTTACTCTTTTTAAGATTATTTTCCCGTACAGGCAATCATTATGGAGTATTGAGTAGAGTGTCCTGTGCTATACCTTGGATTCTTATTAGTTACCTATTTTATATAACAGAAGTGTGTATATGTCAATCACCAGGGCTTCCCAGGTGGCACTGGTGGTAAAGAACCCACCTGCCAATAAGAGACGTGGGTTCGAACCCTGCATCAGGAAGATCCCCTGGAAGATGGCATGACAACCCACTCTAGTATTCTTGCCTGGAGAATCCCATGGACAGAGGAGCCTGGAGGATTACAGTCCATGGGATCGCAATGAGTCAGATACGACTGAAGCGAATTAGCACAACACAGCACATATGTCAATCCCAATCCCCAAATTTATCCCCCTCTTTTCATCTGTATAATCATAAATCTGTTTTCTACATCTGTGACTGTTTCTATTTGTGTGACCTTGAAGACTTAATCACTTGGAATCTCAGTATCCTCATCTGGTTATAAGATATTATCACATTTGTGAGCTTTAAATGAAATAATGCATATAAGCATTTAGCACAGTATTAAGTATATAGTAATCACTCAGTAATTAAAGGAGCAGTGATTTAAGGTGAAATCATAAAGTATGTAGGTCTTAAAAAGATAATGGATACAAAGAAAAGCAGTTATTCATAGCAGTTAAACTAAAGGGGATTGTTTGCATTTAAAAAGTGTCAGGAAAGATTGTGAAAGATTTAGAAATAGGAGAAAAACATTATTCCTGGGTATTCTCTACCCTTCTAGGTTAGTTTCACTTTGTCTTTAATAGCTGTTAAATTGCAGAAAAATTAATAATATAGAATGGTTCTTGTCCATGGAAATGCTCATTTGCACTCTACTGGTAAATTTATTTCAGCATTCATGATGACTTTTATATGTGCAACCTCTGAATTCTTTGAACTGGCTGTGACATCTTAATTACCTGGTTCTCCTATTAATTAATGGGCTAAATAAGATCTTGAACATGTGTTCATTTTATATTTGTGTGAAAGTTATGATTTTGTTTTTAAACAGTATCCTTTAACAATAGGAAAAAGTAATTCCTATCTATCACTCTTTAATTTGATGAAGAAAATTATAAGTAATATCGATATAAAAAAAGAAGTTACTAAATCATTTAATTAGAAGGAGGGCTATAGGTACATACTTTGATAAATGTTACTGGATCTGGACCATATTTCCAATAGGATGAAGCATTATTTATATCTCAAAGCACTTTAAGCAATGTTTCCTGAATGTGTCTTGTGAAACATGAATATATTATGAAATGTTTATACCAGTAGATGTTGTGGAAAAATGTAATTTCAACTTCAAGTTAGTTTGGGAAAAGACTGTGTGTACTCTGTCACACCTGACTCTTGGCAACCCTATGGACTGTAGCCCGCCATAGGCTACATGGGTTTCTCCAGGCAAGAATACTGGAGTGGGTTGCAATGTCCTCCTCTAGGGGATTTTCCTGACCCATGGATCAAACCGCGTCTCCTGCATCTCCTGCATTGCAGGTGGATTCTTTACTCACAGAACCATCCGGGAAGTCTGTGTGTGTGTGTTAGTCACACAGTCGTGTCTGACTCTTTGTGACCCCATGGACTGTAGCCCGCCAGGCTCTTCTGTCTATGGGATTTTCCAGGCAAGAATACTACAGTGGGTTGCCATTTCCTTTCTCCAGGGGATCTTCCCGACCCAGGCATTGAACCTGGGTCTCCTGCATTGCAGGCAGACTCTTTACCAAATAAGCCACAGGGAAGACTGGAAAGCCTAGATAATCTAGATTAAACAGATTTCTTTACTACAGAGCTCAGATTTTTCACTAAGTTAAATGCATTTTTAACTTCCGAGAGAAAGAATTTATAAAGCTGTAAAATCTCTTCTTTTTACTTTTGGAGTCTATTGACATTTACATTTCTCAGGACAGGAATTTAAGCAAATCAATTTATTTAAAACCAGATTTAAAGGAAGGCTTGGGAAATTCCTAGTAAAGAAAGGATGCGTGCGTGTACTCAATAGCTTCAGTCGTGTCCGACTCTTTGCGACCCTAAGGACTGTAGCCTGCCAGGGTCCTCTGTCCATGGGATTCTCCAGGCAAGCATACTGGAGTGGGTTGCCACGAATTCATCTAGGCGATCCCCTCGACCAGGGGATCGAACCCACCATTCCTGTGTCTCCTGCATTTGCACAATGAGCCAGCTGAGAGGTCCAAACGAAAGGATATGGACATTCTAACAGCAGAGAAGGGCGAGGTGACGCCGTCCTTCCTGTACTCTGGTTTTTGACGTCCTCCTTCCTGCCCTGAGCAGCTCAGCCTCCCCCCAGCAGGTCTTGCCTGCAGCGCAGCAGTGGTGGGAACCAGCCCCAGGAATCTTTCTATTTATGGAGTCGCCTGGGTGCAGCTGGCCTCCCTCCACCGTGGAGGGCACAGTCAGCACTGTGGGGCTTTGAAAACGTGCTGTTAAAAGACCTTACGCTCTTACATCTCAAACCTCACATTTCTATCTAAACTCAAAGTGCTTTGTTATAAATAAGTTGCAACACTTGCTTAATAATTAAAGCCCTGACTCCTCAAGTAATTTAGAGAACAGTTTCATGACCAAAGAAGAAAAAGTGAAGCAGTGGTATTTGATATGGGGGCGTAGGCCCTAAAATCTGTCCCCAAATCTCTGCAACACATCAGGATAAAAGAAAAAAAAGAATCCCATCTTGCAGGGACTCATATAATGCTCCCATATTGTACTTTGGAGATCTTTATTGAAATCATTCATCAGATAAATCCACAATGTGTTTAGTGTTCTGTTTTTTGAAATAATTATTATATTAAAACAAAAGAGATAGATCATTAAAAAAGGATAAATGAAATAGGTATGATTTCCTCATAATGCTGTGTTCAAAATGATATATATCTGAGTTTAGCATTAACTGAAGGGGTTGTGGAATATGTAACATGGAAGAGGCTGTTTTCATTGAGAGGCGCTTCCAGTTTGACTGAAAAGTGAATAACATATGTAACAACAACAACAACGACAACAAAAAACAGTTGAAAACACAACAGAGCATGTAAACCGGTGAGCACTGTGAACGTTCTAAGTTTACAAGTGAGAAAAGCACTTGTCTTTGTAGGGTAGGATAGGGAGAATGGAAATAACGAATTTAAAAGAGGGAAGTTCCAGGGATATCGATCCAGGCAGGTGACTTAACAGGGGTGTGGAGTAGGAGGTGGGAAGCAGAGAGAGAGAAAAAAAAAAGATAAATAGAATATTTTTGGACTTTCCTAGCAGTCCACTGCTTGAAACTCCACTCTTCCAATGCAGAGTGCAGGTGTTTGATCCCTGTTTGGGGCTCTAAGATCACACATGTCATGCAGCATGGCCAAAATTAAAAAAAAAATTTTTTTTTAAATACAGAGTTTTTCTGTAATTAACAGCTTGTGCTGAGGAAAAGTAGCAAGCAGTCAGGATAGGAGGTAGTGAAGTCAGATAAGAAATTTTGAAGAATTCAGACATATATTCATATTATTCTATATTAAAAAAATCACTCAACTTTATGGATATTTTGATAGGTAGATATCAATTAATATTTTATACTATTTCATCAAAAATAGGCACATGTAGAACTTCTACTATATATATGCAGAGTTTGGATAGTACCTAAAAGCATCATTTCATATTTTTTTCATATTTGAAAGAAAAGTGTGCTAAAGTCCAAGTTAACAGTTTTAGATCACTTTACATTTATCATACAGTCTATGTATCAATAGCAGTACAGTAGAACTTGGATAAGTGCTGATTTGTATAGTGTATAACAGTGTATAATGAAAAGAATACAAAAGTAAAAATAATAAATCAAAACTGGTATTTTGACTGCTCAGGGTATTAGCTTTCCCTTGTCCAAGTGTTGCAGAAATGTTTGGACCCTTGTGTGTGGCCCCTAAAGACTTGCTTCTTTCAGAGCATTAGAATAGCATGCTAATCACAGTTTCATTGAGTTAAACTGCAGAAAGAGTTTAGATATATATTATACTCTGTATACTTGATCATCATAATATTGCTCTTAACTGAAAGTGACAAATTATTTAAAGATTCTTTGTTTACTAATTTCTTATCACAGAAATTTGCAAACTGAAATCCAAATGCTTCAAAAATTCACTCCAAAGGCCATTTTTTCTATCTTCTACTTTGAACAGACTTGAGGAAAAATAGGTAAAAATGAAGTTGAAAACAGGCATTTATTTTTTAAAATTTCTAGTAGATCTTTTCAATCTTCCATATAAACAATACAGATTGTTGGCTTCAGTGGACACTAGCTGTACTGACTATATTAGTACATTGTTAGCTCTATCAGTGGAAAGAAAAATAGCTCTGCGATTTGTTTCAAGTCAGGCAGTGAGTTCAATTACCTCCAACACTCAAAATAAATTCGCCCCCAAATAATCAGTTTACTGATTATCTGATTTAAAGGATTTAGCTCTACTTTGGGATAGTATAAAATTGAGTGAAGTCATAAGTTTGGCAACTATTTCCTAGTAGAAGAGTGAGAATTTTCCTTTCTTTTGTGTAAACTCTGAATTGAAAACTATTATGACATTGAAGCTTGAAGCTGATGATGACTCCATAGTCCTTAATTACAGGTATATTATTGATTGTCACACCACCACTTTAAGAGAGCTTGAGGACAGAAGAGGAAAGAATATCTGGTTCTGAGATCAAGATGGTCAGTCAGGGACTTCCCTGGTGGTCCAGGGGTTAAGAATGTGCCTTGCAATGCAGGGGATGCAGGTTCAATCCATGGTGGGGGAATTAAGATCCCACATGCCAAGAAGCAGCTATGCCTGGGCACCACAACTAGAGACCCCATGTGCCACAACTAGAGTCTGTGTACACAAAGGAAGATCCCGCAGGACACACGAAGATCCTTCATGCCGCAACTAAGACCCGACACAGCCAAATAAATAAACAAATATTTTAAAGACTACTAATCAATATATCCTCAGATTGATAGGAAATGGTTTTAGCAAATGATACACCATCATTATCCAGCTTTCTCATAAGACTTTTCACCACTGAACTGCATATAGGTCTCTGGTGTCCAGGAACTTGACACCTGAAAGGTTACAGGCCTCATTCTCCACACACAAAGGTTTAGTATTAAAAAACATCATGGCAATAAGGGCAGCAGCAGGAAACAAATGCAATTAGTAAAGGAAGCAGGTAAAACATTTAAATCCATAACTTTTATACATTAGCTCAATGATTCATTTCAAATTTAGCTCTTCATCTGTCTCCAGGTGTCCTCTATCTCATATCTAGATCTACTTTTTTTTTAATAGAATTATGTGTCATTGGAACAGCTGAGAAAATAAGATTTCACCCTCCCAAAGTGTTTGCAACATCAAGGAGCATAATACAATGTTATTTTTATACAGAAAGTTCTATCCTTTTTACTTCCAAGAGCAGTTTTTAGATTCTCAGCACATTATTACTATTTTGGGTCTTGCATAAAACCTATTATTTGAGGGACTTTCCCTGGACTGCCAAAATAATTTTTAAGAGCATTTTGAGATCACAGTCACTATTATCACTTCACAGAAAGAATGTAATGCTTGTGATTTCCTTGAGAATTACTGTTCTGTAAATGACCAGATTCTATGGAGTCTGATCATCAATTATTTATTAAAATATTATATTTTTCCAATTTATTCTTCTGCTAACTAGAACTTGGTAACTTTTCTTAGATAGGCTAGATAACACTGAAATTAAGTATATACTAAAACAAAATTATGTGTCTCTAAACTACTAAAAATATCAGGTAACTGTTGTATATCTCCAAAGGGGCACAGAAATCTTTACAAATATTCAGAATCCTGAAGATTTCTATTATGTGTAGATTATTGAATTATAAGTATTTTGAAACTCTAATTCTTAGTTTACATCTCATTATATATTTTCAGCCTCCACTTTCTTGAAATTCATTGAGGCAACTTCTGTCTCCTGCTTTCCAACTTTTAAGGCTTCATAATATCATGAGAGTGCTCACATCTTCTCCAGAGATCACTATATAATGAGTATTATCAAAATATATATTTTGATAAAATATTTATATTTTGAAAAATTATTAATCGATAGTAACTGGATTTAGAAAAGGCAGAGGAACCAGAGATCAAATTGCCAACATCTGTTGGATCACAGAAAAGCAGGAAAATTCCAGAAAAACATCTACTTCTGCTTTACTCACTAAGACAAAGCCTTTGACTGTGTGGATCACAACAAAACGTGGAAAATTCTTAAAGAGATGGGATAACCATACCACCTTACCTGCCTCCTGGGAAATCTGTATGCAGGTCAAGAAGCAACAGTTAGAACCAGATATGGAACAACAGACTGGTTCAAAATTGGGAAAGGACTATGTCAAGGCTGTATATTGTCACCCTGCTATTTAACTTACATGCAGAGTACATCATGTGAATTGCCAAACTGAATGAAGCACAAGCTGGAATCAAGATTGCTGGGAGAAATATCAATAACCTCAGATATGCAGATTATACCACCCTTGTGGCAGAAAGTGAAAAAGAACTAAAGAGCCTCTTGATGAAAGTGAAAGAGGAGAGTGAAAAAGTTGGCTTAAAACTCAACATTCAAAGAACAAAGATATGGCATCGGGTCCCACCACTTCATGGCAAATAGATGGGGAAACAATGGAAACAGTGAAAGACTTTATTTTCTTGCGCTCCAAAATCACTGCAGATGGTGATTGCAGCCATGAAATTAAAAGACGCTTGCTTTTTGGAAGGAAAGCTATGACCAACCTAGACAGCATATTAAAAAGCAGAGATGTTACTTTGCCGACAAATGTCTGTTTAGTCAAAGCTATGGTTTTTCCAGTAGTCATGTACGGATGTGAGAGTTGGACCATAAAGAAAGCTGAGCTCTAAAGAACTGATGCTTTTGAACTGTGGTTTGGAGAAGACTCTTGAGAGTCCCTTGGACTGCAAGGAGATCCAACCAGCCAATCCTAAAGGAAATCAGTCCTGAATATTCATTGGAAGGACAGATGCTGAGGCTGAAGCTCCAATACTTTGGCCACCTGATGTGAAGAACTGACTCATTGGAAAAGATCCTGATGCTGGGAAAGATTGAAGGCAGGAGCAGAAGAGGACAACAGAGGATGAGATGGTTGAATGGTATCACTGACTCAACGGACATGAGTTTGAGTACACTCAGGGAGTTGGAGATTGATAGGGAAGCCTCATGTGTTGCAGTCCATGTGGTCACAAAGAGACAGACACGACTGAACGACTAAACTGAACTGAAAAAATTTGTGTAAAATTTCTCTTCCATTCTAGAAGTGGTGAAGGGCAGCCACAGTGTGCCAAATGAGTGTATGTCTCAGTTTAGCTTCCAAGTAACATTTGACCATTTTTTTAAGCTACTTTTTTAGATTCTGGCATTACCCAACACCTCCTGTTTATAATCTCAGATTGGCCACTGGCAGCAAAAACAAGGAGATTATTTAAATCTCTTATAAAAGTATAATAAAAGTATTTCCATTTTAGAAGAAAAATGTAAAGTGGATCTATATACCAACCATGCTCTTCCTATTTAATTAGAAAGTTTTGAGAAAGAGAGAGATACTTTGGGATTATATCAAGAGTCATGAGAACAGAATAAAATTTCAAATATGATTATTTTCTTTATGAACATCTTTTGAGAAAAAGTGCCACAGATCCTTTCATTAGTATTTTTTAAGTACTATCTATGGTGCTATAAAAATATTACCGCACATATTACTTATAATAGAAAGTTGTAATAACTTTAGGATAACTTTCATATTGAGTTTCCCTGGTGGCTCCAACGGTAAAGAATCTGCTCAAGATGCAGGAGACACAGGTTTGATCCCTATGTTGGGAAGATCCCCTGGAGAAGAAAATGGCTACCCACTTTAGTATTCTTGGCTGAGAAATCCTAAGGACACAGGAAGCCTGGCGCAGTCCTTAGGGTCACAAAACAGCTGGACAGGACTTAGCAACTACACAACAACAACAGTTGATGAGCAATGCTGTGACAGTTTCAGATGGACATCAGAGGGACTCAGTCATACACATACATGTATCCATTCTCCCCTAACCTCTCCTGGCATCCAGGCTGCCACACAACACTGAACAGAGTTCCTTGTTGGTTACCTGTTTTAAATATAGCTCTGTGTACATATCGATCCCAAACTCTCTAACTAGCCCCTCCCTCCATCCTTCCTGGCAACTATACATTTGTTCTCTAAGTCTGAAATATATGCTTTATATATTGTCAATCTGAGCACATCCCCCTAGATCTGTGCAGTAGGAAGGGTCATGAGAGATGGCAGGGAAGGGGAGGTAAGAGAGAATATTCTTTTTAAGATTCTTTTTAAAGATTTTTTTTAACCTCTTTCATTTTTTAAATATTATTTTAGTATAACACTCTCTACATAGCTCATTTCTTCATAAATATGTTAAAAAATCCATGCACTCTACATCTCAAGTTATTGTTTTACTAAAGCCTTACTTTGGATTTCATAGATGCCGTGTGCATAGCTTTGTAGAAGCAATTTCAACCGCAGCATATACTTTAAAAGTTATAGCTTTTTTTTTTTTTAAAGGAGATTGCATGGGATGCAAAAGAAAAATATGTTCTCTAAAAATATTATTATCCCATCTGTGTCTGTAGAGAGTAAGGTGATTTAATTTTGGAATGTATCTTTAGAGAATAGGTAATATCTTTTTTTAAAAAGCTAACTTTTGCTGTATACTACATTTGTTTCCACTTCTAATATGTACTCAACTGGCATCTCTTCCTTTTCCTTCTCATCAAGTATTTATTAATAATCATTTCTTGCATGAAAATATGAAAAATAAGATCCAGTCTTTAATTTGCCGTGGTTAACATCCAGTTATAAAGACAGTACATTCACAATCAAGGTAAGTAATAATTTAAGGTAGCACATCTTAAAAGCAATATAATGTATATGGCAACCTTGTGGACTGAGGCCGCCCCTTCTATCTTGCGCTCCAGGTAGACACTGATGATCAGTCATGATACTTTCCTGCTGTGTATGGACACAGGGAAGAGTGAAGCTTCCATAGTACTGATCTCTAGGTTGGAGTTACTTATGAATTAGCATTTTCATTCAAGATGCAACCTACTTGTTATTCCTTTTCTATGGGATGGCACAGTGATGCAGTACAAATTCCATGGGAAAAATAAGTTTTGCACTTGTACTCAAGATATTAATAAGACATAAATTAATAGGTTAAGGGAACAGGACATTCTAGACAAGAAAACAGGTAGGAACAAAAATCACAGGTATTCTCACTTGTGATACATAGTGTAATAGTCAGGAGACAAGTTAGACTGGTAGCATGACAAGGTTTCAAGGATTAGAGGATGCCTGGCTAAAGACAGAGAATTTCAGCTAGTTGCCATATATTGTCCTTAGACAAAGTTCTGTGCCAGAGATATAGTTTTGGGAATCATCAATAAAAAATAATAATCAATAAGAATAGATGACACCACACAAGGAGATGTGCAGAGTACAAGAGTATCAGCCTTCGAGGGACAAGAGAGACCCTGTGAAGGATCAGCAACCAGGAGATTAGCAGTCACAGTCGAGAGGCTTCCAGAAGGCGGCAGTGGTCAGTGGTATCCAGTGATGCTCAGAGCCGCTGCTGATGAGAACTGAGAAGAATTGTGGAATTTTACAGTAAAGCAAGCAGTACAATTTTGGTGGGAAAGTGGACAGAGCAAGTATGGTGGGATAATGGCCCTGGAGGTGAAGGTAAAGAACAGAAGTCAAACTTTAGAAGAAACGGAAAAGTGGAAATTTAGACAATTCTTTTAAGGAGGAAGGATATAGGATGGTTACTAGGAGACAAGGGCTTTACTTGTCTGCTTCCTTGTTGATAAACATGAAAGAAGCTTTAGCATCTATAAATGATGGAAAGGAGCCAGTAAGGAAGAGGATGAAAATATGGGGTAATGAATAATTGATAGGACCCTGAGCAGGTGGGAGGCATTGAAATCTCACACAAAGTTGTATAGATAAATAGGAATGGGAAGAATAAATGCATAGAGTCTTTAACTCTTATAAATGCAAAGGTTATGTAATGCTTTGCAATTTCTCCAATTTGGATCTCTGCCACATGTCTTTCTGGAATTTTAGACCTACATGCACAACTCTCTATTGCACATATATACTTGATTATCACAGAAATGCATAAAATTCAATGTGCAAAACATTGAATTATTGATCTTCCTTTCCTGTGAATCAAATCTTTACAACTAAGTGCCACACACAGTTGTTCAAGGTCAGAATCAGTCTGCATTAGATTTAATTCTTCAGTCTTCTTCCCTGAAAGCACACCTAGTCAATTACCAGATTCTGTTGCCTCTACTTCTTGAGTATCTCTGTACTTTTTCTATTTTTCTCCTTCTTCACTGTTGGTCACTTAGTTTCACCCTGTATCATCTGTTTTCTCAATGACTGCAACAATGATGGTGACCTTCCTGATTCTAGTTTTACCAAAATTGTCCCTTCTCCAGTCCACTCTCTGGTTCAAGGATCCCTTCACAGGACAGTGGATCCCAGCATCAGCAGGGAAAATGAACAGCAAGTGACTCATCAGAAATACATTTGTCTCATTTCACTCTGTATAATAGTCTCTAGGTTCCTCCATCTACATTACCATATGTAAAATAGACAGCCAATGGGAATTGGGAATTTGCTCTATGGCTCAGGAAACTCAAACAGGGGCTCTGTATCAACCTAGAGGGGTGGGATGGGGAGGGAGATGGGAGGGAGATTCAGAAGGGAGGGGATATATGTATACCTGTGGCTGATTCATGTTGAGATTTGACGGAAAACAACAAAATTCTGCAAAGCAACTATCCCTCAATTAAAAAATAAATGAATTTATATAAAAAAGTATATGATCCAATGACAAATATTTCTTTAAAATTCTTGAAATCAAAGCACATGGTTTGATTTTCTCTTATCCTTCAATGAAAAAATAAAATTAAAAAAAAGTTTGTTTTTGAAAGTGCTATTGTACAGTTAACCACAGCAATGGCTCCCCTGCTCCTAAAATGGTTTATGAGATCTTTCACAACCATTGCCCATCTTTACTTCTTTTGTCTTATCTCTTAAATCTCCAGTGACCGTCTGGGATGCATGCTTTACCATACTTATCTAGCCAATCACTGTATGTTATTTACTGCTGTGTATCTTGGAAACGATTTAATCTGGTAAATCTTCTCTACATCCAACAGTCTGTTTACATGGCTCTCTTATGAGCTTCTTTCTTTTAAACTTTTTAGTTTATATTGGAGTCCAGTTGATTAACGGAGTTTCTTGGCAGCTCAGCTGGTAAAGAACCCACCTGCCAATGCAGAAGACGCAAGAGATGCAAGTTCAATCCCTGGGTCAGGATGATCCCCGGGAGAAGGAAATGGCAACCCACTCCACTATTCTTGCCTGGAAAATACCATAGACAGAGGAGCCTGGCAGGCTACAGTCCATGGCAGGCTACAGCCCACACAACCAGTGCTCATGGGTATACACACACACAGACACACACACAGTTGATTAACAACGGTTTGTTAGTTTCAGGTGTATAGCAAAGTGATTCCATTATGCATATACATGTATCTGTTCTTTTTCAAATTATTTTCCCAATTAGGCTATTATATAACATTGAGCAGAGTTCTCTGTGCTATATAGTATGTCCTTGTTGGTTATCCATTTTAAACATAGCAGTGTGCACATGTCAATCTTATGGTCTTCTTAACCTTCTCCCATATGTGTGTTTATCTTTTACAAGCTGGTTTCTGGTTTTCTTAATTGTTTCTCCAGTGAACTCTAAGAACTTGAGGACAAGAACTGCCATTCATTATTATACATACATGCTTAGTACACTTCCTGGTACATATTTATCCCATAAATATATATATTTAATTAAATTGAATCTGATAGTAACGTGTAGGATAAATTAGAGGAAAGGGTGGGGAAGAAATGGAATGTCAGGCTGTCAGGAAGCCATAAATGCTTCCTGTCTATCTCTGTATTTACATATGCAAGTCTAATTATAAGTATACCAGAAAAAATTAAACTTTACTAAATGAAGTTGCTGGTGCTATTATTTAGCAGGTTTTTCTTCCCTGGAGTTTTTGAATCTTGACTACAGTGATCAGGTATGGTCCATCTGTTTGAGAAATCTAACAATACATGAATGAGTTTTATCTCAGAATCCTGTTAAGATAATAAAAGAATCCTATTAAGAAAGAGACACATGCACCCAAATGTTCATCACAGCACTGTTTATAATAGCCAGGACATCGAAGCAACCTAGATGCCCATCAGCAGACGAATGGATAAGGAAGCTGTGGTACATATACACCATGGAATATTACTCAGCCATTAAAAAGAATTCATTTGAATCAGTTCTAATGAGATGGATGAAACTGGAGCCCATTATACAGAGTGAAGTAAGCCAGAAAGATAAAGACCATTACAGTATACTAACACATATATATAGAATTTAGAAAGATGGTAACGATAACCCTATATGCAAAACAGAAAAAGAGACACAGATGTATAGAACAGACTTTTGGACTCTGTGGGAGAAGGCGATGGTGGGATGTTTCAAGAGAACAGCATCGAAACATGTATATTATCTAGGGTGAAACAGATCACCAGCCCAGGTTGGATGCATGAGACGAGTGCTCGGACCTGGTGCACTGGGAAGACCCAGAGGGATCGGGTGGAGAGGGAGGTGGGAGGGGAGATTGGGATGGGGAATACATGTAAATCCATGGCTGATTCATGTCAATGTATGACAAAAACCACTACAATATTGTGAAGTAATTAGCCTCCAACTAATAAAAAAAAAAAAAAAAAAAAAGATGAGAAGGAACTGAAACTCAAGAGTTGAGAACCACAGTATTTTGCCTACAGTTGGCCAGTTGATGCAAAGAGCTGACTCACTGGAAAGACCCTGATGCTGGGAATGATTGAGGGCAGGAGAAGGGGTAACAGAGGATGAGATGGCTGGATGGCATCACCGACTCAATGGACATGAGTTTGAGCAAACTCTGGGAGGTAGTGAAGGACTGGGAAGCCAGGTGTGCTGCAATTCACGGGGTCACAAAGAGTTGGACATGACTCAGAGACTAAACAACAACAACAAAAAGACCTAAGCATGCTTATTTACAATGTAATACAAATAATATACTATTTATTTCTGATACAAATTTCAAATTCCTCTCTTTCCAGAACCAATGATAACATTCGGATATGTATGGTCTAAAGAATGCTTTTTTCTCACCACTTTTCCTTCCCTGGCAAATTCTACTGATCTTTTCCTCTGTTACTCAATATTCACTTTCCATATGGTCTCTGCTAGAATCTCCCTTTCTTGATTTAGGTCCATTTTCACTCTTTACAGAAAATTCTTACTCTTTGCCTACTAGGGTTCAGTAAGTTCGTTTTAAATACTGAGTTTTAATCAATGGGGGCTTTTAAGGAGGTATCATCTCTCAATTACGCTCTGTAAAATGCCAGCGCTAATTACTTATTATCTTGAAATGGTGTCTTTTTCTGCTGACATGATTTTCTAGCATGTTGGGTTTTGCTCCTGGGCCCTTGATTGCTCAGAGGAGAAAGGGTTTTATCTTACACATGTTTTTGCAGGAAGATTAATATTCTGAGAGGAGTCTGAGCTGCAAACAGTTTCCTCATGGTCAGAAATAAGAACTTCTTGCTATATCCTGTTTAACTCCCTTAACTATCTCCTTTCCTTATTCTCCACCTAGCAGTTTGTAAATATCACTGTTTAATTTCAGCAGTGTGGTATCAATTCCACAAGCACAACCCTTGCCTGATTATTTACCTTTTTAAAATTAATTTTCATTGGGGTACAGTTGCTTTACAATGTTGTATTCATTTCCTGCAGTACAATGAAGTGAATCAGCTATAATGTATACATATATCCATTGTTTTTCAGATTTTCTTCCCATTTAGGTCTGACCGCTTACCTTTATGAATAACCCATATGGATATATGGGAACAATAATGCAAGAAGGGAGCAATTTTCAAAAAATGAAATGAATTTAGTTGGAAAAAAGGAAATTGTAATAAAGTATGTTGAAGACATAACATTTTCTACATAATATTTGGATGAAATCTCTATAAATATGAGTATACAACAGAAAGAGATTCCCCCAAACCTTCCCTTGTTATTTTCTTGTCTTTCTGGTGACTCTGCCACTTAGAAAAAAGGGCATGGATAGAGAGTTAATATTTCTTGATTACCTTTTATGTGAAAGACAGTTGTACAAATTAGACACCTCATTTTTAACTTTAACAAAAATTCCATTACATTTAGTATCCATATTTTACAGGGAAGAAAAAAAAGGTCAGAGAGGTTAAGTAATACTTTTCAAAGGTACATAATGAATATTTATTTATTAAAATTTACTATCCTAGCATGGTCAGTGACAAGCACAATCTCTGGCCTCCCAGAGAAAATAAATGAGCAGACGGAGAGAAAGAAAGCTGTTTTCCTGGGAGATACAGCTGTGTATAAAGAAGTTTCCTGCTGCTGCTAAATTGCTTCAGTTGTGTCTGACTCTTTGTGATCCCATGGACCGTAGCCCACCAAGCTACTCTGTCCATGGGATTTCCCAGGCAAGAATACTGGAGTGGGTTGTTATGCCCTTCTCCAGGGGATCTTCCCAGCCTAGGGATCAAACCCACGTCTCTTATGTCCCCTGCACTGGCAGGCAGGTTCTTTACCACTAGCACCACCTGGGAAGCCAATAAAGAAGTTTATAGTATTAGTAAAAAATGAGCAAAAGAAAAAAAAAACCATAAAATAGTGTTTGGGGTCCTGGAGAACTTAGAGAATATATCTGGAATAGTTGGATAAGCCCAAGGCAGGAGTAGTGTGATTACAGTATCCTGGACTAACTGTTGTAGAGGTGGGTGACATGATGAAGACCAACCAGGCTAAGCCCATGGCAGGGGCGTCTAATGGCTTGGTGAATATTAGAGAGCTGAGAGTTGAATTCAGATCTATCTTATCTCAAGCCTCCTCTTCTCACTATATCACATCAAATCCACATATTAAATGACAGATATTTGAGAGCAGAGCTCAGCATCATAGACATTAAGATACTCCAAAAGTTTTTTTTTTTAATCGTTTCGCAACTATTTGGAAGCATAACAGGGACCAAATTATAAGGTCTTAAACGTGGAACTTTAGCATCCCATTCTTCATTTTATGTCTCCTTCTCAGTCTTCTTCCTACCTCCTCTCTTTTGCTTTACCACCTCAGTGTCCCAGGATCTCATATACCAGATAGGATCTAGACAGAAATTAGAAATTTAAGTTATTTCCAAGGCAAGCTATTCCAGTTTCTTACTAGAACAAAGCTGCATTGTCTTATCATTTTAAGAGATGCATTCCAGTGTACCTAAAGAAATGTGTTAGTGAGGGAACTAGAAGACATTTTCTGGGTCACCCAAAGCCATCATTTCAAAAGTTCAGACAGAGGAAAGAGGAGTACTGGGCTAGAGATAAAGAGAATATGAGTGTTGTTACACAAGCCTTTAAATTTCCCTCAAATTTTAATGTTGAGGCAGAAGTCTTATTTGCTTCTGCTGAAACCAGAAACTTGTGCTAATAGAGAAGTCCGGAGTCAGGGACAGTGCTGGAGAAATGACTTCAGCCTTGGAGACTGACAAAAGATACACATATTGGCATCTTCTTCTTCTTTACATTTATGTTTGCATGTACTTGGCTTATTTTGTGTATGGGTATGGGGAAATTAGAAGAGGTGAGATACAGGATCCAGATGTTCTCTGTTGGACTATTTGTTCAAATTTGGCTTTGATTAGTAATTACAAAATGACCTCAATAACTGATCCTGGGCTTCATGTCAACTGATGGTCACGTCAGTCCATTTCCTGGTGGGCAGGGAGCCAGGTCCCTACAATCACCACCACGATTACCAAAGCTTCAGTTGTTCTGAGGAGCAGTGTTGATTAAACTTGTCAGATCTACACTGAGTTTTCAAATCAGTTAACCTACCTATTGTTGGGAATGCTTGGTTGATAATTGTTTACACAGCATTTATTTCTAAGGTATAAGAAGGATTTGAATTTTTAGTAATTATCTGTTTAACACTCTTTTGTGCTTAATTTTTATTAAAAGGAACAATTTTGAGACAGCTATGTAATCAATCATAATTGCATGGCTCTCACTACTGGGTACAGTATATATCAGTCATATTTCCATTATCATAGTTTGTAACTAGGAACAAATTTACACTGCCACAGATAGAAGGTGATTATCATTTCAACATTCCTAGCAACGTAGTCAGAAGTGTTAATAAAAATGTGGTTATGAGGACAAATAACTCCTGGAAATGCTGGCTTTTAGAAAAAACTTCTCAACTCTGAAACTTTTTAAAGGCTTTAACATGCTAATACAAGCCTGGGGTTCCTAAGAGGGCAGTAAGAGATGCTGAGTTTTCCAAACCCGTCTGATTATAGAAATCCTTTTTAACAGAACGTCTTATCAGACCACCAAAGTGAAAACACTTTGGAGAGGGCCGAATTAAACATCCAGTCAGCCAACTTCAAGTCACTTCAAGAGTGCTGGCCGACCGCCACCTGCCTTAGTTGCTTGGAAAACATTATTAAAATCTTTCAGTTCCTAAAATGTGTTTTGAGTAAACTCCGGGAGTTGGCGATGGACAGGGAGGCCTGGCCTGCTGCAGTCTAGGGGGTCACAGAGTCAGAGATGACTGAGCGACTGAACTGAAAATGTTTCATTTCTCTGAATATACCCGAGATCCAGGTTCTTGGCAAAATCATCAAATTGGCCACATTTGCCTTTGGTATGGTCTCACCACTGAGGACACCACTGTTTATCATACTTTTTCTCTTAGATTCCTTGCTTGTGATAGCTTGTCTCTTGACATCACATGTTCTTATTCCGACTTTAGAACGTCCAGCGTCACCCACGGACACCCTTTCCTGCTATTTCTTCCCATTGGGGTACACCACTCAGGACGTAAATGCCCACTTTCCCCATCATCACCGCCGGCTTCTGCTGCATTTTCCATGGCAGCTCAGCTGTTACCTGCCAGGTGTCAGAGAATCTGTGCTATGGTGACACGCTCATGACTGATAAATAGCTTAGAGGTGCCCGTGGTGGAGAGAAGCAAAGAACACTTGTATCTATACTTTCATAAAAACGAATGTTTTAAATTAATTAATTATTTACATTGGAGCACAGCTGCTGGTTGCTTCAAGGGCAGGAGGAGAGGGGGGTGACAGAGGACGAGATGGTTGGATGGCATCATTGACTGAATGGACATGAGTGTGAACAAACTCTGGGAGACAGCAAAGGACAGGGAAGCCTGAAGTCTATGGGACTGAAAAGAGTCAGACACGACTTATCAACTGAGCAACAACTAATAGTTGCTTTACAGTTCTGTGTTAGTTTCTACGGGCTTCCCTGGTGTCTCAGATGGAAAAGAATCTGCCTGTGATGCAGGAGACCGGAATTCTATCCCTGGGTCATGAAGAACCTCTGGAAAAGGGAATAGCTACCCACTCCAGTATATCCTTGCCTAGGAAATCCCATGGACGGAAGGGCCTGGAGGACTAGAGTCCACGGGGTCACAAAAGAGTCAAACATGACCAACACTTTCCACAGCAGAGTGAATCGGCTACACATACACACACATCCCCTCTTTTTTGGATTTCCTTCCCATTTAGGTCACGAATTTCACACACTTTAGCAGGATGTCAGGTATTTTTGGTCACTGAGATCTGAAGACACCCCTGAATAAGTATCACAAAAATGTGTGATCTGAAAGATGGCAGAAATCTATTTTTTTAAAAATATCTTATTTTATAAGTTTAAGACAAACTAGGATTATAATCAAATAACTTAAAAAGTTTGTTGCATTAAGTACTGAAATATCTATGAGAATCTAACTGTAAGGAATGTTCTAGAAAGCCAAGAAGTACCTGAAGAATATAAAATATACAGGAAAATACTGTATTTTGCTGAAAGTGCTTAATTTCAGAAAGTGTTTTAAAAGTTAGGATAAAATAAAAATAAGAAAATTCTTAAGTATTCAGATTGCATATATAATCGTCAAACAAAATTAAGTTGAATATGCAAATATTTTTATGCTGAAACATCCATCAAGCTATAAACCAACACCTCAAGATGACTTTTTAGTTGACTTCAGAGTTCTAATTTTACTGTCTAGCTAGAAGATATCCCAAACAAAATTACATCCTGTATGTCTTTTGATTTAATAATGACATGAAATGTAGTAATGGATTCAGTAGTACCAGAATATTTAGTGTCTGGTACAATATTACCTTTTTATCACTCTGGCCTTAAACATTCATCCAGGAAAACATATCAGGAGATAGTTATAAATCCTCTAAAAATAATGCCCCTAAATTTCTCTCACTGGAAAAACCCTTATTTTCTGATGTGTTGCTTTGCTTCATTTTGCTTAACAAACAAATGAGTGCAAGATTACTCTGTCTCTTTTATTCCATGTATGTATTTTTTATAAAGAAAATGAACTAAGAAATGAGCTCACTAAATACAGAAATATAAGAAAGACTCATATTTATATTGTTTATAAGTAAAACAACTTCTGTAACTAATAAGTTAATATGAATAGGTTTGCTCACCTCAAATATTATCATATTTAATGAATGTTAGTCCTTTTGTAATTATCTGGAGTCGCCTAGTAAAGTGGTTTATTTCAAGAGTTTTTACATTTCTGTTGTTCATGTTTTGAGCTGAGATTTTTAGGGACGTTAGCAAGTGGGAATATGTGTGCTGTGTTCTCAGTCGCTAAGTCATGTCCCACTCTTCTGCGACCCCATGGATTGTAGCCCACCAGGCTCCTCTGCTCATGGGATTCTCCAGGCAAGAATACTGGAGTGGGTGGCCATTTCCTTCTCCAGGGGATCTTCCCAACCCAAGAATCGAACCCATGTCCTCTGCGTCTCTTGCATTGGCAGGTGGATTCTTTACCACTGAGCCACTTGGGAAGTCAGCGAGTGGGAGAGCAGCTATCTGTTATTCCCCAAAACATCAGTGAATTTCTACTCAGCATTTTAACTTTAGAGAAGCATGCTACTATTATACGGGCATCTTAAAGCACTGTTAGCATGATACCAAATGCCATGCTTGCTGGAATAAATGTTTTACTTTGAAGTCTCCTCCCATAGTGCTTAAAAATTCTGTGTTTACATTCTAATAAAAGTGAGTGGATCTTTCAGCGGGAATTTCAGACTTCAGCAGGGTAGGAGATATTTTTGATCACTGAGGTTGGAAGATGCCCTCAATAAATGTCACAAAAAATGCCTGGTCTGAAGAATGACAGAATTCAGAAACTTGGTATGTGCTGCCCCATTAGTGGTTAAATTTTCCAGTTTTCCTTTCTGTTGAATGTAGTCATGTGACAAACATTCTGGTCAATGGAAAGAAAGTAGACATGATCAGTTCAATATTTTTAGTTTTTTTTTTATAATGAAAGGATGCTGTCTTCTCTTTCTTTTTTTGATGACTGGAATGTGGAACTGCCTTCCTGGACTGTATGGGCAATGGCAAAGCCATAGACATCAGAACAGTAAGATGGAAGGACGCTTAGCCCCACATGATCCCATGGAACAGAATCACCACCTCATCAGCTCAGATTTTATGCATGAGAGACATAAACTTTTATCTTTTAAAAGACATTATCATTTTGTGTCTCATTTACAGCAGCTAAGCTCGTATCATAACTGAAATGGTTACTGAGCAGAAGAGGCATTTTTAATGAGCCAATTATTTGTTATGAGGCCTTGTACACAGGGCTCATTTTTGTACAGTTGTTAATATGCTATCAATCTGAGAGCTCCCTGTATAGGGGAAATATGGTTTGGAATGAACTGTTTTTTTATCTTTCATATTAATTGAAAAATATTTATTGTGTGTCTTTTCATATGAAGTAAAATGATGAAGGGTCTTCGTAATATCTCCCTAGTCTCCAGCATCTCAAAATTTTATACTTTTTGACATTGTCTTCACGTTCATTTATTACACTTCTTTCAGATTCTAACATTTAGGACAAAAGGTGTGCTCATGCTGGTACCCCTTCTGTCTTATTCTTTTATGTTTACAGTGACTTCTGTCTGGTTTGAAAAGTAGTAGGGAGAATTTATTAGACTTTTCTCTCTCAGAACAGAACAAGGAGTAATCAAACATGACTATTTGGGCAGGATTATTGTGAGATGAGTATCCACCATCACACGGCCAACAATTTGCTGGAAGACTTAACTTAGCAAATAAAAATTGAATTTTTGGAGACTCATAGCAGTCACATATTGGACAATCTTTTTAATAATCTTAAAGCCTAGAAGTTTCTTAGTTCAATAGTTTTTCTGGAAATGAAAGCAATATTTTTTTTGCTAATTTAAATATATTAAACCAGTTAGAAATGTGTTTGACAGCTTGATGTTTCTTTTGCTTTGCAAGGTTAAACTCTATGGTTTATATAGATTTGTGCTACACCTTGGAAATGGACTCAGTCATTGAGAATATGTTTTATTTTGGTTCATTAAAATAATATTCTTTCTTTAGCTGTAAATGTGAGATTTTTATAAATAGATAAAAACTGGATAAATACATTTTGGAGGCTTATTTTTTTTTCTTAAATCTGAAGATAATTAGTGGTGTTAAAAACTCATACAACTTTTCAGGGAGAAAAAAGGATAAGTTCTGAAAAACAGGTTTATAATTGGCATTACATCTCAAAATGAAGGACTTAATTTATTTAGTAGTGAACTTTATTTTAAATATATCTGATATTTCAGATATACTCTTATTTTATGGAAGGATGTTCTAATGTTTCACTATTCCACAGTAATTTGTAATAATTTCCTTTGAGGTTGTATTCCTTTGCAAGTAAATCCAGGCTTTTGTTACAAGACCACATCCCCCCCTCCCTTTTTGTCTGTGCTATATTTAGTTTTACAGATTCCCCTTTGCTATGACTGATCAATCAGTAATCCATGACATTTAGAGCTGACAAAGAATTCTAAATCCATAACATTTTAAAATAAGTACTTTATTGGAACTTAACACAACTTAAAGAAATCTATAGGCAGAAATAGATATGCTTCAAGAATAAAGATTCTTCTTTTGATTTTACAGACTCTTGAATCATTTTATTGTGGTTATTTAGACTCAATATAATCCAAGCATTTTAAGCAGTTTAAGAAGACATTCTGATACTGCCCAGAAAAATGCTGTGGTTGCTGCTTTTGTTTGGTCCCAAGTCATGTCTGACTTTTTTTGCGACCCCTTGGACTGCAGCTTGCCAGGTTCCTCTGTCCACGGAATTTCCCATGCAATACTGGAATGGTTGCCATTTCCTACTCCAGGGGATCTTCCTGACCCAAGGATCGAACCAGCGTCCTCTGCATTGGCTGATGGATTCTTTACCACTAAGCCACTAGAGAAGCCAATGCAGATATGTAAATACAAAACAGGTTTTCTAGTTTCTTCTGGTTTGAAAGTTGTATTAGTCATTTTATCCTCTTTTTTTTCACCAAGGTATTCAGTTCAGTTCAGTTGCTCAATTGTGTCTGACTCTTTGTGACCCCATGGACTGCAGAATGCCAGGCTTCCCTGCCCATCACCAACTCCTGCTCGAACTCAGGTCCACTGAGTCGGTGATGGCACCCTACCATCTCATCCTCTGTTGTCCCCTTCTCCTCCTGCCTTCAATCTTTCTCAGCATCAGAGTCTTTTCCAGTGAGTCAGTTCTTTGTATCAGGTAGCCTCAATATTGGAGTTTCAGCTTCAGCCTCAGTCCTTCCAGTGAATATTCAGGACTGATTTGCTTTATAATTGACTGGTTTGAATTCCTTACAGTCCAAGGGACTCTCAAGAGATTTCTCCAACACCGTAGTTCAAAAGCATCAATTCTTCAGTGCACAGCTTTCTTTATGGTCCAACTCTCACATCCATACATGACTACTGGAAAAACCATAGCTTTGACTAAATGGACCTTTGTCAGCAAAGTAATGTCTATGCTTTTTAATATACTGTCTAGGTTGATCATAGCTTTTCTTCCAAGGAGCAAGCATCTTTTAATTTCATGGCTGCAATCACCATCTGCAGTAATTTTGGAGCCCCCCAAAATAAAGTCAACCACTGTTTCCCCATCTATTTGCCATGAAGTGATGGGACTGGATGCCATGATCTTCACTTTCTGAATGTTGAGTTCTAAGCTAACTTCTTCACTCTCCTCTTTCATTTTCATCAAGAGGCTCTTTAGTAACCTTTAAAGAACTAAAGTAGTAGTGTGTGTATGTTAATCCTAAACTCCTAAACTCCTAATTTACCCCCCTCCCCGCCTTCTCCTTTGGTAAGTATAAGTGTATTTTCTGTGCCTGTGAATCTCTTTCTGTTCTGCAAAAATGAGACATGGAAGCAACCTAAATGTTCATCAACATTTGAATGGCTAAAGAAGATGTGGTATAGATATACAATGGGATATTATTCAGCCATAAAAAAAATGAAATAGTGCTATTTGTAGCAACATGGATGGATTGTAACATACTAAGTGAAATAATTCAGAGTATGTGTAATCTAAAAAAGAGATACAAATGAACTTTCATTTTTGATAGAAACATTTAACGTGAGATCTACCCATTCAACAAATTTTGAAGAGCACGATACTGTATGGTTGCCTAAAGGCATTATGTTGTACAGTAGATCTCTAAAATTCATTCCTCTTGCATAACTGAAATTTTATAGCTATTAAACAACCACTCTTCTTTTCCCCTCCCCCATAGCCACCAGCAATCAACATTCATGTCTCTGCTTCTGTGAATTTGACTATTTTAGATTCTTCACATAAGTGAAATCATGCAGTATTTGTTCTATGCCTAGCTTATTTCAATGAGCATGGACTTCCCAGGTAAAGAACCGTCCTATCAGTGCAGGAGACATAAGAGATGCTGGTTCGATCCCTGCATTGGGAAGATCCCCTGGAGGAAGGCATGGCTAACCCACTCCAGTATTCTTTCCTGGAGAATCCTATGGACAGAGAAACATGGCAGGTTACAGTTCATGGGGTTGCAAAGAGTCGGACATAACTGAAGTGACTTAGCACACTGTCAGTCCTACAGGTTCATCCATATTGTAGAAGATGATAGGATTTCTGTCTTTCTTAAGACTGCATAATAATCCTGTTTTGAACATCATCATTACCACTATAATCACCACCACTGTCATCATCACCATCACCACTTCAGCTAACATTTATTGGACTTGGACTATGACCCAGATACTGTTATAGAGCTTAATTTACAAAGACTCTTCAGATCCATCTGAGATTTTGTAATCTTTAATCCTTAAAGTGACCTACTTCTTACCTGTCTTTCCCAAACTTCTTTTGTTAGAGAAACTCTACTGTTCCAGAAATAAACAAAAAACTCTGTGTTGAATACAAACCCACATTTTCTTTATTCATTCATCTGTTGGATGCTTGGTTTGTTTCCTTATCTTGGCTCTTGTGAATAATGTGGATTTTTACTTATTATATTGTTTTCAGTTCATCTGTCATTGAATAAAACACAGATTTGTATACTCTCCTTACTATACAAAAGGGCTTTCCAGGTAGCATAGGGGCAAAGATCCACCTGTCAAAGCAGGAGATGCAGGAGACCTGGGTTTGATCCCTGGGTCGGGAAGATCCCCTGGAGTAGGAAATGGCAACCCACTAAATATTCCTGCCTGGAGAATCCCATGGACAGAGGAGCCTGGCGGGTTACAGTTCATGGCGCTGCAAAGAGTTGGACATGACTGGGCCACTAAACACTTACTATACAAAGTGTGATTGGAGGATCAGCCGCTTAGGTATCACCTGGGAACTTTAGAGAAGCAGAATTTCATCTTCTTTGAAGATCCTCAGGTGACTGGCATTTAACTTTGAGAGTTCAGTTCAGTTCATCTCAGTCGCTCAGTTGTGTCCGACTCTTTGTGACCCCATGGACTGCAGCACGCCAGGCCTCCCTGTCCATCACCAACTCCCTGAGCATACTCAAACTCAAGTCCATTGAGTCAGTGATGCCATCCAACCATCTCATCCTCTGTCATCCCCTTCTCCTGCTATGTATCTTTCCCAGCATCAGGGTTTTTTCAAGTGAGTTGGCTCTTTGCATCAGGTGGCCAAAGTATTGGAGTTTCAGCTTCAGCATCAGTCCTTCCAATGAATATTCAGGACTGATTTCCTTTAGGATGGACTGGCTGGATCTCCTTGCAGTCCAAGGGACTCTCAAAAGTCTTCTCCAACACCACAGTGCAAAAGCATCAATTCTTCAGTGCTCAGATTTCTTTACAGTCCAACTCTCACATCCATACATGACCACTGGAAAAACCATAGCCTTGAGAAGTACTGCTCAAAAAGTCAAGCCAGAATTGGGAGAGTAGGACTGACATATATACACTGCTGCTGCTGCTGCTAAATCACGTCAGTTGTGTCTGATTCTGTGTGACCCCACAGACGGCAGCCCACCAGGCTCCCCCGTCCCTGGGATTCTCCAGGCAAGAACGCTGGAGTGGGTTGCCATTTCCTTCTCCAATGTGTGAAAGTGAAAAGTGAAAGTGAACTTGCTCAGTCGTGTCCGACTCTTAGGGACCCCATGGACGGCAGCCCACCAGGCTCCTCCATCCACTACCACATGTAAAACAGAGAGCTCACAGGAAGGGGCTGGATAGAGCAGGGAGCTCAGCTTGGTGCTTTGTGATAGTCTAGAGGGGTGGGATGGGGGGAGCGGGTGGGAGGTTCAAAAGGGAGGGGACATATGTAAACTTATAGCTGACTCTCTTTGTACAGCATTGAAAAGCAGTTATACTTCAATTAAGAAAAAATGACAAGCCACCATAATTGGACCTAAGTGTGTGCCTGCCTTTAAGAAGGCTATATTTATTAACAGGAGTGTCATTTATCATTGTTTTTCCTATTATAATAACTAACTTCAATTTATAATCAATAAGATCACAGAGGAACTGACCTGTACAATTGATTCAGTGTGTTTCATACTCCTGAAATGAAAATAATCAGAACTCTCCCAATACTCATTCCTTAGCTATTAGCCACACTTCATGGGGCTTTCTGATTCCCTATAATTCTGTCCTTTGTGGGGGGAGTCTCTATTAGCCTCCACTGATCAGGCAGGCTGCTAATACAGCCTCCCACAATGCATGCTTTATCTCTGGGAAAGCAAAAAACCTTAGGAAAGCAAAACCACCTTACCAAAAGATGTATAGGTAACTAGGGATGCAGTTACTACTAGGGATACATCTTGCTACTTATTTCTAACATATACTTTTTAAGTGTACCTAATTTGATCATGCAAAGAACTTCAGAATTTGTCTACATAGAGGATGGTGGATGATGATAGTGATAATTATTTCGTGCAATTAGTTTACTTTTTACCCAAAGCTGTTGTATTACTTTCCATTATTTTGGATCTCCAATACAGCACCCTTTCATATTTTCATGTTCAGTTCAGTTCAGTTCAGTCGCTCAGTCGTGTCCAACTCTTTGCGACCCCATGAATCGCAGCACGCCAGGCCTTCCTGTCCATCACCAACTCCCGGAGTTTACTCAAACTCATGCCCATCGAGTCGGTGATGCCATCGAACCATCTCATCCTCTGTCGTCCCCTTCTCCTCCTGCCCCCAAGCCCTCCCAGCATCAGGGTCTTTTCCAATGAATCAACTCTTCGCATGAGGTGGCCAAAGTACTGTACAATTCATTTGCTCTATACATAAGTATATGATGTGTGTGCATGTGTGGCTTCAGTTGTGTCTGACTCTGTGCGACCCCATGGACTGTAGCCATCCAGGCTCCTCTGTCCATGGGATTCTCCAGGCAAGAATATTGGAATGGGTTGCTATGCCTTCCTCCACGGGATCTTCCCGACCCAGGGATCAAGCCTGTGTCTCGCAAGTCTCCTGCATTAGCAGCAGGTTCTTTACCACTAGCACCACCTGGGAAACCCTAAGTATATGATATTCTGGAGTTAATGCTTTCTGAGACATCTAAAGCAAGGGCAGGCCAGTGTGGTGGCTATAACTCTGCAAACACCACTATGCATTCCCTCTGGCATATCTCCAGTAAGGAGCAGGCGCATGGTGGCCCACAAATTCACCAATCCTGTCATCCCTTGATTTGCTGTCTCTCCCTCTTATCCTTAAGATTCACTATAGAAGGACGTGACCTTTTATCAAAATTAATTATCCACGCTAAGTGTCAGAAACTGACCAAAATAATATCATAGCTGCTAAGAGGATATATTGCACCACCCAGGGAATATAGCCAATATTTTATAATAACTATAAATGGAGTCTAACCTTTAAAATTCATGAATCACTATACTGCACACTTGTAACATATAATATTGTGTATCAGCTATGCTTCAATTTAAAAAAAGCACACTGATTTTTTTTTTGTTTTTTTTTTTTTAGTACTAAATGCTAAATAACACATCAGAAAGATACACTGTGCTTTGTGTTTTTGCCCTCAAAAGGGGCAAAAAGATATAACCTATCTTTTAAATTAATGCCACTGCTTTTCCCAATTAGATACAGATTTTTTTAGTCACTATGATTGGGGTTTCTTTTTCATCCTTTAGGAGAGTCACGACTCAGAATCAGAAAGAGACGGACAGTGTAACGAACGGGTGCAGGCAGAACAAATCTCGCACCCAATCAGGGTCTCCTACTTGACCATTTACTTGGCCACACCAGGCCTTAGTTTCGGCACACAGGCTCTTTGGTGCAGTGTGTGACCTCCTCTAGCTGCTGTGTGGTTTTCTTGAGCTGTGGCGTGCTGGCTTCTCTCTAGTTGTGGTGGGTGGGCTTAGCCGCCCGGCTGCATATAGGATCTTACTTCCTGGACCAGGGATGGAGGTGGTGGTGCCTGCATTGGAAGGCAGATTCTCCACCACCGGGCCAGCAGGGAAGTCCACTACTCGATTCTTTGAATCCCTGCTATTACAGCATGAAAACTTCCTCAGTGTAACAGCAGGCTCTCCGAAAGGGCAAGGAAGCAGTGGTTGCCACTTGGCTATCTGCCAAGCATGGTGGCCCTTATACCACCAATTTATGATTTCATGATTTTTTGTTATTTTTACCTATTACTTCCTTTGCCTGAAAATTTCTCATTCCTCCTTTTCACCTAGTTGAAATCCTAGTCATATGTGACCCCTTGTTAATATATCTCTTCCCTCTAAAGACATCTCTTACCTTTGATGCACATACGGATCTAACGTTCATTGAATCCACATTGTTAAGAATTAATAAGGTTAGTATTAAACTTTCCTGAACTGTTCAGATGTTGTTGATTCAGATATCATATGAGCTCCAGAAGAATACAAAGGTTACTCTTTACTCTTAGTACCTAGCAAAACACTGGACACAGAGTAGGTTCCTAATGTGTATTGCTTTCTTATAATTTTAAACAACTTTTATGACTCTGTAACACTATGAGAGAGATAACCTCCTGTCAGCTTTCTCTGTTTCAGTGAAGAGAAAACTTGGGTTCAGAGAATAATGTTTAATGACCCTAAAAATCATTAACATTAGGGCCAACGGAAGTTACTCTAAGTTTTAGTTCATTTTATTTAGCTGAGTTATGGAATTGATTTATAACATCAGTAAGCTTATTTTATAGAAATAAAAATTGCACTGCCTTGTTAGTACAACATAAAAGTATCTAGTAACTAACTAATTTAAATCAAATCACTAATTATACTCGAGCTTCTTATTTCTTCACAGATGACAAAGCCATGCAACTTATTTCTTCTTTTTTCTGTTTATTTTCATTTATTTTTATTAGTTGGAGGCTAATTACTTTACAATATTGTAGTTTTTTCTGTCATACATTGACATGAATCAGCCATGGATTTACATGTATTCCATCCTGATCCCTCTGGGTCTTCCCAGTGCACCAGGCCCGAGCACTTGTCTCATGCATCCAACCTGGGCTGGTGATCTGTTTCACCCTAGAGAACTTGTTTCTTTTTTATTTTCACTTTAAAAATATTCTAGGAGGTAATCAGTTGTAGTGTCATTTGCTCTACTTCATGTATTAAAAAATGACTACCCTAGTCTATCCGACTTCCCTGGTGGTCCAGTGGTTAAGAATCTGCCTGCCAACGCAGGGGACCCCGGTTCAAACCCTGGTCCAGGAAGATTCCACATGCCTCAGGGCAACTAAGCCCATACACTACAACTACTGAAGCCCACATGTCCGAGAGCCCGCGGTCTGTAACAAGACCACCACAATGAAAAGCCTGCTCATAGCAAATAGAGAAAGCCTCATGCAGCAACGAAGACCCAGCGCAGCCAAAAAGAAAAAAAAGACAGGGCTAACTATTACCCAGTGTGAAATTTAGTTTCTATTGCTTAGAAGTTTGAAAAGGCTCTGTTGTCGTTCAGTCACTAAGTCACATTCCACTCTTTGCGGCCACCATGAACTGCAGCACGCCAGGCTTCCCCATCCTTCACACTCTCCCAGAGTTTACTCAAACTTATGTCCATTGATTCAGTGATGCCATCCAACCATCTCATCATCTGTTGCCCCCTTCTCCTCCTGTCCTCCAGTTTCCCGGCATCAGAGTCTTTTCCAAAAGGCTCTACCTATTTATCAAACTTCAGAGACTTCTATCAGTCATTTAAATTAACACACAATATATTTTTTACATGCTTTTAAGCATTTCCTTCCCAGAGTTCAGAGTTTGTGTTTTATTTCAGCACCATTCGGAACAAGAAGATTTTTTTTTAAAAAGGAAGACTGTTTGAAGGTATGCTTGCGTTTGCCATCCACTATCTCTATGAGGCAGGGCAGTGATATACAAAGGGTACCAGAGTGTTGGAACTGGACAGATCTGTATGCGAATCCTAGCTCATAGCCAAGAGAGGTTACTGTTTGGCCTCTGGTTCAGCCCGTATGATTCAAGAATTGTTTTAGTCTCTAGTCCTGTTGACCTGTAGGCTCATCCTATTGGCCATCTCTGCAAGTGTTTGCCCTTCTGCTCGTCTCTTCCTCACTACAGTCCGTGACTTAGCACAGCCATCATGTTTTGGCTCAAAGCGCTTTTCGAGGCACTTGAGTTAAATGTGCTGTCTTGTCCCTGACTCTTCAGTTTATAATTGGGCTAAAAAATCTTGTTGTGGAAAGATCAGCAATGTGCTAAGGAAATTAAGTTAAAGTTTTTGTATTAAAGTATTAAAGTATTTATATTATATAAACATTAGTTCAGGCAGAAAGGAACATGACCCAGACTAAAATTTTCATGCTCTCAAAGTGTTTTATTTCCTTGCACAGTCTTTAAAAGTTAATTTCAGCTCACAGTGGTGCTCCCAAGCATAATCTGAAATATTTGAAGTTATATCCATAATAGCTGGCAGCCTGATGTATAAGAAAAAAATAGTATGACCTCACACATATGCTGTCCTCAATCAATGGAAGAGATATTACATTTATGAGGCTTAATCAAAGAAGCAGCTAGATAGATTGGATAGAAACATAAAGTAATGACATCTAAGGAAGTCTTTCAAATCAGTTAATTTATGCATCTCATTAAAATCTCTGTTCTGGTTAGAACGTTGGGAGTGAGGACAGCCATTGAATTCTTTGCAATTCATTCACTCAAGATAAGGAAATGGAAAAATAGATGTATCCCTTAGGGTGGGCATCGGGCCTGCTGGAAAAAGTTTACCTTCAGAAAGCTACCTGGCTTGTCTTTTCTCATCTTCCTTATACATACACAGGATTTACATTAAGAAAAAGGCAAAGAAATGCTTATAGTAGGGGACATTATATATAAAGATTCAGAAAATTACAACCAAGATCATGTGATATTTTAGTGGAATAATACTTTTAGAAGGGGGAGAGAAAGTGATTGAAGACAGTCCTCCTGACAGTTATACGTATTTAGTTTATCCCAGTCTTACGCACAGGCTTTGGACAAAACTCGTTTTGACATGTTTAAGAGCGCCAGGATATGAAATACTGACTGTAGCATTTACTGCTTGGACAAGTCAACAAACTCTGGCAATTTTCACTGTTCCTCATTGCCTAAGTAAATGGTAGTATGGTTGATGAAATAATAACTCAGTACAGGGCTATTTCTCTAAAGGACAGATCATCTCAAGTTGAATGCTTTTGTCACCATGCATTTTTATTGTAGTTTTGAGAAATAATAATAACAGAATACATGATGTATTTCTCTACATACACACACATACAAATACATACACACATATGTTCTTTCAGGACAACTGTTTTGCAATAAGTTATTGAGGACAACTATTTTAAAAATTCTATTTAAAAATATGTTACAAACCTTTTTTTTAAAGGTGTAATTTGCATACAAAAAGCTGTACCTATTTAATGTACACAATTTGATGAGTTTGGGGATAAATATACATATATTCATAAAGGTATTTGAAAATGTCTATGCCATAAGCTCCAGAAGTTTCCTTCTGCCCTCTTTAATTATTCTTATTAGCATTATTATTATTGTCATTTGGCTTCTCCAGTGACTGAGTGGTAAAGAATCCACTTGCAATTCAGGAGACACAGGAGATACGGGTTCAATCCCTGGGTTGGGAAGATTTCCTGGAGTAGGAAATGGCAACCCACTCCAGTAATTTTGCCTGGAAAATTCCACGAGCAGAGGAGACTGATGGGCCACAGTCTATGCGGTCTCAAAGAGCCTGCCACAACTGAAGTGACTAAGCAAGCAAGCATACATTATTATTACTATTTGTGTGAAAAGTTGTTCTCAACATAAGATCTATCCACTTAGAAAAAAATTTAAGTATACGGCAGTATTAACTATAAGAACCATGCTGGGCAGTAGACCTCCAGGACATGTTTAACCAGACTTATACCACTGGATAATAAAAGTCCACCCTTTACCATTGTGTTTTACATTTCATGCCGCGTGTAATCTCACCTTGGATGTGGATAAGGCCTATGACTCGTTTCTAAGTAATGCAATATGACAAAGGTGACTAGATGAACATTATTAACAATGCACACTGTCATTTAAAATAATATTGTAATATCCATCTGGTTAGCTGACTCCCCTTGCTGGCTTCGAAGAAACCTATTGCCATGTTCTGAGCAGCCACTGGGAGAAAGCAATACAGTATGGAACCTGTGGCAGTCTCTGGCCAACACCTATCATAAAACTGAGACTCTTATACTTACAATACGAAAGGAACTTAATTCTGCTCATAATCACAGGAACTGGGAATCAGATCCCTCCTCATGTGAGTTTCTGATGAGAACTCAGCCCTTGCTTATGCCTTGATGACAGACCTGCAGAGGATCTGCTAAGCTATGTCTGGACACCTACTTCACAGAAAGTGTGAGGTAATGGATGTGTGTTGATTTAATCAGCTGAATTTGAGAAAGTAACGTTACACAGTAATAGATGACTAATCCAATTTTAATATCTGGAACCTGATATATTGGCTGGGTCTGTAGAAACAACATACAACCAAGTGAATGGCTTAAACAAAAGAAGTTTGACAACTCACAGTTCAGAAAGTTAGGAGTTCAAGATCTTGATTATTTGCAAAGACTTTGTTCCCAAATAGGGTCATGTTCCCAAGTGCTGGGAGGAGGGCAGAGCGACAGTGCCTTTTGGGGAGATATGATTCAACCCATAAAAGTGGTTACTGCTTTAACAACGTCTAAAACTGTTGCAGTGGCTTTGATCCAGAGGGAAGACTGATTACTTTTTTGGCTGCAATCAACAGTATGTGGGATCTTAGTTCCCTGACCAGAGATTAAACCCATGCCCCCTGCATCGGAAGGGCAGAGTCTTGACCAGTGCACTGCCAGGGAAGTCCCAAGACTGAAAGGACTTTGAGGACTAAGGTTAAAAAAAAAAACCTAAACTTCCTTGAACACTTAGAACTCTGAGGGCACTTTCAGTGAGGGCATCAAGCAAAGTGCTGTTGTTTAGTTAATAAGTTGTGTCTGACTCTCTTGAAACCCCATGGACTGGAGCCCACAAGGCTTTTCTGTCCATGGGATTTCCCAGGCAAGAATACTGGAGTGGGTTGCCATTTCCTTCTCCAGGGGATCTTCCCAACCTAGGGATGGCAACTCATGTCTTCTGCATTGCTGGTGGATTCTGTACCACTGAACCACCTGGGAAGCTCTCAAAGAAAGTGAGGAACATGTTATTAGAAATTTGTGATGGGGGAACTCATGTTATATAGCAACAAAAGCTTAATAAAATTCACCTGTAGTTAAGTGGAAAAAATATATACATAATGAGCTTGGTTACTTCTATAAGGAGATATCTAAGCAAAGTGTTGAAAGTACTGATGGTTTCTCTTGCTACTTATAGTAAAATGTGACAAAAGAGATAATTTGAAGAAAGACTTGCTAAGTAAAAAGGAACCAGGACTAGATGATTTAAAAAATGTTTTAGCTTCTCAATATGGCAAAAGATTCTATAGTTAATTAATAACTTACCAGCAGTCAGCAGTCATGAGGAAAGAGATGTAGTTTTGCCTTCAAGGAATACATTGCCTACAAGGAATGTATAAGCTTGAAAGGACTGGGACCTGCCACATGGAGAGAGCCAATCCATAAAGTTTGACAACACAGTCAAAGCAGAATTGTGAGATAAAGAGGTGATCAATGATAAAACAGTTAAATCCCTGCATTTGGCCACAATTGCTTTATCTTAGAATTTGTGAACCAACAAACAGTGTGAGCTGGGCTTTTGTCATGTAAACATTGAGTAAAATGACTGAAATCAAACAAAAGTAAATAAAAAGGCCAATGAAAATCATAAGAATAAAGCTCTGTATGTGTGTGTGGATGTATGTATAGATTGAATAAAAATTAAAATGTCAAGTATAGCAAAGAGTTGGGCATGACAGAGCGACTGAGCCTAAACACACACATACTAATCGCACCTAATTTGAAACTTACGCCCAGCAAAATATGGTTGGGGATAGAGTAATTATAACTGGAGCCAACACACAACTCGTTTTTCTGAGGGTGAAGATAAGACCGAAGTAATTAGAAAAAGTTATGACAATATTCTTGATATCCTCAGATTTTGAACAAAGAAAGCTTAAGACATGGGTAGACAACCTACACAACTGAGACTGAAACACCTACCCATATTCTAACACTATTGTAGTACTGCTGAAAGACACAAGTCATTTCTCATCTTCTCCTAACGCAAGAGAAGATTCTTGTGTTTGTCATTCTTAGTCTTGAATATTGGCATTAATCATGTTCTAGGGTAAATGAATGACTCTAGACTTGGAAATTAGGAGCAAGATTAAGAGCAGACTGTAGGAAAGACAATGATTTTTCCATAAGAGGACTAAAAAATGAAAGACAATATAGAACTGGATGTGCCAAAGAGCCAGTAACTTGGGGCTTGCAAGGAACAATGAATGTTTTAGAATTCTCCCTTCATTGACATGAATCAGCCATGTATTTACATGTGCTCCCCTTCCCGATCCCCCCTCCCGCCTCCCGCTCCATCCCATCCCTCTGGGTCTTCCCAGTGCACCAGCCCTGAGCACTTGTCTCATGCATCCAACCTGGGCTGGTGATCTGTTTTTCTGGTGATGTTTTTCAGCTCCTCTGTATCTGGGAAAATTCCAATAAATCCCAAGAAAAACAGAGGCTCACTATGGCATTAAATCTCAAGAGGTGGGATGCCTTCCCTTTCCTAGATGTCAAAGCATCTGATAGTGAATTAATCAGAAAAGCTCTTCAGGTGATCCTACACATGATTTCCCATGTCCATTATTTCTCCCTTCAAGCCATATCCCATACATTAGGCTCCCCAACCCTCAGGCCATGGACAGGTACCTCCCATCAGATCAGCAGCAGTATTATATTAGAAATAAAGTGCACAATAAATATAATATACTTGGATCATTCTGAACCTACCTCTTCACCCCCCAGTTCATGGAAAAATTGTCTTCCATGAAACTGGTCCCTGGTGCCAAAAATGTTGGGGATCGCTGCCATACAGGATCAGAGCTATCAACTTAAAACACAAATTAAATTGTATCACCCTACATAGAACTTTTCAGTGATTTCACAGTGTACTGGTGTAGGAGTTGGGACGGGGAGAAGAAGCCCATCACATTTAATACAATTCTGGACTCCCTGTGTGAATTGCCCTGCCGGGTCTTCTTTCAGTTCATCAACCTCCTTTAGGCTTTTTCCTTGTTTTTCCACCTAAAATTCTCTTTTTTGACTTTTTGCTTGCTAATGTCACTCTTCCTTCAAATTGCACCTTAAAATAATTACTTTCCCTGAGATGACTCCCAATAAAAATTAAGAACTTCTGTAATATTTTTATGGAAATATGAACTTATAGTGCTAATAAATTTAATAATTATGTTTTTTTAAAAAAAGAATTCTCCCTTCAATCTAAATTAAGTTCCTTGGCAAATTCTCTTTCTTAAAGCCGATATTAACTTTCAAGAATAACTTTCTTGCCCACAGAAATTATTCACATGACAGCTGGTAACGCCCCCAGTGACAGAACAATGACGCGTGATCGTTAGAAGCTGACTCAACCATGAGGTGGGCTGGCCATTCCCAAATGCAGCAAACAACGCCAACACCTGGGCCAGCCTTTGCAGGAAATGCTTTAGCTCTGAGCTCTTAGTTATGTATCTGGACTATTCGCTCTGTGTGTGCACACAGGTATCATCAGTTATGTGACTTCATACGGGAACGCTTGCATGAAATAAATGTATTACTTTCTAAAACCCATTACTTCCCTGGTGGCTCAGATAGCAAAGAAACTGCCGGCAATGTGGGAGACCTGGGTTCAGCCTCTGGGTTGGGAAGATCCCCTGGAGAAGGGAATGGCAACCCACTTCAGTATTTTTGCCTGGAGAATTCCATGGACAGAGGAGGCTAGCCGGCTACAGTCCATGGGGTCACAGAGTCAGACAACTGAGCAACTAACACACACACACACATACACACACACACTAGAACCATGACAGAAAGTCTTAAGGTATTCAATGTATGGTATTTCCTTCTCTCCATTTCTAGTCCATAGGAATACTCTAAATCTATTAGATTGTCTCTCTCTAGAGAAATAGAAATTGTATGAAAACAGACATATAGCACTAACTAACACATTATCATATAGGATTCACTGTATAAATTGTTTATAATTTTACAATGTTTGTTTTATTTAAAATGTTACTTTTGTTGTTCAGTAAGAAATTAAAAAAAAATCTATTCTAACCTATTTTAGTCTAGTGTTCTTGAATAAAACCCTGATTTTCTGTCATGTTGTTTCTAAGAAATACTGTTCAGCTTGCTATTCTGTGAATGATTTGCAATATCTTTTGTATTTAATATCTTGCTGCTTCTTAATTCTAAAACGGTGGCCTCTTTTTTAACTTAATAAAGAAAACTGAAGGAAAACACCATAAGGAAAGTCATTATCCTAGGTTGGAGTCAATACTATCATTGCTATTCAAAGGCAAGAATTAATCAGATGTTAGCTTGCAGCCGAGGAAACCATTTTATTTATAATGGAAGGAAACAAAAGCTAAAGCAGGTAATGCATTAGGACCTGAAAGAAGCAAGAGGGGAAAAGAACAGGCTCACTCTTCCTAGTTGCTTTTTTCCTTTTGCTTGACACGTTTGAACTATTATACTTCCAAATTATAGCAGACAGATATATTGTAGGCCATTAATCAATCAATATATTGCTAAAGCATGTCAATCTTGACAAAGTATCATCTTATTTATGCCATATTAAATATTGGATTTTATTGCACCCTCATGAGAGTATGAATATTTCCAGCTTCTTAAGTAACTTGCACAGTCTATGCAGTCATTTGGGTTGTCTTCTATAGAGGGCTTCCCAGGTGGTACAGGGCTAAAGAAACTGCCTTCCAATACAGGAGACCCAAGAGAGGCAGGTTTGATTCCTGGGGTTGGGAAGATCCCCTAGAGTAGAAAATGGCAACCCATTCTTGCCATTCTTGCCTCCAGCATTCTTGCCTGGGAAATCCCTTGGACAGAGGAGCCTGGCAGGCTTTCGTACATGGGGTAGCAAAGAGTTGAACACCAGTGAGCACACATGAGTTCACACTATATGCTAGTGAACATCACTATACAATAGTGAATCAAATAAAAAATCCAATGGCATTAATGGAGCTAAGATTCCAATGTTTCCAAATATAACCAATTTTCTAAATAGCTTAGATTCAGTCAAAGAGTGTTCAGGGCACTTTATCTCTTTCTATGACTCAAAATCAATTATTCTGGCAGGTGCTCTAAACTGTTAAACAGATGGGGGGGGGGTCCAGATTTTAACCACTTATTGTCCCTGAATCTTTGAACTGGGATGTGTGTGTGTGTGTGTGTATGTGAAACTAATTTGGTTGCTGTGTTTTTGTATTATTGTTTATTCTACTCTATGCTCCTTTCCTCCTGGACTCAACTACTTGACTTCTAGGCCTCATTCATTCACCCAAGACATGTTTCAACTTTGTTTGATAAAATGCATTTATTAAAAAAAAATGCATTTATTTTTCAAAAAGAAGATACAGTGTCATACATCAAGTAGGAGATATAATACTATTCCCATATTACTGCTGAAGAAACTGAGACTCCAATTTGCTGTGTAGTTTGAGTTTGTGTAGTTTAATGTCATGTGGTTAATAAGAGAAACTGTTGTAATTTCAACTCACATCTGTTTGGTGTTAAATATTGTGCCCTATCTCCTACATATACCTGTAGGTCTTCCCTGTAGCTCAAATGGTAAAGAATCTGCCTGCAATGCAGGAGAACTGTGTTCAATCCCTGGGTCAGGAAGGTCCCCTGGAGAAGGAAATGGCAACCCATTCCAATATTCTTGTCTGGGAAACCCCATGGACAGAGGAACCTGGCAGGCTTTTGTCCATAGGGTCACAAAGAGTCAGACACGACTGAGCGACTGCCAGTATCTCCAACACATACTACATACATTGGCATGCACATGCACTGTTTGGATAATTTTCTAGCCTTGATTTATAGACCTCTTATCCCTACCTGGTTGCTTGCAAATTTAAAAATTGAGATTTGAGTCTATAAAAGAAAGTCAAATCTAACCTTATATGTATAAGACCTACATGAGAAAAATTCTTACTAAAAGAACAAAATAAAGGAGAAGTTTTCAATTTCACAGGTAGGAAGACTCAGTAATGTCAAGATGTTAGTTCTTCCCAACTCAATAAGTAAACTCAGTGCAATCTCAATCAAAATCACAGCAAGTTTACATGTGGATATTGACAAAATGATTCTAAAATGTATATGGAGAGGCAAAAAACCCAGAATAGCCAACTCAATATTGGACAAAAAGAACAAAGTTGGAAGATCAAAACTATTCAACTCGAGACTTACTGTAAAGTTACAGCAATCAAGACAGTGTGGTATCAGGAGAAGAATAGATGAAGAGATCAATGGACTAAAATAGACAGTCTAGAAATAGACGCGCACAAGAATAGTCAACTGATCTTTGACAAAGGGACAAAGGCAACACAATGGCTGAAAGATGGTCTTTTGAACAAAGAGTGTTGGGATAACCGCACAACCACATGCAAAAAAAAAAGTCACAGTCTTTACACGTTTGACAAAAATTATTTCAAAATAGATCGGAGATCTAAATGTAAAGCATGACACTATAAAACTCCTGGAGAAAATGATAGGAGGAAATCTAGATGACCTTTGGCTTGGTGATGACATTTTAGTTACAACTACAAATTGAATTTCATCAAAATTAAAAATTATGTTCTGTGAAAGACAATGCCAGGAGAATTTGCAGACAAGCCCAGACAAGGGGAGACATTTTCCAAAATACACATCTGATAAAGGACTGTTGTCCAATGTACACAAAATCTCTTAAAAAATCAACAATAAGAAAGTAAACGACTCAATTAAAAAGTGGGTCAAAGAGCTGAACAGACATTTCACAAAAGAAGATATACAGGTGGAAAATAATATGAAATAGAGGAAAGAATATTTAGAGGTAATATAAAATATAAAAATGTTCAAAATCATTTTGTCATTAAAGAATTGCAAATTAAAACAAGGAGATATTAATATCTCTACACACCAATATAATTGGTGAAAACCCAAAACACTGACAACACCAAATCTTGGATAGGATATGGAGCAACAGAAGCTCTCATCTGTAGCTGGTGGAAATGCAAAATGGCACAAATAGTTTGGCAATATTTTACAAGGCTGAACACACTCTTAACCACAGATCCAGTAATCTCTCTCCCTGGTATTTACCCAAATAAATCAAAAACTTATGTTTACCCAAAAACCTGCACACAGATGCTTGTAGCAGCTTTATTCATGACTACTAAAACTTGGAAGCAATCAGAATGTCTTTCAATGGGTGAAATACGGTGCCTCCTGCAAATGGAATATTATTCAGCACTAAAAAGAAATGAGCTATAAAGCCATTAAGGACATGGAAGAAGGAGAAGTGCATACTAGTAAGTGAAAGAAGTCAATCTGAAAAGGCTGTATACTACACTGTGCATATACATGACATTCTGGGAAAGGCAAAGCTATAGAGACAGTACAAAGACACTGGTCGCCAGGGGCTGGGGGGACAGAAGACGATAAGCAGACATAGAACAGAGGATTATTAAGGGAGTGAAACTATTATGGATAATGCTGTAATGGTGGATATATGTCATTATACAGTTTTCAAAACCCATGGGATGTACAATACCAGGAGCGATCACTAATGTAAACTGCAGACTTTGAGTAATAATGATGTGTCAATCTAGGTTCATTGACTGTAACAAATGCACTACTGTGTTCAATGGTGTGGATAGTAGGGAGGTTGTAGATATATGGGGAGCAGTAGGAAATATACGGGAATTGTGCACTTCCCACTCAGTTTTGCTATGAGGCTAAAATTGCTTTAAAATGTAGTCTACTAAAAACAAACAAGAAGATGGCTTTTTAAGAAACATTAATATGGAATATTCTCCAAGAGATATTCCACAATGAAAACAACATAAAAACAAAAAAACCCAATACATGTTGATTTATATTTTATCGTCTTTCCTAGAAAATTGTGCTATTCTAGTATTTTAACACGTGAACTCATCTGGGGTTGGACAAAGTTTTGGCAACTATTTTATGAAATTATTAAAATACTGGGCACTTGACTACAAAAATGGCAAGTATTGTATTGTTGTTTGGTCACCGAGTTGTGTCCAACTCTTTGTGATCCCATGGACTGTACTCCTCCAGGCTCCTCTGTTCATGGGATTTCCCAGGCAAGAAAAATGGAGTGGGCTGTCATTTCCTTTTCCACGGGATCTTCCCAACCCAGGGACTGAAGACAGGTCTCCTACATTGGCAGGCAGATTCTTCACCATCTGAGCCACCAGAGGATACAGATGTCTGCATCAAAGACATGTCAAAAGTGCTACAGAATACTTACAAATACAGTTTAAAGACATCCACAGTGGACAGATGATAGAAGTATAGAGAAGAAAAAGCTACAATAAATATCTGTTGTTTTAATACATTTAACAGCTGTTCAGTCACTAAGTCGTGTCCAACTGTTTGCAACCCCATGGGCTGTAGGCCACAGACTCCTCTGTCCATAGGATTCTCTAAGCAAGAATAATGGAGTGGGTTGCCATTTCCTTCTCCAGGGAATCTTCCCGACCCGGGATCAAACCCAAGTCTCCTGCACTGACAGGCAGATTCTTTACTGTCTGAGCCACTAACAAAGCATATTTACTAGAAGTTTCATTATATTTGAAGACTAAAGAGAAGAATATAGTGATGGCTCATATATGTGACAGAACAAAAGATATTAGCTCCTCTATATGAATAAAGTAAAAGTTATTTTGAAACTGTTTCATTAAATGGTCCGAACAGTGCAAAGATTTCTGTTTTTTCCAACTTTCTCGTTTGATTTTCTTCCCTAGCTTCATCGAGATATAATTTACATATAGCATTGTGTAAGTTGAGGGTGCACACTATGTTGATTTCATGATTACCACTGCAAAATGAACCAACACTTCCATCACATCATATAATTACTATGATGAGAACATTTGCGATTGACTCTGCTAGCAACTTTCAAGTATATAACACAACACAGTGTTCTAACTATGGTCACAATGCTGTCCTTGAGAGCGCCAGAACTCAGTCATCCTTTTACTGGAAGTTTTATACTCTTCAACTGACGTTATCAGCATTCCCCATCCCCTTTCCCCAGTCCCTAGTAACCACCATCTACCCTTTGTTTTTAGCAATTAGGCTTTTTTTAGATTCCACATAACATACAATACTTGTCTTTCTCTGTGTGACTTATTTCTTGGTGTAATGATCTCAAGATCCATCCATGTGGTTGCAAATGGCAGGACTTCCGTCTTTCTAATGGCTGAATTATATATATATACACACACACATACACACATATATACATACATCTTTATTTGTTCATCCATTGACAGACACTTGGGTTGTTTCCATATCTTGGCTACTGTGAATAATCATATAATAAACATGGGAATACAGATGCTTATTTTGTATCCTGTTTCCATCTCCTTTGGCTATATACCCAGAAGTGGGATTACTGGATCATGTGGTAGTTTTATTTTTAATTTTTTGAAGAGACTTTGGACTCTCTTCCATAGTAGTTGTACAGTTTACAGTCCCACTAACAGAAATCAAACATTTCTTATAAAGTGAGATAAAAATTTTTGTGAAAGTTGAAGAGGCAATTAACTTGTAACAAAAATTGTGACTTTCAATCAAAAATTGCTTCAGAAAGCCAATGGCCTTTCAAACAATTTCTGAGAACCAATCAATAGTGAAGACACTAGTATAATTACATTGTACTACATTTTGTGGTCTGAATGATTTATTAGTGTGTACTGTGACATATACAGTGCAGTCCAGAAGACAAGGTCCCTCCAGAGAGCTCTGCTGAAAGTCAGAGATCTAGTGAACTTGACCTCATTACTTCTCAAAATCCCCATATATCACAAGGAATGTTCTTTTCCCTTCAGAGATAAGAAAGAGAGCTTGAATAAATTGCTCAAGGTCACACAATAAGCAAGCAGTGGAATCAGAGTTTGAGCCCAGTTCCATACGATTCTGGTTATTCCAAGTATACAAAGTTAGAAAATATCCGCAAATTGAAGAATATTAGCATCTAAGGGGCAGCTGTAATGCAAATATAATGCGATGCTTTTCACAAGTTATACAACAAATATCTAAGGGAGTGATTAGCAAACTGCTCTATAGACCCTAAGCTTTCAATGATAAATCTTCCAAAGCACAGAATTCAGTTTCTTGAGAAAACAGTTCACCTTTTCCTAGTTGGTGTGCTGTGTGTTTTTGAACAATTGTGTTTAAAAAAAAAAAAAGAATGAATTCCACTCCACATAATTTGAAAACCACTGGTCTTGCTTAGGGGAGAAAATTCTGACATTTCAGAGCAGGAAATATTGAATTAAACAGGGGAAGAAAACTTCCTGAATAGAAGTTATATAATTTTCAAAGTTCACTTTTAACACACAATGACAAATGAAATCCCTGACATGGGGCAGAATTGAGGACAAGGAAAGAACACTGCTAACCTGCATGGAGATGCTAACTCTGAGCGTTACTGCTGGTGCTGCAGACAATGTTTTCCATTTTTTGTAAGATGATAGCTACCAGAGATAGCAGTGGTGATATGTTTGGAAAATATTACAAAGATGAGTATGTCAGAGTGATTTAAAAGAGAATATTACATCCAGGTAAAGTGCCGCCCACCAAGAGAAGAGGAGTCAAAGATAAGCATATGATTACACCTGGCTGAAGAACTCTGACACAGCTAATCAAAAAAGACAGTCTAATAGAGCCAGCTAAGTACTGTTGAAACTCCAATACTTTGGCTACCTGACGCGAAGAGTTGGCTCATTAGAAAAGACCCTGATGCCGGGAAAGACTGAGATTGAAAGAAGGGGGTGACAGAGGATGAGATGGTTAGATAGCATCACCGATTCAATTGCCATGGACTTAGGCAAACTCTGGGAGATGGTGAGGGACAGGGACACCTAGCGTGCTGCAGTCCATGGGGTCGCAAAGAGTCGGACACGACTGGGCCACTGAACAACAATGACAAGTACTTCTTGCTCATCCGTTCTCTGGAACTCTGGGACATTTTGAATTTTCATCTCTGCGACATGTGAGCTCATGCTGGTCAGAAATTGTTAGCATTCCAGATAAAATATCATTTACAGAGTTTATAGATAAATTAACTGCTGACTGAATAGTTTCTGGAAGATTACTGATGAAGGTAATAGGTCTATACTCTGCAGTACATGTATTTGTTAAAGTCATCATCTTTTAGAGGTGACAGAATAAACTACCTTGCAGGCAAAATTTTCTAGCTCAACATAATAGGTGTGTTCTATACGTATCAAAGAATGAGAAATATTGTCAGGCTGATGATTTTTCACACCATATTTCATTGTGTATTTTGTATACCAATACCCTAATCATTATTTACCAGTGAACAATCACTATAATCATTATTTACATTTCCAAATAAATTTTTTGAAAAATAACAACATGGTGTTATAGCAAATGACACAATATGATTCAGTTGAGCCTAAATCATAAGCCTCTCAGGTCTCCAATGATGTCTTATTTATCTTTGCCTTGACCCCCAGCACCATCCCCAGGTATCACTCATTAATTTTTGCTGAGATGTATCAGCAATATGTAGACATACATATTAGCCTTTCATAAATTTAGTGAGAGTAGAAATGAAGCCCATCAAAATGGTGTCAGTTAATTAGGCTGATGACCTTGTAAAAGTGAAGGATGTAGGAGGGTAAAATTAAAGGTAGAACAAGCCTTGGAGTTAGACAGTTCTTCAGTTAAAATTCTTGCTCTGCTATTTATTGGCTGTGAAATACTGGTCTAATTACTTCATCTTGAAGCTTTAGTTTTCTCATCCATAAAATAGGATAAAATAAGATCAGCTTCATAGTTGCTGGGAAGTATATTATAAAAGTACATAAAACAGGATAGTACCTTTCCTTTTGGTTAATTTTAGTTTAAAGAAAAACTTAAAGAGTCCTCAAAAGGCTGGTACAGAGATTCTTTGACTTAAGTGTTTGGACATTTATTCTATATGACTGTGACTTGATTTCTTTCAGCCACATCCATCCTCCAAAAGCCAATTTCACAAGTTGTAAAATTCTCCCTAAACAGTAGTTAAAAAAAAAAAAAATCCAGGGATTTCCCTGGTGGTTCAGTGGCTAAGACTCTGCACTCCAAATGCAGGGGGCCCAAGTTCAATCCCTAGTCAGGGAACTAGGTCCCACATGGTGCGACTAAAGATCCCACATGCTGAAACTAAGACTCCACACAGCCAAACAAATAAATATTTGTTTTAAAAATCCAAAAAGGACAATTGATATTTATGTTCTCATGGGAAATGAAGAAAAGAATAATATAGTAATAACAGGAGGTAAAGAATCTGCCTGTAATACAGGAGACCCGGATTTGATCCCGGGGTTGGGAAGACCCCTGGAGAAGGGAATGGCTACCCACTCCAGTATTCTTGCCTGGGAAACCCCATGGACTGAGGAGTCTGGTGGGCTAAGTCTATTGAGGTCATAAAGAGTGGGACACGACTGAGTGACTAACACTTTTACTGTCAGTAGTTTGTACGGTACAATTTCCAAAACAAAACCGAAAAATCCCCAAGAACAACTGTTTAACCATATGTTTCCTTTAGCTTTCTTCTGCCCAGACCAGCTGCCTCCTTCTCTTCTCTTCACTCTAATTCTTCAGCTCCTCCAGTCATGCTTATTCCAGTCACCCTCCTCATCCACCAATTCTGTTTCCGAACCACATCGGCTCAACAGCACACAGGAAAATAAAACTAAGCAAAACAAGCTGGACCATGCACTGCTCCTCAAGAGAACTCTCAGTCGGAGAGCTGAAGGTTGGGGCAGGAAGGAGCCCTCATCTTTCTCTACAAACAAGTTTCTAAAAGGTAGTTGGTAGCTGACTTCCAGAGCAATGCCCCCCTTTCTCCTTGATGCCACAAGCCAACTTGTCCAACTCTCTGCAGCTGACTTGCTTTTAAGAAGAGCACCCTGAGTGGCATCTGGGCCCATGGATGCCCAAGGTGACATTTCTCAGCCTGTGTCATGGTGGTTGTAGCAGTGAGACTAAGTATAGGCCAATGAGATGTGCGTGGAAGTGATCCTGGGAAATCTCAACAAGAGGAAGAAGAGAGGGACAGAGAACTATTAACCGTTATTATTGAAAAGTGAAAGTGTTAGTCACTCAGTCATGTCCTACTCTTTGCAAACCCATGGACTGTAGCCCGCCAGGCTCCTCTGTCCACGGGATTCTCCAGGCAAGAATACAGTATTGTGTTGCCATTTCCTTCTCCAGGGGATCTTCCTGACCCAGGGATCGAATCTGGGTCTCCTGCACTACAGGTAGTTTCTTTCACCATCTAAGCCACCAAGGGAGGTTATTATTAGTTATAAGAGAATTTATCAGCCAGACCTTGAAGACAGAGCGTTAGATCTGGTAGGTGGCAGAGTTCCAAGAGAGGAGAGAGGAAAAAAGAGTAGACCTGTGGGATGGTTTGTTTCTGTTGATGTCAAGATTGAGGAACGTCGACATCATAGTAGGGCTCTCACTAAGCCGAGTTATGTTTGGGGCAATCTTGTCCCTGGAATGCTTCACTCAGCTCAACACAACCTCTGCCTCACTATAACAGATGCCGATGAGATAACACATATGCAAATGAAAGTCCCAGTGATTAGAAGCTGGGCCTCAACGACTCTAGCAATTCTGCCTTTGAGGAAAGTCTGGGGGAAAAGTTTAGGAGGATTTTGCACCACCGACAAAGCACTGAGGTTAAGGCAGGAACGTGTTTGTAAGATTTTCCTCTCGAGTTCACGGGTTGGAGAAAACTTCTGGGTCTGGCAGACCTGGCCAAGTCAGGGAAGGGAAAAACCAACATAGTTTTACTGGTTCAATTTTTCAGTATTGCTGCTTAGAAGCAAACCTCAGGAACTAGGAACAGAGGGCCGACCAAAGCAGAGGTTTCTCAATGTCTGTGAAGCGTGGCCATGGTTCAAGGCAACCTAGGTTCACTCTCTGTGACTGCGCTCCCTGGTTCCTGCCACCTGCAAGGGTGGGTGAGGGTAGACACGGGCAGGTGGAGGACCTCAGGAGTTGACAGATGGAGCATCACACAGGGAGCCCCTGTGTGTGAGCAAGTCACAACGCCATCAAAGAAATACAAGTCGCAAAGGCTCCTTACTTCCCTCTGATGAGTCAGGGTAACACCACGTGCTGAACAGACACATCCAATATGTCAGGAGGTTATCACAGAGAAGTTGATTTTATATTTGTGCGAAGTCCTGTTGGAGGTGTGGGGGGATAACGTGAGATGGTTGTGGACTCTGCAATCAGATTGCCTGGGCTCAGCTCCTGTCTCAACACAGACTAAATCTGTGAACTTGATTAATCTCTCTCAGTTTCGATTTTCTAACCCGTAAAAGTAATAATTTTATACTGTGATGCCACAACAATATGGATAGGAGTGAGAGACTTTAATAGCAGTGAGAGAATGATGGTATCCTAGTTTATAGAAATGTGAATATTAAACAAGATAATTCATGAAAAGGACTTAAACTATAACTGACACATAATAAACATTCAACACATGTAAGTTATTACAGTTTTTATTAGAATTGACAATTACATTTTTAACTGTTTTCTATGATGCCAATATTTCTGTACTTTTGTTATCTATTGTGTGGGTGTGCTAAGTCGCTTCAGTCCTGTCTGACTCTGTGTGACCCTATGGACTGTACTTCACCCAACATGGGATTCTCCAGGCAAGAATACTGGAGTGGGTTACCACGCCCTCCTCCAGGGGATTTTTCTGACCCAGGGGCTCTTTCTGACCCAGGGATTGAATCCATGTCTCTTACATCTCCTGTTTTGGCAGGCAGGTTCTTTACCACTAGCATCACCTGGGAAGCCCTTTGTTATCTATTACTTAACTCTGATCGTAGGTAGGAACTGCACTATCTCATACCAAAATAATGTCTAGGAATAGATTTGTAGCAACTTGTTCATTGTGCTTACTGTAGCGTCAGTCTTTTATTGTTCTTCCTACTTCCCTCATCACCAACACACAGGGTAAAGATTCTCTTAGAGGAAAATGGAACAGGGAACACTAATTAACAACACAATTATTTAACACAGCCTTCTCTGTCTAATGGGCAGGCATCCATCTCCTCATTCCTCACACTGGAAGCTGTAATTTCCTTTTCTTTCGATGTTGACCTTCATCGTATTTCACTAGTGGGTACATGTCCGGCGTAAAGATGAAGTTTAATTCAATTTCATGAGACAAATACTTACTGAGACCTACTGTGTGTCAAGTAATATCCTAGGAACACGTTAGTAAATGAAGGTTCTTGTCGTTGTGGAGTTTACATTCTAGGAGGGGGATGTGCCCAATAAAAAGCAAGATAACATAAGAAAATAATAATGTAATATGCTAGGAAACGATCTATGCCAAGGAATGAAGCAAATGTAGCGTAAGGTAAAGAGGATGTGGAGCAAAGGATGAGAACTGGTTGTGATTTCACATATGTTGTTCAGGTTGAGAAGCTGATGGTTGACTGAAGACTTGAAGAAATAAGAGAGTTACTTGGACAGAGGGAAGAGGGGTCCTAACAGAGGTGAGAGGTTGTGCAAAGGCCCTGTGCAGAGCGTGTGCACATCCACCCTATACGGTTACTGTGAGGGTTAAGTAAGTTTTTCTTGGACTTCCCCGGTGGTGCAGTGGATAAGAATCTGCCTGCCAAAGCAGGGGACATGTGTTCGATCCCTGACCCAGGCAGATTCCACTTTCCTCGGAACAACTAAGCCTGTGTGCCACAACTACTGAGCCCACACTCTAGGGCCCGTGAGCTGCAGCTACTGAAGCCTGCACACCCTAGAGCTCCGTGCTCTGCAGCAAGAGACGCCACCGCAGTGAGACGCCTGAGCACCGAAACCAGAGAGCGGCCCCTGCTCTCCGCGACTACAGAAAGCCTGTGTGCAGCAACCAAGATTCAGGGCAGCAAAAATAAATACATTAATTTTAAAAACGTTCTCCTTGTGGTAGAACTGGAGATGTGCTGCCAAGCTCTTTCTTCAAGGAAGGATCTGCTGCCGATGGTGGAAACAGTGATCAGCAGGCAGACTGCAGCTGCGTGCTCTTTCCAGCTATGGAGGGTCAGCTCTTTCCACATCCTCTCCTTCCCAGGACAGCCTGAGTTCAGAGCTGAGCGGCACAAAAACTCAGCCATTCGGGCTCAGTGACCGACCAGAGGTCCCTGCCAGGCTGACAGGTCTTGGGAGAAAGACCTCTCTTCCCTCAGGCCCATCCTGCTTCCTTCCTTTCCTTTCACAGGTTTTGATCTTCCAGGGAACCCAATCTGTGACAACATCGGATTAAGCTTATTATGAATTATTACAGCATGGATTAGCTCTAAAAATCCATAACTTTTAGGAGGAAGAATTACATGGTAGGAAGATCATAGACTGAATTACAGCTCTCATCATTAACTAACTGTGCTTTTGACAAGTTTCTTAAACTCTTTAATCCTTAATTGCTTCCCCGGGAAACTGGGACTAATAATAACAACTCCCTTGATTTTTTGTGTGTGTGAATTAAATTTTATAATAAATAAAGTTCTATGAGTGTCTTACACACAATTATTTGGCAGAGTATAATCATTCATGTACTCTTCACAAGATACTATCCTAGGTATATGCTGTGATCAATTTTTTGAACTTTTTATAAGGTATGTTATACATGGCCAAACAATGCACAAATCCATAAATAATTTTCACAAGGTGAACAGATTCATGTCATTAGAATACAGACCAGCATCCAGGCTAAGAGAATGTGACTCAGATTTCAGAAACCACTCTCAGGTCTCCTACTAGTCACTGGTTCAGCAAAGGTAATGCCAGGGATTAATTCTCCCATCTGAAAAATACTTATATTTCTTTTATTATTCATTTGACTGCACTGGATCTTAGTTGCAGCATGTGGGATCTTTAGTTGCAACATGAAGGATCTAGTTCCCTGACTAGGGGTCAAACCTGCGACTCTGCATTGAGACCATGGAGTCTTAGCCACTTGGTTCCACCAGGGAACTCCCAATTCCCCAATTTTTGACTTGTATAAAAATGGAATCAAACAATATGTGTTCTTTTGTGTCTGCCTTCTGTTTCTCACACTCCGTTAGATTCACCCATGTTGTTAGGTATGGTTGTAGTACATTTATTTTGCTGCTTCAAAACCACAGAAGCTTTCTGAGTAAAATCTAAAATCGGCCCCTGTGCACAGAAGGCAAGGAGGAAACAAAGAAAGAAGCAGATCATCCCACATTGGTAGATGTCAGCTTATCTCGGTGGCCACAAAATAAGCAGATACTTGTATCCACCTGCCAGAAGCTTATGAGTTTATATAGAGAACTTAACTGGGTTCAGATACACACTCAATTCAGATGGTCTCAACACCACCTTACTTGCTCAAGGCTATGTTCTAGAAATAGTTCCTAGTATGGGAATGGCAGGTAGAAAGCATATTTCAAGGATGGGGAGGGTGTGAGTCGTCTCTGATTGCCTGGATCCAGCTCATAGGTCCACCAGCAGCCATGTGCTTTTGAGGACACTCTCCAAACTTTCATTACTGTATAATATTCCACCTTGGGAATGTCCTACAGTTTATTTGTGCTTCTTTTGCTGATGAGCATTTGGGACTATTGCAAGTATTGCTATATTGAATATTTTTATGCTCATCTTTTTTGGGGAGTGAAAGTATGCATTTATCCAGGGTATTTTTTAGAATTGAAATCGCTGAATTATAAAGTAGGCAAATACTTAGTAGATATGATCAAACAGTTATCTGAAGTAAGCCCTCTTACATGAGTGTGTATGAGAGCTCTGGTTGTTTTACATTTTTGCCAGCCCTGGATAGTGTGAGAAATTTTTTAGCTATTTTGGTGGGGGTGTGTTGGTGTGATATTGTGGTTTTAATTTGCATTTACTGAAGACTAATGAAGTTAACCATCTATCTATCTGATTATATTTTAAAATTTCTATTTATTGTTTTTATTGAAGTACACTTGATATACAATATTACATTACTTTTCAGGTGGGCTATATAGTGATCTGATATTTGTATATATTATGAAATGACCACCATGATGAGGCAAGTAACAATCTGCCCCCATACAAGGTTATTATAATATTATTGACCATACTCTTTGTGCTTTATATTACATCCCTGTGGCTTATTTATTTTATAGCTGGAGATTTGGATCTCTAAATCTACTTCACCCCTTCACCCCATGACAACCACCTATTTATCCCGTGAGTCTGTTTTTATTTTATAATTGAATTTTGTTTTATAAATTCAATAATATATTTTATTCTTTATTTTGCTGATGTTAAAAATTATTCATTTCATCCAAATTACAATCTTCATTGATTAAAAAATTACTTACAATCTAACTTGTAGTGTCTCCAGATTTGTACTGATTTCTCTTTTTTTAATTTCTGATATTGATAATTTGGGTTTTCTCTACTGTTAACTTTGGAGAAGGAAATGGCAACCCACTCCAGTATTCTTGCCTGGAAAATCCCATGGACTGAGGATCCTGGACAGTCCATGGGGTCGCAAAGAGTCAGACACAACTGAGCGACTTCACTTCACTGTTAACTTATTATGCCTTTCCAGGATTCCATCAATTTTATTAATATTTTTTAAAAAACAACTTTTTGCCTATTGATTTTTCATATTACATGCTTTAAAATTTTTCATTAATTTGTGTTTGCAGTTTTTATATTTCTCAATGTTTACTTAATTTACTACTTTTATTTGGTTCCTTAAAATAAAAGCTTCAGTCCCTGAATTTTAGACTTTTTTTCTTTTCTAATGCATGAATTTCTCTGGACATGGCTTTGGCTGTATCCCGTATGTTTTGATAATAATGTGTCTTTATTATCAGTCAGTTAAAAATATTTTCTAATTTATTTTTTGGTTTCTGCCTTGGCTGTAGATTAATGAATTTGTTTTTTTTTCAGTCAATATTTCTTTCAGTTTAGTTCCATATTTGCCCTTTCTGGACTGCTTCATTCTTTCCTGGTCTTGTTTTGCTTGGTTTGGTCTAGGGAAATCTTTCTTTAGAAGAACTGCCCCTCCCAGCCTTTTAGTTGTCTGTGGCAATAGATACGTTCATTGAACAAAAAGACCTAAAGCATATTTCTTTAATATTTAAAGAATATTTTGGTATGTTCAGAGTTATAGATTAGTATTTATTTTCTTTCAACACTTGGATGTCTTTCTATTGTCCTCTCTTTGAAGGCATTTTTATTGTTGAGAAGTCGATTACTGAAAGCAGTCAGTTTTATGGGTGTTCTTTGACGACTGCTGTCTGCTTCGAAGACTTTTCTCAAGGGCTTAGCAGTTTTACCAAGAGGAGTCTATGTGTGTTTTCTTTGTATTTATCCTGTGTTTGCTGAGCTTTGTGATTTTGTAGGTTTTTGCTTTTTATAATGCTTGATATTATTTCTGCAGTAATTGTTTTACTCTTTTTTTCTCAATTCTTTTTCATACTCTAATTTTTAGAAATATTATATTTTATGCTTTTCCCATATGTCCTCTATGCTCCCTTCCATTCTTATTCATTTCTTTCTGTGCTTCAGTTTTTATTTTTTAAATTTGCTTTGAGCCTGCTGTGTTCAAGGCACTCTTGAATCTATACATGCTACTTTTTTTTAAATCACTTCTGATACTTCCTCATAATTCTTCATCTTACATCATTTTTTCCCATCATTTCCTCTAAAATCTTGAATTCTTAAGTTGTTCTGTTTGCTCCAACACGTGTGGGTCTACTTCTGCAATATGACTCTGCTCAAAATTGTCCCTTAGCAGGTCACTGCCCTGGGGCACTTCTAAATAAGACTAAATGATCTCTGCAAAGCTATAACGGCTCTTAGATGTTCTATTCTTCACAACTCAGGAAGAGCTGTCTGGTTCAAGTTACCGCACACCTCTCCTCCAAGCGTTGCCAGGGACACAGGAGCCTACAAAAACACATCATGGCCTTTGTAAAGACTATAAACAAATGAACAAGAGAAAACAGCATACATGAAATCATCATAGAATGATTAGGTGTTATACTGTGTGATGGTAACCTTACCACCACAGGACAGGGAAGCCTAGTGTTGCAGTTCAAGGGGTTCAAACAGCTGGACATGACTTAGTGACTGAACATCCACCATAAAGGCAACAGCTCAGTAAAAAGAGACATCTGTGTGGATTGTAGTGGCGGCAGCAGCTGCAATAGTAGACCGGAGCAAGAATCCAATTCTCACCTGATATCTGGCAACATAACTTACACACAACTGTACTGAGAGTTCACTGTCCCTTTTTAAAATCCAGAAGAGATCTCTTTATTATCACAAGAGAACAGCTGCTGACATTAGGTTCTTAAACATTCTAATGAATATTTCTGACTTTTAGACTTCTAATCTCAAATTTGACGTTAATATTGATGTTAAGTTTGAATCCATGTGGGGGCTCTAGCCTCCTCTGGTTCATCTCTTTTTCCATGCCTGTCATTAGCTCTTTGTCTTCATGTGTCTGCTTTTTCAGAACTAGAATGTGATTAAATTAATTGGTTTAAAAATACAGCATGTGTCATGCTGTGAATATTGGGTTTAAAGACAATTGCAGTAAGTTGCACTAATTAATTGGGTTTTATTTTACAAGATTATAGAGTTAAGGATGCTTGAACATAATATGTAAATTTATGCGGAATGTGTAAATCAGTATTTTGATTCAAGTATCCTGTCACATAGGAAAAAAAATGAATGCAAAAATATGATGCAAGTGCTTCCTATGGGTTGAATGATCATCTAAGCAACAGGGATGACGGCTGGGTTGGGTGGGGCTGATGTGAAGGGAATATGAATTTGGAAACCTAGAACTTAGAAAATTCAAAGTTAATTTATTCAAATTTCAAATGAAGAAAGGTAGGAGAAAAGGTATTGATCAAAGAAAGCTTTTCAGAATTGACTTTGAAGAACCTGTATTTACACCTGAACTGGTCGCTCCTCTTTTTATTGCCTTGTTGCGTTTTGCTCAGCCAGCATTTAGTAAGTTGCTACAGCATACCTACTATTTGTTATAAGATTGCTGTTCAGTAGCCAAGTCGTGTCCGACTCTTCGACTCTTGGCTATCCCAAGGACTACAGCATGCCAAGAGGTTATAAGATTAGACACAGGCAAACGAACAGAACACAAGCTTTATCCTTGAGGGTTTCCCAACTCAGTCACATAGATATTTTGCCTTGTGATAACAAAGCTAATTAATACCAGGGATGCTGACAGTTCTGGCTTGAAATGATACTTTACTCATTCCTAGAAATAATGCGACCAATCTAGAAGGATCTCTACTTGCTAAGCTAAAAATACACTCAGTGATAAGTAACAGAAAGCCAATGACAGTGGTTTAAACAATTAGGAATTTACTTCTTCTCACACTATAGAAAAATCCTAAAGCAGGGGTCAACGGCATTAGGTCAGTGGTTCAATAACTAGTATTTAACTTAGTAAGCTGGAACGTAAGTCTGTAAGATTTTCGATGTTCTTAGCTTTTATTTTCATGGTCCAAGATGGCTGCTGCAGCCTCAGCCATCCATTCTGCTTCAAGGCAGAAAGAATGGAACAAGGAGAAAGGGCAAAAGAGCTTCCTCTTTCATAATTTTGCATTTGTATTCCAGAGTAGAGGCTCTTCTTCTCTTTTGGTCAGACTTTCCATTTCAGCTGTTTGTCAGCCCCAGGACACAGGGTCAAGTTTAAAGCCATTATAGGCCAAGAACAATGCGAGTGCAGAGACCCATGATCAGGTCATGACTGATATAGATAGATATTCTTTCAGATAAACATCTCCCTTAACTTGCCATCTAAACTTTTTTAATCAGGGAACAAGAAGAATAGTAGTGACTTTTATATAAGAAAATGATCGTGTTTTTCACAACATACAACCATTAAACAACATTAATAGGCGTAGCTTTATAACCCACAGCAACACTTCTTAAGACCCCCTTCATCATTTCTCCTGAGCTTCAGCCTCCTCCCAATCACATGGTCGCTCCAAAGCCTTTTTCTTTGTCCCTCACTCTCAGATTCCCATCAAAACCCAACTCTCTTTGCTGACACACAGCACAGCTCTCTCTTGGCAAGCCACCAAGTTCCCTTCCTCTCACTCACTGACATGGCCACACCAATGTCTTTTAGTCACATCATCTTTTCTTCCACTAGATAATTCTGTCTACTGTTTCCTTCCCAGAAGCCTCACTTGATGTTCCCAACCGAGCAGGGACCAGCTCCTTAACTCTGCCAGCCTTCCTCAAGAGACTCAACCTGTCACTTAAATTCTGCACTACAAAATGATGATCCAATGACTAATCAGAAAACATCTTCTTTTTTTTTTCTTTAGAAAGGGAGAAGAACAAGAGGGAAAGGGAGAGGGAAAGCAAGGAATACTTACATACAAATAATTTCATTCTGGTTACATGATAAATTCTGTAACAGATGTTTGAATGAATATTAATTAGTTCGCACAGAGAATAAAATGATACATTGAGTGGATGACAGACTCTTTCGGAGTTAAGAAATGAAATGGGTTCCAGGGAATATGGCAGAGGAGGAGGTAAGGTTCAGTCAAGTTAGGAATAAATTACGGGATAAAATGTGGAAAGGTAATTTGCATACCAGTTTCTTCCCCAAATTTATTTCCCCTTCCTTTTTTATCTTTAATTTCAACCACTCAATATTTCCAACTTTTTTTCTGATTAATCTTAGTCTATAAATTTTTTCTCAGTAAAAAAATAGACTTAATAAACTCTCCTCTGCTCATTTCACCTCTTTCTATACCAGTTCTTAATGAGATCTTTTTACACCAAAGGGCTTTGTAGGAAAAGGCAGAATAATTGTATAATTTGCCTGTGTTTCCTATATTGCAGACTTGGAAATACACCCCCTCTTAATTAGTGACGCACATGCATTTAATTTTGGCTCAAGAAAGGTGCAATTTCTTCATGGTTACCTGACCTATAACCCTTTCAGTGCAGACGTAGATTTTGTAGGAACTTCTGATTGAGTTTTATTAGAATCTGACTTCAATGATAACATCAGAAGTCTTCAACAAGGACTTAATTAATTTATTCATGCATGTAGTCATCACATGAATATTGATTAGCCCTAACAAATATACTGAATTTGTTGGAATCAATATAGAGACAGGAGAAGACATTTTCCCCATGGCCTACTCCAACCCCATCTGTAGAAAAGAGATTACCTAGTCCATGAATGAAATGTCAGGGAGGTCACATAAGATTTTCTTGTCATGTTGAGACTTAAAAAAACAAACAAACAAACAACAAAAAAAATCCTGTCTTTGGAACCAAGAACAACATACTAGAGATCAATGTGTTTGGTTCAGTATCATAATTAAAGCTCTGAAAGCTAATATGGTTTTCTGTCTTGCATCAGCTTACTGATACTGAGGTCTGGAAACTGTAACACTTGCCTTGGTTCCTGGTGGCCCCTAAAGGAGATTTGGGAGTAAGGAGAGCAGAGGAACGACATAGTCTTGCCTTGGGCTTCTTTTGCCTTTGTGTTTCCCCCAAGATGCCTTTGATGAATAGCCTTCATTCAAAGTCTTCAAAATGTGGCTTGTATGTCTCTTCTGGTTTGCCATTCATCATGTCCTATGGCCATCCAACTCACAAAGACTTGCCTTTTTTGGGGGTATCAAAGGCCCTCTTAGATTCTACTTGGCTTTGGGGAAAAAAAAAACAAAAACAACTTATAACACCTTTTCTCCTGCCATCTGTGAAAGTGCAGCTTGCTCCGAGTAAGTCCGCTACTTCTCTCCTCTTTGGCCAGGCTGGTGACAGTGGCAATGTATCAGCTCTTCGGTAATTATCAAGCATGAGTCAGATTCCACACCTCAGGACCTGCTAAACTCCAGAGGACACTACACGTAACACATTTTTTAGGCATCTCCACTAAAGCTCCTCTCTTGTCTTTGGTGTGTGCATGCTAAGTCGCTTCAGTCGTGTTCAACTCTTTGCGACCTTGTGGACCTTAGGAGCCCGCCAGTTTCCTCTGTTCATGGGATTCTCCAGGCAAGAATACTGGAGTGGGTTTCCATGCCCTCCTCCAGGGGATCTTCCCCACCCAGGGATCGAATCCGCGTCTCTTATGTCTCCTGCATGGGCAGGCAGGCTCTTTACCACTGGCACTACCCGGGAAGCCCTTTTTCCTCTGGAGGTGAAGGCAAAGCACCTCCCCACTGCCCCACAACTCACTCCAAAGAATGGGTGCCCTCCTGGCAGACGCTGGAAGTCGTGGAAATGGTGGAGAGTGTGGCATCTATGAGGGCCATGATCAAATGCCCCAAGCATGGTTTGCCTGAGAGGCCTGGCACTGTGCCCTGGGACATGGCAGCTCTTGTCACTTACTGTTTTGGTCTAAGCATGCAGGGTCTCAGACTAATCTGAACAGGCTGAACTGCATTTTAACACTCCCTTTGTTTATGTCTATATGTTACAAACTACATCTGACATTGGAGGTACATGTTGAGTAAGCCGTAACTTTTGCTTCATAGGAGAGTTCCTTTTAAGTGGTTCAAACAGACACCTCAACAGATAATATAAACACAAGTCCGAAAGGACTGAATTTTGGGGAATTAGGCACTTCTCAAGGGCTATCCTTCACCAGAGGGAACGGGAGCCAATGGATGTATGTTGCACTTCTTTTCCTCAGGGAGACAGTCTGCGGGGCTCCTCAGGAGGTCCATGGGATGAGCATTCTGCACTTGTGCTGTAGGGAACTTGATTGCACATCCATACACGGGTCTATGGGCTTCCCAGGTGTCGCCAGTGGTAAAGAACCTGCCCGACAATGCAGGAGACCTAAGAAATGTGGGCTTGATTCCTGGGTTGGGAAGATTCCCCTGGAGGAGATCGTGGCAACCCACTTCAGCATTCTTGCCTGGAGAAGCCCATGGACAGAAGAGCCTGGCAGGCTGCAGTCCAGAGGGTCGCAGAGTCGGACACTGAAGAGTCACTGAATGGCACGACATATGAATCCACTGGCCTTCCCATCTTTATTCCCCAGACCCTCAAATAAAACACACGCGCTTAAGCTTTTGTCTTCTGGTATCAGAGAGACCTAGGCTGAGATAAGTACAGAAGAGAGAGTATAGGAAGAACTACTCACATTATAAACTAACACACTACTTGGAAATAATTGCATTGCATCATCAGTAATCTTTGTATACAGATTCACCAATGAGTTAACGTGTAAATAATTTTGGAAATAATGTACACAGGACTGGTACCTAATCTGTGAGGCCAGTACAAAATGAAAATGTGGGGCCCCTTTAATGAGAATGATTAAAAATTCATGCCAAGATGGTGAGGACAGAACCTTAAATCAGACATTGTTGCTGCTGTTACTGTTTAGTTGCCAAGTCGTGTCCATCTCTTTTGAGACCCCATGGACTGTAGCTTGCCACGCTTCTCTGTTCATGGGATTTTCCAGACAAGAACACTGGAGTGGGTAGCCATTTCCTTCCCTAGAGGATCCTCCTGACCCAGGGATCGAACCACATCTCCTGTGTCTCCTGCATTGGCAGGTGGATTCTTTACCACTGAACCAGGGAAACCTAAAGAAAGCAAGGGCTCCTTTAAATGCTGAGACTTGTGAAATCACATTGGTCACAAACTCCTGAAACTGGCCTTGAATGCCTACAAGGGTTTTCATTATAACCCCTCAATCCAACTCATTAGGAACTAGTAAAGCATGTATAATTACCTCTTAATCACTGTTCTACTTGACCTGCCCACATGGTACTTTTAGTAAATTCCATTCTGTCTTCCCTGCATGGGTTGCAATTCACTTCTGTACAGGCTGTGGCCGTGTGTTGTCCGGAAAAGCTCAGACTCCCTGCTCCACTCAGTGGTCAGAAACTTCCACTGTTGTTTTTCTTTCGAAGGTTACCACCTTTGCAATTATCTTTTGAGCGTCTGCTGCAGAGAAGTCCCTAGGCTTAGGCACAGGGGATAAAAAAAGATCCTGGCCCTCGAGAGCTTACAGAGGAAGAAAGAAAATGGGTAAGTAATCAGAGAAACTTCCCTGGTAGCTCAGATGGTAAAGCGTCTACCCGCAATGCGGGAGACCTGGGTTCAATCCCTGGGTCAGGACGATCCCCTGGAGAAGGAAATGGCAACCCACTCCAGTACTCTTGCCTGGAAAATGCCATGGATGGAGGAACCTGGTAAGCTACAGTCCATGGGGTCACAAAGAGTCAGACACGACTGAGCTACTTCACTAATCAGAGAATTAAAAGTAGTTAGAGGCAGATATGGAGAACAGACTCGTGGACATGGTTGGCAGGGGGTGAGTGGGGAGAGGGTAAGGAAGGAAGGGGCGGGAGGAATGGAGACAGCAACATGGAAACGTGTACACCACCATGTATAAAACAGACTGGCAATTTGCTCTATGACACGAGGAGCTCAACTCAGTACTCTGTGATGACCGAGAGGGGTGGGGTGGGAGGTGGGAGGTGGGAGGTGGGAGGTGGGAGGCAGGGGAAACTTGTCTACCAATGGCTGATTCATGTGGATGCATGGCAGAAACCAACACAATACTGTAAAGCAATAATCCTTCCATTAAAAAAAAAAGAAAAAGAAACACAGGGAGCTCAGTTTGGTGCTGTGCGATGACCTAGAGGAGGGTGGTGAGTGGTGGGAAGGAGGCTCAAAGGGGAGGGGACTTATGTACACTTCTGGCTAATTCATGTCATATAGCAGGAACCAGCACAGCACTGTAAAGCAACTACCCTCTAATTAAAATGAATAAATAATTTTTAAAATAAATAAAAGAAGTACTTAGATGCAGAGGAACACACGGGAAGTATGTATCTTATCTTTCTGAGTTAATTTTCTATTTTCCATTTCAAAAGGGACACATCAGGACTAAATCTGACATTGTTGTGCTCCAGGATCTCAATCACTTTTCACCCATTCCCTCTTTTTGATGGGCTTCCTTGGTGGCTCAGAGAGTAAAGAATTTGCCTGCCATGCAGGAGGTCTGGGTCCAATCTGTGGGTCAGGAAGATCCCTTGGAGGAGGAAGTGACAACCCACTCCAGTATTCTTGCCTGGAGAATCCTATGACTGAGGAGCCTGGTGGGCTACAGTCCATGGGGTCGCAAACAACTGGGCAATGACTGAGCGACTAATACTTTCAGGGTCTACATTTTTCTACAAACACATTCTTGGTTTCATCCTTTATGAGAAGTTCACACATCTAGTTTCCAAAATGCTGAAATGATTTCAAAGAACCCGCTTTTAAAGAAATCCTAATTTATGTAAATGAAGGCAAGAAAGGTATCTTGTTAGAATACTTAGTACCATGCTATATCTTACTTGGGATTCCTTGTGAAATACTGATTTATCACAGAGTATGTATGTGGTTATCTCAGGGATAAACTCAGTGAGAAAAAATCCTTTAAATAAAATCTGTGTAATTTCCCTGGAGATAAAAATATACAATTGAGATGTTTAAATAACAAAGTAGTATAGAACAAGTCATCATCAAATTAGTAGTAAATACAAAAATACTTATAAAAACTGTAGTCAGAATTCAAATGACAATAAATGGTTGCAAGCTTCTAGAGTGGGGGACACATTAGAGATGAGGGCCTTTTAACTTAGGCAGCACAAAGAAACTCCACATGGCCTTTTCTTAGGCAATTCATTTTGGATGAGGACGTTAGTTGGCAGTGGTAAATAAAACAAACTTAAAGTTAATAATGTTAGTTTAGAGGTTTCAGTTAAATTCAATCTCTGTCTGGTCATTTTCTAGTCTGTTTGGTAACAGCATGCAGGAAACCAGAAAGTATTTTTAAACCAAGACTAGTGACCCAAGGTGGTGTTGTAATGAGTAAACACCAGTTCTGTAAGAGAAAAACACATTTCGCAGCCTACAAATCCATTTACTTAGGGGACTTTCTTCTGATAGAATCCCACAGTTATAACTCACTGATATGTAGGTGTGTCTACTGTCCAGTTGGGGATCAACAGCTACATGATAACTTACCTGTTGAAACCGTTTTTGTCCCCATTCACTAAAACTTGTGGTGAAAATTACTTCACTAGTTCACCTACTACAGTTCTTTAGGTTATGTGATGCCCAAAGGGCTTTTGGAAAGACATGTAAAAAACCCAAAAAGATTCCCAAGGAAAGGCTATTTTATGCTCGGTGGTTGTGTCTGGGTCAAATCAAACCCCTTTTTGCTTCCCTTTTCTGGGCTCCTAGTTTGTGAGTAGGAGAGATACTGTAACACTGTCCTACCACCTGACTGGAAATGCAAAATTAATAACTATGAAAGAGTAACAAGCAATAGATCATCTGTTTAGGCAATGCAACTATTTTTTGTTAATTTCCCTCTTCTCAAAAGAAGTAGCCCCAATATTTACAGCCAAGTTTTGTACTTTAGTTCACCAGCACTAATTGATCAGTTGAGTCTGCAGTGGGAAGGGGAAATTTCCTGGAGGAAGGGATTTGAGACGATGACAACAAGATAGGAAGGAAGACAGATGATGAGGCGGTCTAAGCTAAGAAAGTCACAGGAAAAAAGACTTGATCCGAAAGTGAGAAACACTGTGTGTACAGCGGGGAGGAGAGCCAGGTGACTAGATCAGAGGGTGCTTATTTTAGATTCCCAAAAAGGAGGTCCAGGGGAAGGGTCAAGGTTCACATTTAGATTGATTCATGGGTCTATGTGTTTCCAGCGCAAGCACTAGAGGAGTATTGGCAGTTACTGAGTGCTAAAGTGGTTGGTGATATCTTATTTCTAGAAGAACTGTCGTGGCTCAGACGGTAAAGAATCTGCCTGCAATGTAGGAGACCCAGATTCAGTCTCTGGATTGGGAAGATTCTCCTGGAGGAGGGTATGGCAACCCACTCCAGTATGCTTGCCTGGAGAATCCCATGGACAGAAGAGCCTGGTGGGCTACAATCTTAGGGTAGCAGAGAGTCAGACACGACTCAGAGACTAACAGTTTCACTTTAGGCCACCTAATCTGGTGGGAAAGGTGTAGGCAGGGGTAGCAGTCTTCAAAATGGGGTACTTGTATCCTTGAGGTTCCATAGAGACCTTTCAAGGGCAAGGTTCTATGGAAATTCATTTCTAAATCCTCAACTTCCATTTTTACTTTTCTGAAAACTGATCTGTGGTTGAGGTGTCATGAAGATTCTCACCATGACCCTTCTCCTACTTTAAAAAAGAACAGGTTTCCTCTTCCCAATCCAGGATCTCATTCTGGTGTCCTGCTCTGGGGTGAATAAACGTCCTGCGTGTCAAACAAGGAGACAATCTGAAATATTGTTGTTGATGTTAAGAAAGTGAGCACCACTAATGAAGGGCCTGGTAAGAAATCCTTTACAAAACAAGTAGCTTTCTTTCACTAAAATGTAAAGAACCTGCCCAGGTGGACACTTGATTATTAATTTTGATTTTGATAGGGTGTGACTTTTTTACATAAAACTTGGAGGCAGTTTAAATAATTGAGTGATGTTACTAGAGGAAAAAAGAAGGATTTCTATTCTCAACTTATTTAATTCAACAAGGCTACTGAATGCTAACTTCTGCAAATAAGTAAAAAGAACTGATTTAGAACTGTCTTTTTCTATCAATAATTAATAAATGTTCAGAGATACTAAGATAACTATTAAAAAGTTTCAGCTCCTTCACTGGTAATATTTTACATTGTACACTTACTAATTATTGATCAAAATGCATTTATGTTGGTTTGACAAATTATACACCAAATATCAAAATATTAATTTAATTATAATATTTAGAATCTTAATTGTCCTAGAAAACAGAAATATATGGATGGGTGACCAATATAAAACTTCATGCATAAAAATATATTACATAAAGTTAAATTTCTGCAGTGAAATGGAATGGATATATAAATTAAAGGAGAAAAAAATGGTGTAAACAATAGTTTGGTCATGTACTTTTTAAAAATTTCTATTTAAATTGGAAGATAGTTGCTTTACAATGTTGTGTTAGTTTCTGGGTCATGTACTTTATAAATGGATATTGGAGGGTATGAAAATTGGAATGGTAATTTCCCATTGGATATATTTAAATAAGCTAGATAACAACTTTTTTTCTTAAACAAGTAAATATATACAATTTGCTAGAGATTACATCCTTTGCAACTACTTAAAGATACACAGAATAGCTTTAGATGTCAACTTAAAAATATGAGAAGGCTGTATACCTTTTAAAAATTATTTCTGGAAGTATGTCAACAAGATATTTGGAAGGACTTGTTCTTAAAAGTCCTTTGCATACTATACACTTTGCTTGCACTCAGCTTGTATGTTTTTCAGTATTGAAAATAAGCTTTTCTAAAAATGTCATATTGACTTTTTGCACAAGATTTAGAGAACATCAATTACTATACCGGTGGAAACAGGGGAAGGGGGCTGGTGGGGCTGGAGGTTACTAGGCAGCATGGAGGACAGGAGAGGGATAGAGTCAGGGACATGGGCATTGTGATGCTTATTTCTGTGCTTGCCATTCCCTATCTTTATACATTATCTCCCAAACTAAATGTTCTGCTTTTTGAGAACCTGGTCTTCACTTCACATTTCGTTTTTGTTTTTTTTTTTAAACTTTTCCTCAACTTTTTATACTATAGTCCCTGGTACACTATTTTTATTTAATTCCACCTCAGTTCACAAAGAGCACTGGAACTGATGATTGACTGAGGGGCTAAAGGGGTTGGTAGAGTCAAAACTAATACCCTACTCTTGAACAAACAAGCTGAGGAGGATGACTGTATAATTAAAAAGAAAGAGGCATAGGATGGACAGCTTATTTGAATATATTGAATTTGAAGTGAGCTTCAGGTCAAGGCTGCTGTTAACCCAGAGAGACCTTTCAGTAAATTGAAAAAGGTGCTTCCTTTGGGTCAACTCCTTCTAGGTCTATTAATTACACCTTTATTTGAATTTAAAAAGTACCCTTTCTTCAGGTACACACAGACCCATGTCAAGGTTTAAGTTCAGCAAGAAAACCATCTCTGCCTCAAGATCAAGGGTCTTTGTGCAGTATACTGACTTCACAGCTGTTCTTGTCCCTCCGCCTGTGACAGCTAAGTCATAGTTAGCTCCAATTTATCAATATACATTTGCTTTGTTCAAAACAAGAAAAGTTTATTCTGGCCAAAAAATATGTTAGGTTGTACATGAATTTTAGATGTGGTCCTGTGTAGGGATTTCCTGCTAAATTCATGTTAACTTTTGTGTTCAACTCCAGCAAATTCTAGTTGACAAGTTAGGAAACTTCATAGACATGTCTGCCTCCAAACAGATACAGTATATATTTTATCACACTTCCACAAACTCATTTTTTTTCTTTTATCTTGCTATGACTAAAATTTACACTATCAAATCAAGACTGTCTCAAGTTGACAAATGCTAGGGTACTACTTATGAAATATCATGATTAAACAACACATATTTTATCAGGAACAGAAGGATGATATCATAAATTAGTTTATGTATCTGTGAAAGGACAGTTCTTAAAAGAATTTGATCCTGATCAGGGTAGAAAAGATATTTATTCATTTATCTGTTCATTCAGTCATCATGCTATATTTTAGGGATTGTCATTGATGTCAGAAAATTTTTTTTTTTTTCTTTCTTCTTAAGGCACTTAGGCCAGTATTAGCCTAATATATAAGTATAAGCACTTAGGCAAGACATCTGCAGTAAAACATGTATACTTATGGCTGATTCATGTTGTTGTATGGCAGGAACCAACATGACATTGTAAAGTGATTTTCCTTCAATTACAAATAAATTTAAAAAAATAGAATATTTGTATGGTTAAGTCCTGGCAGGAGAGGGTGGGCAGAGACTTTGAAGAAGACTTGGTGCATCTTCATGCAGACATGACAGGATCCCAGAGAAGAAATCACTAGCTGAGGGATCTAGGCAGAAATATCAGACTGCCTCAAGAGTTTCAGAGTGAGGCAGAAGTAGCAGAATAAATACTCCAGTGACCAAGAAGGGCATGGAGATAGCACAGAGTTCCCAGGATCACCCGATCGATGACCAAGGGCTAGATGAAGACAGTATAATAAGCAGGGGTTCAAGCACAGGCTGATAAAGGTCACTGAACAACTGCCCCTTCCCAGCATTTTGGTGCAATATGAGTGTCTCAGAACTTACAGCCCTGTGTGCATGTGTGTTCAGTTGTGTCCAGCTCTTTGTAACCCCATGGACTGTAGCCCACCAGGCTCCTCTGTCCATGGAATTTTTCTGGGCAAGAATACTGGAGTGGGTTGCCATTTCCTTCTCCAGGTGATCTTCCCGATCCAGGGATCAAACCCATGTCTCCTGAGTCTCCTGCATTGGCAGACAGATTCTTTACCACTGAGCCTCCTGGGAAGCCCCAACACATCCCTGAGGAGAAGGTAGAACGGAGGTGGATTCAGGCATTGATTGACAGTAAGTTTTCACTCCTTAGAAAAATGGAGGTCACAAAAGAAAATTAATTCTAGTTATAATAAAATGTTTTCTTTCTTGCATGCCCAAGACTGTGGGCACTGATTCACATGAGCTTTGTATTGTCAATGTTATTATAATTGTTAATAATAAGGTGGGCAGTGACAGAGAATCCTCAAGGCAGAAGTTTTATACGTTCTAAGGTGAAGAGGTCTGCTAGTGTGTTAACCCCATCAGGAAATCTCCGGTAGTGGAGCTGGACAGGGAGAAGTTGACAGTGAGGGTAGGTTACAGGTAGGGCATCGCATTAAGAATAGCCATAGGGCTTCCCTGGTGGGCCAGTGGCTAAGATTCCTCACTCTCAAAAGGAGGGGGCCTGGTCAGGGAACTAGATCCCGTATGCCTCAGCTAAGAGTTTGCATGCCACCACTAAAGACCATGCATGCTGCAACTAAGATCTGATGCAGACAAATAAATAAATATTTAAATAAATAGTGATAACCATTTGTCAAGCGATTTCTATGTGGGAAGCCCTCTGCTAGTCACTGTAAATTCAACAGCGTATTTAATGCTTCACATAATCCTAATTTTACAGAGAGAAACCAAAGCTAGAGAAGTTGGATCAGTATAAGAGACACACGCCTGGTAAGGGCTGCAAGCCAAGGAGTTGGCAACTCTAAACCCAAACTCTGGCCCCTGCACAAACCTATCTTCTCTGGAGACAACAGGCAGTCATGTCCCAGACTTGGAATTTCACTAAGCTGACAAAGGAAAAAAAGATTTACCAAGTTGGTTCTATAGGGAGATTTGTGCTTTAAAGAAAACAGTTTATTAATGGTGGGGAGAAAAACTGCAGAGGTGCAGGACTAGAGGCAAGAAGACGAATTTGGAGGTTTTATGGTGGGTCAAGTGAGGAGTGGCAGGCCATGAAAGGTCATGGATTAAGGAAGAAACAGAGGTAACGGCCAGTACATGACAGCCCAAGGTGGCCTCAGGATGACTTGCAAGAAGATGGAATTCTCCAGGCCAGTACACTGGAGTGGGTAGCCTTTCCCATCTCCAGGGGATCTTCCCGACCCAGGGATCAAACCCAGGTCTCCCACATTGCAGGTGGATTCTTTACCAACTGAGCTAATATAAAGGAGACAGGAACTGTCTTTCACGAAGAGCTGAGCTTCAAAAATGGATAGAATTGAGACTTCCAGTGACAAGAGAGGAACAAGGAAGAAGACAGGAAAAATATGGGAAAACGGGACACCAATTTGTCGGAGATTTATTTTCTAGTAAGTTTTGAGTAGTTTTCTTTAAACAACTTTGAACTACATGTACATATTTACCTACAATTTATTAGTGCCTCTTTAAACACAAATTATGATGAGTTGTTAAATGAATGCTGCATACAAGAAAACATTGGAGAAAGTAGAAAAGAGGATGAGCCATTTTACTGGTTCATGTGACAGTAGTCTGTTGTTGTTCAGTAGCTAAGCTGTGTTCTACTCTTGTGACACCATGGGACCCCACGGACTGCAGTATACCAGGCTCCTCTGTCCTCCATTATCTCCCGGAGTTTGCTCAAACTCATGTCCATTGTATCGGAGATGCTACCTAATCATCTCATCTTCTGCCACGCCCCTCTCCTTTTGCCTTCAATCTTTCCCAGCATCAAGGTCTTTTCTAATGAGTCTGCTTTCCCATTAGATGGCCAGAGTTTCAGTTTCAGCATCAGTTCTTCCAATGAATATTCAGGGCTGATTTTCTTTAGGATTGACTGGTTTGATCTCCTTGCTGTGCAAGAGATCCTTAAGAGTCTTCTCTAGCACCATAGTTTGAAAGCATCAATTCTTCAGTGCTCATCTTCTTTAGGTCCAACTCTCACATCCATACATGACTACTGGAAAAACCGTAGCTTTGACTAGAGGGACCTTTGTCAGCAAAGTGATGTCTCTGCTTTTTAATATGCTATCTAGGCTTGTCATAGTTTTCCTCCCAAGGAGCACGTGTCTTTTAATTTCATGGCTGCGGTCACAATCCATAGTGATTTTGGAGCCCAAGAAAATAAACTCTGTCCCTGCTTCCACTTTCCCTCATCTATTTGCCATGAAGTGATGGAACCTAGTGCTGTGATCTTAGTTTTCTGAATGCTGAGTTTTAAGCCAGCTTTTTCACTCTCCTCTTTCACCTTCATCAAGAGGCTCTTTAGTTCCTTTTCACCTTCTGCCATAAGGGTGGTGTCATCTGCATATCTGAGGTTACTGATATTTCTCCTGGTAATCGTGATTCCAGCTTGTGCTTCCTCCAGCCCGGCATTTCACATGATGCACTCTGCATGGAAGTTCAATAAGCAGGGCAACAACTACAGCTTTGCCATAATCCTTCCCCAATTTGGAACCAGTCAGTTGTTCCATGCAAAGTTCTAACTGTTGCTTCTCGACTCGCATATGGAGTTTCCATTTATTTCAGAATTGTGACCACCAAGTTCCAGTTCACACCTAAACCCATAGTGTAACCTGGCTTCTTCTTAAAGGGAGAACAGAGATAACTAACAATGACAAATCGCTCTTGGATATGAACAAGGAGGTACTGTTGACTAAATCTGAGGGGAGGCATGTGAATTCTACTTTTTCCTAGAATATCAGCAATGTAATGAAGCACTGACCATCTATTAAGTGTCAAAAACTGTGTTAGCAACTTAGACACATTATCTCTCATCTTCACGACATCTTTGAAACCTAGGTATTACTCCTATTTTACAGAGGAGAAAAATGGAAATGAGGGAGATGTTACTTAGTAAGCATTGGAATTAGAATTCAACCCCAATTCTCCCAGATCAAAATTCTGGTTTTTCTCTTTTTGGTTACATTATTACTATATCAGTAAGCTGCAGCATGCATTCACTGTGCTAAAGAGGGATGGATTTGTCATAAAAAATGTAAATCTCAAATTATTTTATGATTCTGAATATTTTTTTGGTTTCAAAAGAGAAGAGCATTCTGTGAAAGAATGAAGCACATGTACTTTTTTTATATTTCCTTTTTCTAAGGCAGGAGACACTGCATCTGGTAATACAAAAAAAATGTCCAAAAAATGAAAAGGAATAGGTAAGCAGAGACAATACAGATGATTTGCCTAGATCTGCCCTGTAGTGTTCCAACTAATGGATTTAGCCTCAAATGTTCCTTTTGAACTTGATGCTATGCTTCATGAAAAAAAAAAGCTGTGTTTCCTATTTATTTAGGTTTCCAAAAGTAGACTATGGTTGTTTTAGGAATTGACAGAAATTCTATAGCATCCATGATAAACATTCTCCAAGGAGCCAAGAGACCAAAAATATAGGCTTTTGGCAGATTCTGAGCCTTCACTTTGCCTTAGCCTACAGATTCCATAATCCAATGGAACAGTTCCGAATTCTAGGCTCTATTTTTGAGTTTTGACTCTCATCTGGAAACCATTTGTTCTACACTATATAAAGGAACCTATTTCAAACATAATTTCAACTCAATGTATAATTTCAGGTCTAGCTTGCAAAAGTTGTTCAACTGTGTATTGAATTGTACTCTCTCTAAAAAAAATAGGTGAGGTCAAATACTTTTTTTTTTAAATAATAAAAAGTGCAAATGCCTTTGAAAGGCAGTAACAGAGGGAGGTAATTAGTTATTTTATTGATGACTTTATTTTCATGATCATAATAATGTTACTTGTGTGGCAGAGGATGCTTGAAGCATATTATTGGGTTGCAACATTCAATTTCTTGGATCAGAGGGGGGAGAGGGGTAGGGAGAGGTGGGTAAGATGCCATCAGGAGTCAGAGTGATAGGAAGGCAAGTGAGATCTTTAGCCAGGGAGCTGAAGGAGTAAGAAGCTTGTCTTCTCAATTCCTTCTCCATTCACATTTAAATTCATAGATATTAAAATTCTATGTACATATATACATACACACATCTATCCTATGTATCCGAGAAGGCAATGGCATCCCACTCCAGTACTTTTGCCTGGAAAATCCCATGAACCGAGGATCCTGGTGGGCTGCAGTCCATGGGGTTGCTAAGGGTGGGACATGACTGAGCGACTTCACTTTCACTTTTCACTTTCATACACTGGAGAAGGAAATGGCAACCCACTCCAGTGTTCTTGCCTGGAGAATCTGAGGGACAGGGGAGTCTGATGGGCTACCGTCTATGGGGTCGCACAGAGTCGGACACGACTGAAGCGACTTAGCAGCAGAAGCAGCATCCTGTGTATCATCTATCTATCTATCTAAATATTTATCTACCTACCACCTACTGTCTATCTATTATGTGGTATTGTTTCATTTGGGATCAATTTGCCTAAAATGTTAAGGCTTTTTCCAAAGAGAAAACATAATACAATGACGTCTCCACACCACCCGCCAAATTTACAAAATTTCCATAGCATTCTTGTTGCACATTTTAAAGATCAATGTTCTCCAAATTTTGGACTGATGTTCTCTAAATTTTGAACTGATATTTTCCTGCACCATTTTTCATAAGTGGCACTATCTTTATGTGAGCAGCAACTATAAAAAAGATGAGCAGACATGCACACACACCTGCTGTGACATGTGCCTGATGATGAAATTCAATCTGAGTAATTCAAAGAGGTGGGATGCAAAAAGGGACCCTCAGAATACATGGCTGTGGTTTAAGGGTTCTGGTTTAAAGAGTCAGACAGTCACTCATGGACTATAGCCCACCAGGATCCTTTGTCTATGAGATTGTCCAGGTAAGAACGTTGGAGTGGGTTGCCATTTCCTTCTCCAGGAGATCTTCTTGACCCAGGGACTGAATCCACGTCTCTTGTAAATCTCCTGCACTGGCAGGCGAGTTCTTTACCAGCTGAGCCACCAGGGAATTATTTATTTTTATTTTGGCTGCTCTAGGTCTTCCTTGCTTTGCTCTGGCTTACTTTAGTTGCAGTGAGCAGGCGCTACTCTTCACTGCGGTGCTGGGGCTTCTCTTGCGGAGCACAGGCTCTAGAGTGCATGGGCTTCAACAGCTGCAGTACAACAGCTCAGTATCTGTGGCCCCAGGGCTTTAAAGCACAGGCTCAGTAGCTGAGATTCACAGGCTTACTTGTTCTGGGCATATGGGATCCTCCCAGAACAGGGATAGAATCCATGCCCCCTGCATTGGCAGGCAAATTCTTAACTACTGCACCACCAGGAAAGTCTGGGTTAGTTTAATTAAGTTATTCAGGGGCAAATATTCTTTAGAATTTAAAAATCCACATGTTAAAACACTTGAGTATATAGATATTTAAGCTCAATGGAGATAGTTTTGCACTGCTGGTAATCCTTGTTGTTTGGGAAATAATGAAGTTGAAAAAACTTCTCCCTGTGCCACTTCAAACATTTTCTTAAGTCATCTTTTCAAAATACTCATGCAAATTTGTGTAATCTGCCTGATAATTCAGTTCAGTTCAGTCACTCAGTCGTGTCTTGACTCTTTGCAACCCCATAAATCGCAGCATGCCAGGCCTCCCTGTCCATCACAAACTCCCGGAGTTAACTCAAACTCATGCCCATAAAGTCGGTGATGCCATCCAGCCATGTCACCCTCTGTCGTCCCCTTCTCCTCCTGCCCCCAGTCCCTCCCAGCATCAGGGTCTTTTCAAATGAGTCAACTCTTCACATGAGGTGGCCAAAGTATTGGAGTTTCAGCTTTAGCATCAGTCCTTCCAATGAACACCCAGGACTGATCTCCTTCAGGATGGACTGGTTGCATCTCCTTGCAGTCCAAGGGACTCTCAAGAGTCTTCTCCAATACCACAGTTCAAAAGCATCGATGTTTTGGTGCTCAGCTTTCTTCACAGTCCAACTCTCACATCCATACATGACCACTGGAAAAACCATAGCCTTGACCAGACAGACCTTTGTTGGCAAAGTAATGTCTCTGCTTTTTAATATGCTATCTAGGTTGGTCATAACTTCCCTTCCAAGGAGTAAGTGTCTTTTAATTTCATGGCTGCAGTCACCATCTGCAGTGATTTTGGAGCCTGATATTATGGGTGTGTTATTCTTTCATATAGTGCCCAAGAAATGAAAGCTACGGTTTTTCAGTAGTCATGTATGCATGTGAGAACTGGACCATAAAGAAGGCTGCGTGCTGAAGAATTAATACCTTCGAATTGTGGTGCTGGAGAAGACTCTTGAGAGTCCCTTGGACTGCAAGGAGATCAAACCTGTCAACCCTAAAGGAAATCAGCTCTGAATATTCATTGGAAGGACTGACACTGAAGCTCAAGCTTTAACACTTTGGCCAGCTAATATGAAGAGCCGACTCATTGGAAAAGACCCTGATGCTGGGAAAGACTGAAGGCAAAAAGAGAAGAGGGAGGCAGAAGATGAAATGGTTAGATGGCTCGATGGACATGAATCTGAGCAAACCCTGGGAGATAGTGAAGGACAGGGAAGTCTTGCATGCTGCAGTCCATGAGCTTGCAGAGTTGGACACGACTTAGTGACTGAACAACAACAAAAACAACAACCCCAGAAATGAAGCACCTATCTTTGAGTGAACATCAGTAGAAACTGCCTGTTTCATTTCTTATGCAGTGATGAGAAAGGATCTTAAGCTGTCTAAAATACATCTTTCTAATACAACCTGATATGAGTGAGATCAATAGAAAGGGATTTTAAAGATCAGGGTACAGTTTTGGTGTTAAAAAAACTGGCAATAGCAACTATTTCCTGGTAATAGATCCAATTTATCTTTCTTGAAAATGACAACAGGCACTATTATAGGGCAAAGGGACTTCAGAAAATTTTCTATAAAATTCGCTGTTTGTGACAGAGCAGTTTTTCTATGCAGAAAAAAAATACAAGATATTTCTCAGGTGGAGGTAATGTCATGGACCATGGCATACACATATTAATTAGGGTTACAATTAGTGTGCAATCATAATAATGGATTAGTTTGAATTAGAAGTGTTCATTTGATAAGTAAATATCTGGAGCTGAGTGTCAACAAGCATGTATTTAACTTTGACCTTGAATTGAACTTGATGACAAATAAACAGCAAAACAGAAAAAGAGAAAGAAGAGTGGAGGCAAAAGAAAGCGTGGAGAACGGAGAGTGAAGGATAATAGCGGAAAATTCACAGAGTAGATTTGCGGAACAAAAGGTAGACAGACAAAGATGACTAGAAGGAAAAAAAAGGTCAGAAAGAAGAGTCTGTGATTTTACTGCTATATTTTTACTCCCTTTGGTCTCCCTCTCATCTTTCTACTTTCCCATTTCTTGTATCAGTTAATATTCTTTTCATTAGCATTAGCTCTGTTGTGGTGGCCTGAGAGGCTGGTAGGATTTGCCCAGCTAAAACTATTGATGCATAATACATTATATGGAATAATATTATTACTGTCCTTTGAGCCTTGAGTTTCATTATCAGTGGAGCACTTTGATAGCATTAAGCTACATGATAGACACTAAGAAACTCTACAAGCACTGCATATGGTTGTATAGGTCTGCTTGTGTATTTAAAGAGGTGGGTAAGCTACCAACTGCTAATAAAGGCAAAATCATATAAATTCAAGCTATATTTCTTTCAGTTTAAATTTTGTGTCTAGCTACCTGTACCCTCTATCAGCAACAGCAAATATACATAATTATAAGCAGCACAAATGAAGATTTTGAATTATATAAGCTAAATCACAAATATTGGTCTCCCTTTATTCTATTCATATAAGAAAGTGTACATATTCATTAATGATTAATTACTTTTAATTAAGTTGTGACTTTTTTCTGTCAAAGAGATGTAGCAGCATTTCCATGCTAATGATACAGCCAAGCTCTGTCCTTGAGAAGCTGATTATCTACAATATTGTAATTGATTAGTGCCTGCGTGGGTACTCAGTCATGTCCAACTCTTTGTGACTCTATGGACTGTAGCCCGCCAGGCTCCTCTGTCCATGAGGTTTCCCAGGCAAGAATACTGGAGCAGTTTGCCATTTCCTTCTTCAGGGCATCTTCTTGACCCAGGGATCGAACCCTCATCTCCTGCATTGACAGGTGGATCTTTACCACTGAGCCATCAGGAAAGCCCTTATAATTGATTACAAAACATTAAAATGTAGGAAAAGGGAGTGTTGAAATGGATGAAACTTTGTAAAAATGATGATAAAAATTGTCATAAAGACTGTTATAAATTGAAATGATGCTAAGTTAGCAATAAGAAATCAAGAAATCAAACTAAGTTAAAGATAAAATAATTTAAGTGAGCAAAAATTAGGTCATCAAAATTGTATAGTGTTTTATTATGGTGAATAAAAAGCTTTTTCATCCCATGCATCATGAATTCATTAAAGGGACGTGCTTTGAATTATTTGATTACGCAGATGACTTTGTGTTCATCTACCTACTCTGTTCCAAGTTGCTTTTAACATTTATGCATATATTTCCATGCTAACTGGCTTGGGTATGGACTGCAGTAACTGTTAAAGAATTAAGTAGGGGAAAGATTCCTCCAAGGACAGAAACTCTGTCCTTGACCCAGGGTACAATAATTACTTAACACAGCTAATAAGAGGATTAATTCACCAGCAAAACCAACTGTATAGGTTTCAGGATCTGGAGCCTGCTTTCTAGGAGCAGCAAAATAAATAGTTTATAAACTAAAAGACAAAATTTTAAAATGTCACTTATGAATGGCCTCTTTTATCCTTCTCTTTTTTCCCTCCATTTTATTGTGTGCCTTTGCAAACTTTGTTGATGTCTTTTATTGAGGATTTAAGATGTTTGAGGTGAAGAGTCATGAAGTAAGGAATTAAATTTTGCTTCTGGGGCTTCCCCGGTGTCTCAGACGGTAAAAAATATGTCTGCAATGTGGGAGACCCGGGTTTGATCCCTGGGTTGGGAAGATCCCCTGGAGAATGCCTGGAATGGAAGGGAATGCCTATCCATTCCAGTATTCTCGCCTGGAGAATTCCATGGACAGAGGAGCCTGCCATAGGGTCGCAAAGAGTCGGACATGACTGAACGACTACATTTTCTTTCTTTCCGGATTTCATAACCAAAGACATGCAGAGGACTTTTTGGAGTCTCAAGGTAAGTTTTCTCTTCTACATTTTGATTGAAAGTGCCCAGCCATCAGATAGATGGATAAGGGTGGAAAAAGCATTTATTTTACAGTATTGTGTGTTTTTAAACATGTCTTTAAAAAATCCTAATTAGTAAGATTCTTGGTCCTACTCTGTATTGAAAGAGACTCTGGGGGACGTCCCTGGCAGCCCAATGATGAAGAATCTGCTTTCCAATGCAGGGGAAGCAGGTTCGATCCCTGGTCTGGGGACCAAGATCCCACAGGGGTGAGGCAACTAAACCTGAGCATGGCTACCACTGGGTCCACGCTCTGAACTCAGGTCCCACAGCAAGAGAGAAGCCTGTGCGCCACGACAAAAGATCCCAAGTGCCGCAAGAAGACCTAATACTGCCAAACAAATAAATAATACTTACAAAGAAAAGAGAGACTGCCATTATCTCTCCCTGCTGGTCAACTACCAAACTGAGGAACTTCGCCTTGTTTAGACTCCTTAGTAGGAATTAAAATGTCAATAGTTTAATTTTTTGTTAGAAGTCTGCATTCATAAAAGTGGATTTATTTCTAGAAATCAATTCTAAAGTCATAATGTCTGAATATTTCAGACCCAGACTCAAGATAATCAATATCATCAACATTGGAGAATATACACACACACAGGCTCTGAGTTCCTTCAGAGGTAAGTTGTGCTATGAAATAACACAGGGCTTCTCATATGTTGATACGCATGTAAGTCACTAAAAATCTTACTGAAATGTAGGCATGAATTCAGTTGATCTGAGGTGGGGACTGTAATTCTTCATTTGTAACAAATTCTTGGGTGATACTGCAAGCCTGGGTTCCATATTTTATATAACAAAAGAATAAAGATGTAACAGTTAGACTGTCCTAATGGAAAGAAGCAGATGAATAGTCCAAAATCATTGCTAAACAGCCTCAGAATATTCTCTTGTACTTATCTGATTGTGAATTTATATTACATTTAAAAAATTTAGAGCACTTTAATTGAAATATTCTAAGGAACAGCTACAAAGACTTTGGAAACCCCAGAGTGTGGCAATAATCCTCTCATATACTCCTAATAAGTGCAATTTTTTTGATAGGCAATATAATAAGTTTTGGGGGGGCTTCCTGGGTGGCTCAGTGGTAAAAAATATACCTGCCAATGCAGGAGACATAGGAGATGTGGTTTCCATCCCTGGGTCAGGAAGATTCTCTGGAGGAGGCAACTCACTCCAGTATTCTTGCTTGGAGAATCCCACGGACAGAAGAGCCTGGTGGGCTACAGTCCACGGGGTTGCAGAGAGTCAGACATGACTGAGTGACTAAGCATGCATGTAATCAATTTACATGCTGGTTCTGAACAAAGTAGAGCTACTTTATTTTTTTCTTGGCATTTTGTCCATCTGATTTCCTTTTTACTATACATTTAAGTTTCTATGTTTAGGAAGGGGTGTGTTGGATTGCTTATACTTTACACATTTTCTTATTGAAGTTAAAATGATCAAAAGATTCCCAAGGTAACAGAAAAAAATAGTTTGTCTATAGACTATCAGTCTGTGCAAGACAGATTCTAGACCACAACAGTAGTGAGTTTTGTAGAAGTAGAGCAGGAGAAGAAAGAAGAGGAGGAAGAAAATGGGAGGTTGATGCTCTCCTGGATGCAAAGCCAACCTTTGATGAAATTTTGAAACGACTCCAAGTCATTTTCAAATATTCATCTCTCCCTGCATTTCAGCCCTTTCCTCAGGTTCCCCTTATGCTCTGTGTATTCAAATCACCTAAACCCTTATGAAAATGGGAGAGGTGCAGAGCCCCATGTAGGGTGCACACGTGCAGGGCATACCATTTCCAAGACCCAAATAACACGTATTAGCATCACCTAGAGGCACTTGTTTGAATGCAAAGCCCTGTACCCACCTCAAACTAACCAATTTAGAATCTCTGAGGTGAAGCCAAAAATTCTGCATTTTCCCCAAGTCTAGAATTTGATGTTACACATTCTGAAGTATGAAAAATAATGCCATTTCTGGCAACATGGATGGACCCAGAGATTGTCAGACTGAGGGAAGTAAGTCAGACAGAGAAAGAGAAATATGATAAATATGATATCCCCTCTATGTGGAATCTAAAAAGAAGTGGTACAAATGAACTGATTTACAAAACAGAACCAGACTCAAAGATTTAGAGAATGAACGTATGGTCACCTGGGAAAGGTGGGGGGATAGTTAGGGAGTTTGGGATCCATATGTACACACTGCTATATTTAAAATGGATAAGCAACAAGGACCTACTCTACAGCATGGGGAATTCTGCTCAATGTTTTGTGGCAGTCTGGATGGGAGGGGGTTTGGGGAAGAGGGCACATATGTGTATTTATGACTGAGTCCTTTGTTGTCCACCTGAACTATCACAACATTGTTAATTGGCTATGCTCCAATATAAAATAAAAAGTTTTTTAAAAAGTATGAAGACCACTAGTCTACATTTTGCATGCTTATCCATGCTTGCTCTAGTGCACATAATTGTTCTTCTAAAGCCCTCACAAATTAATTTCCTTAACAAAGCTCATTGGGGTGTCAGTGGAGGGACAGATCTATAATATTCTCAAAGATATTTGGGTTTTAAAAGAGAATTACTGTTAACTAAAATGTAATTCCATTTGGCAGAATTTTAGGCATGATAACAGAGAAAAGGGATTTCTGAGACATATTAAAGAAGAAAATGTATTTAAGAAGAAAAGGCGTTGGGATAGCTGAAACTGGACAGGATATTTATATCCGTGACTCTCTTCTGGAATAACATCTTCAAAGATGGTTCTCAAAAGAGTAACAACTTCCTCTCTTTTTTATGAACATAAAGATTCCTGAAATAGTTACACACGCACACACACACACACACACACACACACACACACATCCATCCACACACCATTAGGTATAGTCATCTTTACAGATAAGGCAAGTGATACAGGAAATAGATTTGGGAGCAGAGGCTAATCTCTGTGTGTGAATGATTTATAAACCAACTGATGTGTGGTTTCATGGTATTTTCCAGGTGACTTAACTAGGGTGGAGGAAGTAGCAATACCCCTTGTTCCATACATATTTATTTCTGAGTCCTTCCTATTGAACAAATCAACAAAATATTTGATGGAATTAATAGCACAATGTGGCTATCAATAATGTCTTATAAGTTTCTTCCTTTCCTTCTTCCTCCCTCCCGTCCTTCTTTCCTTCTCCTCCCTTTCTTCTTCTTCTTTTGGAAGCCTGTTTGTTATACAAAATATCCTCAACAGTTAATTGAGAGTGAATTATAGTTATAGTTTTAAATAGAGTGAGGACAGGTCTGAGGTTGAAATGAAAAATCACAGACCTTAAAAGTTCAACTTTGATTTCAGCCAGGGCTCCACATACAGTCATTCTCCTTTTTAGTCACTATTCATTTCCTCTTCTCCCTCTTCATCTGCAAAATGGTAAAGTAATAACTACCGTGCAGCAGCGTTCTCTGGGAATAATCAATGTTTTTCCTCAGATGAAAAATATTTCATATGTGGAATGAATAGTATTACTTTAATTTTAACCACATGCTCTGCATAAAATAGGTCATTAGGTAGAACAAATTTTTAACTTAAAAGTAGAATATGATAAGTAGCAGTGAAAATGCAGTATTTTAGAGACACAGTGAGATTAGAAATTGAATATCTGCAACTGCAAAACTCACACATTTAACAAACAGCTTGAGGTTTAGGTGTTTGTTTTTACCAGAGCAGATCTTGCTAGTTTTAGGGAAGGGATGGTGAAGACTACCAAGATCACTTGATGGCTGACTCTTCAGAATTTTTCCACGAATGGAGGGGACTTGAGGGAACAAAAGACAATGTGAAGATAAAAGAGCCCAGTTTCTTCCTAAAGTCTTTGTCAAACTTATAGTGTCCTCAAATCAGCCTACTAACTCATATTTGATCATAAATCGTGGTGTAGCTGGGAGACAAGACCCAGAATTCCTGGAGGAAAGAGGTTGACACTTCCTTCCTTCAACCTTCCAGATCTAATGCACTTGGTCTTTTAAAATCTAGTGATCTATCTATCTAAATAAACAAACAAAAAACCAAAACCAAACAAAAACCACAAAACTGTGAGAAAGTTAATAACTTGCTTCAAGTCTCCTTGAAATAAACTGGGGATTGCTGGAGGATTGGATTTTATGAGACGTAAGTTGACTAAAGACAAGTTAAGGATTTGCCCAGGTGTTTGCTGTTCAATGCATGTAGCTAATTAAAATAAAATTAAAAATACAGTTTCTCAGTCATTCTGGCATATTCCAAGGGCTCAACAGCCATGTGTGGCCAATGGCTACTGTATCATATTTACAGATATAAAACATGTCCATCATTGCCCAAAGTTATAGAAGCCAGCACTGGACTAGATTTTCATTGACCAAATAAATTGCCCACCAGGAAAGGTCCTGTCTCTGAACAGATCTCACCTCTGACCTAGTACCCACACTTAGCTTTCTTTTTAAAGTAATGTTACAACTGTATCTACATATTCCTTACTGGTCACTTATCTTTTTATTGCCTTCAAGGAGAAAAAGTGAAATATAGCAGATCAGACAGAACAAAGCATTGGGATGTGTACTGAGATATGAGTTCCATGGTCTTTCTTTTACTAGTGTATTGAAATATAATCAACGCAGGTTCTAAGCTTCAGGACTCCTTAAAATCAGCAGTATGTGTCTACATTTGAAATGGGAATCCCATACACCAGGCTTCTGGTAGTAATAGGAGCTTCTCTGATCAAACTATCAGCCATGAGAGTAGGTGAGCAAACAAATACTCAACAGTTACCTGTCAAACAACGTTTGGGTACAATGGAGACAGAAAACAAGGTTTGACCTTTATTCTAAAGGTATCCCTCATATCAGTCTGAGGAGCAGTTTACCTGAGTAGGAAAAAAACAAAAAAACAAAACACGGAATTAAGTTACATACAAACTTAAACATGTGCTCTGGAGTTTTTACTTTGGAAAGGAAAAGGCAAGTGCCCAAACCTTCAGGGCTCTTCTGTGGTGAGACAGACGGCAACCAGGTGGAATTGAGTGTATATATGCCAGAAGGCCTGAGCTTAGGTGGAGGATAGAGATAAAGGGTAAGCAGATTTTGACAGGTTTCTTCTTTTATTTTTCCTTTTTAGAAACACAGAAATTCTTTCTTGAGGCAGTTGGTAATAACACTAAGATGCTGGATCTGATGTGCAGTGTAAGATATTTTTATCTTTTCTATTTATAGAAACACAGAAAGACAGTTTTCCCACTGGCCATAATTCTTTGTCTGTATTCCTCAGGCTTTCAGATAACTGAGAAAATCAACCAATCAACTAACTGTCCAACTTTTGATCAAATGAGAGGAAATTGTTGGTGTTCAAAGAATGAAAGTTGCCCAAATCATATAGTTCTCAGTTTTGTAAAAAAATAGATGCTTGTTTAGAAATATCACCATTCTGGCAAATATGAAGGAAAAACAAAATAAAGTCATTTTATGCCTATGAAGAGATTTGGTAACAAAAAGAAAAAATAAATAACACATACATAATAAATAAATACATATTTTGTTATAGTTTAGTCAATATAAAATTTTAAAACCAAGCAAGTTTTATAAAATATTGCATTTATATATGACAATATAAAAAAGACATGACATAAGGTGATAGGGATAAAAAAAATGTGGACCAAGAGATATAAAGCAATATAAAGATTAAGTACAATAAATAAAAATGTCATAAAACTTATTAAAAAGTGGAAATAAATGTTTTACCTATTGTAGACAAAGTAAAGAATAGGATGGACATGGCAGAAGATCGAGAATTATCTAAAAGATTAACTTAAAGTGGTGCATTTTAGGCAGAGGAAGGCAAAAAGAGGTGCAAATGATAAAGGGAAAAATGATAAGAACAAAAGATTAAAAAATTTTGGAAACTTGTTTGTTTCCAAAGAAGAATCAGAATAGATGACCTAAGAGAAATATGTAAAACTATTATGAGAGAAAACACTCAAACTGAAGAATAAACTTACTATGTAAACTCAAATGGCCCATAAGTTGTCAAATTCAAACTAAAAGGAACTGAATATAAACATACTTTGATAAAATTTGGGGCACTTAACAATAAAAAAGAAACTGCAAGCATCTAGGATGAAGAAAAAAATTAAGTAGAGTGAAAGAAAAACTACTTGGGTTTCAAACTTCTCCAAAACTATACAGAAAGCAACCGTTCAAGACCTACAGCAGAATTTTCCAACATTTTTGCACCATGGCGCCAGGAGAATGAAATGTCCCCAGCTCAGGGCTCAGGGCCGTCTGCAGTCAGCAGACTAGCGTGGGGTCCCAACTGCCGAGGTGTTCGCTCAGCCACCTTCAGGTTGAGTGGATTCCTGCCCTGTCACCATTCCTAAACCCGTTCTTGACACAACAGGTTCAAAGGTTTGTTATGAGGAATTTTAAAAGGACAAGTTGTGATGTAAGAGATCTGAACCCAATCAAACGTTCATTTATATTGGGAAAAGTAAAAGGAAAGACTAAAAAGCCAGAAGTCATTCTATTCTGAAAATAACTATCAAGGAATTTAAAGTCCACTTTAAGTCAAGTAGCACACAATTAAATTAACATTTTAATGAGAATTTGTGATGTTCAGAAAAAATGATGGAAAACTGCAAAATTATATCAAAGTTCTAGTAATACAATAGCTTAAAAATGATAATCAAGGTTTAAATACAGATTATAACAAAAATTTTAAGGAATAGAAGGGTAGAAGTGGAATAAAATGGTTTGGTAATTTTCTCCTCCATAGTAGAAGTTAAGATAGGCCCTCAAATCATTAATATTCATAAATAAAGACATTTGAAGTCTAATATTTCTAAAATGTACGCTTAACAGTTATAAAACAAAACCAGGATGTTTACCTTTAAAATAAAAAGGAAAAATTAAATAAAGGATAATATAAAGGAAGTGCAATAAATCTAAAGTATAAAACTAGATTAAAGTATAAAAGTAGATTAAAGTAGACCAGACATATTAATCATGAAAATATATTTAAATACTTTGAAATTTTCTATTAATAGGCAACTCTCAGACTGTGTGCAAATATCAAAACACAGATGCCACTGGCAGGATTATTTTGATATCAAAATAGCTCAAAATCTATTTGGAAGAAAAAGTTTTAAATATACCATTTAAATAAAAAACATATATATATGTTTAAAAATAAGAAAAACTGAATATAAAGAAGAAATTAACATCAATTCAGATGCTGGGAAAATAATAAAATAAAACTAAAGAAAATAGAATGAAATCACTAATAAAATTAATGACAAGATTTAAAGTATTTCTGAACTTTAAAAAAAAAAAAATTATAGCTTCACTATGTATCAGGGCTTAAATGATAAACACGGGTCAACCATCACCAGCCACTCATCTGCTCTCCTCTTTGTGATCATCCTGTGTAGGCGATTCTAAATTTAGCTCAAAATCAGGATCAAGAAGAAAAAACAACAAAAAACGGTCTTGGCAACATCACTACTCTGGCTGCTTGTGAAAGCAAGTGACTTCATCCAATATTCACCTGCACAAGACAGTTCCGAAGTGGGAACACTCACCTGCCCACGACAGTTGCGGGGAGACCCGAGGCTCTGCTGGGAAACCCCTTGGTCTGCCAAAGCTTTTTTCTCTCCGCATAAAAGGTCAGCCGGCTCCTAGGGGCAAGTGTGGAATTACAGAAGGTGTCGATCGAGGACTAAGCACAAGCCGGCTGCTACCGGCTGCTTTCCAACAATGCTGTAAAGCTTCTCCTCGAGTCCGGCTCTTTTTTCAGACGTTTGGAAGCAGCTGGAGAACTCCAGAAATGTGAGTCTCTGTTTCCGGTCCTGCGCGCTCACACACCACCTGGGAGCCTCCTGCCCCAGACACCGGCCTGGACAGGCCGGCCTCTCCCTCGAAGTCTCGAGAAGAGGCAGTTTCAGAAGGCTGCAGGTGTGTGCGGAGTTTGTCCCTGGGATGGAGCGCTGGTGGGCGCACAGCCCACGGGTGTTGACCTCCAACAAGGTCAAGTTATCCAGCCTGGCTCGTGCTGCCCGGAGTTTGCTACGTGATATCCCGGATCTCATGTGCCGTCTGCATGGTGTCTGAAGGCTAATTCAGCAGGAGTTTGGTAAGTTTGCAGGGGTAAGACCCAGGCCTGGGGGGAACGTTTCTTCCTTTCGTTCGTGATCCCTCGTCTTCTCCACCTTTTCTGCATCCGTCCACTCGACCTTTCGTGGTTTCGGGTGATCCTCAGCCAGAGAGGCACCTGCTCTGGTGAGCCACTGCAGAAAGGCCCCAGACCTCCGCCATGGGGTAGCTGTGGCCCACACTTAAATTCAGGATCGCGGGGACCATCTCCTTCCTGGAGCCGCTTCCCGCCCCTCTGCTTCCGGGAAAAGGCGCTACGACCCCGCTTTCCCTCCGCTGCGCAGGGCCAGCCCCTCAACTATTTTTAGAGTCATTTTACCCTTAAAACTAAAAGCTGATGTTCTAAAAAAAATCGACAAGATACATTTAACTTTGGCAAATCTGATCTGGTGAAACATGGAATAAATCCTTTTAAAATTAGAAATTGGAATGGTTTTGTCAATATTGACGTAATTAAAGCACTATCTAAAAATAATGGATTAACTGTATGGCAACAAGTGGAAAAATCCAGAAAAAGTAGGTATTTCTCTAGAAACTGTATGCAGGAAGTTGAAAAGATAATGTTGTACATAATAAAGTAATAAGAGAAGATGATTCAATTATTTTTTAACATAACAGTCAAATTTCTTTATTAAAAACCACAAAACACAAAAGCCTTAAAAATGGCAGTTTTTTGATACAAAATTTAAAACTTCTATTAAAAATATCTCAAAAATAAAAAAAAAAAGGAAAAAACGTTGGCCACACATCAATAGATAATGGATAAATTAATATAAAGGGCTACTATGGATTTAAAGTAAAAGATAAACAAATAGGAAAATGAATAATGGATATGAACAGGCGATTTATTGTTGAAGGTACACAAATGGATGATAAACATATGAAACTGAATACCCTTCTAAATGCAAATTAAAATACTATAGACACTTTTCTTCCATAAAGTTGACAGATTTGAAGTAATTGATGAGAACTATGTTTGGCCAGAATGTGAACAAACACTGTTGATGGGATATAAATTAGTGAAGTCTTTGAAAATGGACAGAAGTTTTATATGAAGATATCATTGGATTGGTGTAAATATATTTGCCTGTCTTAAGTGTGAGTGTGTTGGGTGTATGTATACATATGTATATATGAGTATACAGATAGGTTTCATGTACCATTCTCATATGTAACATGCAAACATATATCTGTATGTGTGTATATTGCATTTATATGAATTTGTGGAAAGTAGAATAGAAGGATTCACCCTCTAATTTCCTCTGAGAAAAGGAATAAGGGCTGGTGTGGTAGCAAATGAGGCTTTATGTTATGCTTCATATGCTAGATATTGTCCTGTCCTGTTGTGTTTTTAGCAAAGAGAATATAGTTTATTACTTATTTAAGTAAAAATACAATTTCTTGAAAAAGAATGAGTAGAGATCATTTATATTTTAAGGGAGGGCACAGAGACACTTCTCAGGGATACCCCAATGGATATTTTGTTTATAAAATAGAGAACTGTGGAATATTATATATTAATAAAATTGGTTAGCAGAATAAACATTTTACAACTGTCTCATGATAATTTGAAAGAGCCTAAAGCTGTGGTGCATTTTCCCAAGTCTTTGTGCATTTAATTTAAAATTACTGTCTAACATTAAGGTAATATTTCTCTGTCATTCAATTTTGAGTTCCTTACAATTTGCCTTTTAAAATACTCCAGCCATGAAGGGTCATTTTTGTGTGTACATTTGTTGTCATGTCTACTTATTTTTCAGATTGAAAGACTATATAGCCTGTAAGCTCCCCCACCCATATTTCAGTGTTTTGGATTTTCATAGGCTATTAGGAAGCTGTTCTTGTGAAGAGCTGCTTGGGTTGAGAATTTTCTTTTGGTTGTTATGTGAAATAGTAAAAAGGAAAAAAAAAAGTGTGTGTGGGGGGCTTTTTGTAGCTGCTTTTCTGTCTTTTATAGGTGTGTGTTCATCAGAAGTATTTTCTGTCTTCAGCTGCATACTTCAACTCTGAGTTGTGTAAGTAGGCCTGTCAGATTTAGTCTCATAATTTTGCCTTTTTATACTGCTTTTCAGGACCAGCTTCCTCCTTTGAGTCGCCCCCACCCTCTATCTGAAGCTTCACTCTCCTTTTTACCCTCAAGGTTCCTCTTCCACTTATTTTAGCACGTATTTCCAATAGTGTTCCTTGAGAGGAAGCTTTTTCACTTCTAAAAATGGGTATTTGTCCCGTGTTTCTCAAGGGCTTCCCTTGACAAAGCTGTGTTTGGTCTGCTCACGTTCATAAGCTCTATTTGTTCTCTGTGAGTCTTGTATCCTGTAAGGACATTTAGGTTGTTCCCAGATCCTTTAGTCTCTGCTTCTGTAGGGCTGTCTCATTTTGGTTGTGATTATTTTGGAGTAAGACTTGGTTCCCATGGCTTGTTCTACACGTGGTCTCACGTTTGCACTCTTCCATTCTCCAGCCACACGATTATTATGCCGTGCAGAGCACACAGCTGTTGGTGCAAGGGCCTCAGCCATGCCTATCCTGAAGTTCATGAGGATCCCTTGTACCTCGTGTTTTAGAGGATATTCTCCAAGGTTTTGTTTGTTTTCTTTAATACTCCTGATTTATTATTTAGGAAAGTTTGGGGGGAATATTTAAAAAGCTATACTGCTGGCATCATCACTTTGCCAATTACTGGTTTATTTGATATCAGAAGGCTTCAGCTTTTGTTTATAAGGTGAAATCTATCAACATTTTCATCACCAGTTTATTTAGAAATATGAAAATAAAGACATTTTGATATTTTGTTTTTAGCTCATGTATTAGCTTTTTTTGGAATGTAATTACTGATTGTTGACATTCTCTCTCTACTTAATGGTCAATGTGAGGATGGTGATACTGAAATATTAATTTCTGGGTTCACATCACCTGGTATGTACCAAAAATGCTTGTTGGAAAAAATGAATAAACTTTTTATAATTCATTATTATTACTGTAATTCAGTAAAGTTTTCATTCTTGGTCCATCTATGTAAAATTCTAGTACTTACATCTTCACACCTCTAAATTTCTACCCTCCCTTTTTCTGCTTTCTTTTCTCCTGAGCAGGGATATTCCTATCATGTTATAGTTTATTTATCTCGTTTATTGTGTCTCTCTACTGTCACTCCCAACAGGAATGTAAGCTTCATGAAGGTAGGAATTTTACCTGTTTTCTTCACTGCTATATCTCTAATATCTCAAGAAGTATCTGGCAAAGAATTGATACTCAATAAATAATTCTTGGGGTTACTTTCATCCTTAAGAATAAATTTTTATAATCTTCATTCTTACAAGTGTGGGGTATGATCATTTGAAATCATGGAATTTCTAGTTTTTCAGAAACATGGTTGAAATTAAGGGAAAAAGAAAGCTGAGATCACATATTTGTTATAAGCAGATCTAATTAACAGAAAATAACTCATTAACTATAGAGTGTTTGTATCATTTGCAGAATGTTAAAGTTATTTTATTAGAAATGCTCTAAGTTTAAAAATGAATCTACTAATTTTTCTATATGGTATTATTTGCTTTACTGCCTGGTTTTAGAAAATGCCTGACATAACTGTTTTCTTTTCTTCTTACTCAGTGTTTTATTAAATGTTTCACTGGATGAATGTCATAAGCATGTTAAAAGATTCCCATGTTATGATAGAATATATCTTATTTGTTTTTAGCATGCAATGCACATCTGTTGCTTGTTTTCTGTCATGTAAAACTGTATGTGCAGGTTCCTTGAGGCTGGTATTGTGTTTTAATAACTTTTCTATCCATGGCAACTGGCTTAGTAACTGTTTATTTTAAGTGTGTATTAAAAGTTTACGAAAGAAATGAATCTCCATTATACATCCTTGGTCTTACTTATGTTTCAAATGGATTGAAGTCAGTGATTTAGCCAATTTCTTATTTGAGCTAAAATGAAATACTGCAAAGTTACACTGACTATCATGGGCATGAAAATACACCCATCAAATCTCATTGGTGGAGAATAATTGACTGACAGCACTAGCAGCTGCCCCACTGGCTCCCTCATGATGTTTGCCCTGAGACTGTACGTCCTGGTGGGCTGCTCCCAGCCAATGACTGAGCAGAGTGAGGTTACGATGGCAGCCCCTTCCTATGAGATATAGGATTGCTTTTATGAGTAACTTTGACTGGAGGAGTTCCCATCAACCTTGCTGAAACTTTTGAAACGCTGTCACAGTTGGAAACTACTTCTATCCAATCACCTTCCCTTATCTTTCTCCTTTCACAGGTTTCAGACCTGCATCATGTTCTCTCTTCCCCCAATAAATCTTTTGCACATCTCAATCCATCTTGTCTGCACATCTGAATTCACACAGAATGCTCACTTTTTTTCTCTTCAAATTCCTAGATGGGTCACACAAATATACAGCATAATGCACATTTGAGACACAAACTGATATTGATCTTAGATTCATTGTTATCTGATTTACAGCTCACATCAAATCAAATAATCACAGAGGAATGACAGAGTGGAAATATAATATCTGTGTTTTAATCATCCCTGACACCAGTATACTACCTTTGATGACAATATTGGTAAAAAATGGAAGTGTCAATCCACCTACCTAGCCAAATATTATAATCGTGGTTCAATACTTATAGGTGAAATTGGAAGGGCTTAAGCTTTAGAAGAACTAAAGAGCATCTTGATGAAAGTGAAAGAGGAGAGTGAAAAAGTTAGCTTAAAACTCAGTATTCAGAAAACTAAGATCATGGCATCTGGTCCCATCACTTCATGGCAAATAGATGGGGAAACAATGGAAACAGTGTCAGACTTTATTTTTTGGGGCTCCAAAATCACTATGGATGGTGACTGCAGCCATGAAATTAAAAGATACTTGCTCCTTGGAAGAAAAGTTATGACCAACCTAGATAGCATATTAAAAAGCAGAGACATTACTTTGCCAACAAATGTCCATCTAGTCAAAGCTATGGTTTTTCCAGTAGTCATGTGTGAATGTGAGAGTTGGACTGTAAAGAAAGCTGAGAGCTGAAGGATTGATGCTTTTGAACTGTGGTTTTGGAGAAGACTCTTGAGAATCCCTTGGACTGCAAAGTGATCCCACCAGGCCATCCTAAAGGATATCAGTCCTGAATATTCATTGGAAGGACTGATGTTGAAGCTGAAACTCCAATACTTTGGCCACCTGATGTGAAGAACTGACTCATTAGAAAAGACCCTGATGCTGGGAAAGATGGTGGGAGGAAATGATGGTGGGATGAAAAGGGGATGACAGGATGAGATGGTTGGATGGCATCCCTGACTCAATGGACATGAGTTTGAGTAAACTCTAGGAGTTGATGATGGGCAGGGAGGCCTGACATGCTGCTGTCCATGGGGTCACAAAGAGTCTGACATGGTTGAGCGACTGAACTGAACTGAACTGAAGCTTTAGAATAAGAAAAATGAGTTCATAGAAAATTATGTAAGTGGCAGAAATCCTGAGGCTTCATGGAGTGACCAGTTAATTAGTTAATTAAAAGATATTTTTCCAAATATCATATTATGAAACCAACTGATCTAGTCTCAAGTATAATTACCCCATTTAATAGGCCGCCTTCTAAATTCTTAATGAAATTAGTTGGTGATAAAGAGAATAATGAGATTAACAACTAAAACCTACAGTAAAATTTCTTTTTTATAGATTGTGACTTTTCTGCTATCAAGTGAAAAAAAAGGTCTCTAAATTCATACTAAATATTCTTTTTTTTTACTTTTGTTTCACTTGGCGTTATTTATATAAAAAGGAAACCAACTCATTAAATTTTAAGAATCCTATAAAACAAATAAGGTAACTCCTTTAGCTCCATTAATTGTGTAAATTCAACTTTTGAAAGTATAAAAATAAGCCACAGTGAATATGAATTTCCTTATAATCTTTCTCCTTTCTGGACTTCAGTCTTGGATGGCTTCTCCTCATGGAATGAAGGTGAAATTAGATGTGATGGAGCTAATTATAGATGCTAGCTGAACTTTATCAACCTATGGAACAGCCATATCCTTAGGGTGCAATTGTGTGGTAGGCCTGTAAGGTTTGAAATATCATCTTCAGTGATTTAGATGTGGCCCCACCTTGTACTGGGACATTTTGCTGCCCACTGTAAGGAGTGACTCTAGTTGCATTATTAGATGGTGTTGGACCCAGGCCTATGGGCACCCTCCTGCTCTAGGGGAAGTGTTGAGAGGTGACTCCATTTCAGTCAATAGATGAAACAAGTGGTTAATCAAAGGAGAACACCTGGTTTATTTTACCACTCATGATGGAGTTTTCTACACCTAGATTTCATCTGCTTAGCTTTCAGACATGAGCCATGTCACTCTTTGTAGAGGTAGCATCTATAGAAAGTGGGAGTGGATGGCATTTTGACACATAAGATAGAGAGAGGTGGTGTGATGAAGTGTTTTGTTTAGCCTGGAGCACTTAACAGGCTCAGAGGCTACACAATCAACAAATGCCCCTTCCACAATCAGTGGAGAGCCATCTTCTTTCTCTTCACCAGATGCTTATAACTTTCTTAATCAAATTGGAATTTATTGGTCATACGTTCTCTTCTCTGGTCTTATTCAATAACAGCTCTTTATCTGCCAGTTGTTCCACTTCTATTCAGTTTCCTATTGCTTTCCAATATGTGTTGTCCCTACTACCTACTTCTGTTTGATTACAGCCATTTCTGCTCTGATTGTAATTTTTCTGTTGATGGAATTAACCTTTTATTCCAAACAATCTGTGTCCTAGTGACAACCCATCAGCTCTTGTTATTTCTTCACCAGTTGTTTTTACAATTTTCCTCTTACCTTGCGAAGCTGACAAAATTTCTGTTTAGAAAGGAAACCTACTTGGTTGCATGACTTAAACTGCTGTCAAATTGTGACTCTAATTTGGACATCATGCATGAGGAAAATATATGTTATATTTTGTACAAAGTCTGGATTGTGCTGCAGTGCAGTGGTAGGAAATAACTGATTTGGGAGAGGTTAGCATAGTGAAACAAAGCCATAAAATTCTCCTGTTTTTGGTGAAAGCGGGTATTTCATTCTGTTATTAAAATGATGCTCTTCTTACTTTTAAAACAGATATAAAAATGGAATTGCCTCTAGCAACCTCCTTTTCCTCTTGCTCCTTTAACATTTAAACATCCTGTGCTTCTGTAATGGATGACAAAGCCTGTTACTTGGCACAAACAGAGGAAAGACAGGATTTCAAATTATGAATAGGTTTATTTTCTCATCACAACCTGCCTCTTCAACACTTTAAGATATGCCTACTCATTCTTCATGGTGCTCATATCTGGCATTGATCTTTAAAACACAAATCCTCTTGCTAGAGTTTTCTTAAAGGAAAGGAGAAAGAATGACATAGGAGATAATGCCCTAGATTGCTTTCCTATGTAGCAGGAGCCAGCATGCTGTTTTTGAGTTTTGGCTGCAATATGGTAAAGTCTGCTTGCTTTCAATTATTCAAAACCATTTATATTTTTCATGCCAAGTTGGATAGGTTCGTATTTTTATTTTTCCCATTCTGAATGAGGCTCTTTGGATGTGTTATCGCCTCCCTAGGCTACTGCATGGGAAGGTAGCTTCTAACATCCTTTAAAGAGTCCACCTACTTCAAAGTAAGGAGTCTCCTTCTTACTTTCTAGATAACCCTACCCTTTTGTCTCTTGCCTTGCAGTAACCCATGCTAGGGGCTCTAACCCAGTGATGTCAGTAGGTTTTCTTTTCAGAAAGAAAAGTATTACCTAGAGCAAGCTCCTTTTCAAAGAAGTAATTTCATGGGTCACAATCTATTAGCTGACAAAGTATAAACAAAAAAAGAAAGAAAAGGCAAAAAAAAAAAAATTCAAGAATTGATTAGTCGATTTAGACCCTGGCAGGCTGTACTGTTGTGTATGTATTCCCAGCATCAGCCAGAACCTGAGCTAGCCCACATTTGTTATTTATGTATTTTCACCCTGAAGCACTAGCAGTGATTGCAACAATTGAAAGACGTGGATGGCAAGGTGTGCTGTGAAATAACAAAGTCTCTGTCTGACTGGTCATGTGAATAATACTGACTTGCACTAGCCAGGTCCTGCCTGTGGCTATGTCAGCTGAGCTATCTAGAAACATTTTTTTTCTCTCATTGATTTTTTTTTTTTTTTTTTAATTTCTATAAAACCAGGATTGGGACCCAGCAGGTTTGGAGGGATGCCAGCATCATGTGGAGTCAGAAGAAAAGGCTGAGAATAGGAAGTATATTGACCCAATTTATGGGACAAAGTGCAATAAAGGTGACAGAACAAGCTACCAAGGTGTTCACTCTGTGAAGACTTTTTAGGACAAGAGGTTTGGGACAATGAAGTACAAATGGAACTCGTGGTCAGGGTCAAAAGAAGTCTCTTTGACTCCTTTTGATAGAACAACTCCTTTTGGTTGCTGGGTAAAATAAAATCTTTGCATTTGGTGTTTTTTTTTTTTTTAATATACTGTTAATTGTTAAAACCTTTTTAAAATAGCAGAATTTCCAGCTGTTGTCTTTGAATGAAATGACCTCTAAAACAGAATTGATTGTAGTATTCTTCCTTTGCATTTAGGATGGTTGCATGTAAAAATTAAGGTCTTAGAATGTGTTCTCTTTCTTGCAGATTACCTCCAAATATGCCTTAAAAATAAAACAAGTAATACCTAAATTACTCAGTCTGCCTCATAAAGGGTTTTATAGATTAACATTTTTCATATTGTGTTAAATAGATATAGCTAAAAGCCTTGCACTGTTTCCTGAGCCAACTCCATGCTACCTCCCCACACAATAATTTATAAATTCAAGAATCCATACTGACTTCCCTGGAAAAGCTCCCATAAGGACATTTGGTCAGATCCTTCCTGGTGAGCAAACCTTCTTCTGTGTGTACATTGGTAACTTTGTGAAAAGCATGAATATGAAACAAATATTTGAGAAATGTTTAGATAAGAAAACAGTGATCACAGAAACGCAGCTCATGTTAACAAAGAACAAGTCATGTAAACAACATCTAGTTTACCTTTTTATTATAGATAATGGGGCAGGTAAATTACATCCTGCTTGGGTGGCGTATATGATCCCAGTGTCCAGATAGCCTTTTGAACAAAAAAGATGTGCAAACATTAAGAAAACTTTAGTCAGTTGAATGATCGTAGCCTAATAGTACTGATTAATGGGTTAATAAAACAGAGGGGACCCATAAAGCCATCTATTTCAGAAGTTATTGTTTTTGCTCTAACCTATTTTTAGTGATACGCTCAATGCTTCTCTAGTAGCTCAGACGGTAAAGAATCCACCTGCAATGCAGGAGACTCAGGGATTGATCTGTTCAATTCCTGAGTCGGGAAGATTCCTTGGGGAAGGGAATGATTATCCCCTCCAATATTCTTGCCTGGGGAATCCCATGGACAGAGGAGCCTGGCAGGCTACATTCCATGGGGTCGCAAAGAGTCGGACACGACTGGACGACTAACACTCACTTTTTTTTTTCAATGCTTATCAAATGTTCGGGTAATGTATAGTTAAAATATTAGATCATATTAGTACTTTTAGGAAGAGTTCTGTAAGGAAAAGTTTGATTGAAATTAATAAAATTAAATGAACATTGATGGTGTAAATTTCTATATTTAGAGAAAAAATAATTGCATGAGGACAGGATTCAGGAGGCTGGCCATGACAGGTATAGTATTTATAAAAAGTCCTTTAGGTTCTACCTAAATAGAAGATTAATATAAAATATTAGTGTGGTGTGTTTGCCAGTAAGGCCAGTGCGATCACAGAAATAGGAAAAGAGCTGAAGGGACAGAAGTATTCATAGACACTCAACTGAACAGACGTGGAAGCCCTTTTGTAACAATCAAAGGGTCAAAAATGAGTTAGAAATTGTTCCAGTGCACACAAAGTGAGTTATAAGAAATGTAAAAGTCTTTGACTATTTACTAATTGAACACTAGTATTGTTTCCTAGTCTGGAGAAGGAACTGACAACCCACTCCAGCATTCTTGCCTGGAAAATCCCACAGACAGAGGACGCTGGCGGGCTGCAGTCCATGGGATTGCAAAAGAATCAGACACAATTTAGTGACTAAATAACAACAATATTTCCTAGCACCTACTATCACCAACCTCACTGTCAAGTCTCCCTTTGTAATCATTGCTTTATTTAATCATCACAACCTCTTGACATGTAGTTTTTATATCCATTATCATTTCACAGATGAGGAAACGCAGATTTAGAATGGTTATATGACTTTCTCAGAATCACTGAAATACTTTGGCAAAGCTGGAAATCTGTCTGACTCCAGCATTTTTTTAAAATCACTTTCTATGTAACAGAAAAAATGCTATTCCCTTCCACTGGTTAATGCAGAGTAAAATGCAGGGCTGTACATTCAAGGTGCAGTGGCTTCCAGATGATTCCTTGCTACATCTTTCAATCCATCCACTGCTCCAACCAAGCTAGGTGAATGTCATGCTTTGTCTTAACCCGTCTTTTGATCTTGATTTTTGCTTAACCTGGAATAGCGTCTTTCCTTGGTACTCTTAACTTAGATGCAGCTTTCTTTAAAGAGCACAATCCCTCCTCTAAACGTCTGCAGTTTTTAAAGACATGGTGGTTTAGTCGCTAAGTCGTGTTCGATTCTTGTGATTTAATGGATCGTAGCCCACCAGGCTCCTCTGTCCATGGGATTCTCCAGGCAAGAATATTGGAGTGGGTTGCCATTCCCTTCACCTTCTGCAATTAATAATGTGCTCCATCACTTAGTTGTGTCCAACTCTTCGTGACCCCATGGACTGTACCCCACCAGACTCCTCTGTCCATGCAATTTCCCAGGCAAGAATACTGGAGTGGGTTGCCATGCCCTTCTCCAGGGGAACTTCCCAACCCAGAGATCGAACCCATGTCTCCTGTATCTCCTGCACTGCAGGTGAATTCTGAGCCACCAGGGAAGCCCCACAATTAATAATGCTTTTAATACTCATTTTCATACATATTTTACGTAGTAAGAGCTTGACAACAATGACTATGCCTTTCCCTTGTTTCTCAAGGGAATCAGCTAAACTTGTGGTTCAATAAATATTTATTAAATTAGTGGTTCAATAAATATTAGTGGTTTAATAAATGTCTATTGAATGAAAGAATAACGTGGATGATTGTGGTGGGTGGCCTAGGGAGAGAATACTCTAAAATATATCACAGAAGTTTCCATTACATGAGATACCTATTTCAATTGAAATACAGCTTGACATCTAATAAGTAGATCTGAAATCTGAGAAATGTGAAGGTGGGGCATTATTCAGTGCTTGGTATTCTGATGGAATTGTCTTTCAATAGCATAAAATTTCATCTCATGTTGTCTATCATAACTGGGATTTCTCAGAAGCGGTTTGAATCAGAATAGGGAAGTCTAGAATTGGGAGTTTAGGTGTCAATTCTTGGGATTGTCCTTATCTTAGAAAGTATAAGTTGGCACCTGTGGCGGACGTGGAGGAAGCGACAGATTTCCTGCACAAGCATGATGAGTTGTGAGCATAGAAACAAAATCTCAAACTTGGCTACTAAACCAAGTGGAAAAGATGCCTTTTGCACATGACAAATCAAGCTGGAAGAAGAATTCAAGATTCATGGTGTCTAGCCAGGCAAGGGTTTTAATATATTTCTAGTATAACATAGGGTAAAACCATAGGTTTTGGGTGTTCAGGTTTAATTTCCGGCTTTCCTACTTCCCAACCATGTGACCTAGAACAACTGGCATAATTTCTCTGTGGTCTATTTTCCTCACTTGTACATTAAGAATAATAAAAATTTGTACTAACTTCATAAGGACTGGACAGATTATGTAAATTGCCTAGCAGGGTACCTTTCACTTAGTAAGAGCTTCATAACTGTTAGTTATTGTATTATTATTTATTTACATATGTTTTTAGTGGCACCTTTTTGATAACAAGGCATTAGTGATATGTCCAGGTTAAAAATATCCACAGTCACATTTTTGAGTGTGTTGTGGCTTGGTTGATTGCGTGCGTGGTAACCCCAAATCAACAAAAAATTTTGGCACAGTTGTTTCATCTATAAAATGGATATATAAAGTTTCATAGACCCCTTAATATTGCCAAGAATCAAAAAGGATAATGCTTGAAAGTTCTTTGGTGGTTCAACAGCTAAGACTCTGTGCTTCCAATGCAGGGGGCCCAAGGTTTGATCCCTGGTCAGGGAACTAGAACCTGCAGGCCGCAGCAAAGGTCTAAGATACCATATGCTACAATTAAGATCCAGCACAGCCAAATAAATAAATAAATATTTTTTAAAAAATGAAATTTCAGAGATCATTGCAGAGATCTCTCATTGAACTACAGTTGAACAAATGCAGGCTTTTTTTAAAAAAATAAGATAATGCTTGGGGATTTGTCCTGTAACCTAAACAGTGCTGTGGTTGTTGTTTAGCTGTATCCGACTCTTTTGGGACCCCACATCGTGGCCTGCCAGGTTCCTCCGTGGTCTTCCCATGTGGCTCAGTCGCAGAGGACCTGCCTCCCACTGCAGAGGATGCTGGTGTGACCCCTGGGTTGAGAAGTTCTCGTGGAGAAGGGAATGGCAACTCACTCCAGTGTTCTTGCCTGGGAAATCCCTTGGACCGAGGAGCCTGGTGAGTTACAGTCCATGGAGTCACAAAGAGTTGAATACGACTGAAGCGACTCAGTAACAACAACAAGGTTCCGCTTTCCGTGGGCTTTCCCAGGTGAGAACGCTGGAATGGGTGGCCGTTTTCCTTCTCCAGGGGATCTTCATGACCCAGGGATCGAACCCATGTCTCCTGTTTCTCCTGCATTGCAGGTGGATTCTTTACTGCTGAGCCGCCAGGGTGGAAAAGGGTTAATCATTCAACAATTCAAGGCTCCTGAGCTGTGTAGGTTCAGACTGAAAAAGAGATGAAACAGGAGCATCTGAGGACTCTGGGAGAGCCTTCCCTGTGGTCTCCCGAGGCTGTCTGTGGTAGCAGGACCCCGATCTGGTCTTCCACCTCCCACGCATGGTCAGCCCGTACATAGGGAATCCACTTCTCTAGTCGGAGGTGCACATTATCAAAGCTCCTGAGACTAATTTACAAAACTGGAATGCCAACTTATTACTCCACCATAAGAAAACACAACTGTCATGCAGGCTGGAATCAGCACTCAGGCATGCCTGTCACATTTTATCCTCATCAGCAGAACTACAGAAAAACCCAAGCTACAGTGAGAAGGGTTTTGGGGGTAAATCTGGAACTCATTCACAGGAAATAGAAGTCTCTGAATGCTGACCTAACACGGTGACTCTTCACAAATGTGTCCGTGCTGCCTAGGAGCTACAACACCTGAAGACGCTCAGCTAAGGTTGCCTCTTCTCCAGTGTGATCTTGAATTACTGCTTACAGCGCTTGCCTCAGTGAGCCCTTGTTTCTGCTGACATGGCTGAGACTAGTCGTTTCCTCTGCAGGATGCTTAACAAGTGAGCTAATAGAAAATAAAAAGAAACTATTTGTGGTTAACATCTCCTCTCCCACTTACATGTCAGGAAAGAGCAGCCAGCATTGTATCAGGTAAATTGTCCTTATGCTACTTCCTCTTCCCCAGGGGAAAGTTCATGTGCAGGAGAGATAAGGGAGATCTAGGCTAAAGGGAAAAAGAGGGAGGTGAGAGACTTCCCTAGTGAAATGCCAACTTATTACAGAACCGGAATGCCAACTTATTACTCCACCGTAAGAAAACACAACTGTCATGCAGGCTGGAATCAGCACTCAGGCATGCCTGTCACATTTTATCCTCGTCAGCAGAACTGCAGAGGAAGGCAAACTACAGTGAGAAGGGTTTTGGGGTAAATCTGGAACTCGAATTACAGGAAATAGAAGACTTACAAAACCTAGTGGAGACTTACAAGACTTACAAAAGCTAGTGGAGGTGATGGAATTCCAGTTGAGCTATTTCAAACCCTAAAAGAAGATGCTGTGAAAGTGCTGCAATCAATATGCCAGCAAATTTGGACAACTCAGCAGTGGCCATAGGACTGGAAAAGGTCAGTTTTCATTCCAATCCCAAAGAAAGGCAATGTCAAAGAATGTTCAAACTACGGCACAATTGTACCCATCTCACATGCTAGTAAAAGTAATGCTGAAAATTCTCCAAGCCAGGCTTCAACAGTATGTGAACCGTGAACTTCCAGATGTTCAAGCTGGATTGAGAAAAGGCAGAGGAACCAGAGATCAAATTGCCAACATCCGTTGGATCATCAAAAAAGCAAGAGAGTTCTAGAAAAACATCTATTTCTGCTTTATTGACTATGCCAAAGCCTTACTGTGTGGATCACAGCAAACTGTGGAAAATTCTTAAAGAGATGAATACCAGACCACCTGACCTGCCTCCTGAGAAATCTGTATGCAGGTCAAGAAGCAACAGTTAGAACTGGATATGGAACAACAGTCTGGTTCCAAATTGGGAACGGAGTACATCAAGGCTGCATATTGTCACCCTGCTTATTTAACTTATATGCAGAGTACCTTATGCTAAATGCCGGGCTGGATGAAGCACAAACTGGAATCAAGGTTGCTGGGAGGAATATCAATAACATTAGATGCAGTTGACACCATCCTTATGGCAGAAAGCAAAGAAGAAATAAAGAGCCCATTGATGAAAGAGGAGAGTGAAAAAGTTGGCTTAAAACTCAACATTCAGAAAATTAAAATCATGGCATCCGGTCCAATCACTTAATGGCAAATAGATGGGGAAAAAATGCAAACAGTGAGACTTTATTTTTTGGGGCTCCAAAAATCACTGCAGATGGTGACGGCAGCCATGAAATTGAAAGATGCTTGCTTCTTGAAAGAAAAGCTGTGACCAACCTAAAGTAAAAGTCACTCAGTAGTGTCCGACTCTTTGCAATCCCTTGGACTACATAGTCCAGGAATTCTCCAGGCCAGAATACTGGAATGGGTAGCCTTTACCTTCTCCAGGGGATCTTCCCAACCCAGGGATCGAACTCAGGTCTCCCGCATTGCAGGTGGGTTCTTTGCCAACTGAGCCACAAGGGAAGCCCTGACCCACCTAGACAGCATATTAAAAAGCAGACATTACTTTGCCGACAAAGGTCTGTCTAGTCAAAGCTATGGTTTTTCCAGTAGTCGTGTATGGATGTGAGAGTTGGACTATAAAGAAAGCTGAGTGCCGAAGAATTGATGCTTTTGAACTGTGGTGTTGGACAAGACTCTTGAGAGTCCCTTGGTCTGCAGGGAGATCCAAACAGTCTATCCTAAAGGAAATCAGTCTGAATATTCATTGGAAGGACTGATGCTGAAGCTGAAACTCCTATACTTTGGCCACCTGATGCAAAGAACTGACTCACTGGAAAAAACCCTGATGCTGGGAAAGATTGAAGGCAGAAGGAGAAAGGGACAACCGAGGACTAGATGCTTGAATGGCATCACTGACTTGGTGGACATGAGTTTTTGCAGGCTCTGGGAGTTGATGATGGACAGGGAAGGCTCGCATGCTGCAGTCCATGGGGTCACAAAGGGTCGGACAGAACTGAGTGACTGAACTGAACTGAGATGAGAGACTTCCCTGGAGGTCCACGCATGCATACCAAAGTCACTTCAGTCGTGTCAGACTCTACGAACTGTAGCCCACCAGGTCCGACTGTCCATCGGATTCTCCAGTCAAGAATGCTGGAGTGTGTTGTCAATTCCTTCTCCAGAAAATCTTCCTGACCCTGGGATCAAACCCATGTCTCTCATCTCCTGCATTGGTAGGCAAGTTGCTTACCACTCGTGCCACATAGGAAGCCCTGTGGCGGTCCAATGGTTAGGATTCTGTGCTCCCATTGCAGGGAGTGTAGTTCCGACACCTGGTCAGGTAATAAAGATCTTGCATGCTGCACACTGTGGCCAAAAAACCAAAAATGAACAAATAAACAAAAAAACCCTAGACACGAGGTGGACAATTGGAGTGCATGTGGGGTACCTATGGATTTCCCAAGTGGTGCTAGTGGTAAAGAACTGCCTGCCAGTGCAGGAGATGTAAGAGACAAGGGTTTGATCTCTGGGTCAGGAAGATCCCCTGGAGGAGGACATGGCAACCCACTCCAGTGTTCTTGCTTGGAGAATCCTATGGAAAGAGGAGCCTGGCAGTTACAGTCCACAGGGTCGCAAAGAGTTGGACACAACTAAAGTGACTTAGCGTGCTCGCATGCACTTGTGTGGGGTACCAGGAATGGGCTCTCAGGCAGCATTCTAAGAATATGGAGAGCCTCTGATGTGTGACACAGGGATGCTGATTGCCTGAACATTAAAGCCTTGAGACCTCGAGACTGTTGGTAAAAGATTCTGTGTCCAGGCTGGGCAGGGGGACAGAGAGCTGCTCTGTAAGCTCAGATGCTGTCAACTGTGTCCTGAGTAGATTGGAGAGCAGGACATACCTGACCGTTTTGGTCTGTCTAAAACCCCAGGGACTCTTCTTGCATGATCTTAGAGAACTGGAGAGATGCCTTCTCCCATCAGTTCAGTTCAGTTGTTCAGTCATGTCAGACTCTTTGTGACCCCATGGACCACAGCACACCCCGCCTCCCTGTCCATCACCAACTCCCGGAGTCTACTCAAACTCATCTCCATGGAGTCGGTGATGCCATCCGACCATCTCATCCTCTGTCGTCTCCTCCTCCTGCCCTCAATCTTTCCCAGCATCAGGGTCTTTTCCAATGAGTCAGCTCTTTGCATCAGGTGGCCAAAGTATTGGAATTTCAGCTTCAGCATCAGTCCTTCCAATGAACACCCAGGACTGATCTCCTTTAGAATGGACTGGTTGGATCTCCTTGCAGTCCAAGGGACTCTCCAGAGTCTTCTCCAATACCACAGTTCAAAAGCATCAATTCTTCGGCCCTCAGCTTTCTTTATAGTCCAACTCTCACATCCATACACGACCACTGGAAAAACCATAGCCTTGACTAGATGGACCTTTGTTGGTGAAGTAATGTCTCTGCTTTGTAATATGCTGTCTAGGTTGGTCATAACCTTCCCCGTCTTTTAATTTCATGGCTGCAGTCACCATCTGCAGTGATTTTGGAGCCTTCTCCCATAACAGACTATTAATAGGGCTAATTTTCAGACCACCAGATATGTATATGAAGACTCATAATTCATTGATATGATTTTACAAACTAAAATGGTATATTCATTTCCATCTTTTGTTGATTTTGAATCTCAATGTAAAGATCTTTGTCCCAATTCTGTGGAGAAAACTTCTTATGGAATGAAAACACAGAGGGAAAATCCCTAATTCTGCCATTCAGGAAAGCACTGTCTTCTGGGGACAGAATACAAATAGTTATGTCATTGGGTCATGAGGATGCTATTGTTAAATGGCATTTCAAAAATTATGTGTAAAGTACATGTGCTCAATTGCTTCAGTTGTGTCCTACTCTTTGCAACCTATAGACTATAGCCCACCAGGCTCCTCTGTCCATGGGATTCTCCAGGGAAGAATACTGGAGTGAGTTTCCATGCCCTCCTCCAGGGGATCTTCCCGACCCAAGGATCGAACCCACATCTCTTGCATTCTTTACCGCTGAGCCACTGGGTATGTAGACATTCATATTTCAGAGTTGGGTGGGAATGTGGGCAAGTCAGTGAGAGCTCCCCAAGAAGAAGACGCCCTTAACTCTTACTGAATGCAGAGAGAAGGTCATGAGTACGTTCTTGAAGGAAGCTGCATTTGACCTTTTTCAAAGAAAGCATAAATGACTTAACTAGGAGGAGGAATTTGCATGTACAAATTCCATTGAGTTTGAATCAACACAAACATTTTGGAAGCGTCTAATTTGAATGAATAAAACCTCTGCAAATATGTATGAAAATGACATTTCCTCAGTGAGATGTTTATTATAGCAGTTTTGTTTTTCTTTTGTGAGGATTCATCCATATTCTCTTATCCAGGCAAGCAGCTGACCAGACACTCATGAGCCAACTGGCTTAGATTATGTGTGTTGCTTCTGATTAGGAAACTGTCCATAGTCTCTTGATCCCCTAGAAGTCTTGAACCTAAAATATTGTGTGTATTTTTAGCAAAGCACTGAAGATATGAGCCAATCAAATCAAACCACTTCCAAATTTATTTACCTGTTAGAGCATAGTGAAATAATTTTTTTTAATCATTATTTATTGATCCATGGCTTTATCTCTCTTTATTGTTCTATCTGTTGAAAGAACTTATGAAAATATAAAACAGTGAAGTATTGTAGAACCTGGAAATTAGCTTTGAAGCTTTTGGGTTCTGTTATGGGACATTTCTCCTTTAATTAATGTCTTTTGAGATTATGATGATGATTTTATTTCTTTAGAAGTATTTATTTTCTCACTTATTTGGGTTTTGCATTGCTAAAAAACCAAAAGTTTAAGAAAAACGTTTGATGGGTGAGCATTCAAAATTGCAGAAGTTAGTGAAGATGAAAGATCCACTTAGAAGTAATCAGGAGAGGGATGTCATCACAAAGGAGTTGATGAGAAGGCAAAGGTGCAGGGTTTGATGAGGTCTTTTGGTTGTTTAGTTTGCTCTCAGATGATCAGGTATTTGAAAACTTTGTGTTTGAATGTTAGTTAGAAGAACACAGGATGAAGATACAAGTGTGGCATATACCTGTGATATCTGAGAAGACTATCAGAAGGTCCAGACAGAGCCAGGAAGTGCTTTAGAAAAATGCTAAGAAAAATGTAAAATGTGCATTTAAGGTCTGTTTGGAACAAGAAAAAAAGTTCAACTTACATTTTTGTCTTCTGAATCAAGAAGGCCTCTGAATGCATAAAAGCTGCCTCCTTCATCAGGGCAGAGCCTACAGTGAACATCTTACCTAAAACACATTCTGTGGTCTCTCTGATTCCTTTTTGTTCTCCTCTTATTGGTATTAAGTTAAACTAATGAAAATGTACCTCCAAGATGGGACTTCCCAGGTGGTGCAGTGGTGAAGTTTCCATCTGCCAGTGCAGGAGCCTCCAGAGAGGCGGGTTCGATCCCTGGCTGGGAAGATCCCCTGGAGTAGGAAATGACAACCCACTCCAGTGTTCTTGCCTGGCAGATTCCCATAGACAGAGGAGCCTGGTGGCCGACAGTCCATGGGGCTGCAAAGAGTTGGACACAACTGAGTGACTGAGCACAGGCACTTACCTCCAAGACGGACCGAATTCAGGGCGATGAGAAATTGCAAGTTTGAGACTTCTTTGCCATTGGCGTCCTAGGTATGATACACAGAAGTAACCATGGTGGGGCATGGGGAGCAGTGTGGGCCACGGACGTGAAGGGGAACTGCAAAATGAGGAGGGTCACGTCCCCAGGCATCCTTGGCCAGGGGTTTCTCCAGGGAGGAGGGAGTGTGCACACAACTATTTATGTCTAAGTGAAGGGTCCTTTTGTTTGTTTGTTTGTTTTAGCACTTTTTCATGCAGTTTATTTCCATGAATAGTAGAGTTGTCCATTTCAAAGTTAAGTCAATAGAGGGACTTCCCTGGTGAACCAGTGGTTAAGCCTCTGTGCTTCCAGTATAGGGAACATGGGTTCAATCCCCATTCAGGGAACTAAGATCTCACATGCCCTGTGGCATGGCCAAAAAAGATATATTAAAGAAAATAAATAAAAGTTAAGTCAATAGAAATGGCATTTCCCTCAAGGTAGTCTATGGCATTTCTCTTAGTGATTCAGACAGTAAAAAATCTGCCTGCCATGTGGGAGACCTGAGTTCAATCCCTGGGTCAGGAAGATCTCCTAGAGAAGGGAATGGCTATCCACTCCAGTATTCTTGCCTGGATAATTCCATGGATGAAGGTGCCTGGCAGGCTTCAGTCCATGGGGGTCACAAGAGTTGGACACAACTGAGTGATTAACACTTACTTACTTAGAGTATTCTATGGTAACATAAATTTGGGGAATCTTGGATTATATGAAATTATATAAATGTGTGCATGAGAGTGCAGATCTTAGGGATTTCAATACCTATCAAGCTGAGAGTGGGGCACTGGATGTAATAGGACCATGAACCATTTGCCTCTTGGTGGACAATGCAGTTAAGTTCCTGGGGGTGACAGAGACTCATGGCACCCTGTTCATTGAAGTCATCTGCGTCTTCTGAGTTAAGGAGAAGGAGGTCCAGATATTTAGAATCTAATACACTAGTGGGTACCATTTTCCTGAAAGCAAGACATACATTATCCTACCTTTTAAGGTCACATGAGCTATACTCTAGTGTTTTATTTCAGACTGTTTTGTTCGCTAGTAACATTCAACCAATTCAAACTGGGCATGGGGTGGGGGGAAGATAAGAACATATGTTTTTCATGAAAACTCTGCCAAGTATTTCCTGTGACTAGAATTCTGTGAAATTCACTTTGGAAAATATAGCTAAAGGTACAACATTTAAATTAAAATTCTTCATAAATTGTTAGCATCATAATGTAGTACATGTACTAGAGGAAAATTCTAAGTGTACAAAATATCATTTTTATTTAATTTTTTAACAAATTACATATATTTTATAGAAAAAGAAAATGTAAAATGCTATTTCTTGGAACTATTGACTGTGAAATAACTTGGCTTCACTTTCGACCAGAAGTAGGAGACAACTGCTTATTGAGTTAAGACAAGTGAAGAAAATATGATTCCTTTTATTATATAGAAAGATGTAAATGGCACAAAGAAATGAGTTTTCTTATTTGATTTGGAGATCACATTTTATTTTTGCTAAGTCATTTCAGTGGCTTGTGTCTGTTTCAGCTGAAGTGCTGAAGTGCCACAGTGCCTTTCTGCTCTAGAGAATTCTGAGAAAAATAGCCTGTAACACTCTTCCCACTGTGATATTTTATGAAAATAGTGAGACAGTCTCAGGGAGACAAACATACACACAATACGCAAATAGACAACTATACACATACAAGCCTACACTTAATTTGAAACAGACATATTTTAAAATTTGCTATATAAGTTATGTATTATACAGAAAGAGGACATTAAATTTCATTTAACCCCTCCCCTCTTTTTTTTTTTTTTTTAATCTATAAAATCCCAAAGAGCTCTCTCAGGCAACATTGTGCATTATAGAAAGAATTTGAATGGGGCTGATTCCACTGATTTCTTGGTCTGTTTCAACTTGCAGAATAACAAGTCACCATATATACCCTCCTCACAGAATGAAGTCTGAAATAGGCATTTATCTGTGTCTGGACATGCAATCGTTAAGATAGACTCAGTCTAATTTGAAATATCATCAATACACTTATAATTTCCCTTGGTATTACCAATAATGGAATAGTAAATTACTTCACATGTTATAGTTTGATGTGATTTCATCCTTTCCCCTCTGCTATTGGTGGTTCTCTTTTAAGATCCTAAACAAACCTTTCTCTTTACCTTTTAGAAAATCCTTTCTTATTTGTTGAGCATTGATCACTGGTCCTGGCTCTCACGGAAGAAACGTCAACAGTGCCCTGGTGTGTGAAGTGTTTTCTGGAAGCATCTTTGATAATGTCAAAAATGAGGTCATACTGTTCTGGGAAGAGAGTGTTTTTCATGAACTTTTGTTTCTTCTTCCGTAAGGCACTGATAATGGCAGAAAACAAGTCTTTGTCAAAGATAAAACTTTGTAAAACTGAAAATTTTTTGATATTTGAAAATATTTTTAAAAAGCAGAAATTTTGACATCGTCCCATTAAGGTAGTTTCAGCTTTGTTTTACATCATTCCTAAAGTAATTGGTGATGTCCTTTCAGGAAGGGAAACAAAGTAGGCACTGTTTAACATGACTCATCCCTTTCCAGAGAGAGATAGAAATGTATAGTTGTCTTGTTGTTTTTTTTTTTTTGAAGTGTCTCATAATTATAATTTACACATACAAATCCCACAGGCATATGTCACCAACAGATGGCATTTATTAAAAATCCACATGCGTTCTTGGATAGTTTGTGTCATTCTGCTTGAAGGCAAAGGAATGACTTAGATGACCTTTCAAGGACATTCTTCTTAAGCATTCAAGAATATGATCTGGAACTGTCCCACTGCTTGAAATGGGCTTATTTTAAATATATGTCCAGGTTGAGTATGTTTGCTGCAAAGGACACACATCCAACTTGAATCAGAGTAATAGAAAAAGTACAATGTATGACTTATAAAAAAGTATGTTCCATGTTGGTGTTAGAGACAAATGAATCCAGAGACGGAAATGTGTGAAGTCTACTTTTCCTCTTTCTTCTCTGCTTCTCTCTCTGGGGCGTCCATTTTCTCCTCGGCAGATCAACTTGGCAAGGGACATGGCGCCAGTAACTGATGTCTCAGTCACCAAAGAGAAAAGATGATGAACATGAGTTTGAGCAAAGTCTGGGTAATAGCAGAGGATAGAGGAGCCTGGTGTGCTACAATCCATGGGGTAACAAAGAGTCGAATACAGTTTAGCAACTGAACAACAACAACAAAGTCTGGACTGATATACTGGAAAGTGAAAGTGAAAGTTGCTCAGTAGTGTCCGACTCTTTGCACCTCATGGCCTATATGGTCCATGGAATTCTCCAGGCCAGAATACTGGAGTGGGTAACCTTTCCCTTCTCCAGGGGATCTTCCCAACCCAGGGATGGAACCCAGGTCTCCAGCATTTCAGGCGGATTCTTTACTAGCTTAGCCACCAGGGAAGCCCAAGAATACTGGAGTGGGCAGCCTATCCCTTCTTTAGTGGATCTTCCTAACCCAGGAATCAAACCAGGGTCTCCTGTACTACAGGTGGATTCTTTACCAACTGGGCTATCAGGGAAGCCCTTAAAAAAAAAAGAGCATGAGCTCAGTCCCCCGCCACCAGAAATTATGCCGTCAAGTTTCCTGCATTTGGGGAAATCACAGAGGTCAACACATGCACGGTGCAATAGCTAAGCCTCTCCCTGGGAGAACCACCTTCTTGATCATGGTACCTCCCCTGCCAGGTAAGTGTATACTGGAAAACATGATAATTCAAGCTTTTTGTGAACCATCTGTGCTTGTAGTAGTGGTTCATGCCTTCTATTTCTACTTGATTGAAGATGATGAAAAGCCTCTGCTTCACAAAATGGGACAGATTCCAACTCCGACCTTTAGAATATAACCCTTCCCCTCTCCTTTAGGTCACTAGAGTGAAGTCACAGAATGAACTGGCTAGAGAGATGAAGTGCTGAGCCTATAAAGGGAGGAAATAAGCAGCTGAAAGCCCTAGCCAAAACCCCCTGGCAGGGCTCTGATGGTATGTCTCAGACTGGATTATGAGCGTACTGGAACAAGAGAACCGTTACTGAAGGCCAGAAAAAGGAGTTTGTTGATACAAAGCGTTCTCCCATACTAGAAGATTTAATTACCTGGCAAAGACCATGGAACTGACATGATGCTGCTCTGACTCTTGAGATTTTGAAGAGAGTATTGGCCCTTTCTAAGTGTGATAAAAATGCCAGAACTGCTGCTGAAAATGGTAGAAGAAGGCTCAAAAAACTCACATAAGTGAGGCCGGGAATCTCTCCAGATGGTCATGTTCAAAGGGAGAGGACACTATCTGCCAGAATCGCTAGGAATGCATTAGTCCAAGGGCCGCCTGCATCATCAAGAAGGGGCAGCTGTCTTCTGCTAGCCAGGAGTGAGAGGAGGGGACAGTCTTACAGAACTGGACTCACCGATAGCAAAGGGAGTCATCAGATCCCAAAATAGCGGAGGCCCAGTGACAGCGTGTAGCCACCAGAGGCAAGGTTTCCCTGGTAATAGATTTGGGGATGAAAAATTTAGGGTAGAAGGTTTATTTCCTTGCTAATTTTCTATCCGTTAATGTATATAAGATACTTTTACTGTTGTTTAGTCGCTAAGTCATGCCCAGTTCTTTGCGATCCCATGGACTGTAGCCCACCAGGCTCCTCTGTCCATGGGATTTTTCCAGACAAGAATAGTGGAGTGGGTTGCCCTTTCCTTTTCCAGGGGATCTTCCCCCAACAAGAACCGAACCTGTGTCTCCTGCATTGGCAGGCAGATTCTTTACTGGCTGAGCCACCAGGGAAACCCCTATTATAAGACACTTGGGGGCAGGGAATTGTCTACCTTCTTCTTATCTTCTACCATGCCTTCCTCCTTGTATGTTTTCAAGTACAGAAAATATTTTTGTACTCATGAAAGACTTCCAACAAATATTTGGAAGTGAGGTTATTCTAAAAGAGTGAGAGTGAGGTGCATGAATATAGGCAGCCCTGATGCTGGAGTCCTTGTGAGGTTTTGAGTGACCCAGATTTGGAATTTTCATAATATGTTTTGAAACATATCAGTTTCAAAAATTAAAAGTGGGTTTTTAAATTATAACCCTTAATAAAGACATCTATCTCAACATTGAAGTGTTAAAACACTTACTTAGGTTTTTGGTAAGCTATTTATTGAGAGGTATGGTTCCTGAACAGAAAGCCAGAAGAAAATCTTTCTCCATGTTGCAAGCACAGCCATTGTGAGAAGGGAGGAGGGCGGTCATAATCACTTTTGTTCCAGTTAAGAAAATGAAGCCTTGAACGTTAGGAAGGAAAGTGTTGAGATAGCTGGATGCATTTCTTGGTGAAAAAATATGGGGAGATTTAAACCAGTATTTTCAAAACTATGTTCCTGAGAACATGAATTTTGTGAGTGATTAATGCATGTTCTGTGTCCAAAGGGTTTATAACTGTACCTAAGGTCAAGAAACTCTTCCCTCATATTCTGTGTATTAGGGTCAAGATGAAAGCACACATACTAACTATTTGACTTTCACAAAATATTATAACATTCAAAAAAGGTTATATTTCCAGTGGGTGGCATGATTTCCCATGTCTCATAATCTTATTAAAGAATTAGGGAAAATAAATCTAAGATTATGGTTAAGAAGGAGACTAAATATAAAATAACCTCGCTGAACCTAGAGTTTTTAGATTTTTTACTATCTTGTTTTAAATAATTTTCAAGAGTTGGAGTGTTTAGTGTTTCTCATGTTTCCCAGCTTCCATTCTAGGCACATCAGAAAAATAGAAATCAACTGTTACACGGTTCCCCTTTGAAGGAGGTTGCACTTTAATAATTTAGTAATAATTTTATGTTTATGTGATTAAGATGATCAAGAGAAGCATCATTTTGTAACGTTTATTAGAATATGTGCTCATTAAATCATACCTACATTAAAAATAGTCCTTTGGTCAACAGCGACCAGTAGTTCAGACACTGTTATCACCTAGATATCAGTTTCTTGAAACTTTTGGCAGGGTATTTAAAGCAAATATAATTTTGTTGATAATCTCCATTCATGTCTTTGAAATGTTCATAAATGTCATTTAAGCCCTTCCAGTAAGGTGGAAAATAAGTAAAAGTCATCAAGTTAAAGAATTTACTTTTGGCAAATTCAGTTTACCTGTTTGGTACTGTTTTATCAACCCACAAGTCTGGGAAGTGTACATGGTCCCCCCTTCCTTCACTCCTCAATAAATGTTCAGATTGTTCATTTCCATCAAGGTGTGCATTATGGAAAACAGTGTAATACATTGCCTTGTGTTGGGGATTTTCATTCATAATGGATTAACTTTTTAAGAGAATGATGGCGTTTCTTTATGAATCAATAGATGAGGAAGGAGTTTGAAGAGGGCCACCTAGAATCACATCATGTAAGCACTTTCTTTGATGTGTAAGTCAATCCTACCTCTCTTGGCATGTATTCTAAGTTGATTTTCATTAACTTAAGTCTTGGACTTGAGTGGATTTTGCTGTGGGCCTTGCCTTATAAAGCACAGATCCAGACAGATCCACCTTAAACCTCTCAGAGTAGAAAATTTTATAGGGTAGCACTACAGAGAACCCTGTAACTAGTAGCTAGGCAACCAGAAGCAACTGTAAGGAAAGAAAATTTAGACAAGGCCAAGCCAGTGTTATCTACATAATATTTGGTATTAAGAGTTTAAAAATATTATCCTGTGTTTATTAGTAAAACTTGCTTCTGCTACTCAGTGTCTTTCACATATACCTTTACCTGAAATTTATTATATCAGTCTGTCTTATATCAGGCTAATCTGGAGACTCTTTTAGAGAATTCGCTTAGCTGCTTGGCTTAGGCTACCTTGGTAATAACTATAAATTAGTCCAAGTTAAGCACTATCATCCTGAGAGTGAAGTACTGAACGTAATAAGATCATGAAACATCTGCCTCTTGGTGGACGGTGCAGTTAAGCTCCTGGGGGTGACAGAGGCTCATGGCACCCTGTTCATTGAAGTCAGCTGCATCTCCTGAGTTAAGGAGAAGGAGGTCCGGATATTTAGAATCTAATACACTAGGGGTTCCCATTTTCCTGAAAGTAAGACATCCATCCTACCTTTTAAGGTCACATGAGCTATATGCTAGTGTTTCATTTCAGGCTGTTTAGTTTGCTAGTAACATTCAACCAGTTCAAAATAGGGGGGATAGGAAATTCCAAGTATCGCCAAACCTGGGGAGAGGAATGGGGCTAGATATTTAAAACAATCAAACATTATTCTAATACCCTTGACATACTATGTTTTGTTTGGTTCATCCTTTCCTTTTATCACAAATTCCTCTACTTCTTTAGTCAATGGCACCAGCCTATGACCCACTCCCTTCCTTTTTATCATATAAGCTAAATTTGAGTTCTTCAGTCCCTGTTGGAAAATTTCCAGGTAAGTACTCATACAGGCCCACCTGGGGTCCATTGCTCACCTCTGAATCAATGAACTATAACCATAGCATGAGGTCACAGAAAGTATGCAAGCTCCCACAAGAGTCAGAGTGCATGTGTATCTGTGTAAATGAAATTCCCATAGGCACGTGTGAAGAAGGAAAAGAATTGGAGGAAAAGAATTGGCATCTGCTGTACCTTGCACCTCACAATATTCTTTAGATAAAGATGAGTCACCTCATTGTATTCTCTTTAAGAAAAGGGATACCTACCCCTGCCAGAGATATGTTATATAAAGAGTATAATAGTCTTACAAAGTAGTTCATTTTCATTTCCCCCATCAATTTTAAAGTGACTCTTTCTCTGCAGAGGAATATTTCCCTTCTCATTGAATACAGTGACTAACAATGGAAAATAATTGTAGCCAACAAAGCAAAGAAACACACAGGAAAGCTACAAAGAAATGCAAGCCATATGCATTAATTCCTGCATTTCCAATCAACTCCCATGAAGCTTACAGTTAGTTAGTGACAAGCAAACTCTGTATTTCAGAGACGACGACCCTAAAGAAGAAGACCAGTACCAGTGAAGACAGAAGAACATCCAGGTGCTTTAGAATGTAACCACATGATGGAACATTTTACTTTCTATTTTTAGCAAGAGGAGCTAGAAGTTGTTATAAAAGGTTATAGTTCACTTTGTGTAAGTAGGCATAAAAATATGGTTCTCAAAAGAGTGTGAGAGTGAAACTTTGTTTTGTAATACTCAAAACACAATTTAAAGACCCTCTCTAGGTACTATTTATTATTGATACCTAACCTGATCAACTATAAAGTTTAAAATTCTGGTGCTTATATAAATTAGGAAGAATTTTTCCTCCATAGCTATGGCTTAAAGAAGTTTATTTTTACTTGAGAATGCTACAATCTAGACTAAATTAGACAACCTTCCTGCTGGATTGTGAAGAGTGGCTAGAGAAAGCTTACACACAGAAGAGTGATTTGGGATAAGTTTTAGATGGAATTCCCCTCCACCATGGCCCTGTGATCTCAATTATATAATTACAAGTACAATCTTGGACAAAGATAATTATACATGTTAGACGTTTCTTTGAACCTCTGTACTTTGGTTTTGCTAAAACTAGGTAGCATGTAAAGGCTACTCCAGTGTGTTGAGATCATGGACAAATAATAACTTGCTCATGTTTTGTTCTATATATTTCTTTAGAGTGGTCACTTGGTGAAACAGGTATACAAGTCTAAGTGCACATAATGACATAGACACAGCATTCCAACATTGAAGGTTAATTAATCATTTGCCTAAAGGGTATAAGTTATGTTTGAAAAAAAAACCAATTTCCCACATAAATCTGGAGTACCAATGTTCAGCTTCCATTTAAGTCACCAGTATTCAAATAATGTTGCTCCACCTTCCGTCTTTGGAGGGTTTGCCTAAAATACTTACCCCATGTTCACTTAGCTTGTCACCAAGACAAATACATATGTCATCCAACTGAACACTAAAACATATGATAGCACTTATATAACAACAACAAAAACAACAAAAATAGACATATATAGGTCAAGGAAGAATAAATAAAATTTTGTTTCTTTTGTATTCAACTAGGGTAGGTGTCTGGAGAAGGCAATGGCACCCCACTCCAGTACTGTTGCCTGGAAAATCCCATGGGCAGAGGAGCCTGGTAGGCTGCGGTCCATGGGGTCGCTAAGAGTCAGACATGACTGAGCAACTTCACTGTCACTTTTCACTTTCATGCATTGGAAAAGGAAATGGCAGCCCACTCCAGTGTTCCTGCCTGGAGAATCCCAGGGACGGGGGAGCCTGGTGGGCTGCCGTCTATGGGGTCACACAGAGTCGGACACGACTGAAGCAACTTAGCAGCAGCAGGGTAGGTGTCAATTAACAAAACTAATCACAATGACTTTTAATTTCATTGCCTCCTTTTTCATCCTCCTACCTGTATGTCAGTTTCTCCCACAATGCCTGTCTATGCTTTAATTATCCAATCACAAGCTATTCTGGTTAAAGGTTTTGTAATGTATTTTGGCTGCTATGACTCTGGGTCAAATCTGTTTTCTGAGAATGTGACTAAAAGCATGCCAGGTCTGTTACTTTGGTTCCTAAAGGTGGGGCATCTTCTGTGTCTCACACTGTTTACTCTTTCAATGTTAGATGCAAACTTTTCCTCACAGGCATTTGAAGTCCAATTGTGGGTCTATTTTAATACCTTATAGTCACATGTTTTTCCCTTTCTTCATTTACTCTTCAGGAGAAATGTCTTAGAGAGGTTATTCTATCTTCTCCTTCATCTGTATTCCTTGTCTCTCATGCCCTAAATATTCCAGAAATCCAGAAAACTTCCTCTATCATCTTCTTCCCTGTGTGTTCCTGGTGGCATTATTTGTTATTCTGCCTGACTATTGGGTCAACAGAGAACTTGTTTCTCTTAAAACAAAAGAACGTGCATTTTTCAATACACATTCTTAATCTACATTATTATCATGGTGAGTTTTCCCTCCAAAGGCCCAGACTTTCAATCTTGAGAGTTTCCTGTTTCATTCCCAAGAAGGTTTTAGTGAAAATTTAGGTATTTAAGTGATAAAGATCTTTGTGTATAGGACAACTTCAGGTTAAGATAATTTAGACTAGGGATTATGATTGCCTTTAAGATACAAAGATTCTTCTTACTGCTAAGAGAAGCAATAATACTTCAAAAGCACACTCTGTAGTTACTTTATGAATCAAACTATAAAATGCTCAGATTGTAGCTGCCATTCTTTGAACTCTAGTTTTTTCCTCCACTTAAAATAGATTTGGTTTGCTTTTTCTTAGGTTGGCACTCTGGCAGAATCTTGCATTAGAAACAGCCATCTCTATGGAGATATAGATTATAGTTCATGTTAAAATATGTTTGCTGTTGACATGCTTTTGGCTTAAATTGGTGGCACATTTAGTGGAAGTTTAGTGTTACAGAAGTTTCTTAAGATGATTTTGACAAGAGAAAAATGGTGCCATAAATATGATTAGAAAGAAACATTTTTTCAAACATTAATGTATTTCAGTTCTTGACTACTAAGGTAAAAGAATGGGGAATTCTGGAATGCTGGTTGTTGTTTTACACAATCGCTGGACCTCTCTGCAGATATAAATCAAGATGGGACTCACATAGAGTGTGCAGAATTTTCCATTGAATTTAAGAATGATTTTGGTTATGTGGAAGATCTCTGAAAGGAAAATATTAGTTTTAACAAACTCCAGAGCATGTTGGCTCTTCAAAATAAAGAATTTTTATGTTAAACTTCCTGAATATTCCGACCAACTAGAAATAGATGAAGATGTGCCATCTGGGGAGAAATTTTTACAAATGTCTTATCTTAAGGATATCTAATAACTGTGGTGTTAGAGAAGACTCTTGACAGTCCCTTGGACAGCAGGGAAATCAAACTTAGTCAATCCTTAAGGAAATCAACCCTGAATATTCATTGGAAGGACTGATGCTGAAGCTGAAGCTCCAGTACTTTGGCCACCTGATGCAAAGAGCCAACTCATCAGAAAAGACCCTGGTGCTGGGAAAGATTGAGAGCAAGAGGAGAAAGGAACAGCAGAGGATGAGATGGTTGGATGGCATCACCGACTCAATGGACATGAGTTTGAGCAAACTCCAGGAGATAGTGAAGGACAGGGAAGCCTGATGCACTTCAGTGCATGGGATCACAGTCAGACACTCTTAGTGACTGAACAACAGTAACAAGGATATCTGTGAACAAGAGCTATCCCATGCCAGTTGACTGTAGAGAGATCTCTTCCAAGACAGTTCTAACATTAATGAGCCCACGCTAAATAAATATGTGTCCTGCAGCTATCATTTTTATGTGTTCTACAACTATCATTAGAAGCTGTACTGGGATATTTGGGAAGCTTGGGTATTTGGAAGAAAAAAAATTTTTTTCTTCAAAGTCTTAAAAATTATATCTTTCACCATCATAAGTTACTTTCATCTTTGTCTCTGGTTTGTCTAAATGAAATGGACATTTGGGAGGCAATGATTTCCCTGCTCAAATAGAAATAGCATGATTACTTGACTAGTGTTTTAGAAAGAATTCAAGTATCAAACAGAATAGCCTCTAGGTTATCATCAAAACCTGATATCCTGTTATTATATAATTGAGGCCATAAGGTTGTCAATATCAAACACATCCATTGCTTCCTGAAATCTGCAACCTGAAACTAAAGCCAGAATTTTAAGTCACAAAGACATCCCTGAAGCACTTGGGAAGTTTTCAGAGCTGTGTCAGGGGATTTAAGGAGCATTGCTCCCATTAATCTTGCTGAAAGTCTCATGACTAAATTCTTATGCATTGCTTTTAAGATTTGCTCAAAAATGTCTCAGCATACAAAGTATGGGCAAGTTATTCTTTACCACTCTTACTTTACATCATTCTGAAACCATTTCTAAGTAATTCAGCACTGACTCTCCTCTTTTATAAAAGATCATAAAATACTTTTTGCCTACTTGAAATAATTACTTTTTGATTACATCAACTTTCACAAAGAGTGAAAACTGGTTTTTACATTGAGCATGACTGAAAGAAAAAAAATAGTGGTAAAGTTGAAAGAAATTATGGCAGGTTTTTGTTGTTGTTTGTTTGTTTTGTTTTTTTAAAAAAATGATAGAAGCCTAGAATTTTTTATTGCTTAGAATAGATAGATGGATAGATAGATCAATCACATGTTGCAAATACCAAGTTTAATGAGACATAGAGTAGTTCATGGTCTAGTTGATGAGACAGGGAGATGGAAACATAAAGGATACTAAAGAAATGCAACAAAAAAGAGGAACCTTAAGAATTATATAGGGATTTGAAGCATAGAGTCATCTGAGGTTTTGGCTTATAGCATTAGATGGGTGGTGGTATTCAGTTACTCAGTCATGTCCAACTCTTTGCTGGGTAGTGTAGGACATAAAACAAAAATGTTATAAAGTCAGTTTTAAAGAGTTTTGTAATGCAATGATAATATGCATTCATTTTATAGGGAATATATAATCGAAAATTGAGGGAGATAATTTAGGTGATCTCATTGATGAGTTCACATAAGTAAACAAAGAGACAGAGAAGTCAGCAAGGAGGCTATTCAGAGAGCAGTAGAGATGAAACAAATATGAATAAAAGAATTACCAGTTACAATACAGAGAAAGAAATAGGTTGAAGGACCTGATTGGAAATGGGAGAAAGAGGAGTCCAGAATCACTGGGGTTTTTAGCACATCGGGTTGAGATATGATAGAAAATAGAAGAAAGTGAAAGTCACTCAGTCGTGTCCAACTCTTTGCAACCCCATGGACTATACGGTCCATGGAATTCTCCAGGCCAGAATACTAGAGTGAGCAGTCATTCCCTTCTCCAGGGGATCTTCCCAACCCAAGGATGAAACCCAGGTCTCCCTCATTGCAGGCAGATTCTTTACCAGTGGAGCCACAAGGGAAGCCCAGAAAATAGAAGAAGCTCTCAGTTGAGGCAGAAGATAATAATTTCTGCTTCAGTTATGAGAACCTAGAGCTCTATGAAGTTTGTGAATAATTGCTGAGTGATTTGGGGGCTATAGATACAGATTTTGAGACATCAGTTCATAAATGATTGGGTTGATGAGCCCATCTGGAGAAATTTTTTTAAAAAGGAGTAAATATAAAGGAGATTGATGGGAGAATCTTGGTGGCAGCTGAGGTTAGAAAAAGCAAAGAAAAGGAGATGGAGAAAAGTGGTTACAGAGATAAGAGGACCAGGAAAAGCCTCTCTAGAGGAGTTTTATCATTAAACTATGGAGAAACATCATCAGGGGCCCAAGGGCAAAGTAGCTGAGGCGGATGAAGCCTGTAATTTTGGTAGGTATGAAGTCATTGATATTTTTACAGACAGCATTTTTAGCAGAGTGGTGGGGATAAGACCTGCAGGGGCTTTGGAAATGATCTGGATATAAATGATGACAGCTATGAGTAGGTGGCAGGAAGTAGTACAGAGTTACCTTCATAGGCATTTTGAAACAAAACTAAGAAGATACATGAGTCAATGTCTTGCAAAAGTACATATTGGAAGATGCTTGGGATGGAAGAGAAACCTGAAAGTGCTTGCATGGTCGTACTGGAGAGTCCAGTGGAGACAGAAAACCCTTAGGAAAGAAGTTCGACATTTCGGTTGGTTCAATCTTTAAGAAAGTGTTAAATTCAGTTCTCTGCCTGCTCCTCCATATACAGTCATGCACAGGATGATTTGCATCATAATATCTGCTCAGAGAATTGCATATATCAGTCAGGATAAGCTAATTTTTGCTGCAAGAACACCCTCCCCCCCCATATTAGCGTTTCAATGAAATAAAGGTTAGTTCTTGTTTTGTGTCATTCTTTTCTGTGGGTTGCCAAAGGCAATCATAACATTTATTTAGGGATTCAAAGTGACAGAGGCGCAATTTTGGTAAATACTCTTATAATCTCTACTGTGGGAGAAAGTGGGCATTGTGAAAGATACACTTGTTCTTAAAGCATTCTCATGGAAGTGACATATGTTACCTCTGCTCTTATTTCATTGGTCAGCCTAGCATAGAGCCACCTGATTCAAGTGGTCAGGGAAGGGCAAGCCCACAGATGTCTGGAAGGTGAAGCGGAAATGCTGTGAACATTTGTAATGGTTACCACGCTGCATTAAAAGCTTAAAAGGGAACTGTAGGCTTCAGAGAAGATGGATGAGGGAGCAAAATGGGTTGAATTAATTACATTCTCCAGTGTTATTATGCTCCTTGAAATGCATATAATGTTGAAATCATCTCATAGGAACACCTGTGAAAGAGAGTTTTTCATAATTGTTTCTGAATGCATCTAATAAAATGAGACAATTAGCCTTCTCTAATGTATTAGTTATGATTAGTTTCATCTGCCTGTGACAAGCAACATATATAACAGTGGCTGAAGTAAGACACAATTATTTTTCTCTTATGTAAAAGTCTGGATGAGAGACCCAGGACTTCCATGATCATTCAGGTCGAGATTTCTTCTACCTGGTTTCTTTTCTTTTTTTTTTTTTTTAACTTTTATTTCGTATTGGTGTATGTGCGTCTCTGCTAAGTCACTTCAGTCCTGTCTGACTCTGTGAGATCCTATGGACTGTAGCCTGCCAGACTCCTCTGTCCATGAGATTCTCTAGGCTGGAATACTGGAGTGGGTTGCCATGCCCTCCTCCAGGGGATCTTCCTGACCCAGGGATCAAAGCTGCATCTCTTATGTCTCCTGCATTGGCAGGTGGGTTCCACTGAGCCACCTAGGAATCCTGTATTGAAGTATAGGTGATTAAAAATGCTGTGATGGTTTCAGAGGGACAGCGAAAGGGATATAGCCATACATATACATGTATCTATACTCCCTCATCTACCTAGTTGCTTCATCAGCATTCATTTTGACTTCCATTTTGTGGTCCAAAATGCCTCTTTCAGCTTCAGTCATTTCATCTTTATTCTGGCAGCAGCTCACTTCCTGTAAGTTTCACCACCGCTTCTGGATGTATCACATTGATTAGAACTTAGGAGACTCACAACAAAGGCTGGTCTATGTGGTCTTGATTCTGGGGGCCCATGCACTCTATTACATTTTGGGGGTTCAACTTCTAAGTAAGAAGAGGACATTGATAGCACATGACTGTCCATTTTACATACTTCACCATGCCGGTGTGGAGGTTCCTCTTTTCTGATTTGAGGTTTCCTCCTGTTTCTAGCAATTCTTATCATAGCCTGGAATCCAAGACTCCACGTTTCACATCAGAAAGGGAACAACTCAGTAGGGATACACTGTTAGAACTAGAATACTTCCCTAGCCTCTTACTCAGAGTTGGAACAGCACTTTGAGAGTGAATGAGCATCAATATAGGCTTTGGTGCGATTTTACAGTCAGTTACTTCCTAGCTGTACGTAATTCACAACTCATGGTAGGATGTGATAGCGGAATTGAAAAAAAATTGGCCAGTATTTTCTGTTGCCTGTGAGTTTTAACTGACAATGTCCTGTACAGAACTGGGTTCCATGTGGACTCCCTGCTGTAAAATTCCAAAGAGATAGTGAGATTTGGAGAGTGGTAGAGATTCTTCATTTCTGCTTGACTCCCATTATGGGAGATGTAAGATGGAACAGATTTTGTAGCCCAAGGAAAGAAGAGATGAAGCATGTGGAACTTCAAAAGCAGGAAAGGTTGGCAGCTGCATTTGACCCAGTGTTAGACCTGGCACAGATTTCAGGAAACAGTTGAGATATTTGGCTTTATACTTTTGTTTTTCAAGTGTTCCTTTTTAGAGCCTTTCCACTTCATACACCAGATGTTGCACTTACATTATTGTTGTGTTAGTAGTAGTAACACAAATTTGAATTATAGGGGAATGTATTATTCAAGTTGCAGATGAGATAAACCTTGCCAAATATGTATGAATTAAACATCCAGTAGCCCACGGCTTGATGGAGCTCTGAGTCAGGAAAACAGGGTGATTAGGAAATTGTGGTGGCTCAGATTCCTGAGAATATAGGTACCCCATCTGTTGTTTTATACTTTACAATAGAATAATGATGGACAGCAGAAAAAAAATAAACCTGAAGATTTACATCTATTAGGAATTGAATCATAGTCTTATTTAAGTCATAAGATAGTAAAAGATGTATTTAAACTGATGCTAAGTGTAGGTCCAATTCTTTGTGACCCCATGGACTGCAGTACACCAGGCTTCTCTGTCTTTCACTATTTCCTGGAGCTTACTCAAATTCATGTCCATTGACTCAGTGATGCCATCCAACTATCTTGCCCTGTCTACCCGCTTCTCCTCCTGTGCTGAGTCTTTCCCAGCATCAGGGTCTTTTCTAAGGAGTCAGTTTTTCACATCAGGTGGCCAAAGTACTGGAGCTTCAGCTTCAGCATCAGTCCTTCCAATGAATATTCAGGACTAATTTCCTTTGGGATTGACTGGTTTAATCTCCTTGCCGTCCAAGGGACTCTCAAGAGTCTTCTCCAACACCACAGTTCAAAAGCATCAATTCTTCGGTGCTCAGCCTTCTTTATGGTCTGACTCTTACATCTGTACATGACTACTGGAAAACCCATATCTTTGACATACAGACCTTTGTCGACAAAGTGATGTCTCTGCTTTTTAATATGCTGTCTAGGTTGGTCATAGCTTTTCCTCCAAGGAGCAAGTGTCTTTTAATTTCATAGCTGCAGTTATCACCTGCAGTGATTTTGTAACACAAGAAAGTAAAGTCTGTCACTGTTTTCAGTTTTTCTCCATCTATTTGCCATGAAGTGATACGCTCAGATGCCATGATCTTTGTTTTTTGAATGTTGAGTTTTAAGCCAGCTTTTTCATTCTCCTCTTTCACCTTCATCACGAGGCTCTTCACTTCCTCTTCTCCTATAAGGGTGGTGTCATCTGCATATTTGAAGTTATTGCTATCTCTCCCTGCAATCTTGATTCCAGCTTGTGCCTCATCCAGCCGGACATTTCATATGATGTACTCTGCATGTAAGTTAAATAAGCAGAGTGGCAATATACAGCCTTGATGCTCCTTTCCCAATTTTGAACCAGTCCATTGCTCCATGCCCCATTCTAACTATTACTTCTTGCCCTGCATGTGGGTTTCTCAGTGTTCCCATATCTGTAAGAATTTTCTGCATTTTGTTGAGATTCACACAAAGGCTTTAGTGTAGTCAATGAAGCAGAAGGAGTTGTTTTTCTGGAATTCCCTTGCTTTCTCTGTGATCCAATGGATGTTGGCAATTTGACCTCTGATTCTTCTGCCTTTTCTAAATCCAGCTTGTACATCTGGAAGTTCTTGGTTTACATACTGTTGAAGTCTAGCTTGAAGGATTTTGAGTATTACCTTGCTAACATGTGAAATGAGCACAGTTGTGCAGTAGTTTAGACAGTCTTTGGCATTGCCCTTATTTGGGACTGGAATGAAACACCTTTTCCAGTCCTGTGGCTGCTGCTGAGTTTTCTAAGTTTGCTGGCATATTGTGTGTGGCACTTTCACAGCATCATCTTTTAGGATTTGAAATAGCTCAGCTGGAATTCCATCAATTCCATTAACTTTGTTCTAATTAGAGGGGTAAAGCAAAAATAAATAATTCTTATTTTTCAGTTACTATTTCATTCACTCATTATCTTTAAATCTCATATAAAATTATAAATCCCTTTTACAATTAAATGCAATTTAGTTTTCCTCTAAAGTTTGTTCAGTTTTTCACTGTTATGCTTTATATGATAAAATTCAATACTGATTTTTTCTTTGGTATTACTGACCATATCCTTTTTATAATTTCATAGGCTTTTCACATCAGCAACTTTATCTGTATGTTAAATAGCCCTTCTTTCTGACAAATAAAAATAAATTAAGAAAATGTCTTACAACTTGACCCTGAATCTGATACACTACCATTTATTTTTAAGTCACTTTAAAAAATTTATGTGATCCTGTCTATATCACAAAGAAATATTTGAAAGTAAGATTTTATTATAGGATGTCAAACCATATTTAACAGTTCAAGGACATATAGCTTAGCATATTTATTTATCCACAGCTTATGTTGGTTTTATTTTAAGTGGATATGCATTAATAAAAATAACTTGTTTATCCCAAACCTCATCTTTTTCTTTCATACAGAAGGAAAGCAAAACAATCAATTATTTTATACAGTTGTTAGTAGAGAGAAAACACATCAGTTATATTACTATATCTTATTTGTAAGAAATCTCTCGACAAGAAATTTTGCACCAAAATTGATAGTGCACTGTGTATAGTAGATTATAATCTCTAATGAAGGAAGTACAGATAAGATCAAATAATATTCAAAGGATGCTATATGCTGAATGATATCAAGCACCCTATTTTACATCTATATTTTTAGCACAACTGATTTAGGTATATGTACCTGTTAGCAGCAGAATAGCACAGTAAATTGTCCTAGTCACTGTGAAAAGAAATATTAACAAGTGACTAGTATGAGAAGGGGAGAAGGCAATGACACCGCACCCCAGTACTCTTGCCTGGAAAATCCCATGGACAGAGGAGCCTGGTGGGCTGCAGTCCATGGGGTCGCAAAGAGTCGGACACGACTGAGCAACTTCACTTTCACTTTTCACTTTCATGCTTTGGGAAAGGAAATGGCAACCCACTCCAGTGTTCTTGCCTGGAGAATCCCAGGGACGGGGGAGCCTGGTGGGCTGCCGTCTATGGGGTCACACAGAGTTGGACACGACTGAAGTGACTTAGCAGCAGCAGCATCATGAGAAGGGAATGAAAACTTATTCAATGATGAGAATAAAATATGACATATCCCTGGTAAATTGTGCTTCCTATCTGTGTTTGCATGTATGTATATAAGTTTAAGTGTTGTGGTTGGTGTTTTTAATAAATCTCAAATTAAAAATACTAAAATTTAGAAAATTACTAAAAATGCTAAAATTAGAAAAATACTAAAATTTCAAAAGGATCCTGAACTCTAAAATACAATAACTTTGGTATCAATATTTCCATAGATTTTCTTATGAGGAGGAGGAATTACTGGCTCTTAATAAGAATGAACTAAATCTCTTCTCTCCTTTGCTCTCTCTTATGAATTAATTGGCTTTGGCTTGCCAGAATCACAGTGCAGACTGTCAAGAATGGAAGGGCTTGGCATGTACCATGTTTTCTCCACTGCATTAATTGAACTGTAAATGAGATTTTTGTAAATAAAACATGTTGCCCAGAACACACAGAGAAAAGCAACAGAGAGGGTCAAGTGCTTAGCAATATGAGGGATATGAACACAAGTTAAAGCTTCTCCCCTAAATCAATTCAAAGAAAAGTATGATGTCTGCTCCTTATTAATCCAGTCCCTTAAGTCATTTTACAAATTCTTGGACACCCATTAAAATAAATACATTTTAAGAACTTTGTGTGTTTTTCTTCCCCCTAACATGGCGCTTGCTCTCAAACACTGCTCTTGGCACAATTTGTCATGATTTCAGTATCCATGTAAATTGTTTCTCTAATACCCTGGACTCTCAATTCTTTGACTTCCTCTTCTCCTAAGATTTTGTCCAACAACTTCCTTCCACCTCTCACACTCATCCTTATACCCTTGGTCTTGGCATTTCCTATAAATATGACTCCAAGCTTCTAATGTTAAGTATCCCACATTCAAACTACCACCTGTTTTTCCTTTTCACTTCCGCTGGTGCCCTTATGTCAGCAGTCTTCCTTTTTTTCTCACTGGGCTTAAAAACATATTGATTTTCACTTGTCTTCCTTCCCTTCTCATCTTCATTCCTCTCTTCCCACCTTCCATTCTGTGGGCACTTGTCATCACGCCCTTGTGCAGATGTTTGACGTCCTTGGCCTTCTCTCATTTCCTCCCTCTCCTCTCAATTCTGGTTAAATCCCACTGTCTGCTTACTCCCAGGGTACCTTCCATGGCTCAGTGTGTTTGGAGGAAAAGGTATACTTTGGCTGACTCATCCCACTTGAAATACTTTAAAAAATTTAATTCGTCCATTACTTCTGGCTGTGCTGGGTCTTTGCTGCACATGGTCTGTCTCTAGGTGTGTGCGGGCTTCAATAGTTACAGCCCGCAGTCTTGGCAGTTGTGGCACTCACAGGCTTACTTGCCCCCAGGGCATGTAGAATCTTCCCGGACCAGGGACTGAACCCGTGTCCTCTGAATTAGCAGGCAGGCTGTCAGCCACTGGACCACCAGGGAAGTCCCCGTTTGAAATTCTTGGTTGCTGGCACAGGTGGAATCCTGAAACCAGGAGCCACACGGTATGCCGCTCGCCCATTCCCTCTTCCTCTTTCCTGGAAACAGCTGTATGCTTTCCTGTCTCCACAAACCCCCAACACCTCTTCCCTTCCCTCTCTCTCAACTGATAGCTTTTCTCTCTGCAGTGAGAGAACAGCGCTCCTTCAACACTCGACCTCCTTCGTGTCGCTGAATCTGATGGCCGTTTCTCAGTTGATCCACCTAAATCCCTTCTCCTTGAAGCCGTCTTCACTTGGCTTCGAAAACACATTCTCTTTATCTTGTTACTGATCTTAAAAGAAACGCTTTTGGCTTTTCACTGTTGAGCATGGTGTTAGCTGTGGGCTTGTCATGTGTGCATGGTAAGTCGCCTCAGTCATGTCTGACTCTATGTGATTCTTTGGACTCAGCATCATTACAGCCTCTTTTTCCTTTTGTGTGGAAGGTTCATTCCCTCAACCTGTTGTAGGTAGCTCTTTGAAGGTCAAGGAAACTCACCTTAAGCAGTTTGGATTCTTCCTCAAATATCTCATGACCCCTTGACCCTCTATTTTTCTCCCAAACACTTATATCTTCTAATATGTTTGTTTACTTCTGTTTATTAAGTAATAATTACTTAATTATTTGTATTTGTTCAGTTCACCCCAGTAGAATGCAAATTCCATGAGAATTAGGATTTTTCTTTTTTGTGTATTTGTCTGGTTTCAGTGATCTTTCCGCAACACCTAAAATAATACATATAACATGTGCTCCAAAATGTTTATTAAACTAATTAATTAATTAATAAGTTCAATTCTAATGTTAGTGTGTATATGATTGTGGGGAAAATTGTACTTTAAACATTATATCCCTTTTGGAAAAAAATAAGTTTGACAGTGTTAGTCTAGCTCTATGGCAACCAAATAGATGGATGGAAATCCATGTTAAAATTTTAGGGCCACCTTGTTGTTGAAGGCACAGAAAAAAAACTTCTGGATTTTCTGTACTTTTATAAAAAGAAACTCCTGTGATAATTTCTGTGCTGCTTCTGATTCTTGCCTTGCAGCGTTTTTATAGAGCTATGTTTCTGGTTATAAACTTACTAACAAATAACATCTCTTTAATTGAGCCTCCTTGCTTTCACCCAGGAGAAATTAAATGCCCATGTTCAGGCTGCTCACAGCTCTGGGACTAGCATTCAAAACCTCTTACTGTTTCTTTTCAGATGTTTTGATTGTAATTGATTCCCCCATCAAGTTTAAGAAAAGTTAAACCCATTCAGCTTGGAACTCTAAAGGCAGACCAAAAAAATAAATTCTTAGCGAAGTGAGTAGGTGATGATGGCTCATTCCTATGTAGGTATGGAGTGGGAATAACGTGATTCTAATCTACGGAGTCACTGATCAGCAGTATCAGATGAAGACTTTTAATTGCACAAACCAAACAGAACTTATAAGAGTGACTGTTTATTTCTTAAATCATGTGTCTTGTTGTGATGCTTTCCTTATAATTTGCTCTTCTGTTGATAGAATTTTCCTCGTTAGCCCTGTTGTCCTCATCCTCGCTTCTGGACCACCTGTGTTTGTGTGTATTAAAGCAGAGGCAGCCTCTTGCCCTCTAGAACTCTCTCTCTTGCTTTTCATCTTGGAAGGTCTTGGAACTTGGGGCACAGTTTGCTGGAGGACTCTCCCTAGCTCCAGCTCACTTTCAGAGGTAGAAAAGATGTTCTCTCGGATATTTATTTCTCCCCAATGACATTATTCCTCATATTGCCACACATTAGTAAAAAATAAAATCCTAAATTATTTCTAATCATTATCCCTAGAATACAAAAATGGAGAAATACTTTCTATAGGTCTTGCAGGGCTCAGTTAGCCCCTGGCATTTGATTGCCAACTGTTTTTATTTTGCCTGGCTTCAGATACTAGAGCTGTTGAATATTATCTTATATGACTCTAGGCTGAAAAGGAGTCCTGTCTGTTTCTGGTTCTACTGAGCTCTGTAGACTTTTTCATTCTTCCTTCTGTTACATTTGATTTGGGACACTCGTCTTTGCCACCTACATCACTACCAGCATAGGCCATCTAGAGGCCCAGATTCTATCACTAGTAGCAGCAATCAATCAGCCATCTCATCGAACCCTCATACAACTTGCTTTATTTTACTCAGGGTAAAAGAAAGTCACAAAAATTTCAGAAATATTGACTTTAAAACTTTCATTAGGGACTTCCCTGGCAGTCCAGTGTTTTGGAATCTGCCTTCTAATGCAGGGGATGTGAGTTCCATCCCTGGTTGGGAAGCTAAGATCCCACGTGTGTGTGCTAAGTTGATTCCATCGTGTCTAACTCTTTGTGACCCTGTGGACCATAGACCACCAGGATCTTCTCTCTGTGGGGTTTGTCAGGCAAGAATACTGCAGTGGGTTGCCATGCCCTCCTCCAGGGGATCTTCCTGACCCAGGGAAAGAACCCCTGTCTCCTATGTCTCCTGCATTGGCAGGCAGATTCTTTATTCTCACACCATCTGGGAAGCCCCACGATCCCACCTACCTCAGGGCAACTAAGCCTGGGCGCCACTGAGCCTGCAACAGAGATCCCACATGATGCAACTGGGACCCAATGCAGCCTGTAAATAATAGATAAATAAATATTAAAAACCTTCCTTGAAATGATTCACCAGGATTATTTAATTTCACCTCCTATTTCCCCCTTCAGCATCCTAATACTCAGGGTCACCTTTTCTGTCCTAGGTCTCACCCACAGGGTGCTCACCACCTCAGGTTTCCTGCAAGTTGTTTCATATGGGCCCTCTGGCTGACAGAGATAATGTACCTCTCTGCTTTTTTGGGTTAAACCACCAGATTTTAAAGTTCATTTGTGCTATGGAGACTTTTTCAGCTTCCAAAGCGACAGCTCATTTGTCATCAAACAATTCATTTGCGCTAATAAAGGAGGCCATGGGAGACAGATTCTTGCATTTGGGGCCCGGAAGACCTCCTTGAGTAACAAGTGCATTTTAGCGGAAATCTTTCAGCCACCATGCCTTGCTTTTCTTGTCAAAATGAAAAGTGTAGTTAATAGATAAAATAATAATTTTTTTTACCTCAAGAATAACAGACTTTATTTTTAACATGAAAGATCTATTTTGCTGTGAGGTAGCAAAAAGTGTTCAGATATAGGGAATATGAGTACACAATTTGTCATCATTGGAAATGCTGTTTTGGGGGAGAATTTTGTCAGAAAAATTTTTTAAAATCGCATTTTAAAAAAATTTACACAGTTACAACAGAGATGAAAAAGAATTTATATAAAAGTTATATTATTTACAGGATTGTGTAAATAAAATAGTTTTCGGGGCTGATCAGCTTATCGTTAACTTCGGTAGAGTAAAACTCAAACCTTAAAGTGCAAAGTTAAAGTATTTTAGTTTTTTTAATGCAAATTCAGCACTTTCACTGGTTAAATAAATAGTAAAACAATAATAATAAAATGATAAATTTTAATATATATTGAGCACTTTCTAACTGCTAAGCTCTGTTAAGTGCTTTATATCTTTTTTTTTTTTTAAGCCTTCACAATTACTCTAGAGGGATAACAACCATTCTAAACCTCATTTTGCTAATGAAAAGTAAGATAAGCGATTAAGTAATTTGCCCAGGGTCATACAACAAGTTTGGCATAACATAGCTTTTAATCCTCACTATTACCCAGTTGGCTGGTGCAGAGAATTTAAATACTTTTCCATGTGTCACAAAACTAGTAAGAATCCTCTGACTTAAGATACTTTGGATTCTTCTGTGATATTTCTGTCTTTATTACATCATATTAACCTTGGGGAACCTATGAAGGTACTTTGAAATCTGTTTAAAAGATGAGAAGGGTGTATCGTATATCTAATGCCACAATAATGATGTGTAACGCCTAGTTATGAAGCTTCAGTTATATCCACACAACAACTGTTTATTTAGCTTATGTGTTGGAGGGGCTTAGCTGATCTGGGCTGGGTTGGCTTACTTGTCAGCAGTCAGCTGTGGGTCACTTAGGCAACTGTGCTCATCCTGACGTGGCTAGTTTATGTGTCTGGAGATTGGCTGGCTGCTGGCAGACCCAGATAGTCTAGAATGACTACAGTGACTCTCATTATTCTCACCTGGGAATATTTTCTGGAAATCTTACAGCAGCAAGGAGTAGAGAAGCCCAGTCATGCAAGCACTTTTCAAGCTTCTGTTTGTGTTATGTTTGCTGAGATCCATTGGCCAAACCAAATCACATGGCGAGACTCAGCATCAGAATAGGAGAACCCTACAAAGTTTACAGTGATGAAACTTCCCCAGTGGTCCAGTGGTTAAGACTTTACCTTTCAATGTGGAGGGTGAGGGTTTGATCCCTGGTTAGGGAGCTAAGATCCCACGTGCTTTGTGGCAAAAAAAAAAGATCCAAAAATATAAAGCATAAAACAGAAGCAGTATTGCAACAAAATAAATAATAAAGACTTTTAAAATGGTCCATATAAAAAAATTTTTAAAAAAAAGTTTACAATGATGGTCATAGGAGGTACGTGGAAGGGTGAAGAATTATGTTGTTTTTTTGCAAACTATTACCAAGGTCTAGTAAATTTTTAGCAAAAACAGAAAAGGAACCAATGTCCTCTGAGGCTCTCTCTTCAAGCAATTTAAATTTACACTTTAAAAAAGTAAGATTTTCTTTGCTTTATTGTCCAGCTTTAATATAACCCTTATATATCCAAGTTCTATGAATCCAATTTAGTAAAAATTGAATGTGTGGTCTCTGGTGATATAAATGCATTCATACTCTTAATTATGAACCATAAAATACACATCACATTTGAGTAGTGCCCAAGTGATGCTGCTTGAATTTATAATTCTCTTTCAAATAAGGATGTTGGCCCAACTCACCTAGCATCTAGTGATTTCATGGTTTAGAAGTTTGTTTTTTGGAATTCGATGCAGCTGTTCTTTCTGAGTGAAGCTCCATGGGGAGAGGTGGATAAACACATAAAGCTTCTGAAAGCCATCCCAGATCCCTCAAAGTCAGCCCCCAGCTTAATGTCTGGGTCAGAAGTGTAACAAAGTTAGTCTTGATAATTGTTCATGAATTTTAAGAGACTCATGATCAACATTCTCAACCTGGGTTTGGTCCAGTGGAAATTTATGAGGTTAAATTCTAAGCAATATCAAAATTGTTGTTCAGCTGCTCAGTCGTGTCTGAATCTTTGCTACCCCATGGACTGCAGCATGCCAGGCTTCCCTATCCTTCACCATCTCCTGGAGCTTGTTCAAGTTCATGTCCATTGCCTTGGTGATGCCATCCAACCATCTCCTTATCAGTCACTTCTGTCTCCTCCTGCCTTCCGCCTCTTGGCATCAGGTGGCCAAAGTATTGGAGCTTCAACTTCAGCATCAGTCCTTCCAGTGAATATTCAGGAATGATTTCCTTTAGGATTGACTGGTTGGGTCTCCTTGCAGTCCACGGGACTCTCAAGAGTCTTCTCCAATACCACAGTTTGAAAGTATCAATTCTTTGGCACTCAGTATTCTTTATGGTCGAGCTCTCACATCCATACGTGACTACTGGAAAAACCATAGCTTTGACTTTACAGACCTTTCTCAGCAAAGTGATGTCTCTGCTTTTTAATATGCTCTCTAGGTTTGTCATAGCTTTTCTTCCAAGGAGCAAGTGTCTTTTAATTTCATGGCTGCAGTCACTGTCCTCAGTGATTTTGGAGCCCAAGAAAATAAAGTCTGTCACTGTTTCCATTTTTCTCTTCATCCATTTACCATGAAGTGATGGGACCAGATGCCATGATCTTCGTTCTTTGAATGCTGAGTTTTAAGCCAGCTTTTTCACTCTATTTTCACCTTCATCAAAAGGCTCTTTAGTTCCTCTTATCTTTCTCCTATAAGGTTGGTGTCATCTGCATATCTGAGGATCAAAATACCTGAGAATAAAAAGCTCAGCAAGAACTGAGGCTTACAGTGGGGTATACATAAGGTTTTTGTAGGAGCAATTAGCAGTGTTTTATTTCTTTGATATACCAAAAGGCAAAGACGATCAAAATTAATCTTTTTCCTTAAGTCATGGGACTATAACAGTAAAGCAAACACATACAGCTGAAGTGCTCTGAAGCTAGATGAAATATCCAGGCTTGCTGTGCAAATCACTTATACAAAGTATTCATTCTAAAAACTTTTATTTCCCCACAACAATATAGTGGACTATATTCTCCTTTGTCACATCTGTTCTTCATGTCCTTGTTTCTACTTATTTCTTCTTCCCTTTATAATTCTTTATGTTACTTGAGTTGTACTTTTCCAATGGGCTTTATGTTGATATCTGAAAAGAGTTCTAAGCTTTCGGTATAATTAGAGGGATCTGTTGGAGAGGAGGAGGGTGAGGCATCTTGGGAAGGACATTTACTTTTTCCCTCCCACCCACACTCAGTCTTACCTTGCATGCCTTTAAGGTCTCTCATCACTATGGATCTCAGAAAATTCTAAGAAAAAAATGACTTTTGTTTCACTTTTTCTTTTTTTTACCATGTACTTTTCTCTTTTCTCCTTATTTTAGGTCACCACTAACATTCTTTAGACTAGATTTATTAGAGTTAGGACTGGAGCACGGGTCTATTTTGGAGGAAGAAGCCACAGAAGTTAGTGATGGATGTTAAATGAGGAGTCGTGAGGGAAGGAGAGGAATCAGATACGCCTCTTCACTTTCTAAAATAGACAGAGGGAGGGACGGAAATATCATTTACTGAGATTAGAAAAAACACAGGAGGGGTGGATTTTGGCAAGAATATCAAATGTCCAGTTTAAGATATGTTAGACTTGAAATGACTTAGAATGGAGATGTCAAGAAAAGGAGATTGAATACTAAGGTCTGGTTCTGACCACCATATACCAAGATGGTGGGATAATATTTTAAAATGATCCTCTTTTCTATATGACCAAATTAGTTTCAGTACTAATTGTGGTATGAAACAGATAATAAAAATAGCCAGAAAGATTACAGGGAAAACTTTTTTATTGAGTATTTGTTTTTCTGGTTCACAGAAAGAAAAAGTAATATAACAATACTTTTAATTAAAGTATTATGAGAAAAGTGGAATGAGTTGTACCTACTCATTGTTTTGCAAATATAATGGATAATGACATTACAGTTTCTGTTTTTGAACTTTCTGTAAATTTATCAAAGGTTTTCTGAAAATATGTGTATTTATCATACACGCTTCATTCAGTAAGTAGAACAGCAGAATTTGGTAATATATCTTCCTCCCTGGATAGTTGAAAAGTTCTTTTTATTCATTTTATTGTCACAAAGCTTCTTTCCCATGAAGCAAAAGATGTGCAAAGAGAACTTTAAATGTAATGTTAAGTTTGGGATAGATTCATAAAAATCCCATTTCATAATAAATTCTAAACATTAAAATAATGTTCATGTCTTTGTTTCTTCAGGATTGATTATAGAGGTTTTGAAATATTTCTGCAGTTGAAAACCTGCAAACCTGAATTAAAATATCAAGTGGTCACATAGAATGACAGAACTGAAATAACTCAAGTTCTGTTTCTTCATCTTTATAATTACTGTGCTATCACTGGCTATTTGGAATCTGCTATTTAAAAGTGAGAATATGTTTGCCGTACCGTTGGATTTGGAGAATGTATGAATCAAGTTCAAACTGTTTTTAACCTTTATGAAATCAATCTCAAAAGCACTATGTCTAGGTGACTCCAGGTAAACCAGGGGCTGACCCAGTTAATTTCCAGTAGAATATAATCTTTATTAAAGGGTATGGAATTAAGATGTGGTAGTTTGATGCTTACATATACAGTATTGAAACTCAACAATAATTACGGCAATTGTTTCGAACTTAACCCATCAAGTTTTTTTGTTAAACTCTTTCAGAAAGAAGTATTTTATCACTGATGTTTAAAATTTTCAGTGAATGGTGATAAATAATAGACGTTGCAGGAAGGGGGATCCTCTTCCAGGGCTCCAAAGTGGGCTCTTACGTAACACTAGGAAATGAATTGTCTGAGGAGACACACGTGCTGACAAAACAAGAGAATTCATTGGGAAGGGGTGCCCAGGTAGATGGCAGTAGGGTCAGGGAAACCAGGAAGACTGCTCTGCCGTGTGGCTCACAGTTGGGGGTTATAGTGATGGGATTAATTTCCGGGTTGTCTTTGGCCAATCATTTTGACGCAGGCTTCCTCCTGGTGGCACACCCACTCCTCCACCTAGATGGATGCCAGTGAGAGGGGTTCTGGGAGATGGTAGGACATGTGGCATCTCCTTCTGCCCTTCCCCAAACTCTTCTGGTTGATGGTGGCTTATTAGTTCTGTGTTTCTTACCAGGACCTCCTATTGTAAAGTAACTCACGCAAATGGTTACTATGGTACCTGCCCATGGTGGGAAGTTTCAGTCATCGTGCTTTCCCTAACAAACTATTAGTCTGTTTTGTTATTATTTTAAACTATCTTCAGGCAAAACATCTCTTTCTTACCTACACTGGGGGCAATTCTGTGTTGCCACAATTTTACTTTGTCACTGAATTGCTAATATAAACTTAAGGGTTAACATACAATAGGTAGTATTTAAACTTATGGGTTGATAGGAATTTTACAAGGGGAAGCTTTTAGTGAGAACAAAAGCCTGGAACAAAATCAGGAAGATCTCAAAGTTCAGTTGCAAGATGGAGAAGGAGATTGGAAAAGAGTGACTGGAAAAATAAAAGAAATCTCAAAAGAGATTGTTATCACTGAAACCAAGAAAAGAATATTTCAAGAAGGAAGAAGTGGTCATTTCTGTGAGATTCAGGTGGAAAAACGAGTAGGAGGACAGTTGAAGAAGTAACCATGAGTTTGAAACAGGGAAGCAATTGATGACTTTAAGAATAGGTTTATAAGCTTATTGGAATTAAAATGAGTTTGTTGTTGTGCTTAGTCGCTCAGTCGTGTCTGATTCTTTGTGACCTCATGGACTATATCTCGCCAGGCTCCTCTGTCCATAGGATTCTCCAGGCAAGAATACTGGAGTGGGTTGCCATGCCTCCTCCAGGGGAACTTGCCAACCCAGCGATCAAACCGGGGCCTCCTGCATTGCAGATGGATTCTTTACCAGCTGAGTTACCTGTTTAAATGTAAAGCAATTGTAGTGTTGGGTTGAATACCTAGAATCTCCAGTGAATTAAGAACGTGGGAAATGATCAAAACAGATGACTTGTTTGTTTAATAAGATTGTCACACAAAAAAATCAACACAAAAAAATTCTACAGCTTTTTAATACAACAATGCCAATTAGAAAATGTGATTTAAAAAATCAGCTTCCTAGTATCTACCTATAAGCCTAGCAAGAGATATGCAAAACATGAAGAGATATATACAATTTAACAGAAAGGACTTAAAAGAAGACTAGAATGAATGGGGCAAAAAAACTATATTTTTGGATGGGGAAACATAATGTCATAAAGTTCTCAAGTCTCTTTAATCTGTAGGTTCAGAGCAATACAACACCAACTCCTAACAGGATTTTTTTTTGGTGTATTTTCTAACAGTGATTCTGAAGTACATTTGGAATATAAAATACGGAAAATAGCCATTGCATATTTGAAATAGCATAATCATGAGATTTATTCCTACTAGATATCAACTTATACAGTGAAGGGACTAGAATAAGAAAATAGCTTTATTGGCACAGGCATAATAAAATTGACCAGTGGAACATAATAAAGACTTGGTATATCTATGGAAATTTAATGTGTGGTTGGTGGTGGTTTAAGTCGCTGAGTCATGTCCGACTCTCGTGACCCAATGGACTATAGCCCACCAGGCTCCTTTGTCCATGGAATTTCTCAGGCAAGAGCACTGGAGTGGGTTGCCATTTCTTTCTCAAGGGGGTCCTCCTGACCCAGGGATCAAACCCAATATGTGGTTGAGTACTTCAAATCAGTGCTGAATGGAAGGTGTGTCTGACAGCACCAGAATGCTGTCCTACATCCTCTTGGCATGACCTCTGATTCCAGACCTCACTGGGTCATTGTTCTGCACAAGTTTGACCTCCTTGCTATCAGCTCACCATCACAAGTATGTGCTGAGTTTCAAGAGATATTTTCTGTGCTGGGGCTTTTCTGATAATCCTACTTGAGTATACTTGTCCTTGATCCATGCCACATACAGAGAAATGGGAGGCTAATGGATGAATGCTTCTCAGTTTTGAGATTCAGTTGAGTCACATGTTGAAGGCACCTCTGTGTCCCTCACTGATACCTAGTTCCCGGAAGCTATGGCACATTGGATAATACTTGAATTGACTATTAGTCTTTCTGTGTTGACCCTCATCCCTCACTCTTGTGCCTTGAGAAGTTACTCCCCAAAAGTGGATAACCTGTGTCCCAGAATTCTGCTTTTGGGAGGAATCTAGACTAAATCATATGGGCCATGTAGTCAGCTCAGTTCAGTTCAGTTCAGTCACTCAGTCGTGTCCGACTCTTTGTGACCCTATGGACTGCAACACGCCAAGCTTCCCTGTCCATCACCAACTCCCAAACCTTGCTCAAACTCATGTCCATCGAGTCAGTGATGCCATCCAACTATCTCATCCTCTGCCATCTCCTTCTTCCCCTGCCTTCAATCTTTCCCAGCATCAGGGTCTTTTCCAATGAGTCAGTTCTTTGCATCAGGTGGCCAAAGTATTGGGAGTTTCAACTTCACCATCAGTCCTTCCAATGGGAAACAGATTAAAGATGTATCTCTGCATATCAACAAATTCAGCAAAAAGTTTTAAAAAGGTAAATATAACAATAGAACCAAAGAAAACAAAGTATATGAAAACACTACCAAAATGGAGATAGACTTCAAAATGGAAGTCTCTTCCACTTCCTTTTTTTCCTGTGCCTGTTTTAGCCTCTTTGTCAATGCGGTTTCAATTGTTCTGTCACCCAGATATTTGTCAAACTATCATGTTTGCTAAAGGGCTTTTCTCATTTTTAGTATTGTTACAGGTTTATTATCGTCTTTATATCTTCCTTGTATTGCAGTTGGATTTGGAGTAAGCAGTTGAAATAAATGCAAGTATTTAGGCTACCATTTGAACTCGTAATTTTTAAGTTTTGCATTAGTTATATCTTTTGTTAACAACATACAGCTGCATTAAAAAGTCTAATTTGAGAGCCTCTGACAAGTAGAATTGTATTAAACTATGACTATTTCTATTCACTAATTAAGCTATTCTCAATTGTCCTGCTGAGACAAAAATGTCGCCTGATGTTGCACAGTCTTTATTACAGTGTTTTAGAGCTAGTAGGTCCTGAGAGATCATTGAGTCCCTGGATAGTCAACTTATGGCTTTCTGACAAAATTAGTCTATGCCTCACTGAGGGTCTGTTTTAAAAATTACATGAATTAGCACTCATGTGCTAGTAAGCTTGCAGTTACTAACTATCTGTTAATACCCAATTAAACTAAAAAATAAGTAATAATTATTATGTGGTTTAATACAATATAATGACATTTTGTAAAGAACTTATTAAAAATTAAGTAGACATGCAAAACCACCACATACATTTGGCTGATGTTTTAACTGTATGTAATATGTCTATATTAAACAAATATACTCAAGACGCATCATTACATAAGTTAATATGGTCTACATTTACATATATTTCTGTTCAATCTTTAAATATTTTATATTCATAGTATGTAATCAAAACATTTCACTTAAAATTAGAGAGCCTTGGACTTTCCTGGTGGTGCAGTGGATAAGAATCTGCCTGCTAGTGCAGGGGACACGGGTTTGATCCCTGATCTGGGTAGATTACACACGCCGCAGAGCAAATGAGCCCATGTGCCACGACTTCTGAGCCTATGCTCTAGGGACAACAAGCCACAGCTAATGAGTCCCTGTGTCACAACTACTGAAGCCCGCGAGCCTTAGAGCCAGCAAGTTCCAACTACTGAGCCCACATGCTGCAACTGCTGAAGCCCATACGCCTAGAGACCATGCTCTGTAGCAAGAGAAGCTACAACAAGCCGATGTGCTGCAGCTAGAGAGTAGCCCCTACTCTCTGCAACTAGAGAAAAAAATAAAGTTAGAGAGCCTTGAGAGCAAAAGATTTTACCCAAATCTCACTTGCAGATGAGTTTGAAAGTTGCTATGAACAGATTTTTTTTATGGTTTATAAAGTGATAAACCATAAAAATGGTTTCAGAAAATGGTTTTTATAAACCATAAAAGAAAATCAGAAAACTTTCTTTCTTTATCCAGATATAGATGACTTTGAGTATTGAGTGGTATTTAATTAGATAGAGAGTGGCCTGGAACTATTTGGGCTACATTGTTTAATTAAAAAAATAATAATTATAGAGTCAAAAGAACTTGCAAAGATAATACAGACAAATCCCTTAGATCCTTCAACCAGTCTTCTCCAATGGCGACTTCTGGCGTAACAATGGTAAAATAACAAAGCCTGGAAATTGACATTAGTACACTGTGTAGTCCTGTTTCTATGCCATTTTATCACGTGTGCAGATTTGTGTAATAACCACTGCAGTCAAGAATGATCTATTCCCTTGTGACAATGATCTGACTTGAGTTACCCCTTTGTTTTCATCCTCCTCCTCACCCCACCATCTCTCCTTAACCATGCCTAAGCTCTCCCACCCCCAATCTGCTCTCCATATCCATAATTTTATCATTTTAAGCATATTATTCAAATGGATTCATGTAAGATGTGGTTTGTTGAGATTGGCTTTTAAAACTCAGCACTTAGGAATGGTCCAAATTGTTGCATGTGTCAAAAGTTATTTTTATTTATTTGATTTTCCTTGGGACGCCTCTTTTAATCCCATGGTATAGATGTACCATAGATTGTTTGACCATTCATCTATTGAAGGACATTTTGGCTGTTCCAGTTTAGTGGCTACTGCAAATAAAGTTGCTATGTACAGTCATATACAGGTTTTGTGTGGATATGTTTTCATTTCTCTGGGATAAATGCCCAGGAGTGAGATTGCTATGTTACATGGTAAGCGTATGTTTAAATTTATTTTTATTTTTAAAGACACTTCTTAACTGTTTTTCATACTACATTCCTACAAGTGATGAGGAATTCAGTTTCTCAGTATCCTTGCCAATATTCAGTATTGTCACTATTTTTTATTTTGATTGTTCTGATAGGAGTATAGTCATATCTCATATTCACTTTGCGTTTCTCTGATAGCTGGGGATGTTGAACAGTTTTTCATGTGCTCATCTTTCTATCCATAAGTCTTGTTCTGGGAAATGTCTCTTTATAGATTTTGTCCATTTTTTAACTGGATTATTATTATTTTTATTTTTGTGTCTTGAGAGTACTTAAAAATTTTTAGGTTTGAGTCCTTTGTTAGAAATGTGGTTCATAAACATCTTCTCCCAGATTGTGGTTCTTACAAACTACACCTTTAACTCTTTAGAAGAGTCTTTTACAATGCAAACATATTTCAATTTTGATAGTGTACAATTTTCTAATTGTTTTTGGTGTGAAGTCTAAGAATTTTTCACCAAGTCCTAGATCCTGAATATTTTCTCCTATGTTTTTCTTTTAGAAGATATGTAATTTTATGTTTAATTTTTAAATCTATGATTCATTCAGGTTAATTATTGTATAAGGTGTAAGTTTTAGATTAAGGTTTATATTTTTGGCTATGAACGTTCAGCTGCTCTATTCCTGTTTGTTGAAAAGAATGCCTTCCTCCATTGAATTTTGTGTATTTTTCTTAAAAGTTAGTTGACTTTATTTTTTATTATTTCAGAGTGCTCTATTCTGTTCCATTGATCTAAATGCCCGTTTCTCTGCTAATAATCTCACCATCTTGATGAGTATAGCTAATAAATCTTGAAATTGGGTAGACCAATCTTTACCATTTACTTTTTCTTTTTTAAAATTGTTTTAGCTATTCTTTCTAGTTCCTCTTCCCTTCTGTACATTTTAGAATAATCTTGCATATACCTAAAAAGAAATCTTGCTGATATTTTGATAGAAGCTGAAGCAAATCTGTTTGTCTATTTGGGGAGAATTGACATCTTTAATATTTGAGTCTTCCAATCTATGACCATGCTATGTCTTTCCATTTATTTAAATCTTCTTTGATTTCATTAAAAATTTGTGATTTTCAGCATATAAGCTCTGCACATGTTCTGTTAGATGTACACTTTTTCTTTCTTTTTTTTTCAGCGATTATAAATGGTGCCTTTTTTATTTCCATTGCTAGTAAATAGACACAATTGGTATTTTGTATGTTGATCTTATAAATGAACATGTGACATTGCTAATTTCACTCAGTAGTTCAGTTTTATGTAAACCTCATTGTAACTACAAAGCAAAAACTTACAGTAAATACACAAAAGATAAAGAAAAGAAATCAAAAGATACCACCATGGGTAATCATCAAATCACAAAAGAACATAGCAAAAGAGGAAGAAAGGAACTGAAAACCAGTCAGGAAAAAATTAAGAAGATGGTGATAGTAAGTTCTTATCAATGAATAATTACTTTTAATGTAAGCGGATTAAATTCTTCAATCAAAAGACATATAATGTATGAATGGATAAAAAAATCAAGACCTAGCTATATTCTGCATATAAGAGACTAACTTTAGCATTAAGGGCACACATAGGCTGAAAGTGAAGGAATGGAGAAAGATATCCCAGGCAAATGGAAATAAAAAATTAGCAGGGGTAGCCATGCTTATATCAGAAAAAATAGACTTTAAGTAAAAAATCTGTAATAAGAGACAAAGAAGGTCATTATATAATGGTAAAGAGGTCAGTTTATCAAGCGAATATAACAAATGTAAATATATTTGCATACAACATGGGGGCACCTAAATATACTAAGCAAGTATTAATAGATCTGCAGTGAGAAATAGATAGTAATGTAACAATAAAGAGGACCTTAGTACCTCACTTTCAATAATGACTAGGTCATCTAGACCAAAAAAAAAAAAAAAAAACCAGTAGCAGTAAGGAAATATTGAACTTTATATTTAAAGCAAATAAGCCTGATAGATATATGTATACAAAATATTTCCAACCTAAAGCTATAGAGTACACCTTCATCTTAAGCCTACATGGAATACTCCCTAGAATAGATTACATGTTATGCCTCAAAACAAATCTGAACAAATTTGCTTGACATAAAGTATTTTTGTCTAAAGTTTTCAGTTATGCTAAGTTGCCTTTTTACTGGTCTTTGAACGGAGAAAACAAGCTTTCTTTGGGCTTCTTTTGTCTGTGCCTGTTGGCATTTCTGGTTGCTTGTTTCTCCAACATTTAGTCTCAGACATTCGAGGCAAAAAGAAAACAGAATTCACTGCTATGTTGTTCCTTGAATTCCCAGGTCCCTAGCCTATCTGCTGTTTTCATTTTTTTTGTAATCTTCTGTATATTTTATAGGTAGTGTCCAGGGATTTAAACTGTATCAAGAGAGAAGCAGAAGTCTTAACATGATGTATATGAATTATTAACAATCCAGAAAATAACAGAGAGTTATGATCATCTCTGTCATTTAAAGTATTTCTTGTTTCTCTTTGCTAATAATGGTGCCCATATAATCACACAGAGAAGGAGAAAATAAGTGAACAGAAGTCAAACTAAGATATTAAATAACTTAAAAAAATTAAAAATAGCTTATGAAAGCCATAGTTTATGAACTGAGACAATGGGAATTCCCAACCTCTCCTTCCTCCTGTTTAGATACTCACTGTTTCAACCTCCCTTATAGCTAAGTTCTGGCTAATGTGATATAAGTACTGCTGGGATCCTCTGAGAAGGCTTTAGAGTTTCTTGATGATAGAGGCCAGATATAGTTAGTTCTATCAATTATTCCCTTTCTGTTTTTCTCTCAGATGGGGTGGGATGGCCACAGTTTCCCTATTGCAACCTTGGAATATGTCGAGAAATCACAGAGATTCCAAACCTTATATCAGTGGTTGGCAAGATTTTCTGTAAAATGCCAGGTTTTAGGTTTTATAGGCTGTGCCATGTCTGTCGCAAACACTCAGTTCTTCTTTGTCCTGTTGTGAAAGTATTCATACACAATATTTGAATAAATGGGTAAGGCCATGTGTCAATAAAACTTCATTTACGAAAATAGATGGTGAACCATATTTGGTCAATGGATATAGTCTGCCAATTCCTGCTTTTTATCTTTCAGCAGCTGAACAAGTGTCAGCAACTGTCAAGTTTAGACTCCTTGTTCTGGGAAGAAAATAAAGATGCTTTGGTCAAGTCATTGTAGTTGGAGTTTCTTATTTGTTGCTGAAACTATTGCTTATCCAAAACCTATATACAATATCTCCAAGTTTCCCACTAGTGTGAAGATAAGAAATGTTGAAATTCACAGCATAGAAAATTAAAAGAAACCTTTCTGAAGAATTTCATTAAGAAAGCAATGTCTCACTCAGACATTTTCTTCTTCAAAAAATATAAGCATTGTCTCCCAGGAACAAGATCAAAAGATATTTTGTATTTGTTCATCTACCTGCCCCTATCCCAGGCAATCTAGGTAAATCATAAAACCAAACAACTCTATTTTTATAGCATGGATACTCTTCCTGTGACGATCAGGGTTCTTTTTGTGTCTTCTTTCCTAGGAATGGTGTGCTGCCCCTAAATGTAATGAGCTCTCATCAAAAACATAACCATTACCAAAATCCTGTGATAGAGCTTTCAATTAGTCAACTATCAAATATATTTTAAGAGTATAATAATATTCAGTGTTGGTAAGAATATAGTAAGATTGTCCTGTTACTTGTAGAAGTGTAAATCATCACCATTTAAAACATAAAAATTTAGTACTATATATAAAAAAATATTGAAGGATTCATATATTTTAATCCATTTATTCTGATTGTAGTAAATTTTCTTACCAAAAAACCACCATGAAAACAAAGCTTTGTGTATAAAGCGTCCACTGTAACATGAACTCAATATGAAAAAATTAGAACTAAGCAGATATTAAGCAATAGACAAATAACTAAGTATAATATATTTTTGAAAAGGAATGTCATGAAACCGCTTAGAAACTTGCTCACTAACAAGGGAATGCTTAAATGGAAAAGGCAGAACATAGGTGTGTGGTAGGAAATCTATTCTGCTTTTACCTTGAATAGTTTTGTGTCCTTGCTTTAGCTTTGGGTTTCCTTCTATCATGATTGCATTCTCAAACATGATCTCTCTAAATCTACTTCTCTCCATATTTTTGTAGATACTCATTGTTGTTGTTCAGTAGCTAGGTCATGACTGACTCTCTGCGACCTCATGGACTGCAGCACGCCAGGCTTCCCTCCCTGTCCTTCATTATCTCCTGGAGTTTGCTCAAACTCACGTCCATTGAGTCGGTGATGCCATCCAACCATCTCATCCTCTGTTGTCCCCTTCTTCTGCGCTCAATCTTTCCCATTATCAGGGTCTTTTCCAGTGAGTCGGCTCTTGCATCAGGTGGCCAAAGTAATGGAGCTTCAGCATCAGTCCTTCCAATGAATACTGAGGGTTGATTTCCTTTAGGATTGACTGGTTCTATCTCTTTGCTGTCCAAAGGACTCTCAAGAGTCTTCGACACCACAGTTCAAAAGCATCAATTCTTTGACAATCAGTTTTCTTTATAGTACCACTCTCACATCTGTACACAGCTACTGGAACAAGCATAGCTTTGACTGTGTGGACCTTTGCTGGCAAAGTATGTTCATGCGTCTACATAGAAAAAATAAGAAATTGCAGCCACGTGTGAGTTGTGTTTTTGTTGTGATTATATGTGTTTGTCATTTCTCTGCTTATAATTTGTGTTTTCTTAATTGCACGTCGTGAGCAGACATCAGGAAAATGATCTTAAATTCAATGAGAATCATGACTTAAAAAGAAAGATTCTGCATGTATGACAAAATGTGGCTTGTTAGACATTAACAAAATCTGTAACCTATTTATGTGTCTCTTAGCTAAACATTTTTATTCACAGAGAACAAGTTCTTAGCTCTGTACCTTAGAACTTTTCTCTTAATTCACTATTCCTCTTCTCTTAGATTTTAAGGTCAGAGGGAGGGGAGTGAGAAAAGTTTCCCCTTGGTATAAATTTCTCTCCATCAAGTTTTAAAAATATCCCAATATCATCCATAATAGATGCACTCTTTAGAATCACACATACTAAAGTGTTGCTTTACACACTTGCCCATTACTTTTTTCCCCAAATAAGTCCAGAAATAGGTCCAGAGAAGAGGAGCTAAGCCTAAACAACTTTAAAAGAAGTTTAAAATCTGAGATCTGCTATCTTGGAAGTATTTAATTCATTCCTTTATAAATTAAAAATATATTTTGATAGCTATTAATTCTTATTATGATGATTGAGGATGATATAAATATAAGACAATTGTGTTCTCCTATCCCACTAGAACTTGCCATCTAAAACCAGAGAAAAGTATTCTGAGTGAGTAAAAAGATTATACTTAGTGAAAAATATAAAAGAAAAATAATAAAAAGCTCTAAGACCCCCTAATTCCATATCCAAAAAGCAACTCAAAATAGATCAAAGATCTAAATGTAAGACCTACAACTACAAAATGCTTAGAGGAAGACATAGGGCAAGGGCTTCACAACATCAGATTTAGCAATAATGTTCTGAATAGAACACCAGAGTTATAGACAACAAAAGAAAAATAAATTTGACTTCATGAAAATTTAAAAAATTATGCATCATAAGATATCAGGTGAGTAAAAAGGCAACCCACAGAATGAGAGAAAATATTTGCAATCTCGCATTTGATAAGGGATTAAAACTCAGAATACATAAAGAACCCTTAAAACTGAAAAACAACAACAAAAACAACTCAGTTCAAAAGATCAGCAAAGGGGTTGCATAGACATTTCTCCAAAGAAGATACCCCTGTAACCAATAAGCACATGAAAAGATGCTTGACATCACTAACCATCAGGGAATGGAAATCAGAGCTGCACTGAGATTACACATCATGCCCACCAGGATGGCATCTATCAAAGAATAAACAACAAAAAACAGAGAATAATACAAACCCGAAAATGACAGGTTTAGGTGAGGATGTGGAGAAATTGGAACTATTGTGCACTATTGATAGGATTGTAAAATGGTACTGCAACTGTGAAAACAGTACAATGATTCCTCAAAAAATTAAAAATAGAATTACCATATTACCCAGCAATTCTGCTTCTGGGGTATAAACTCAAGAAGTATTGAAATCAGGATCTCAAGAGATATCCGTGATATCCATGGTTATCCTGATAACCATGATCATAGCAACATTATTCACAATAGCCAAAATGTGGAAGCAAGCCAACTGGTCCAGCAATTGATAAATGAACAAACAAAATGTGTTTCATATATAAAGCAGAATATTATTCATACTTAAAAGTGAAGAAAATTCTGACATGTACTACAACACAAATGAACCTTGAGAACATGACTGAGTGAATTAAGCCAGTCACAAAAAGATAAATAGTATATGATTCCACCTATATGAAGCACTTAAAATCATAGAGAAAGCAGAAAGGGCATCCAGGAGTAGGAATAAGGGACTGTTGTTGAAAGAGTATAGAGTTTCGGTTTAACAAGATAAAATAATGTTCTGGAGCTGGATGGTGCTAATGGTTGCACAACATTATAAACAATACCACTTAGCTGTCACTTAAAACTAGTTTGAAGGTAGTTCAATTTTATATTTCATCAATAAAAAAATAGGAATACAATGTTATTATAAATCTTTAACAAATCAAATGAATATGTGTTCAAAACTCTGAAATATGTATTATATACAAATGAATAAGTTAGTACACAGTAGGAAAAAATGAAGATTTTGATTAAACCAGTCTTTAATAAGAAAAAATAAATGTTAGCACCTTCAAACCATTTAAAAAAGTAGATTACAGTAGTTCAGAGAGGCATTTTCTCATGCAGATATCAAGACAGAAAACTAGCTCACTGTTTCTCACACACCACAATCTCTGACACCATTTATCTCCATCTCCAAATAAAGACAAAATGAAATATCTGGCTACAATTTGAGAGTATCCAATACTCATATTTTAATCAGTAACCCATTTGCAAGCATCAAATGTACATAAAAATATTTGGAGAAGTAGAACAGGATTATTAGCAATATGAAAATATGGATGCAACCAACTGAAATTGCTGGCCTATAAAACTGAATAGTTTTTGGCCTATAAAAATGATAGTTTCATATGGTTCATTCTAATAGATATTTGATTACTAAAAAATTACAATTTTGAAAAGAGATCTGTAAATGAGGTACTTGACAATATAAAGTATATTTATAGAGTATAGTTTTTAGAATTAGTTGGTGTAACTGGGACTCCACATTCATAATAATTGCTCCCAATTATTTTGTATTTTTGTTTAAATGGAAAGGGCAATCCACAGTATAATTTTGACATGTATAATATCTCTTAAATTCCTACAGCCACTCTTAAATTATTCAGACATTTTTAGGCATAGAAATAATAAATGTTTAGCAAAACTAATTTGCTGCTTCTTTGATGCACCTGGACATTTTGATTTCTGTTATGGGGCTGCATACCAATTTGATAAGTCTGTAATTTTGCTGATAATGTTATAATCATAAATTGCTTATTTCTGTATTATATTGTTATTCAGCCTGATCTACTTCTTAGAAAACTAGAATTTAACAGTCTAGTTCAAATTCTCATCCATTTTCATTGTAACATAGCAGATTTCCTTTAACGCCTTCCATATGCATCTAGATACAGGGACACATTTGGGAAATGTCAGTTGATTTGCTATTCTTGGTATAACAACACTGCTTGATATAAATATTTAGAGCTTTCCTGGTGGCTCAGGCGGCAAAGAATCTGCCTACAATGCAGGAGACTAGGGTTCAGTTCCTGGGTTGGGAAGATCCCTTGGAGAAGGGAATGGCTACCCACTCCAGCATTCTTGCCTGGAGAATTCCATGGACAGAGGAGTCTAGTGGGCTACACTCAATGGGGTCACAAAGAGTTGGACACGACTGAGAGACTAATCTTACCTTATAAATATTTAATGTATCTATCTGATTTTGGTGATAGATTGAGTTGTACCATGGTGTTACAATTCTTGATCTTTGTAATGGGCTTTATTTTTTGGATTGTTGCATTTTATTAGGCAGACATGCTTTCTTTCCTAAGGAGAAAAAGAAAGCATGGTCATCTCTAACAACTGTTCTTCTGGTACCCTCTTTCCACTTCCCGACTCTGCAACAGTTGAAGCATTAAATCTAATCTTTTGCATTTGAAGGAAGATTTTCCTTCTTTTTAGTGAGAGACCACCTTTGTCTTTCTAATTTTTAAGTGATGTGCAGTCAGACCTGGTGAATCTGAATTAGTATGCAAGATTCATTTTAGAATGAAATAGAAATCAGCATAGCAAGTCAAAGGGACATGTGCAGAAAAGGGTAGAAAAGCTGAAATCACTTTTATCATGACACTCAGGGAAATATTTTTCTTCCTAACAGCACATTTCTATGTCTTTCCTTACAAAACCCAAGATTTCTGAACCTCCTCACTAAAACCTCGGCACTTGTTAGGTTGGACCAGATAATTCTTGTTTCTGGCAACTGTCCTGTGCATTATGGGATATTTAGCATCTTCCCTGGTCTCAGATGCTAGTGACGCCCACACCTAGTTTCATGCATTGTCAGATGTCTCCTGTGGGCCCAAACTGCCCCAGTTTGAGAACAACTGCTGTAACCCTTCTGAAACCTTGACTTAACTATAGGCAGCCAGGATAAAAAAAGCACAAATTTATATTCCTTATATTTCAAAATCAATTAAAGTTGACTGTGACAGCTAGTAAAAGGACTCAAAATGCTACACAAGACTGTACTTGGCAACCAGTAATAGGCTCAAAGGGATCTCAATATGGTGTCATCAAGATTGGTAGACACATTTTTTTTTTTTACATGTTAGCAGCTAATAAATGCCACACACTGAGATGATGGCTAGTAAAAAGGGCTTATTACTGGATGTTCATTGAGTACAAATATAACTGTAATTTTGATACATAGACATATTATTTACTGAAAACCTTTATCTGAAATTTTAAATATGTGCCAATAGATAGGCACTGTGTTCCTGCTATTTCAGCTACTAAAACTGTTCTTACCACCACAAAGCAGTGTGATAGATGTGGAACAAGACAGAAAATTGACATATCATCTATTCCTGGTGAATATCCACAGCCATGGCCTTTCCAGCCCCAGACTCAGGCCAAACCCTTTACCCTGGAGCAGTCAACTCTGTCTGCTTCACAGAGTTAACCTGCCCATTCCTTGTAGGTATTTACATCCCAGCGTGCATGAGTGTGTGCTCTGTTGCTCAGTTGTGACCCCATGGACTAGAGCCCGCCAGGCTCCTCTGTCCGTGGAATTAGCCCAGCAAGAATACTGGAGTGGGTTGCCATTTCCTCCTCCAGGGGATCTTTCCCACCCAGGGACTGAGTCCACATCTCCTACAGCTTCCGTATTGGCAGCCAGATTCTTTAGCACTTAGCCACATGGGAAGCCCTTAGATCCCAGTCCTACTGGATAAAGATGTATACATCTATCTGTATAATGTATATGTTGGTATATCTTTAAGTAACAACATAAACAAGTTGTTTATGTGAATAAACAAATAAATAAAAGTGAACAGAACAAATATTGTAAACTCCTCCCCTCTTTTTGCTAAGGTGAGTTATAAGGAAAACCCTTTTGTTCACACCAAACCAAGATGGGATTATGAATGAGGAAATTGAGGGAAAGGATATAATGGTACATAGGAGGAAATTTACAAGTGAGAAGGTCTGTGTGAACGAGGAATGATAAGACACAGAGAGCCAGGTGGGTGTGAGACAAAGGCTTTGGAGATACCTGGAGCGAGGGACTGCTGCTGAGAATTGTGAAATTTTGAACTCTTAAGAAATTGATCTGTCTTAATAGGAAATTTCAACACAGTTATTAATGTCAATTCTTTTAATTGAAGTATAGTTGATTTATAATGTGTCAGTTTCAGGTGTACACAAAGTGATTCAGATACTATATATGCATATATATATATATATATATATATACACACATACACACACACTCTTTTTCAGGTTCTTCTTCATTACAGGTTATTACAAGATATTGAGTATAGTCGCCTGTGCTATTCAGTACATTCTTGGTGTTTATCTGTTTCATATATAGTACTGTGTATCTGTTCATCCCACACTTCTAATTTATCTTCCCCTCCCCTCTGTTTCCCTTTGATATTGTTTGTTTTCTATGTCTGTGAATCTATTTCTGTTTTGTAAATGTCAATTATTCATTAGTCAGGCCAAAAACAATTAGTGAAGAGTCACTGACAATCAACATTGCTATGATAGGCTCACCTGCTAGTTCCGTTCTCTCAGCCCTTTTAGAGAGACACTCAGCATACCTGCAAAAAGTTCATGGGAGCAAGTATGAAATGGTACTGGAAATGGTAGCAAGAGCCTCCCTTTCTTTCATTTGACCCCTTAGCTTTTTAGTCTCATTTACCCTGTGTTTCTGACAACATGAAGACATAAACTTTTGATACTTATCTTGGACTGTCAGATGTGATGAAGCATTTTATTGGACATGCTGCTTCTGTCATGGCAGGGGTTTATTGGCTGTGTAACTGAATTAAAAATCCATTGGTAGGTCCACGGCTTCAAGCAGTAGTAGTTGCAACAGTTTCATTGTATTTTCAGAACTCTCTCTCTCTCTGTCCTTTAACAGACACAATATTTTCATAAGTGATTATCACCATTATCAATTCAAGATTTACGTCTTAAGGGTTTTTACAAAATTGCATGCACCAAAAAGTATTCTTTGTTACAAAACAGAAACTAACTGCAAAACTTCCGTAAAGAAGAAAAACTAAATTTATTGGAAGACTATTCAGTATTCTGTCAAATTAATGGAAGGGGGGATTGAGTCTAGAGGACTGACCTGGATACATGGACATAAGATACAGAGGGTGAGCCGCAACCAGTCATGCCCTATTGCTGCTGATTCTTCTAGCACTGGACAATAGAGAATTGGCTCAGTAATTCCTGTTCTCCAAACTAAACCCACAAAAGTCTCTAAGCATTTCTTGACAGCAGCAGCTGATTGGAGTATTCTGGATGTCACGCCTGTGTCTTAACTGCCACAGAGCAGATAAAGAGGTGCTGTACCCCTTTAGATTTCACAAGTGGTTCCTGCCAACGAGGAGTCCATCCAATAGGAAGTATTTTCAAACACCATGTAGCATAAGCTGCCGAATATCTATTAAAGTATACCATTTTGGTAAAGAGGAAGATAAAATCAATTTGAGTGTTTTATATGTAGATGACAGATCAAAGAAGGGAAGAAGTATAATAAGGTGTTACCGTCCTGTCTCTTAGCTGATTTTGAGATTGGAGCTGCTATTTTCAAGTTCTCTTCTATAGTATAATTTGTGTCTCATTTTACTTCAACTAGTGACTCAGCTATGTTCTTTATTCAGTGGAGTGAAATAGATGTAGTTTCTGGGGTATGGTGAAAGTGAAAGTCGCTCAGTCATGTCCCACTCTGACCCCATAGACTGTACAGTCCATGGAATTCTCTAGGCCAGAATCCTGGAGTGGGTAGCCTTTCCCTTCTCCAGGGGATCATCCCAACCCAGGGATCAAACCCAGGTCTCCCACACTGCAGGCAGACTCTTTACCAGCTGAGCCACAAGGGAAGCCCAGGAATACTGGAGTGGGTAGCCTACCCCTTCTCTGGATCTTCCCAACCCAGAAATTGAGCCAGGGTCTCCTGCATTGCAGGTGGATTCTTTACCAACTGAGCTATCAGGGAAACCTATGGTATGGTAGCCTCTTACTTGTTTAGGGTTGCTGTAGTTTTCCATTCATGGTTTCTACCAAACATGGTTGTATAGTGAGTTGTCCCAGGCAATCTCTTTATTTCATTCATACATCTTTCTTCCATTGTAAAGTTGCAGTGTTTGTTTTCTAACTGATAGTCAATACCATAACCCTAGAAGTGATATGATCTTGTTATCTTATCTCCCAGTTGACTAAAAGGTCCGATGATCTCAACTTTGAACTTCATGCAACCATTGGTGAGCAGTGTTCTTTTCAAATGAGAACATTCTTTTAAGTCTTCTCTATGTCATTCCATTTTTCTGTAAGACCATCTGTTTTTGTTTGACTTTCATGTGAAACCAATGAATCTTTGGACTGCCAGTCCAATTATTTACTTATATTGCTGTGCAATGACTTTTATGAGGTTAGCATAAGATGCTGGCATAGAAAGCAAATGATAAGACTATAACTGGTATGGTTTGCAGAAAGATAAAATCCAAATTAGGATTCAATTTTTATTCTAGTGATGGCAAATTGCTTCTCTCTAAGGTGGAAAGCATTGAAGGCAATGAGCTCGTCCCCAGACGTCTGGTGGTTCCTAGGTAGGGGGTTCAAGTTTGGTCACTGCCACTGTATATTAGGCTCTCACTGGGGTGGTAGACAAATCAGCTAATGTGACAAGATTTATATGTTGTTGCGCCAAGTCTTGTCAACATATTTTTGTGAGCTTCTTGGCAGGTTTTCAATTGACTTTATATCTGCTTAAGCTAGCTGATATGTCTGGTTTACTACCAAGAATCCTCAGTATCTCAGACACTTGTTTCCTAGAATGGCTTAAAAGAATATCTCTCTTCCTCTCCTCAAAGGCAGAGAAAGCCTTGCTTTCCAGCAGTTTCCATGCAATGGGAAAGTGAAAGTTGCTCAGTTGTGTCTGACTCTTTGCAACCCCGTGGACTGTACAGCTCATGGAATTCTCTAGGCCAGAATACTGGAGTGGGTAGCCTTTCCCTTCTCCGGGGAATATTCCCAGCCCAGGGATCGAACCCAGGTCTCCCGCAATGCAGGCAAACTCTTTACCAGCTGAGCCACAAGGGAAGCCCAAGAATATTGGAGTGGATAGTCTGTCCCTTCTCCAGGGGATCTTCCCAACACAGGAATTGAACCAGGGTCTCCTGCATTGCAGGCAGATTCTTTACCAACTGGGCTATGAGGGAAGCCCTACCATGCAATGGAAGGTGGTTCTAAAACTGGAAATGTGTTCAGATGGTCAGGCAGTCTATTGGTTTCCTATGGCTGCTGTGACAAATTACCACAAACTCGATGTTTTAAAACAACAGGAGAGACTTCCTTGATGGTCCAGTGATTGGGAGCCCACCTTCCAATGCAGGTTTGGTCCCTGGTCAGGGAACTAACATCCTGCATGTCGAGGGGCAATTAAACCCACATGTCACAACAAAGAGCCCTCGCACCACAAGGAAGACCCAGTGCAGTCCCCAAAACAAAAAACACAGATTTATTCTTTTATGGTTCTGGAGGTCAGAAGTCCAGAGTCAGTTTCACTGAGCTAAAGTTCAGATGTCAGCCAGTCTGATTCCTTCTGAAGATATGTGTGTGCATGCTCAGTGACCAAGTTATGTCCAACTCTTTGTGACCCCATGGACTAGCCACCAGCCTCCTTTGTCCATGGGATTTTCCTGGCAAGAACACTAGAGCGGGTTGCCATTTCCTTCTCCAGGAATCGTCCCGATCCAGAGATCAAACCCGCATCCCCCACCTCTCCTGTATTGTAGACAAGTTCTTTATTGCTGAGCCACCCTTTTGAAAACATTGAGGGAAAATCAGTTTCTTTGCCTTTCCCAAATTCTAGTGGCTGTTGGTATTCTTTGGTTTGTGGCCCTTTCCTCCATCTTCAAAGTACATCACTCTCAATTTTATTTCCATTGTCACATGACCTTTTCTGGGCCTATCTCTTACACAGACACCTTGTGATTGTGTTTAAGACTTAACCTGGATAATACAGGGTAACAGTCCCATCTCAGAATCTTCAATTGAATTCTACTTGCCAAGTCCCTTTTGCCACTTAAACTATCATTCACAGGCTCCAGAGATTAGAACCTGGGTATCTTGGAGGCCATTATTCAGCTTCCCATGGAAATAGATCTACTACAATGGAAAATGAAAAAACAAAACCCTCCCCACCCCCACCCCCCAAAAAAAAACCCACCCCAGGAAGAACTTTGCTGAATTTTTTTGAATTCATTTATTTATTTTTGGCTGTGTCAGCATTAGTTGAGGCACTCAGGATCTGTTAGTGCCGATGGGATCTTTTGCTTCAGAGTGAGGGCTCTAGAGCGTGTGGGCTCTGTATTTGCATCACGCGCAGTGTGTGGGATCTTAGTTGTCTGACTCAGGGTCAAATCTGCATCCTTTGCATTAGAAGGTGGATTCTTAACCTCTGGAGCACCAGGGAATTCCCTTCCCAGAAAGAATTTTGAAAGCCTTGAGACACAGGTCCATCACTGAATCTAGGCATGGGTTGAGGACATTCCTATTCAACTCACATAGAATTAATTTCACACAGGAACTGGCTACAATTTATGAAGCATTTGATATGTGCCTTTCACTGTGCTAAGAATGATTCTTAGACTATATCATTTAATCCTTATGATTATCTTGCAATTAAGGAACAACATATCTTACAGGTGAGAAAACTGAGGCACAGATACATTAATAACTGGTAATAAAGTCACAGAGAAGTGGGATATGAATTCAAGAATTTTAATTCTAGAGTCTGAATGCTTAACCTCGAAGTAGCGCTAGGTTAAAAATGAAGGGCAGGCAAAATTTGCAGATCTTACCACCGTCCATGATGGTACCATGATACCTACCATTTCTTCTCACAGAGTGAATTCTCTAGAAGCAGATGCTCTGATGAAGTTTTAGGCGAAAAAAAAAAAAAAAAGTTTATTTGGGATCCACATCTGTGGAAGTTAGGGGTAGGGAGGGGATTTGGGCAGAAGAAGTCAAATTCTGATAGACATTTGATAAAGCCTTGGTCAGCTTAGTGAGAATCTAGAGCAAATTCTGCCCATCAGGAAGGTCTTTCCCTTGTCTCAATTATGAGTGAGTGAGCATTAGTCACTGAGTTGTATCTGACTCTTTATGACCCCATGGACTGTAGTCCACCAGGCTCCTCTGTCCATGGAATTTTCCAGGCAAGAATACTGGAGTGGATAGCTGTTCCCTTCTCCAGGGGATCTTCCTGACCCCAGAATTGAACCCAGGCCTCCATCATTGGAGGCAGATTCTTTACCATCTAAACTTCATTGTGGCTCTGTGGCAAAGATTCCACCTGCAATACAGGAGACTCAGGAGATGCCTGGAAAGTCCCATGGACAGAGGAGCCTGGCGGACATAGGATCCCAAAGATTGGACGTGACTAAGCAACTTAACTCATCTCAGTTATAGGTGGACTTTATTATCCTCACATCTGGGAAGGGCATGGCCCAGGCAAGGCTTTTAGCAGCTGAAGCAAACTCTCAACAAGCCGATTGCTGGGCTGTTCACCAATCTCAATCCTTACAGCTAGACAGAGAGTCCTCTCTTGGAGGGAGATTTGGGGGGAGGGCACATCATTGTGTCCACCACATGTATAATTTAGATCAGTTTTCAACTTTGACCATATATTAGAATCACGTGGGAAGCTGTTGAAAAACACCAGTGTGATACTGTAATTAAATCCAAATCTCTGTAGTAGGTTATGATATTAGTTTTTAATAAAACCTCCAAGGTGACTCTAATGTGCAACCAAGGTTGAGAATCACTGATTGACAGTGAGCCTGAGAAGGGCTTACCAGGTGGCCCAGTTGTAAAGAATTTTCCTGCTGATGCAGGAGATGCAGGAGACGCAGCTTCTATCCCTGGGTCGGAAAGACCCCCTGCAGGAGGTCATGGCAACCCATTTCAGTGTTCTTGCCTGGCAAATCCCGTGTACAGAGGAAACTGGCAGGCTATAGTCCACAGGGTCACAAAGAGTCAGACATGACTGAAGCGACTTAACACACATGTACACAAACACATAGTTTAATTAGTTTTACTATAACCAGTTTTCATACTCACAGATATAATTATTTAAAAAGACACATACACACATTTACACAAATATATAACTTCATATAATTTTTGCTTAAGTATTTAAAAATCTCCATCCCCCTCTGCCAAGCCAGCTCATATGGTGTTGAAAAGAAGATCCTTTTGGTCTTTTAATAGCTATCTCTGAAAAACTTAGTTCTTCAGCACCATGGAATCTCAGATGGATAAATTTCCAATTATCTATTTATAAATGAAATTCTGACCTCGCTGCTGGAAAGGTCACATCTAGTGTGATCTGTGAGCCATATGGCTGAGAAAATGAAGCGATAAGTTTATTCTTCTGAGATATATGTTGATGCCTCAGCTAATTAGTCTTCTCTAAATTTATGTCACTGTTATTAGAAGACATGAGACAGAGAAAATCTGTGTTATTTAGTTAATAATATACCAGCTTACTTTGAAACGAAGCCAGGTAGACCAACTGGTAATCTTAATTAGGGGAGAGATGAGTAAACTCTTATAATGCTGAATTACACAGATTAATCACTGTTGTTTTCACTTGAAGTGGAATACTTTTATAGCCAAGATTTAATTTGTCCATAATTGTAATAGTTATTTTCATAAAAATTCCTAATTATATTGTATTGGAGTGCCTGGCTTTGCTTCTACATTTTCTGTTCTTCATGGTCAAGATCACCTTCACTTCTACTTATAGAAAGTGAAAGTGTTAGTCACTCAGTCATGTCCAGCTCTTTGGGACCCCGTGGACTGTAGCCCACGAGGCTCCTCTGTCCATGGGATTCTCCAGGCAAGAATTTGGAGTGGGTTTCCATTTTCTTTTTTTTTCCATTTATTTTTATTATTTGGAGGCTAATTATTTTACATCATTGCAGTGGTTTTTGTCATACATTGAAATGAATTAGCCATGGATTTACATGTATTCCCCATCCCGGTCCCCCCTCCCACCTCCCTCTCCACCTGATCCCTCTGGGTCTTCCCAGTGCACCAGGCCCGAGCACTTGTCTCATGCACCCAACCTGGGCTGGTGATCTGTTTCACCCTAGATAATATACATGTTTCGATGCTGTTCTCTTGAAACATCCCACCCTCACCTTCTCCCCGAGTCCACAAGTCTGTTCTATACATCTGAGTCTCTTTCTCTGTTTTGCATATAGGGTTATCGTTACCATCTTTCTAAATTCCATATATATGTGTTAGTATACTGTAATGGTCTTTATCTTTCTGGCTTACTTCGCTCTGTATAATGGGCTCCAGTTTCATCCATCTCATTAGAACTGATTCAAATGAATTCTTTTTAATGGCTGAGTAATATTCCATGGTGTATATGTACCACAGCTTCCTTATCCATTCGTCTGCTGATGGGCATCTAGGTTGCTTCCATGTCCTGGCTATTATAAACAGTGCTGCGATGAACATTGGGGTGCACGTGTCTCTTTCAGATCTGGTTTCCTCGGTGTGTATGCCCAGAAGTGGGATTGCTGGGTCATATGGCAGTTCTATTTCCAGCTTTTTAAGAAATCTCCACACTGTTTTCCATAGTGGCTGTACTAATTTGCATTCCCACCAACAGTGTAAGAGGGTTCCCTTTTCTCCACACCCTCTCCAGCATTTCTTGCTTGTAGACTTTTGGATAGCAGCCATCCTGACTGGCGTGTAATGGTACCTCATTGTGGTTTTGATTTGCATTTCTCTGATAATGAGTGATGTTGAGCATCTTTTCATGTGTTTGTTAGCCATCTGTACGTCTTCCTTGGAGAAATGTCTGTTTAGTTCTTTGGCCCATTTTTGGATTGGGTCATTTATTTTTCTGGAGTTGAGCTGGAGGAGTTGCTTGTATATTTTTGAGATTAATCCTTTGTCTGTTGCTTCATTTGCTATTATCTTCTCCCAATCTGAGGACTGTCTTTTCACCTTTCTTATAGTTTCCTTTGTTGTGCAAAAGCTTTTAAGTTTCATTAGGTCCCATTTGTTTATTTTTGCTTTTATTTCTAAAATTCTGGGATGTGGGTCATAGAGGATCCTGCAGCCCTCAGATTGGGAGAAAATAATAGCAAACGAAGCAACAGACAAAGGATTAATCTCAAAAATATACAAGCAACTCCTGCAGCTCAACTCCAGAAAAATAAATGACCCAATCCAAAAATGGGCCAAAGAACTAAACAGACATTTCTCCAAGGAAGACGTACGGATGGCTAACAAACACATGAAAAGATGCTCAACATCACTCATTATCAGAGAAATGCAAATCAAAACCACAATGAGGTACCATTACACGCCAGTCAGGATGGCTGCTATCCAAAAGTCTACAAGCAAGAAATGCTGGAGAGGGTGTGGAGAAAAGGGAACCCTCTTACACTGTTGGTGGGAATGCAAATTAGTACAGCCACTATGGAAAACAGTGTGGAGATTTCTTAAAAAGCTGGAAATAGAACTTCCATATGACCCAGCAATCCCACTTCTGGGCATACACACCGAGGAAACCAGATCTGAAAGAGACACGTGCACCCCAATGTTCATCGCAGCACTGTTTATAATAGCCAGGACATGGAAGCAACCTAGATGCCCATCAGCAGACGAATGGATAAGGAAGCTGTGGTACATATACACCATGGAATATTACTCAGCCATTAAAAAGAATTCATTTGAATCAGTTCTAATGAGATGGATGAAACTGGAGCCCATTATACAGAGCGAAGTAAGCCAGAAAGATAAAGACCATTACAGTATACTAACACATATATATGGAATTTAGAAAGATGGTAACGATAACCCTATATGCAAAACAGAGAAAGAGACTCAGATGTATAGAACAGACTTGTGGACTCGGGGAGAAGGTGAGGGTGGGATGTTTCAAGAGAACAGCATCGAAACATGTATATTATCTAGGGTGAAACAGATCACCAGCCCAGGTTGGGTGCATGAGACAAGTGCTCGGGCCTGGTGCACTGGGAAGACCCAGAGGGATCAGGTGGAGAGGGAGGTGGGAGGGGGGACTGGGATGGGGAATACATGTAAATCCATGGCTAATTCATTTCAATGTATGACAAAAACCACTGCAATGATGTAAAATAATTAGCCTCCAAATAATAAAAATAAATGGAAAAAAAAATTAAAAAATTAAATTAAATTAAAAAATAAATAAATAAAACATTTAATCCTGCATCTTCTCTTTGAAGGGTTGTCTCTAGAATAAAGTTTTCAGCCTGACCTTTACGTCTATCAGTAACATGATGTAACCTACTTCTTCCCTTTTCTCACTTGGCATTTTGAGAGAACTAAAATCTTTAGGTTAAAACAGATATATATATATACACACACAAATATGTATATATGTAGATCTTCCTGGGTGACTCAGTGGTAAAGAATATGCCCATCAATGTAAGAGACACAGGAGATGCAGTTTCGTTCCCTGGGTGGGGAAGATCCCCTGGAGAAGGAAATGGCAATTCACTCCAGTATTCTTGCCTAGGAAATCCCATGGACAGAAGAGCCTGGTGGGCTGCAGTCCATGAGGTTGCAAAAGAGTTGGACACAACTCAGTGACTAAACAGCAATACATATACATATATACACACACACACACACACACACACACACACACATATACATAAGTGGGCAGTTATGCATGTATATATGATCTGTAAGCTGAGCATGGAAGAATTGGAGAAGACTCTTGAGAGTCCCTTGGACAGCAAGGAGATCCAACTAGTCCATCCTAAAGGAGATCAGTCCTGGGTGTTCATTGGAAGGACTAATGATGCTGAAGCTGAAACTCCAATACTTTGGCCACCTGATGTGAAAAACTGACTCATTTGAAAAGACCCTGATGCTGGGAAACATTGAAGGTGGGAGGAGAAGGGGACAACAGAGGATGAGATGGTTGGATGGCATCCGTGACTCAATGGACATGAGTTTGAGTAAGCTCTGGGAGTTGGTGATGGACAAGGAAGCCTGGCGTGCTGCAGTCCATGGGGTCACAGAGTAAGACACGACTGAGCAACTGAACTGAACTTAAGTGATTTATCTTTCTATCCATCCATGCTCTATCTATTCACCTATATATTTAATACACACTGGTCAAGACCTGCAGTAACACGTTTGTACTGAAAGTTTTGTTTATTGGTGCTTCTTGCAATAAGAGAGACTATACAATGTAGGGAACCAGAAAAGGGGTGTTAGGAAGGGCTTCCTATAGGATCAGACTTTGTGTCAGGGTTTTAATGGTCTAGTGAAGCTTTAGTTGGGTGCTCTCAGAAGGGGGATAATTATATCAGTTATTATCTTAATACATTTCATGTGGGATGCAGGGGGAACAGGGTGAGGCTAAAACCCCATTTGGTAAGCAAACAGCAGTCACTGAAGTTAGCTGGGGGAATGCCATGTTTGATCACTTTTATTGTTTGGTTTTTCATTGTAGTGTCACTTTGTGTTTGTCTGTTCTTGCTTTTTATTTTTTTTTTTTGTGCTCCAACATGACTATGAAGTGGTCTTGTGTCTGCTCTGTCATGGTCACAGAGAAGTCTTTTTCCATGCTGGTGTTCTGTGCAATTGTTTATGTTCAGTAGGGAAAGCCATGGCCTGGCTGACAACAGTCTGGACTCCTTTTCCTGCTTTCTCTCCAAATGGATGTGCTTGTGTACCTAACTGTATGTAGGATCATTGTTGTGTTATTTTCTTTTTTTATTGGTATTTTTGCTTATGATAATATTGGCAGCAAGAAGGACTGCCTTAAATGTTGAAAGGAAATTAGAAGAGAAATTGGTATGTAAATAGATAGAATTTTAAAATTAATTATATATTAATTATTTATATAGAACATAAATAATTTATATAGAAACTAAAACATAAATATAATTATATATTCAAATTTACAATATATAAATATATAATGTAATATATTTATAATATTATAATTTATATAAATATAATTTCTACATGATAATATTTATAGCATATATAAACCAACAGTTGTTAATCAATGTCTTTGTGTGCTGTGTAAGCAAGGGCATCCTGTTGGTTTGAGCATAGACGAGCAGGAGAACTGATTTTCATGAGGCATATGGTAATATACAGACATGAAAAATTCAGAGGGACCTGCACTTGAATGTTTTCCTATTTTGAGCAATGATTTTTTTTGCAGATATATCATTCATTACATTGCACTCATGTTCTTGGTATGAATTTTACTGGTTTGGTAGTTTTTAATGTAATTTATAACAGTTTTGGTTTCCAAATCTAGATTTGGCTCCACAGTCAATAACATAATTGAAGAAACTAAATAAATAGTGAAAATAATTCTATTTGGATAATATAAATCTACTTTAAAAAGTCAAAGATACCTGGATCTGGAAATGATTACAAGGGAATATTGTGGACTCTTCTTAGGGCATCTGAAGTAGAAGACCTGGGAAATTCTTATTGGGAGCTACATTTTAAAGATTATGTATGTGTTATAGTTTCCTTAAATTTAACATATTTGATGTTTCTACACATTCCCTCCTTGACTATTTTAGAAAAATAATTATGACATTCAATTTCAATAAATATGCAAAGATTTTCCTATGAAATGAATTTGAAAGCCCAAAGTGCTCAGTATTGTCACACAGTTAGAGGTCATTATTGGTCCCTATCAGCTCATAAATGAAATTTCATTGATGGCATGTTATAACACTATTTCTAGTTATGTGGAAATCCTATCTATTCACAGTAAGAATCTAAAGCTTTATTATAATAATCCGCAGCAAATAAACTGGAGCAGAAATTCTACAGTATTTTTCCTCCAGATCCCACATAGATGACTAACATTTAAAAGGCTGGAATTAGGATTTTCCTGGTGGTCCAATGGCTAAGACTCCGCACTCCTGATGCAGGGGCCTGGGTTCAAATCCTTATCAGGGAACTAGATCCCACATGCTGCAATTTAAGATCCCATGTTCCATAACTAAGACCTGGCACAGCCAAAAATAAAAAAGCTTGAATTGTATTAGACATTTCAATTATTAATTGACAGAAATGTTCCAAGAAAGATGATAAAGACTTTATTCATGTTTGACCTGTGACACAATTTTGCTCATTTTTAAAAATAAATTGTTTCCATGTTATGCTCAGTAAATTGCAGATGACTCATATTCATCAAAATAAGCTTAATTGGCATGTAATAGGGGATGAGGCCAGAATATTTTTGAGATGCCCAAATTAAGAGCAAATGAAGCTTGTGAAATGCCCCTCGTCTGTACCAAATCATACATGAATGCACAAATTCACTTATGATTGAAAAACAAAGCTACAATTAGAGAAAGTTGAGTTCCCAGGAACATATCAATAACTGGCTTATGGACACATGAGACAGATAAGTGGAAATTATAAAGGGATAATTTAAAGAACCAGGAGATATGAGTGACCACTTCAGAAATTGGGCTAATTCTAATTTACATAGTGAAGTTATTAAATACTACTTATAGTCAGGATCTAAATGATATTTAAATCTTTTATCCTCCAAATCATTAAAGTTGAATATTAGCCTTCAGTTGTTATGAAAATATAAAGTTTGGATTTGTTATTCATTCTTCACCCTGTAGATGTGTACCTAAATTTGGAATCATTGCACATATTTAAGAATATTTTCCAAATTTTGTTTTTTGTCTTTTTTACTGGAGTATAATTGCTTTACAATGACGTGTTAGTTTCTGTGGTACAATGAAGTGGATCAGGAATTTCACTGAAATTCTTTATATAGAAATATTGATTCCTCTATCCCATGAATTTACATGGCATCCCACAAACAGTGGTTGGGAAGTTTATCCAAAAATAATTTGGGGAATTGTCTTAACTATAGACCTCTAGAGTGGTTGTTGTACTTCACAAAATGGAGCCTTCCTCATTCTGGAATCTGAAGGTCGACATATCTGATACTGTCTCTTCTTACTGTAGGTTGTCTACATGCTAAGTTGCTTTAGTCATGTCCGACTTTGTGCAACCCTATGGACCGTAGACCACCAGGCTTCTCTGTTCATGCGATTCTCCAGGCAAGAATCCTGAAGTGGATTGCCTTGCCCTCCTTCAGAGGATCTTCCCCACCCAGGGATCAAACCTGCATTTCTTATATCTCCTGCATTGGCAGGCAGATTCTTTGCCACTAGCACCACTAGAGAAGCCCTTATCCTAGGTTGAAACCAGCTAATGAGATGCTCTGCAGTCCCTCCAGAAATGTTTGTCATTCAGAGGGAGGACTTATAAGGACATCTGTCACTTTGCCTAGTAGCAGACGATTCTTAACACTCAATTTTAGTTCTTACATATTGGGGAACCAGGGCTTCCCTGGTAGTCCAGCTGGTAAAAAATCCACCTGCAATGCAGAAGACGCCAGTCTGATTCTTGGGTTGGAAAGATCCCCTGGTGAAGGGACAGGCTCCCCACTCCAGTGTTCTTGGGCTTCTGTGTTGGCTCAGTTGGGTAAAGAATCTGCCTACAGTGCGGGAGACCTGGATTCGGTCTCTAGGTTGGGAACATCCCCTGGAGGAGGACATGGTGACCCACACCAGTATTCTTGCTTGGAGAATCCCTATGGACAGAGGAGCCTGGCAGGCTGCAGTCCATGGGGTGGCAAAGAGTCAGACACGACTAAGCGACTAAGCACATTGAGGAACCAAGAATCATATGTTGAAGTTTGGGTTTCCTGTGGAGCCAGCACTAAGATAGAGTATCATGCAGGGAGTTTATGAGGGAGAGATCTTGGGATCAGCACCTGTAGCCTAAGGAAAGGTGGAAGGATAGGGTGAAGAAGAAAAGGTGCTGTGATCTGTCTATCACAAGAATACTGCTGACCCTACAGGGGACTTTGAAGCCAGGATAGTCCTTCAAAGGTTCTGGAGCAAGTGCTCTGAGACTTTATGTTCCACTGTTGATCAGACATTGCATGTGAGCTGCCCTGAGAAAAGCATGGCCTTTGGCTAAATGGAACACCTAGCTGAGGCAATTCAAGCTGTGGACTGATAGCTGTGAGGGGTCAGCTGACAGCTGAGAGGGTCAGCTGACAACTATATCAGTAGCTGGGGAAAATAAATCCTCTAGTCCTGCAGGGGAAATATGATTGACATACCATAGCATGCTCCACCACATATATAGGAGGAATCAGCTAGTGTGAAATAGGAAGAAAAAAAATTAAGAAATGGAAAACTACTATCCTGCAAGAAAAAAATCAATTCATGAAATAGGACTGGGGGAAAACTCAACCGTCCAATAGATGCAACCAACTGTTATACCAATAAAGCTAGAATTAGATAATTGTAAAACTTGTGTTAGAACAAGAAGATTCTTATAGATTAAGAGATAATATGAAAATATAAAAATTCAATTTAAAGTTGTGAACCTAAGTTAAGCAAATCTCTAAGAATGTAGAGCAAAAATCCGGAGGTCAAAAGCAGGTGAATAGGTGAATAGTCATTGTTACAATCAACTAGAAAGAGTAGAGGGTGAGAGAACAGAGAAAATGGAAGAAAATAGCAGGAAAAGAATTGAGTTCCTTCCAAGTAATGAGTCAGTCCTCACACTGAAGTGTTACTGATGCTCTGAAGTCTTCAGGTTGGTTCATGGAATATAACATTGGACTTAGAGAGACATAAAATCTGATCCTGTTTATCAAATTTTAGATTATAAAGCCAATTTAGAACTAAGCACAGAAAGTTTAATTAATGTTTTAGAGTGAGAAAAGAAAAGAAAATGAAGTCGCTCAATCATGTTGGATTCTTTGCAACCCCATGGACTATAGCCTGCCAGGCTCCTCTGTCCTTGGGATTTCCCAGGCAAGAATACTGGAGTGGGTTACCATGCCCTCCTCCAGGGGATCTTCCTGACCCAGGGATCAAAACTGCGTCTCTGTGGCTCCTGCACTGCAGGAGGATTCTTTACCACTGAGCCACCAGGGAAGCCAAGTGAATGTTAAAAAACCTTAATAAAGTAAAGTTAGAACATGGCTGACTGAGGTGTCGTGTATATCTGAGCATTAAACATGAGCTGAAAGAAGTTGAAAGAAAGACAAGGAGACCAATTACATTTTACATTGTTTTCCATAGATGGGAGTGTCAAGCTTGTGATTCAGTATTACCCTAACTTACAAGCTAAGCTAGCCTATTGCTGTTTTATACATCCAGGCAGAAGACCCACATCTACTGGATCAGAGCCAAAGGGCTTGTTGCTTACAGCACAGCAAGCAGGGTGAGATCTTGTCTGAGTCAGATTTTCTGTCTTCCCCAGGGCCATATACTTGGATCTAGCAGGATGGCTGTGCCAGTGGGTTTGCGTAACAGGTGAGGGACACCGCACTTGGTGGATCCACATCTTTTATAGCAGGCTTTAAGCAAGACTACTCTTTGCCCCAGAGGAGGCACTACCTCATCCCTCAAGGTGGCTCACTGCAAGGGCAGCCTTGGTAGAAAGCAGTCAGGGTCTAGCTTTCTTAGCTTAACCAACAGAAGAGTGTGGCATGAGAAACTCATGGAGCACTTTCTCTCCCAAAAAGGAGTCCAGATACTAATTGGTATTAAAGAAACAGAAAATATGGATTGGCGTATATACACTATTGATGCTATGTATAAGATAGATAACTAATGAGATCCTACTATATAGCACAGGGAACTCTACTCAAAGCTCTGTGGTGACCTAAATAGAAATCCATAATAGAGGAGACATATGTATACATACAGCTGATTCACTTTGCTGCATGGTAGAAAAACAGCATTGCATAGCAACTATACTCCAATAAAATTAATTTTAAAAAAGAAAAAAGCAAAATAGAAGTAGAAACCTATCAAAGTTCCTAATCTAAGCAATAGAGTAACTGGAAATGAAATGTAACTCTCAAAGAGTGGGAAAAGGAAGAAATCAAATTGTTTAATGATTGCAAATTAATAAATGGTCTGAAGTTAACAAGTTTGGAAAAAGTAATAAAAACTTACTAGTTAGAGAAGTGGAAGAAGCCATCAAAAAGAGGTACAATGTAAATATTTTTAAAAAATTGATTTCAGAGTGAGATTTAAGTTGTGGATGCGAAGTGTGCATTCTGTCCTGTTCTATTAGTTCTTAAAATGGTCATAGTCAAAGCTATGGTTTTTACAGTAGTCATGTATGGATGGATGTGAGAGTTGGACCATAAAGAAAGATGTGTGCTGAAGAATTGATGCTTTTGAACTGTGGTGTTGGAGAAGACTCTTGAACTGCAAGGAGATCAAACCAGTCAATCCTAAAGGAAATCAGTCTTGAATATTCCTTGGAAGGACTGATGCTAAAGCTGAAGTTCCAATACTTTGGCCACATGATGCAAAGAGCTGACTCATTGGAAAAGACCCTGATGCTGTGATTGAAGACAGAGGAAAAGGGGACAACAGAGGGTGAGATGGTTGGATGGCCATCACCAACTTAATGGACATGAGTTTGAGCAAACTCTGGGAGGTGGTGATGGACAGGGAGGCCTGGCATGCTGCTGTCCATGGGGTCACAAAGAGTTGGATGTGACTGAGTGACTGAACTGATACTGAACATGGTCATGTGTTTGTGTGTGTATATATGTTTTCTTGAATGTTAGATGATATATTTTTAAGTAATTGTAGGAAATAATACTGGAAGCATCATCTCCAATCAATTATGAGAGACAACTAAACGTGCCAGTGGCCAAAGTCAGAACATTTAAGATATTGATATTAACAGAATGAAGTAGTACTTTAGGAAAGAGAGACAAGTTATATATTCATGTAGTTAAGACTCTCTATTTCCATTAAAATTAGAAGGCAATTTAAAAATTAAATTGGCAGGTATTTCTTGCTTGTCTCTGTGCTAAACAGTGTTCTTGGTGACAAGATGAATCTTTCTCAGATGAAACTTCCAGGTGAATAGGGGGAAAAAAGGCACATAAACCAGTAATTATAAAACATCATGTTAATTTCATATTTGATTTTCATGTTTGACAGTTTTTGATGATTATCTATTTTGTTTTTTGATATACACATATGCAGCCTCAAATCCCTTTTTCTTCTTTCTGTAAAAAATAAGTATAAAATATTCTAATGCTAAATTTGGCTTCATAAACCTTCAGTTATTAGGAAATTGTGTAGAATATTTGTTTGGAAAAAAATCTGCTCATTTCCATCTTATTTTTCTTAACCATAATTGTCTCCTTTCATTCTGGATAAATGAAAAGATTACTTCTGAGACATTTCTCAAGCTCTTCTGGGCTCTAAGTTAGATCAAATTGGGAGTTTTCTTTCTTATTACACTACTTCTTCCCTGCTGGCATAAATGATCTTGTCCTTGTCACTTGTCTATAGCATGTGGTATTTGTCTTCCCAATTAAATTGAGAATCCCTATGTTTACCATTCAACAAATTAAGAAAATATCTGGAATTTAAGATTTCTCATTTTTATAAAAATGTGTATGAATACTGTTAAGCAAATATTGCCATATTTAATGGATATTTCAACAATTAAAAAACTAAGTTTATTAAGTGACAGTTTTAGGAAGTTATACTACAACACGATCAGGGTACTATTTATTAAATTACCTATTTAAATGCAATAAAAGTATTTCTGTCTATATTAGAGATTCTAGGTTATTAGAGAAACTAGGGAGATGATTTGGTGGTCATAAGAATTCTCATTGATTAATAATTGAGTAAATTCAAGTAACCCTTTACATGCTTACACCAAACCTTCCCAGCGCTATCTTAAATTTATTCAACTAGTATGATAGTTGTGGAACATGAAAATATTACATAAATGTTAAGAAAAAATAAGCAGGATATAAGTTGTATCTACATTATTACTATGGACATGAAAATAATATATTTATGCGTAGGAACAAGAAAATGAGAATACATAAAATGAAGAGTTGTGTTGCAGAGTATTTCAGTTGCTGACTTTTTTAAGATTAACTGAACTGTCTATAATGCTATTATATTCCCTTCCTTAATAAAATTCAAGTGTTTGTTTTAGAACACTATATATCACAAGATCCTTATTTTCAGGGAAATCTATATTTCCCTCTCTCTCTCACTCTCTGTAGTCATTCCAGGGGTGAGAAGGGTGTACATTAGAAAATATATTCCTTTTAATTTATGGAGTAGAATGCATGTGGTAGAAATTTTTAGCTTTTCAAACAGTTCTACATTTTAATAATAAACCATGAAGTACAACCAGCTTTGGGCTTCCCAGGTGGCACTAGTGGCAATGCTTGCCAATGCAGGAGACCTAAGAGACGTGGGTTCGATCCCTGGGTGGGGAAGATCCCTGGAGGAGGACATAGCAACCCACTCCAGGATTCTTATCTGAAGGATCCCATGGACAGAAGAGCCTGGCGAACTACAGACCATAGGGTCACAAAGAGTGGGACATGACTGAAGAGACTTAGCATGTATAACATGCTTTGAATAATCTTTCTTAGCTGTTTACTATTCTGTTCTTCTCCCCAGTGACTCCCTCCTGCTGATATTACGCCTTTGTGTAGTCCCCTCCCATACTGGATCAGGAGTGGCTGGTGTGACCAATAGAACACAGTGGATGTGACACCAGCAAGACTTCTGAGCAAGATCATACAAGGCTTTAAAGCTTCTGCCTTGGTCTCTTGGATCATGTTTTCGCGGAAGCCAGTGACCAAACTGTGACACTCCAGCATTGGCAGGCAGATTCTTTACCACTGAGCTACCCGGGCAGCCCATGTAAAAACCCAGATGGACAGAAACTGAGGTCTTTGTCCAACGAACGGCATCCACTGAGTAGCCACGTGAGGGACCTCGTGGGAAGCAAACCCTGTAGTTTTGCTCAAGCTTCGGATGACCCTCATCCTCACTGACCTCTGATTTCCATCACATAAGAGACGCTGAACAAGAATCGCCACCACCCCACCCCTGCCCCCTGCCTGTTGAATTGCTGCTGCATGGAACCTATGCGATAATGAGTGATTATTGGTTCTGGCTCGCTAAGTTCTGGAGTAATTGGTTTTGCAACAAAAGGTAACTGCAAGGAAGGAACTCTGTGCTGCCTTTGATTTATTTATCATTTTATTTGTTTATTTGGCTGCATCAAGTCTTAATTGCAGCCCAAGGGATCAGCACTGCATGAGGTGAGGTCCGTTGCTGTGGTGCGTGGACTCTCTAGTTGTGGCGCGTGGACTCCAGTAGTGGCGGCATGTGGGCGCAGTTGCCCTGTGGCCTGTGGGCTGTGGCATGTGGCCTCCATCAGGGATCGAACCCACATCCCCTGCATTACGAGGCGGATTCTTAGCTACTGGACCACCAGGGAAGTCCCCGTGGAGCTGCTGTAGATCCGACTGACAGATGTCTTGTGATATAGTCGGGGAATTCTTAGACAGAATTTGTTTGAGCCAGCCATGGAATGTCCATGATGATGTTTTAAAAATCACAGACCACCTGATGTGCTACCGTTACTCATTCTGGAATCACTGGGAAGCAAAGTCCTAATGCATCAATGCATCAGTGTAACCGAGGGGTAGTACACAAATAGGTAGGCATTTTCTAAAGGCCTCCTAAATATTTCATAATTGACTAAATCAAGTACTTCAGCACAGCTGTTGTGTTAGCCAAGCCTTTAGGCCTTTTTCTACAGCAATTATGAGAAACTATATTTTCTCTTTGTCGTTCTGAAATACTGCTTCAGAGATACAAAGCAGTGCATAGATGAACACTGTGTACTGTTGAGATCATTCAGAAATAAGATTCCTTTGTCTAAGCAAGAGATTCTTAGGAGAAAGGAAGGGTGACTCAACAATGCCTGCTAAATACATTTCTAGACCTAATCTTAAAAACAAATAATTATGAGACAATAAATGATAAAACAAAGTCTAAAGTACATAAAGTGGTATTCAAATTAATTTATATTGATGGACTCTATCTACCTGAATAATTTGGGGTCATAGGTTCGAAGGCAGATTTCAGATGTCTAATTTGTTAACATCAATGCTGTGAATTCACTGAAATGGAAAGTTGCAGAAATTATAACTCTAAAGAAATGTGATTTTTGCTATATAAGCTTAGAAACTAAGAGTGAGAAGACCTATTTTTGTGTTTGTGCCTCATGGAGAAAATGAGAGAAAGCAGGAGGCTACTTGAACTTCTTTTGTTGGTGCTGTGAGGCTGAGGTGAAGAGGCACCTCGCAGCCTCGCAGCCTCTTATTATTCAAGGCCGGCTTGTCTGTTAACTTTGCAGGAGCAAAGTGACATTTATTGCCTCAGAAATGTATTTTCCGTGTTGTCCTCAGCTCCATTCAAATTTGTTGTGTTATTTAGCACTTGTTTACTAAGGTATGCCCTGCAGGATTCATTTGCTATGGCAAAAAACAGAAGGAAAAACCAACAGCTAAACAAAAAGATGTCTTGGCATATGAGCACTTATTTGGAAACCACACAAATAATTATTGTGGTTCTAGGAAGCTCAGCTTGATGCTTCAGAGATTTATATTCTTCATAATCCAACTTCAATCTGCTGCTCTGACACTGACGGACACATGTCCCCACCATGTACTTCCTATAAGGTAACCAAGATTATAGTAATATTTGAATTCCTTGATCATAATGAATGAGCCTATCGCTTGGAGAAGTTTAGTATTCATGCAGTCTCAATTCACATCCTTGCTTCCATATTCAGAGTTAGATATGCTTTCCATCTGGAGCAACCTAAATTATAAGATATGGTGGGCACTAGGATTTTTTTTAAAATGCTTCATAAGTTTAAGTCTTCAATAATCACAGATCTTTAGACTAAAAGCCTTTGAGGTGACAAAAGAGCATCCCAACCATCCTTGATGTGATGCAGTTTTGTTTCCCCCCTCTGTGTCCTGTCATCTGGTTACTAAAGCCCTGTTGCCTGTGTTTCAGTTTCATAGCTTCTCAATGAAAGCAGCTCCTGCACCTTTGTAACTATGTAAAGATCATACTCCAGATCTCGATTTGAGCCAGGTCAGTCAGCAGTGTTTTGAACGGACATTGAATCACCCTCTCCACCCTTCCACACCTTACCAGAGATTCTCCAAGCAATTCCATTTGTTTTCTTTTAGCAAAAAATTCCCAAGCAAATCGATGATTGGGTACATGTATTTTCTGTTGCATCAGATATTCTGAAGTATGTCTGATTCTGAGTTTATGTTCAAGTGAAGCATTAAGATTCACAGAATTGAAAAGCGGCATCAGAGTTAGATTTCTTCTCCCTCTCCCACTCACACTACCTCTCCTCCTCCTCCTAGCATGTGGTCAGTTGGAAATTATCCCCACAGCTTGTATTTGACAATACCACAGAGGTGAGTTAGAAATAGGACAAATCACACTGCGGGGTCTTCCATTCTTGATCTTGTTAAATAAATAATGCTGGATAAAGTAAGCAAGGGAAAAGAAGAGTCACAAAATCAGAGGCCATCTATAGCCCAGAAAGTGTATGTGGAAGGGCAAAAGAATGATGCAAAAAGACTGCCATTCCCAACACCTCTGTAATATTGGAAATTAAACTCTGGAATTTTGGACTAGAATCACTTTATCATTTAGTATAATCTCATGTAATAGATGATGAAAATAAGGGTCAGAGAAGCTATTGTATTCACTATATCAGAATCATATTTTCCTCTCCTCTGCGAGCTGGGTAACAATCTCATTGTAAATAAATATTTATTAAGTGCTTTTTTTTTTTTAAGTGCTTTAAAAAAATTTTTTTGTTTGACTGTTCTGGGTCTCTGGGTCTTAGTTGGGGCACACAGGCTCTTCGATCTTTGTTATGGAATATAGGATCTATTTCCTTGAGCAGGGATTGAACTCAGGCCCGCTGCATTGAGAACGTGGAGTCTTACCCACTGGATCATGAGAAAAGTCCCATTGAGTGCTTATTTATGCTGATTATTTCTGAGTGCTCTCCACACATTAATTAACCTCATTTTAGATAACATAGTGCTTAGATTTTAACTCTGTTATTATACACAAAATTGAAGATTTATTGGTTAGGATGCAGGTTGGGCTGTTGTAATACCTGGACAAAAAATGTATATAGATTTTCTTATTCCTCACACAAATTAATGATCAGTAGTTGAGAAGTTCTGCTTGACCTGGTTCTTTGGAGATCCAGTTTTTTTCTCCTCCTACTCTTTTTGCATTCCCTTGAGGACTGGTTGAAACTGGGTCACACCATATACATGTTCTAGTTCATGTGAAAGAAGGAAGAGAAGTGGTGGAGGATAAGCAGTTTCTTCTCTAGAGGTAATGAGGGAGTTTTCCACTGCATGTCTTTAAAATTCCAGTGGTTAGAACCTAGATACATAGTCACAATCAGTTTCAAGGGAGGATAGGAATTTCAGTCTTTAGCGGGGTCTTCAGGATGTGTAATGAAACTATGTTACCATGGAAGAAGGGGGGCCTTCCATTAGTAAAATGAGCTGTCCCATAACATATATGAAAATGTATGTGCTAGCTAAGGCTCTAAAATTATGTATGCCCTTTTATCTATGATCCATGAGTTGTGAAACAAGTTTCCCTGTAAAATATATGCAACACAGATAGCCAGAGCTGTTTAGAGGCCTCCTGGAGGTTTCACACATATTAAGGACATAAGGATTTATGTGTTAGAAATTAAAGAAGGATTTGTGAGGACTGTATCCTTTAGGGCCCCTGAGTTGTGAAATACTAAGAGGACAATTGTATATTGATGCCAACTACTGACCCCAGGTCTTGGGAGATGGCCTCCAAGGAGGCTAGGGTGTGTCACATTTGTCCTATATTGTTTCAGGGAATATAGTGGCCTTCCACCTGAAGTGTGCAAAGGCTGGAGATCGCTGTGCATACTGTGAGTTTGTTCATTTTTTTAAGAAATGTTGTTTATAGAGTAAAGGTGATTTACACCTGAAGAAAAGACTGCTCAAGAGTCTGAACAACAGGGTTGCTTGGAAAGATGGAGACACTTGAGCTGAGAGAAGCTGAAGGTTTCCCAGATTAAGAGGGGCTGAGGAAGGGACATGTACCTACTCGGGACACAGCTGCCTCAGCCGAGGTCACGGGGACATTAAAGTTCTGTACTGCAACTTCAAAGACCCCGAGAAAACCCTGATCAGGCAAAGAGGAGGTTATTAAACTTACTCCAGCAGGAGAGGAGATTATCTTGACAGAATCTTAACATTGTCTCAAGAAGGGAAAGTTGGAAAAGGGAATATATGTAGGAGCCAGGCTGGATGGTTTTAAGGCAGCCATCACCTGAGGTTGAGTAGGTTTCACAGCTTTAGATTGGAGCGCAGAGCAAAAGCATCATCATAAAGAAAATCTTGATGTGCAAACTGTACTGGAACTGTCTTGGTGTATAATATGTATTAATTGGTTTAGCTTCCTGGGACCAAGAACTGTATGAAGAAATAATTAAATAACTTTTACTTGTCTTAGTATTTTTCACAAAGGGGCTGAAAATTCATATCCACTCCCAGGAACTGCATGAAAAAGATAAGCAGAAATGGGGTTAAATCCAAAGAGCCCCCTAACCACAAGAGAATGTATACATTTCAGACATCATCAATTTCTGAGAACAGTGACAGTAGATTACATCAGAATGTGCCTTAGTTAGAGGTCCGAGGGAAGGAGGAGTCAGGGTCAAGCACAAGTAGCCACAAGATGCAGGCCTGTGCCCTCTGTGTCCAGCTGCAGACTTCCTGATTTTCCCAGACTCCTGTTAGTTATACAGAATTGTTACACTAAATTCCTCTCAATCATTTTGACTATTAAATAGAACCAGTCTTTATTAAATAGATCTAGCTTTTTAAATTATGAAATCAAAGCAGTATTTTGTGTCCTAAAAGTGATCAGAAATGTAGTGGGGCTGGTTTGGTTTTCAACCAGAGTTAGAAGAAAAATAACTTCAATAGAGCTATGGTCAGAAAATAAAAAAGAAAGAAAGAAAGACAATAACAAAAGCAAAAATGAAAAGCTAGAGAGAGAGAGAGAGAGGGAAGGAAAGTATGTATGGAATGGTCGCCAGTGGCTCTAACTGTATCGTGATTTTTGTGTGCCTTCTTTACTGCATTCATGAACCATCATGTCTTATATACTTGTTGTGTGGAGAGAAGAGATGAAGGATGATGTGAAAAGAGGGGAGAATTGTTGAAGTTTTCACTTGATCATGTCAGCTAGCTGTGAGCGTCAGGTCATTTGATCTCTGCTGCCTCCCTAAGACACTATCCATATTCCCTACAGCATTAGGGAGCTTCCTCACGTGAAATAGTAATTTCAGTTTGGTGACTCCTAGGAAAAGCAGTGTTTATAACTCAATCTTAGTCTAATTTACAGTTTTCTTCTAATCAAATAAAGAAGACTTTTAAAAAATTTATTTTGTATTGAGGTGGGGCTGATTAACAGAGTTATGATAGTTGCAGGTGAAGAGTGAAGAGATTCAGCCATACATATACACATATCCATTCTCTCCCAAACTCCCTAAAGGTAGGATTTAATGTATTGTCCTCAATATGCCAAATCATATCATTAAATATATCTTTAATGGAAATGGATGATGTGTGTGTGTGTTAAGTTGGTTCAGTCGTGTCCGACTCTGCGACCCTATGGATTGCAACCCACCAGCTCCTCTATCCATGGGACTCCACAGGCAAGATCACTAGGGTGGGTTGCCATTTCCTTCTCCAAAATGGATGATACATAGAGACATATGGAGCCTTACACTGGCTAATACGTGAAAAGTGTGCAGTACTTTTTAAGCTTTAGTACTGCCTTCCCCATGCTTAATATTTGAGAACCATACTGCTGTTTTGATACATCAGGCCAAATCTAGACAATATTTGTCAACATGTTGTGTTCTAGATTGAAGAGAGCTTTCAAAGGCTGGAATCCAGAAACAGAGGTTATTTTATCTTCCAACGACATTGTGTATACCTCTGGGAAGACTCCTCAATTCTATTGCTTACTTTCTACACTTAAGACATGAAAATTATTGCCTCCGGGTAAAAACTTTGAACCCTGTAAGGAAAGACTGGGCTTCCCAGGTGGATTGGTGGGTAATCCGCCTGCAACGCAGGAGATGCAGGGGACATGCGTTTGATTCCTGGGTCAGGAAGAGTCTCTGGAGGAGGGCATGGCAACCCACTCCAGTATTCTTGCCTGGAGAATTCCTTGGGCATAGGAGCCTGGTGAGCTACATTCTGTAGGGTTGCAAAGAGTTGGATGTGGCTGAAGCAACTGAGCATGCATAAGGAAAGTCCTTAATCTTTTCTCCACCCCCTTGCCAGGTAAAAAAGAACTGGGGTTTGGAGTTTTTATCCCCCTCTCATTTTGACAAGTTTTTTCATAACTGAACTATTTATTTTATGTCATGCAATTTTTAGAGTTATATAAAATACAGAAAAGCAGGATAAGGAAGATTGCCATTTGCAGCAACATGGATGGACTTAGAAATTGTCATACTGAGTGAAGTAAGATAGAGAAAGAAATGTGGCATGACTTCCCTTACAGGTGGGATCTAAAAAGAAGTGATACAAATGAATTTACTTACAAAACAGAAAGAGACTCAGACCTAGAGAACAAACTTATGGTTGCTGGGGGGATAGGCAATTTGAGATGGACATGTACACACCTCTATAGTTAGAATGGATAACCAACAAGGACCTATTGTATAGCACAGGAAACTTCTCAATGTTAAGTGTTGGCCTGGGTGGGACGGGAGTGTGGGGGAGAATGGATACATGTATATGTATGACTGAGTCCCTTCACCATTCACCTGGAAGTATCACAACATTGTTAATCAGCTATAAAAAAATCTGTATTTTTTATACAAATAAAAGTTTCTTTTTTAATGCAGAAAAGCAGGGTAAGGAAGAACTCTGCAGAGAAACTAATCAAATATCTGCCCTTGATTTAATTTATAACAAATTTTTATTGCCATGAATGCCCCACTCTTTTACCCTCTCACAGTTAAATCATTCATTTATCTGGGAGATAATTTTTAATTCCAGAGGATTTTTCTTTCCCCGAGTGTTAAGTGTGGGATTGCACGTTTAGACTGGGCTAAATGATAAAAGATATTTGTAATATGAAGAGAGATCATTAAAGGGAAAATCACACAATATTCCCCTTCATTATTTAGATTTAAGTTTGGAGTCCCATCTTCTGGAGAGGAAGCAGAAAGAATACAAGTCATGTTGCCAGGGAAAACAGCTGAGCTGTGTCCAGTAGTCACTTTTTACTTAAGTGAATTTAAACCTTAGTGTTCACCATCTATAAATTTGGGATATTCATGCCTACCTTGTGGTCTTGTGAAAATTAAAAAAGGAGAGAGTGAAAGAGCATTGCTTACTCTTTGAGCTCGTGGGAGGCACTGGGCAAATGATCCTTTTTCTTCTTCCCTTCCTTACCAGAATAATTGATTTTTCCTTTTAGGTGACTAATCGGTCTAATTGAAACTGTTTAATTATAGGATTTATAATTTTATGTGCTCCTGATTATTTATTTTATCTCTCTTTTCCCCCTAGTAATTTGTCTCTCAAAATAGTTTGTAATTCCTTGTTGAACTTTTGGAATAATTAAAAAGTGTAAATTACTTCAAGTGCTTTTGTAAAGTGTATGTGTGTGTTGTGTGTTTAGATTAGTTCATATATTTAAGCCAGAGGCAGGTGACCTTGCTGCAGAGAAGCAAGGGGAAAGACTCTCAGGAAAACCTGCCCCATGATTCTTTCAGCTCCATGTATGATTCTCCATCGTGATGGTAAATGGGGATACTATCAGTCAGCTACTGTGTGCAGTGCATCTTCTAATATGAAGCATAAAAAAGAGTTAAATCACATACAGGTGCCCAAGGAAACAAAAACAAAAACCAAAAGCTATCATATTATTGTTCAGTCACTAAGGCATGTCTGTTTCTTTGCAACCCCATAGACTGCAGCACGCCGGGCTCCTCTGTCCTCCAGTATGTCCTGGAGTTTGCTCAGATTCATGTCCACTGGGTCAATGATGCTATCTAACCATCTGCTCCTCTGCTTCCCCCTTCTGCTTTTGCCTTCAATTGTTCCCACCATCAGGATCTTTTCCAATGAGTTGACTCTCTATCAGGTGGCCAGAGTATTGGAACTTCAGCTTCAGCATCCGTCCTTCCAATGAATATTCAGGGTTGATTTCCTTTTAGGACTTACTGGCTGTTCAAGGGACTCAAGAATCTTCTCTAGCACTGCAATTCAAAAGCATCAATTTTTTGGTGCTCAGCCTTCTTCATATTGCATCCTCATATTTCAAATTTGAGAAATGTAATTGTAAGGTGAATTTTTTTTCTGCTTCAAAACTTACGTAAGTTTCTTACAGGCTAGTTTGAGAAGTGGCTGGTCATTCTCTTTAAACAGGACTAAGTGAGAAGGACTTGATGGATCCTCAGGGGCAGACAACAGATGAGAGCATTGTGGTTGGCCCAAGATTGGGCCTGCTGTTCCCTCGTAAGAAGATCTGGCGTTTTTTTAGATGCAGATCCTGAAACCTTAATATCTCTAGAACTTTGATTCTTGGACTGAGCAGTCCCAGAGCTGGTTCTTCATTCTGTGAATTGGCTGGCTAAAACTGCATATGTTAATTACAAAACATATTTTAAAATACATTGTTTCTGTGTTTGTATAATGATTATGCATCAATATGCAGATTATTAATATTGTTTGTATCAGACATATTTTTTTCTATTCTTCCCATTAAGTTCAACTAAAGTTCCTGAACATTATAGTTGACTTTTGACCCATGTAGGTGTTAGGGGTGCCAACCTTCATGTAATTACAAATGTGAAAACTGCTATTTTTGCCTCAAAAACAAAGGGATCAATAAACAACTCACCCAAGGGCAGGAAGCTGAAACAGTCTGGTTAAAATCAGGACTCAAATCCTAGTTCTTTTGATTCCTTATGCTGTGATCTCTAATCAAACACAAACTGTTCCCCACACTTAGTCAATTTAAAGGTCGTTATTATAAAATGAAAGTGCAGGTACTGAATTTATTGAAAAAAACCCGCGGATAAGTGGACCCATGCTGTTCAAAACCAAGTTGTCCAACGATCAACTGTATATATAAAACAAGGTAAAAAGACTGAAATACGGAGAAAAGAAGGAAAACTGGCTGGAGATCTCAGCACTCCAAGAAATGAAACTGCGAGGCATTCCCTGGGTTTTCTTTTTGTCTCTGTATCTAAGACTTATACTTGAAGACTCGAAACAGTCTCCTCTCTCTCTAGCCAAAGGACCAGCGTGGAGGCAACCTAACAAGATGATAAAAATTTATTTGGCAACCTCTCTACTCTAGCCAAATACCACAGGAAAAAATGTATGCCCTTTTCCCCCAGTCAGCAAAGGTTAAGTGGGAGCTTAAGGTTTTACTCTTGCCAGACTGTAATGAGACACCTCAACTCTCGTGTGGGTGGTATCAAAAAACACTTTGTGAGGACTCTGAACTTTCATCCCCCCAGGGAGTGATGAGCCTCCAGTCTCCCAGCAGTATCAGGGAGGTCACATGAGAAGTCTGGACTTCCACCAGAAAATGGTAGGGGCTACTCCCGGGGGGGTCAGTGAGGGCAAAATGGGGGACCTGGCTTCTGCACCCACTTGGCTGTAATAAGGCAGCACCCCACACCCCTGTTTGCTTTTTCCTGCCAGAGTAGTGTTAGAAGAAGATGGGTTAAAAAAAGTAGGTTTAAATAAGATCCAAAGTATCATAGCATAATACTTATAATGCATAGGTTTTGCTTGTCCCTCTTACCAAAGCCCAGGAAGATCATAAATTGAGTGAAAAAGAGATAATCAATAGATGCCAACACTGAGATGCAACACTGTTAAATCTAAGATTTTAAAACAGCCATCATACAAATGCTTTGATGAGCGATTATGAACATGCTTAAAACAAAACAAAACAAAAAAGAGGATTAAAAGAAGTTGTAAAGAAGAAGGAAGTGGAAATTTTAGAACTGAAATGTAACACTCAAAATAACTCCTCGTGTTGGCTCAACAAAAAAGCAAAGAACAGAGAAAAAAAAAAAAAACACAGTTAACTCGAAGACAGAACAGTAGAAATTAGCCAACATGAACAACAGAGAAAATAAATTGGAAAAAAATTAATAGCACCTCAGGGACCCATTCGGAGAAGGCAATGGCACCCCACTCCAGTGCTCTTGCCTGGAAAATCCCATGGACAGAGGAGCCTGGTGGGCTGCAGTCCATGGGGTCGCTAAGAGTCGGACACGACTGAGCGACTTCACTTTCACTTTTCACCTTCATGCACTGGAGAAGGAAATGGCAACCCACTCCAGTGTTCTTGCCTAGAGAATCCCAGGGACGGGGGAGCATGGTGGGCTGCCGTCTATGGGGTCACACAGAGTCGGACGCACCTGAAGCGACTTAGCAGCAGCAGCAGGGACCTATTAAGTGTCACAAAAGAATGTTCATTTCATGACATTCTGAGGAGAGAAGTGAGAGGGTAGAGCTGAAAAAGTATTCGGCGAAACAATGGCTGAAGCTTCCTAAATTTGACAAAATATATGAACACACAGATTTAATATGCTAAATGAAACACAAATGAAATGAACCCAAAGAAATTCACACCAAGACACATTATACTGATACTTCTGAAAACTAAAGTCAAAGAAATTTAAAAGCAGTTAGAAATGCCACCTTCCATGTGGGTGAAAAGCAATTAGACTTCAACTAGTTTCTTATCTGAAACCATAGAACCCAGAAGGAGTGATAAATGACATTTATCAAATGGTGGAAGAAAAGAGCTATCCTCGAAATTTCTATATCCAATAAAAATATTGTCCAGCAGTAAGGGGGAAATTAAGATTCTCAGATTAAAGAAAGCCAAGAGAATTTGTTGTTAGCAGACGTATTTTTGAAAGAATGACTAAGAATGTCTCCTAAACAGAAAATAAATGTTAAAAAAAGAAAACTTGGGGGACTTCCCTGGTAGTCCAGTGGTTAAGAATCCTCTTTGCAATGCAAGAGACGTGGGTTTGATCCCTGCTTGGGGGACTAAGACCCCACACAGCACAAGGGAACTAAGCCTGCCCACTCGCCGTAACTACAGGACGTGAGCAGCGCAACTAGAGAGACCCTCATATGCCACCACAACTAAAGAAAGCCTGCAAGTTGCGATGAAGATCCAGCACTGACCAAAAAAAGAAGGGAAAACTTGGAGCATCCTTATTAACAAGGAACTCTTTGTTTCCTGCAAGTTTTGTGTAACGAGCTTTAAGGAGGGGGGAAGTTAATGTTAAAAAAAAGAAAATCTAGGAAATCAAAATGCACATCTGTATTCAAATTCTAATGAATACAGACATCTAATCCTTACTATTTAAGATTTCAAACACGGGTGAAGCAGGTATTTTTCAGTCAAGTCAGAACCATGTAGGGTTATGTGTCCTCAGATAACTTATTTTACATTTTGAGGAACACTGTTAATAATCTCTAGTAACACATTACATCGATATGCCAATTTTTCAGGTTATAAGAGTCAGTTCCATTATTTTTTTATCTTCACAAGAATTACAGGTATTCGGTATGCATATTTTATTACCGTCCATTTTTTATCCCAAGAAATAAAATGGGAAGTCAGAGTGTTTAAATGAACTTGTCCACTTAGATGCGGTTAACAAGAATAACTGGAATTTTGTCTTTGAAAAAGTTCCTTGGGCATGAGGCTGTGACAAAATGTTAACTGCCTTTGGTTCTTATCTCCTCACACATAATAGTAATTTTTTTGATTGGAAGGAGTGTGAATCTGTTCCTTCCTGAGAGGTGCCACTTTTAATATTGTAGCATTCTCCTTTCTTTAAGCATGATAAGATCTGCTCTATCTATAAATTTTCTCCAGTCTTAGTTCAGGAGATACAGTGAGTCAGTTCTTCCCAACCAAGGGCATTTAAAACATCCAGGAAGTTCTATTAAAAAAAAAAAAATCAGAACCAGAGGAGTCATGTAACCTTATTTAATACACTTTTTAGATAGTAGTTAGTATTTCTGAGGGGAAAAGTGAATCTAATTTTGAACTAAATGGATTTCATTGAAAAAAGCATAAATTGCCCCTCACAAACAAGGCAACTAATCCTACTCAAAACTTTGAACCCAAAGCCTTTTTCCCATCCTGAGAGGATATTTCCCCAGTAAATGAAATAATGGCATCACTGACTCCATGGAGATGAGTTTGAACAAACTCCAGGAGTTGGTGATGGGCAGGGAAGCCTGGCGTGCTGCAGTCCACGGGGTCGCAAAGAGTCAGACACGACTGAGCGATTGAACTGAACTGAATTGAAAGAATCATTGGTACTAACTAACCCATCTGGACAAAATATCTGCTAACTTGACTTGACTAAACTAGTTAAGCTTCTCACCTCTCCTCAAGACTCTTAACTTTGACCTACACTCAGCCTGAGACAGAGTGAGAGTGTGTAACAATTTGTTCCTCACAGCCTTTTAAATTGTTTCCATAAAAGGTATTTTCTGCTCAACTATTTAGTCATACCTCTGGCTTATCCCAGGGCCCTAAATCAGGTTCCTTCAAGCCTAGTTTATCTTTTAAAAACTTCCTTCTACCTGACATTGGAGATTGTCATGTCCAACTGTTTGTGACCCCATGGACTGTAGCCCACCAGGTTCCTCTGTACATGGGGATTCTCCAGGCAAGAATACTGGAGTGAGTTGCCATTTCCTTCTTCAGGGGTTCTTCCCAGCCCAGAGATTGAGTCCAGGCCTCCCGCATTGCAGGCAGATTCTTTAGCATCTGAGCCACCAGGGACACGGTTATGACTTTATGCTTCCAATGCAGGGGGCATGGGTCTGATCCCTGGTGTCTGGAGCCTGCTTGAGAGCTACTGATGTGGAAGGGGGTGTGATGATGTGATTTCATCTATGTCAGGATTCCTAGTCACCTTGTGTAAAACTTATGGTATGTCAGCTATGTTAAGTATTTCAAAATGGAGTCACAGTGGCCAAAGTGAATTCCATATCAGTTGTTTTGAGATGCTCCACTGTATGACTGCAAGGATCTTAGAGAGATAAGCTGAGTGTAACCTTAGATTAGGTATTTGATGGGCAGCTTACATCGTTGGAACAGAAGGGGCAACATAGAGCCAAGACACCCTCCCTTGGGGAAACATTACTTCTTGAAAGAAAGCCACTAAGCAGTGTGACTTAAAAGTTCTTCGCTGGAGGAACCAACTCCAAGCTGCTGAGACGGGTACAGATTGTGGCTGCCAGAGCCCTGTAGGAGAAGGCAGCAACTTCCCACTCACGCTCGTTAGGACACCCACTGCCAAACTGGAGACCCCTGCCCTGATGAGATGATTCCTTCGCAGACTTCTCCTTTCCCTTCTTTGACTAAACTGTGTTGTGATTGTTGCCGATTGTGCGCAGTAAACCGAGTGATTTGTGAAATGAATATAGGCTATGTTTTGTATTTCTCCAGTCCCATGATGTTTATCTACCCTTCCTGCTGGACCCTGGGACAAACAGGGCCATTCCACAAGGGTTTTGCTATTGAAGGATGCAATTCTGTCAAAATTAGAGTGGTGAGAGAGGAAGGGAGGAATAAATCCTCATTCTCTCTTTTCCTTCTCCCTACATCTTGGTGCCCCCAGCCTAAAATAGGCAAAAGCTAAAGAACAATGAAAAAGTGGAAGCAGTGACAGATCTTATTTTCTTGGGCTCCATAATCACTGCGGATAGTGATTGCAGCCATGAAATTAAAAGATGCTTGCTCCTTGGAAGAAAAGCTATGACAAACCTAGACGGCATATTAAAAAGCAGAGACATCACTTTGCTAACAAAGATCCATATAGTCAAAGCTATGGGTTTTCTAGTAGTCATGTACAGATGTGAGAGTTGGACCGCCAAAGAATCTCTACTTTCTAACAGTGGTGTTGGAAAAGACTCTTGAGAGTCCATTGGACAGCAAGGAGATTAAACCAGTCAATCCTAAAGGAAGTCAACCCTGAATATTTGTTGGGAGGACTTATACTGAAGCTAAAAGCTCCAATACTTTGACCACCTGAGGCAAAGAGCTGACTCATTGGAAAAGACCCAGATTCTGGGAAAGACCGAGGGCAAAAGGAAAAAAGGGCCACAGAGGATGAGATGGTTAGTTAGCATCACCGACTCAATGGACATGAATTTGAGCAAACCCAGGGAGATAATGGAGGACAGAGGAGCCTAGCATGCTACAGTCCCTGAGGCCACAAAGAGTCAGATTCAGCGACTGAACAACAATGACAAGGAATGATGAGCTGAATGATGTAGTCCTAGAGGTTAGCTAGGACTGTGGAAAATGCTCAATTTTCTACTTAAACTTTCTGTAAGAAATTTCAGCCCAGTTTATGTGAATATCCTTCTTGTAAAAACTATGACCAAAACTTGGAGGCTGAATCTGTATATCTGTTCATGCTAAGGTATGCTTGGTTATATTTGTTTTGCTCTGGTTGAAGAACACATCCATGTTATGATAAATGAATAAAACCTGAAAGTATTTTGAATATAATGAGGAGAGATTTGAAATACTAGAGAGATGCTCTGCATAATTATTTTCTCCTAATCAAATCTCATAAGCATTTCTTATAAATCAAATCACTTTTTAGATATTAACAAAAGGCATAGTTCATTTAGAACAAAGACATATATTAGGAAGAGCTACAGGTGGTTTCTTGAAAAAATTTCTATATGAAACCTAATAAAGTATTAAGAAAAACAAAACCATAGCTTGATCTTACCCTTAAAAGTAGATGCAAAAATTCTAAACTAAATATTGCGGATAGAATCTAGCATTGTATCAAAAGACCATCACCAGGTAGGATTTATTTTAGAAATTCAGCTATCAAGAAAAACATCAATATAATTCAATAAAAATACAAGTAGAGAAAATTATATAATCATGATACAAGTGGCAAAATAAAAGCATTTAGTAGCAATTAGCAACCATTCTTAATGAAATCACCAAGAAAATGAGGAGAAATAAACTTGTAAAGGATTTGGAAGGACTGATGCTCAAGCTGAAGCTCCAATATTTTGGCCACCTGATGTGAAGAATTGACTCATTAGAAAAGACCCTGATGCTGGGAAAGATTGAAGGCAGGAGGAGAAGGGGACGACAGAGGATGAGATGGTTGGATGGCATCACCCACTCAATGGACATGAGTTTGAGCAAGCTCCAGGAGTTGGTGATAGACAGGGAAACCTGGCATGCTGCAGTCCATGGGGTCACAAAGAGTCCGACACAACTGAGCAACTGAACTGAAACTTGTAAAATAGACATATATTATTATATTTTAAGAAGATTTCTATAGCATCTATAACATTCTGTAGCATCGAGCATCATTCAGTTCAGTTCAGTCACTCAGTTGTGTCTGACTCTGCGACCCCATGAATCGCAGCATGCCAGGCCTCTGTGTCCATCACCAACTCCTGGAGTTTACTCAAACTCATGTCAATCGAGTCGGTGATGCCATCCAGCCATCTCATCCTCTGTTGTCCCCTTCTCCTCCTGCTATAAACTGCTAAAACTATTCCATTAAAACCTGAAATACGATATGGATACTATCACTAATACTATTCAGCATTTTTTGGGATGTTTGAAACAATTGATGTAATCAGGGAGGAAGCGTTCAAATCGATTTACTTTCTTCTTTCTTTTTTTTTTTGTTGATATAATTGTATACTCCCCAGATCCAATAGAATCTAGCTAAAATTATCTTGACTTATCAAAGGAACTTGGAGGAAATGATGGACACACATTCAATATAAAAATCAAGAATTGCCTGCAATGTGGGAGATTTGGGTTCAATCCTTGGGTTGGGATGATCCCCTGGAGAAGGGAAAGGCTACCCACTCCAGTATTCTGACCTGGAGAATTCCAAAGTCGGACACGACTAAGTGACTTTCACTTCACAAGAGCAGAAAGGGGAAAACTGTGTCACCCATAATAACAATGAATCCTATAAGGTATTTATGAATAAATTTGAAAAGAATGGTACCATATAAATATGAAGAAAAGCTATGAAATCCTCTTGAAGTACATAAAGTAAAATCATAATTGCAAACACATAGTGCTTCTTACGGACCAGGGTTTATACTTATTTTTCAATACTCTGACTCCTCTGAAGCAGGTGCTATTATTATTCCTATTTTAAAGAAGAGAAGATAAAAATAATAGAGGCAGCATAGCTTCCTCAGAATTACATAGCTAAGTGTCAGAGTCAGGAATTGCATCCAGAGGAATCTGGTCCCAGTTTCAAGCCCTTAAGCATTAAACGACACTGCCCCCGTCTAGCCTGAGTAGCATATCATCTTCAATGGGAAGTCAATGTTATTATATAATAATAGCAGTTCTTAAGTTCACATGTAAATACAGTGTTTCTTGAATGAGGTGACTTGATAAGATAACAAATAAATTCTCACAATTTATGTGTAAATGTAATGTATGGAATCTTTGGAGGGCGCATATTGGATAAAATAATTGTAAATTCACATGGAAGAAAAATAAGTCAATAACTTTTTTTTTTTAAGGAATAGTGAGAATGCCTAACAATGGTAAAACTATGCTCTTAGGCATTTGTGCAAGTTTCCTGCTAACCTTCTAGAACAAGCAAAGGAAATCTCCATTAATTGGTGCAACGCAGAGGAAATGGAGTTTTTTATGTGTTATTTAGGTATTAGACTGCTGGACTTGTCAGATTCCTATTCCAAATTGTATCCAAGGCAGAAGTGGCAGTATAATATTTATGAGAAAATGTATATCCTTAAAAGCATACTTCAATGAAGAATATTTGAACATCCTTTGTTTTAATTGGCAAGAACTGTCTACATATACAGGGTTTCCCAGGTGACGCAGTGGTAAGAATACGCCTGCCAGTACAGGAGACATAAGAGGCACATATTCAATCCTTGGGTCAGGAAGACCCTTTGGAATAAGAAATGGCAACCCACTCCAGTATTCTTGCCTGAAAAATTCCATGGACAGAGGAGCCTGGCAGGCTATTGTCCAGGAGTTGCAAAGAGTTGGACTCAGTCTACATATGCAGTTCAGAAAATGTGAAATCTTGTTCTAAATTGCCTCTAGCCAGTGTAGTGTGAATTCATGGTTAATGTCTTGCAGATCCTTCTTCGTTGTCCCTTAGGTGTGGATGCTTGATTCGGGTACTTCATATGTTAACTAAAGCCCCTAGAGTGTAGACTAAATTAACACATATTTATATTACACTGTCTACACAGAGGTATTTTAAGGTAAGTTACAGACGATAAGACTAGACAGCTATTATGAGAAACTGTAAGAAGTAATCTACATGTTCACTGTATATCTGCTTTATAGTGAGTTCTTTATTAAATAACATTAATTGGTTGATTAAAATATTCAGGTATATTGTCTAACATTCTGATATAAAGTAGCATTAGTGTGATATGCTACAGACTGCCAATAGGTCCTCTCTAGACATTGGTGAAAACATCTACCAACAAGTGAAATACTTTGATCTCAGTTATATACTTAGTCCTTTGGTCCAGTCCTCATGTGCCTCCAAATTATGTACTGGTTGTCTTATTCTCCAAGTCACATTGTCACAGCTTAATTTTTCAGGGATACAGACTGAGACAGAGATTAGCATGCAGGGCATTTATTAGGAAGAGCTCTTGGGATCAGAGTCTGATAGAGGCAGAAGTGGAACCCTAGCTGAGCCAATGGAGAGCTTTGGAATTTAGATGGCCCAAGAGTTGTCTTGAGAGAACTGGTGATGGGATGGGGCTGCCTCTGGAAGAAGAATAGACCTTGATCAAAGCATATGATTTCATCTGAGTCAGTCCCCAAAGAGGGCTGACAGCTGAGATGTGCCTTCTGCCAGAAGTTCCAGCACCTAGGAGACACACCACCAATATAAACTCTTGTTAATGTTAGGCTTGAATACTAATTCTAGACCAACATCAACCTCTGTTTGTTCCTGAACAGTCAGACTTAAAGGTAGAGATTCAGTGGGAAGCATAATCATGAACTCCATGTTCTCCTATGTGAAAGGGAAGGTCCATCTTAGTTCTGGTGGATAAGCCCGTCATTTCTGAAAGTTTGCCTTTGGATCCTTCCTGAGTCAGCCTAGGAATTGCTTCTTGATGGAAAGTTGAAGAGAATTCTCTGACACTTTCAGTGAATAACAACTTTCAGTCTGATTAGTCTCTGCTGAATTCCCCCAAAGGGCTCGTTTCACTGCCCAGAAGCTCACAGTAGTTATTTCTAATAACTTTTCAGGAAAAGTAGGTACTTTTCTTGCCATTCCTCTGAGATTTTGCTGTTAAATAGTTTAAACTACACTAGATGGAGGCTTACTTAATAATTGTAATACTAATATGAGTATACAGTTTCAAAATTTTGCTTTCAAGTCTTGGCCAGGAAGAATTTTACAAACTTCTTTTCTGCATGCTATAGATTTTCTAATGCCATGCATCAATTAGTCCAAAATAAATTTACCAAATGAACTTGCTGCCTAATTATTTTGAAGTTTGGGTTTACTTGAATCTAGGACCAGTCATTTAAGTCACGGTTTGTGTGTGTCCAAGTTGAGGGGCTAGAGATGACTAAGATTCAGGAATAAAACTGCCAGATAAAATACAGGATGCCCAGTTAAATTTGAATTTCAGATAAATCACACTATTTTTTTTTTTTTTTAGTATACTCCAAACAGTATTTGGAGGCATACTTAGACTAAAAAGAAAAGTAGTTTATCTGATATTTGAATTCAACTGTGCTTCCTGTGTTTTTATTTGCAAAATCTAGCAACACCACTCAGAAATCTTCTACAACACAGGTTCTTGCTTTTGAACTTGGCTTCTGTCTTTGCTGAATGCTCTCTGAATCATACCTTGTTCTGTATTCATAAAGTACAGATCAAGTATGTCAACAAGATTGTTGTTCAGTTGCTAAGTCATGTCCGACTCTCTGCGACTCCATGGATTGCAGCACTCCAGGCTTCCCTGTCCTTTACCATCTCCCGGAGTTTGCCCAAACTCATGACTGTACAGTCCATGGGGTCGCAAAGTGTCGGACACGACTGAACGACTTTCACTTTCACGTCCATTGAGTCTGTGATGCCATCCAGGCATCTCATCCTCTGTCGTCCCCTTCGCCTTTGTGATTTGGCTTCTTTCTAAATTTTCAGCCCATCTTCAGCCACTTTTCAGCTGAGACCATAATCCTCCCCTTGCTATTATTTATTTGGTTGCACTGGGTCTTAGTTGTGGCGCACAGGATCTTCTCTCTTCATGGCAGCAGGTGGGACCTTTAGTTATGATATGATAACTCTTAGGTGCAGCATGTGGGATGAGTTCCCTGACAGGAATCAAACCCAGGCCCCCTGCATTGGGAGCTCAGAGTCTTAGCCACAGGACAACCAGGGAAGTCCCTCCCTTGCTAGTTTTTAAATAAAATATATAGTTGTCAAAACTGCTTTGTACAACTGTATTCTTTCTTTTGGTAATAAGTAAAAACATAGGAGTTTGTGTTTGGCTTAGGTAGCTTAAACGGCAAATAGCCCTTGTGGATACCACAGTCAGAGATACTAGGAAACTTGATCGAAATCATCAGGTGGTTGTGGAAATCTTAGTGAGGATTTTGAATTCTTTAGGCCATTGACATCAGTAACATAAACCAAAGCATAGGTAGGGCCTCGATTGATTCTGGTTAAATTTTAGCACAACACATAATCCATGAATGGGTGCATACTAATGAGTGTAATCTTGATACCTAAGTCCTCCATTACTATGTAGATTACTAATGAAATCAAAGAGCCTCTTCATATTTTACCAGCAAAGAGGCCTGTGGAACTAAATAGCTCATTGTAAATGAAGTTGGAAAATTACCTACAGTGTGATTTAGTGTTGAAAAACTACATTTTTCAACATTTTCCCTCAGATAAACAGTGAGAAAACTTCTAGACTGTGAAAATAATTCTGCATTGCAAGTTATTTGAAGTGTAAAATAGAAAAAGAAGCTATTTGTAAATATTTTCAAATGAAATATGCATTTCCACATGTTAACATGATGACCAAAAAAAAATCTCAGAATATTTCATAGATATTTTGAAAATCCTTAAAAGAAGAGTCTATCTGTATTTATTTATGCATTGATAGACATGTACAATTTACTTTTATTTCTATCCATCTGCCTATCTATATATCTGTTTATCCATCCATCCATCATCTATCTCTATGTAGTTAATTACCTTGACTTAGAAAAAAACTAGAAGAAAATCAACCAAGAAGTATACCTCAAATTATGGGAAATTTATTTTCTCTTCTTTAAAATTTTGCCTGTTTTCTATCTTTCCTAGAATAAGGCTATTCTAATTATGAAAAGACAATTAATATTTACCAGACTAAACTAAGAAGTATGTTTTTATTAACAGTATTTGATATTCTAACACTGTTCAATGTCATCAGAAATATTTGCTCAACCAGCATCCATTCCTTCACTTAGTCATCCAATAAAGATTTTTAAAATGTCAACTATATGCTAAATATGCTGCTAGGTAAGATTTTTAAAAGATGAGTGAGACATTTTTCTAATATCAAGGACCTCATAATCTAGAAAAAGGGAGATTAGTCATGCAAAGAGAAAAACGATCATACTATACACTGAGTGCCAACATTTGGACAGAATTAGATGACTATTAAAGATATGTCAGCCAAGTCAAGTGGGAGTAATTGAGGAGGTTTCTAGAAGGAGAGACTCAAGTGAGGCCCAGAGAACATTCTGGTCTCACATCTGCAGGACAGACATTTTAAGAAGAGAGATCTATGTTTGCTAAGACTTGGAATTAGTTGCTTATTCATTGTCCTATTGGGCAATCAGGCATTTCTATACTTCAGTATTATAAATGTCATGATGAATATCTTTGAAGCTAAATCTTTATGCACATCTATTCTTATTTCTATATAGAAGGAGAATTCTAGAAGTAAAATTACACACTTAATTGTTTCTGAATATTCTTAAGGCTTCAAATACGATTTGCCAAATTACCATTTAAGTGATTGTATTGATTCACACTCCCAGCTGCAAGAAGTGAAAAAAATAACTAGGTGTAAAATTCAAATAGAGAGCAAAATAAAATAAGCCAAAAGAAATTAGTAGTATAAAATTTGTAACATAAAATTAATTTAAAGTAGATGAAAATCATGAGAAAGAAAATGGGAAAAAACCAAATACATAAAAGTATTGAAATGACAACAGATCTAGCCAAAATAATAATAATAATACAACAGTTTCTTAACATTTGGGTTTCATATAGGCTGTGGCACTATTTGTTGTTGTTCAGAATCTTTGTGACCCCATGGACTGCAGCACACTAGCCTTCCCTGTCTTTCACTATCTCCCAGAGTTTGCTCAAATTCATGACCATTGAGTCAGTGATGTTCTCTACCCCTTCTCCTCCTGCCCTCAATCTTTCCCAGCATCAGGGTCTTTTCCAATGAGTCAGCTCTTTGCATCAGGTGACCAAAGTATTGGAACTTAAGCTTCAGTATCAGTGCTTCCAGTGAATATTTAGGGTTGATCTCCTTCAGGATTAACTGGTTTGATCTCCTTGATGTCCAAGGGACTCTCAAGAGTCTTCTCCAGCACCACAATTCAAAAGCATCCATTCTTAAGCACTTGGCCTTCTTTATGAACCAACTCTCACAACCACACTTGACTACTTGATAAACTATGCCTTTGACCATATGGACCATCATTGGCAAAGTGATGTCTCTGCTTTTTAATATGCTGTCTAGATTTGTCATAACTTTCCTTACAAGGAACTGTTTCGGTTCAGTTCAGTCGCTCAGTCGTGTCTGACTCTTTGCAACCCCATGAATCGCAGCACACCAGGCCTCCCTGTCCATCACCAACTCCCCGAGTTTACCCAAACTCATGTCCATCAAGTCGGTGATGCCATCCAAACACCTCATCCTCTGTCGTCCCTTCTCCTCCTGCCCCCAATCCCTCCCAGCATCAGGGTCTTTTCCAATGAGTCAACTCTTTGCATGAGGTGACCAAAGTATTGGAGTTGCAGCTTCTACATCAGTCCTTCCAATGAACACCCAGGACTGATCTCCTTTAGGATGGACTGGTTGGATCTCCTTGCAGTCCAAGGGAGTCTCAAGAGTCTTCTCCAACACCACAGTTCAAAAGCATCAATTCTTCGGCGCTCAGCTTTCTTCACAGTCCAACTCTCATATCCATACATGACCACTGGTAAAACCATAGCCTTGACTAGATGGACCAGCATTGGCAAGTAATGTCTCTGCTTTTTAATATGCTCTCTAGGTTGGTCATAACTTTCCTTCCAAGGAGTAAGCGTCTCTTAATTTCATGGCTGCAGTCACCATCTGCAGTGATTTTGGAGCCCCCAAAAATAGTCTGACACTGTTTCCACTGTTTGCACATCTATTTCCTATGAAGTGATGGGACCAGATGCCATGATCTTAGTTTTCTGAATGTTGAGCTTTAAGCCAACTGTTTCACTCTCCTCTTTCACTTTCATCAAGAGGCTTTTTAGTTCCTCTTCACTTTCTGCTATAAGGGTGGTATCATCTGCATATCTGAGATTATTGATATTTCTCCCGGCAATCTTGATTCCAGCTTGTGCTTCTTCCAGCCCAGCGTTTCTCATGATGTACACTGCAGGCACTGTTTAATTGTCCTCTATTATGACATAACTCCTACATATATACTTTGTTCTTAAAACTATTTTATTTTTTAGAGCAGTTTTAAATTTACAACAAAGTTAAAAGGAAGGTACAGAAATTTCCCGTATACTCCTACACCACACGTGTGCAGCCTCCCATTATCAAAATCCCCTACCAGAGTGGGACATTTGTTACAAATGATGAATCTATGTTGACACATTGCAATCACCCATCTCCCACATCTATAGTTTATTTCAAGGTTCACTGTGAGTGTACAAACTATGAATTTGGACAAATGTATAATGACATGCATCCATTGTTAGTACCATGCAGAGTATTTTCACTGCTCTGAAAATCCCCTGAGTTCCACCTATTCATCCCTCCTACACATAGGTTTTCAAGGATATCTTTTTGACTCTGAAATCCTTCAAAACCTTAACTTGGGTCATGGATGGTCATTGTCCCCCAAACATTTGTTGATTGATTCATATTGATGACATGTTCTTAAGCAATTTTACAGCTCCTCACTTTCCACTCAGCTTTTTTCCCAATTGTGGCTTCATATAAAGGATCTTCCATTTATCATACCTTATATTAACCAAGACTCTCTTTGTTTGACTTAATATAATAGGTATCTCACTCACTTCGCTCAGTCGTGTCCAGCTCTTTGCAACCCCATAGATTATACTTTCCATGGAATTCTCCAGGCCAGAATATGGAGTGGGTAACCTTTCCCTTCTCCAGAAGATCTTCCCAACCCAGGGACTGAACCCAGGTCTCCAGCATTGCAGGCAGATGATTTACCAGCTGAGCCACAAGGGAAGCCCAAGAGTACTGGAGTGGGTAGCCTACCCCTTCACCAGCAGATCTTCCCGACCCAGGAATCGAACCAGGGTCTCTTGCATTGCAGTCAGATTCTTTACCAGCTGAGCCACCAGGGAAGCCAAGTAAGCAGCACAAGAGGAAGCAAAACAGGTGAGTGTAATCATTAAAATGATGAAATTTGATGACAGAGTTGAGTGTGAGTGCATGTTATGCTACTTACAAATGGTGTGGCTTGGCTAAGATACTGAAATTCTCTATTGTAGATAAAATCTAATGTTAATGCCCACCACATTGTTATGTTAAGCAGTACTTCACACATAACACTCAATGAATGTCAATGAATGTCAGAGATTACTGTTATCTACCAGAATCTCTAAACCCATAATAGAATCTATTTGCCTTCCTATCATTTCATATTCCCCATCAAGAGCATTAACCCCTTCTGGTCACTCTGCCTAATACATTATTGCTGTTTATTATGGTGTCAGTCACTCAGTCCTATCTGACTATTTTTGACCCCATGGACGCCTCAGGCTCCTCTATCCATGGGTTTCTCCAGGCAAGAATACTGGAACGGATTGCCCTTCCTTTCTCCAGGGCATCTTCCTGATCCAGGGGTCAAACCCAGGTCTCATGCATTGCAGGCAGATTCTTTACCATCTGAGCCCTGAGGGAAGCCCATATCACAATTTCTTTAACAGGTGATTCAAATAACCTCTTCCTCAAGCCTTCAAATTCTGTAATGCAGGGGTTTAATTTTCTCCCCATTTTATAGAAAATCAAGATTAGTTAGTCTGAATTTCTTTACTTATTCTGGTTTTCAATTTAACGTATGTCAAATGTGAGATCTTAAAAATGATCTTTCAGCATCTTGTTACTCAGTTTTTATACACATACTTATTTTTATAAAGCAAGAGCATCAGTGATATTTTGTTTAGACTCAATCAGGAAATAAGAGACAACCTGGAGGGAAGATGTCTTCTGAAGGTGAGTGTTTAGAGTAACCACAAAAGATACAAAGACAGATTTTACCTTTGGCATTCAGTATAGTCAGGCTTGCCCCACAGGAGAAGTGAAAAATTGTCTTCTATGCTACTGTTTTTAGAAGCTATAAAGTATACCACTTTACTCAAAATAACTCCTCTTCTCTTCTGCACACCATGGTTGGAAATTCCTATCATCCTAAAGGGGATTAGATTACAGTGTTGGGGATAATTTTTAACAGAGTCATCTCTAAAAGATAATTACATTGAATAAGCATCAAAAGTATTAGTTTATTGGATTTGCCTTCTGATCTAATCCCTTTTGAGGCTGGCTCTAAGAATAAGAGAAAGTGTAGATCACTTTCAGGGGAAATATGTATAATTTTGAGAGATAAGCAGACATATGGAAGAAGAGACAGGTGGTCCCAAATTGTCATGGCTTTGCTATTTTGCCTGTGCAACATCTGGAATATAGATTCATAACAACCACAACCACAACAACATTGAAATTATCCAACACAATTAGAGTTTAAAAGGTTTCTTTGAGAACCTCATCAATTTTGTTCATTTACCCTTTCTTCGTGCAAGATTGCAAGCTTCTTGAATGCAAGGACACTGGTTTATTCAATGTAATATTTCCACTAATTTTTGACATATAGAAAATCTCAATAGGTACTTATTGACTAATAGGAGTGAGATGAAATAAGAAGTGCTATTTTCCCTCCTTTCTCATTTCTGATAATTTTTTCATAGTAACCTAACCTTGTGAGCAAATCCAGTTATTTTCTGATGGCTGTTGTTTCCTGTTTCCTGGATTATTGCTCCAGTGAATCCAAGAAAATGTTTGCACTGACTTGGTTGCTGTCTGATTTCCATGGTCACTCAGGGCTTCTCCCCTATTGTAGTCCTCACACCATGCTGGCCTCTTGCCAGTCTGCTGTCTCTCCCACTCCAGGTTCTTCTTGAAAATTCAAATCAGATCATTTTATTCTCCTCATGAAAGCAATTATTTGCTTTTGAGATTATTCACAATAATGTGAAAACTGTTTAACTTGGTACTTAACAGATTTCATATCTGTTATCATGTATGTCTTCTTTTTATTTTTATAATATTTGTTTGTTTGGCTGTGCTGTGTCTTCATTGTGACATGCAAAACCTTCAATCGTCATAGCATGCAAGATCTTTAGCTGTGGCATTTGAACTCTTAGTTGCAGCATGTGGGATCTAGTTTCCTGACCAGGGATCAAACCCAGGCACCCTGCACTGGAATTTTGGGGTCTTAGCCAAATATATTCTTTATTCCAGTTACATTGAAACTTTAAACTTCAAACCTGCCGCTCATTCTCACTTTCCTTCTAGATTTTACCCTACTTAATTCTATTCCTTCTTTTAAACTCAGTTCAGCTTATGTTGATAATATATATCATTATTAACACTTAGAATCTGTACTATATCTGTTGTAGAATAGAGTAAGTAAGTTATCTTGAATGTTATCATGGGAGACCAAGATTTTCAGTATTAGCTCAAAGACATGCAAGTATAAAAAAAAAATCAAAGATTTAAGGAAAAACTGCAATTTTAGAGTTGGAAAGATTATTGCAAATTGATGATACATTTTTCTTCTTTTAAAACCACATATTTTCTAATTTTATCTAGTGAAAACATCTGGGCGCAATGACTACTCAGTAGCCAAGAGTATTCATAAATAAAAGAAAACTAAGATCCTTGTATAAAATGCCTGATTCCAGCTATGCTGGAATTACTGCGATTCTAAAAAGCTTAAGCTGCAGGACTCTTGTCTTGCATGAATCCTTTTCAAATCCTTGGAAGGCACCCTTGTAATGAGCCCTCCTGGCGATATTTGTTGTTTCACTGCAAAATGCTCAAAAATAAGATATTTTAAACTGCAATTAGTTCTACTCTGATTTTCCCTTTGTCATAATTCTTCTGGCGTTGGGTGGCTTTGGATTGGCCATGGGCATTTTGGAGATCATGCTTGCAGAAATTTGAGTAGAGGTATATTCAGTGCTATATACTTATGTATATTTATAGTCCCTTCTAAGTATAGTGACATTTTTGCTAACTGTACTGTGGTAGGGTATACTTGTCTCCATCCCCAACACACAGTGTCATAAGGATAAGGTGCAAGACTGAAGTCCTAAGAATATGAAGCATGTTCTAGTGCCCATGACGCCATGTGAATAGCATGGAGAATCAAAATTGGAGATGTACCAAGTCAGAAGCTAACTGTGGAAATCGCATATATTACAGTGTAATTTTTTTTAAAAAATTTAAGTGGTTCTTAAAAATATATTTATTTGGCTGTGCTGGGTCTCTCTTGCTCTGTGGGCTTTTCTCTAGGTGCAGTACATGGGTTTCTCACTGTGGTGGCTTCTTGTGGCAGAGCACAGGCTCTAGAGTGCACAGGCTTCAGTAGTTGAGGTTCCTGGGCTCTGAAGCACAGGCTGAATAGTCGCGGCACTTGGGCTTAGTTGCTCGGTGGCATGTGAGATCTTTCCAGACCAGAGATTGAACCTGTGTCTCCTGCATTGGCAGGTGGATTCTTTATCCCTGAACCACCAAGAAAGCCCCTATAAGTGTAATTTTGGATGAAATTTGATAGCAGTTTCCCGCAGTTTAATTGCAATCCTTAATCACCATCACATCATCATCACATTTTATTCAACCACTATAGAGGAGAGATGGGGTTACTTTTCCATACTCATATTAGAAAATCGCTCAAGAGAATTCAGGCAAAGTGCGGTAAAAAGTATTACAGAGGTGTTGAAATAGTTAATAAACGTATTATGTCTTTTTAATGGATTTTGCAACATTTTAAGGTGTCTTCTTTCAGAACATTGTAATTTGTTTCATCATTCTAAATATTTTTATACTTCAGTTTGTATTGACAATTTTGTATTTTTTCCTAAATTGTGGAATCTCCCTCTCAAAATCTGTATCCACATGATAGCAGATCTGATGTAGGAAATGTACAAAGTGAACCCAGGACAGACTGTTGTGCTGGAAAGCAAATAAGCAATTCAACATTGCCTAACTTGGGCCAAAAAGACCCTGCAGCCTGCTCAAAGGAGCTCCTGCTGGTCTAGGTGGGATCACAGTCAAAATGCCTTCAGCTGATTAAAGCACTTGTGTGTGTGTGTGTGTGTGTGTGTGTGTGTGTATGTATGTGTGTGTGTTCCCTGGGGATTCCCTGGTGGCTCAAAGGGTAAAGAGTCTGCCTGCAATGCAGGAGATCTGAGTTCTATCACTGGGTTGGAAAGATCCCCTGGAGAAGAAAAATGGCAACCCTCTCTATTATTCTTGCTTAGAAAAATCCCAGGGACTGAGGAGGAGCCTGGCGGGCTACAGTCCATACCATAGCGTCTCAAAGAGCCGGACACGACTGAGTGACTTAACTTTCACTTTCATACGTATATATAAAATCACAGTGGAAAATAAGAGAGATGCTCAAAATGACACTTATTGGATATTTTGGGGGTTACTCTAACTCCTTACTCATAAAATTGAAGATAAGGAGGTATAGAGGAGGGAAAAGTCTTCCTCCACCCTCTTGGGGTCCCTGGATGAGTCTGAAAATTAAACTGACATCCACAGGAGAAAGGCATATACATTTGTTTAATATAAGTTTTATGTGATATGGGAGCCTTCATAAGGAAATGAAGGGCAGAAGAAATCCACCAGCATCTTGGATAGTCAACCTTTTCCGCTGAAGAAGTTTGAAAAAATGGCAAAAGCAGGAAGGTCACTTGGGCCTTCCTCCGGCCCTTCTTCCCTGAGACAGGACACAGAAGCCTCCTGTGAGAGGTTTCTTCTCTGCTGCTGCTGCTGCTAAGTCGCTTCAGTCGTGTCTGACTCTGTGCGACCCCATAGACGGCAGCCCACCAGGCTCCCCCGTCCCTGGGATTCTCCAGGCAAGAACACTGGAGTGGGTTGCCGTTTCCTTCTCCAGTGTGTGAAAGCGAAAAGTGGAAGTGAAGTCGCTCAGTCGTGTCCGACTCTTAGCGACCCCATGGACGGCAGCCCACCAGGCTCCTCCATCCATGGGTTTTTCCAGGCAAGAGGACTGGAGTGGGGTGCCATTGCTTTCTCCGGTTTCTTCCCTAGACCCCGAGAAAAGAAACATCCGTATCTCCAAAGAGAAAGGGATACCAAGAAGAATCCTAACAAACAGGACTTGCTGAGTTTCCACCATTTTACGGCGTTTACCTTATAATCCTTAACCTATCCTATTCCTCCACAACTGCCAGCTCTTCATCAAATGCAGCATCAGAATCCTCAGGTCTGTTCTTTCTGCTCTTCATTTCCTTATGAAGGCTCCCATGCCACATAAAACTTGTATTAAATAAATATATATATGTGCTTTTCTTCTGTCTGACTTCCATGGTCACTCAGTTTGAACACTTACTTTTTTTCAAAGTTCTGTTTCTCAATTTGAAAGAAACTATTGGTAGAATTACAGAGGATAAGGAGAGAAAAGTGAAAGGAATTCAGGAATCAAAGACAGAAAAATGCAGAGAGTCAGAAAAGTGACAGTTTGGACATAAAATGTATTTATTGTCCTTTATTCTCTAGTCCAATTCACAATTCATCACTTCTTCCACATGTGTTTGTCTTTATTACATGTGTTCTTGCAAAATATGCATTTCTTAATGTGCTAGGTATTTCAGTTTGTGTCAATAATGTTGTGATAGACATTTTCTTCTGTCTTACATTTTTGACTAAAATAATCGTCCTTAAGATTCATCTGCTTGCAACGTGTACGTCTATTTTTTCTTTTAATTGCAATGTAACACCACCCATGTTTTATTCATCCATATGCAGGTTACTCCAGATTCCTTCCCAGCTAAAACAGTGGTGTGTATACCTCTGAGTGGCCCATGGTGTAAATTTGGGATATACACATACCTTATGAATGTTGGGCCATAAGTACACACTGTTTGTATTGACTTAAACTACATGCCAGCTTTTGAACTGTGGTGTTCAAAAGGGCTCTTGAGAGCCCCTTGGACTGCAAGGAGATCCAACCAGTCCATCCTAAAGGAGATCAGTCCTGAGTGTTCATTGGAAGGACTGATGTTGAAGCTGAAAGTCCAATACTTTGGCCCCCTGATGTGAAGAGTTGACTCATGGGAAAAGACCGTGATGCTGGGGAAGATTGAAAGCGGGAGGTGAAGGGGACGACAGAGGATGAGATGGTTGGATGTCATCACCGACTCAAAGGACATGAGTTTGAGTAAACTCTGGGAGTTGGTGATGGACAGTGAGGCCTGGCGTGCTGCAGCCCATGGGGTTGAAGAGTCAGACACAACTGAGCAACTGAACGGAACTGAACATGCAAGCTTGCTGCCTGTCAGCCTACAGGTCTAACAGGGTAGATGCCTCCTATAACTGCAAATTCCCATCCACACTTATTTTTCATTTTTCAAATATTTGCCAGTGATATCTTATCTTAATTTGCATTTTCCTAAGTATACATTGTGGCTTCCCAGCTGGTTCAGTGGTAAAGTATCTGCCTGACCATGCAGGAAGTGCAGGTTTGATCCCTGGGTCATGCCCTGGAGAAGGGCATGGCGACCCACTCCAGTACTCTTGCCTGGAGAATCCCATGGACAGAGGAGCCTGGCAGGCTACAGTCCATGGGGTCACAAAAGAGTCTGAAGTGACTTAACTAAAACAACAACAACAAAGTATATATATTGACTCCCTTTGTGCGATGGTTAGTTTTGAGGAGTTTTGGTTCAGAAAAGTGCATGTTGATGTCCCTTTGCTGAGTAATTACACTGGAATCTGATAGCAGCTGCTTATTTTCAGTGAAGGTGCAGTGGGCATTTTTAAAGACTGTTTTCTCAAGTGCATTACCTCTCTTTCCTGTTGACATTTACATCTGAGATATTCTTATATAACCCAGTTTGTAAAAGTTCTTTCTCAGAGAGATATAAAGTTGAAAGAAGAGATTGTAGGAGTACAGAAAGTGCTTCAGGCATATTTTCTCCTGGAAAAAATAATGAAGAATGAAAGGGAATAGGTAAGTTAGGGTCCCATTAGAGGTGGTAAAGCTTGGGGAGAGTAAAAGTGTTTTAACGATATTGGATCACCTCTAGGATGCCTAGCAGCATGAATGGCTTGTGCTATCACACAGACAGGAGTAAGTATGAAAGTCCAAGGGGAAAAATGCACTCTTTCCACGGTTACCCAACTCCTATCAACTTTTAAAAAGTGTTTTTGGAGTTTCCTATTAATAAATAACTTTTATAATGAGTGAAAAGAGCTTCAAGATGTTCTTTGGGCCTTATGAATAACTAACGTTGCTCTCAGCATTCTACAAGGAAGCTAAGAACGTATCTTTCCAGCCTGTTCTGTAGTCTACTGACCAAGTAAGGATGCTAATCCACTATTTTGTCTGCTTATCTCTTTCATCCATCGGTCGTCTTATGTGAATTCTATACTCAGATCTATCCATTTACTCAGCATTATCAATTTTCCAATGTTGCGCGTTTTCAGATTGGATTTCTATATGTGTTACCATTGCTCCCATTCAGAACCTTATTATCCCTTGTCTCAAATAGCTCCTGTTTTAGCTTCCAAAACCTGTCTTCCAGTCCAGTTTCCCTCAAATATACTCCAGAATGTTGCCACTGAGAGGCAGCTTGAATGCAAAAGTGTTGCTATCTTCTCAAAACTTCTTTAATGCCTGCTTATTCTGAGTATATGGCCCAGACACCCTCAATGAAGGGCAAACCTTCTGAGTCATCACTTCCTTCTTGCCTCCATCCTCCACCATGCTCACACAGCTCATGTCATCTCAGCTCCCTGGAACCGCCAGGCTGTCTCTGCTCACCCTGCACTCTCAGCCTGGCTTACCCTCTTCTGTCCTCTCAATCTCAACTGAGACTCAATCTTGGGTCATTAGTTCTTGGTCCTACTTCCCGCTCAGGCTGAGCTAAGTATTCTTTCATGGTATTCCCAAAACACCTATGAAAATCTGAGTTACTGGATCGATCATATTAGGTTTATTTTTTTAAAGTCTTTATTGACTTTGTTACAGCATTGCTTCTGTTGTTTATGTTCTGGTTTATTTATTTATTTATTTTTTTGGCATGAGACACATGGGATCTTAGCTCTCCAATCAGGACTCAAACCTGCACCCCCTGAATTGGAAGGGAAAGTCCTAACCATTGGACCACTGGAAAAGTCCCTTATATTAAGTTTAAACTTTTTGTTTACATATATCTGATGCTCTAGTGTAAATGATCTTCAGCAAGGGAACTATGATTTATTTTTCTTTTAGTAGGTAGTAGAAATTTATTTTTAAGGACAGATGGTAGAATTCCTCTGAGGAAGAGAACAATTTTAGATTAATAAGATACCTTGATGGTTGAAAGGATTTGAAGAACAGAAATGTCTCATATTCAGTTTTACAACTTTTATTGTACTGTCCAAAGATGTAATTGCTTCTGTTGTTTTAGATCTTCAGCAAAGCATACTAATCACACAATCTTGAGCTGGTAAGCTTTGTGAAATAAATTTATTAGAGGATGTTCAGAGCAATATTATGTAGAAAGAAGGATGTGCCCAAGAGAGGCAAGAAGATAGCAAGAATTCACTGGAAGCAGTAACTGGTTGTCCTGGAGAAAGATAAATTCTAAGAATTTCCATAAATATAGAGAGCATTTGTTAGATTTGTTAGTTGTAAGTAATTTGATGTCTGAGCCAATTTTAGCTTAAGAGACAAGTAAAAGGAGGGCCAACTGGGAGATTTGGACAAACTATATTTAATAATATCAGAAAGTAAAACATTAAATGGAAAGTAACAGAACAGCATAGGTAGGATGTCCTAAAAATAGTCTATATCTGTGCATGAAGAAGGAGTATAACAAACTATTAACAAGATATCTTTGGCTAGCATCACCGACTCAATGGATATGAATTTGAGCAAACTCTGGGAGATGGTGGAGACCAGAGGAGCCTGGTATGCTGCAGTCCCTGGGGTCACAGAGTCAGACATGACTTAGCAACTGAACGACAACACCACCAGCATCTCTGGTTGCTGTATTTTATTTACTATTCAATGCTTTTATAGAGCTGATTTAATGAAATGACTAAATGCAGTTTTTATTATGAGGGAAATTTTTTGGGTACAGATTATACTGCCAGGCTTCCCTAGTGGCTCAGTGGTAAAGAATCTGCCTGCCATTACAGGAGACGTGGGTTCGATCCCTCATCTGCGAAGATCTCACGTGCCACAGAGCCCTAGGCCCATGCACCACAACTGTTGAGCCTGTGCTCTATAGCCCGTGCTCCACAACAAGAGAAGCCATGGCAATGAGGGTCTGTGCACCGCAACTAGAATAGCTGCAGCTTGCTGCAACTAGAGAAAAGCCCGTGTAGCAATGAATAACTAGCACAGACCAAAAAAAAAAAAAAAAAAAAAAAATACTGTCACTGATGGTTTGACATCTAAAAAATCATATGTCAAATACCAATTGTTGGTACTTGCCTTCACTATTTTTTTTTTTTTTTGCATTTGGAAAAATGTTTTTGCCTAGTCAAAATAGTATTGGGCAAAGCTTAGGGAACATATACTTTTCCCAAATTGTCATTTTTTTCCTGCATTGAAATCCGACTTTTAAGCAAACCAGGAGAAAGATTTCTTTGGTGCTATTCTTCATCTTCTTTTCAAAATCTGTCTTCTTCATTTCAAAATGCCAGCAAGTGCCTTGAGCCTCCTTGCTGGGTATTCTGATTCTTCTCCTGTGATGTCCAGTGGCATTTCTAACTCTCCATGACAATTACTTTGCTCCCATTTGCCTCTAGGGAAAAATGATTTAATCTGTGGTTCATTCCTTCAGCGTTTTGTACAGCTGGAGTCAAAGTAATTTGGACAAATAAATCCTTGATAACCTGTTACTTCTTTTCTTTAAGTCATTTTTTAATGGAGCCTTCATCTACCTCACCATCTCCACGTGGGCTAATATGCCATGTTGATTTTGCTTCAGAATAACCTCTCACCCCTCTGGCCTGTTCTCTAAGCACTCCATCCAGGATCTTATTATCATTTCCTTTAGCTCTTCTAAAGCCTGATAGCTGGTCTCTGCATTTAGAAATGGTTTCCTCCTATATCCATTATCCAAATAGCCCCTAGAGAGCTTGGGATCAACATGTACAAGCTTCTGTATTTAAAAGGGATAACCAACAAAGACCTACTGTAGAGCAAAGAGGACTCTGTTCAATGTCACGTGGCAGCCTGGATGGGAAGGAAGTTTGGGGAAGAATGGATACATGTGTATGTATGGCTGACCCCGTTTGCTGTCCACCTGAAACAATCACAGCATTGTTAATTGGCTATACTCCAATATAAAATAAAAATATTAAAAAAAATAAAGATCACCATTTGAACTGAAAAAAAAATGGAATTATCTTTATACAATACAGATAAGATTATCACAGTCCCTTTCTTTAAGATGAAGGTCAACAACAACTTTGATGATGCAATGGCATGTTCAGAAATATTAGTCTGGAATTTAGTCCAAACCTCTTAGCATGTCAGGTAAGACTTTTCTGATTTGATACAGGTGTACTTCTCCTATATCAACTTTTGACATTCTCTCTTACTCCCTATGATCCCCAGAGATCTGTTTTCCCATCCACCGTATGTGCTTTCCATCTGCTAGTCCTTCTGCCAGGTATGACTCACTATTGCGTAATTTCTGTTCGATCTTCACAACCTGGGCCACCTCGTGTATCCCTTGTGTGCAGTTCTCTCACCCATAGCTCTCTCTGCCGTATGAACACAGCACTTTCCCCTTAATCTCTGACAGTACCCAGAGCACACACAGCATTACAGTTGTTTACTAAAATACCTGTCTCACCATTTCCTGAAGTCATTGAAGATCTGTCTTGTCACCTTGTTAGTTACAGAGCCAATACACAGTAGGTTCCAAATAAATGGTTGAGGAATGAGATAACAAAAAATGAAATTGAGTTGAAATGAAGAATTATTTAGGAAGATCCTTCCCAGAGTAACTATTCCGTAGCATTTAAGACTATGATGTAGGGAAGACACGCTGTAAGCAAACTCTCCTTTGGGGCTGGTTGCCTATTCTATTAACGTGTTAAATTTCTCCTCTTTATGCCCTGATCTTGAATTTCCCTGGTAGTTTAGCCTAGAGGATGAACACACGTTTTTTCTGTAAAGTACCAAACAGTACATAGTAGGCTTTACAGGCTACCCCAGCAACTCAACTCTGCTGTGGCAGCCTGGAAGCAGCCACAGACAACATGGAAACAAACATGTGAATCTGTTCCAGTAAAACTTTACAAAAATAGTCAGTAGCCCAGATTCAGGCTACAGGCTTACTGTAAGTTTACTGATTCCTGGTCTAGATTGAGGGTTTAGGTTAACACATCCAAGCCCTTATCCCTGATTATGGTGGGTTTAGGTTTTAACACCTCTTCCAAGGGTAATAGTTGTGCCAGAAGTAGTTTTGAGGATTGATATTTCAGCGTTTTTGTAATACATCATTGCTACCACCTGTATACTAATAGATCTCCTTAGGACGTCTTACCATGGTTAAGTTCATTAAGGCTCAGGTGACCAGTCATCCAAGTAAAGATTCCATGGTGGTCATAGGCCAGAGTTGGGGCACTGAAATCTGTGTCATATTGTCACCTCTGAAACAAGTCCTCAACTGCTCCACTGTCTCCAGCAAGAAAAGCCCTGCCTTTCAGAAGCCACACTTGCAAAAGCTTATGGCAAGAGTCCTGGGATTAAATATAGCCTAGATTCCCCAGCAGTACTTCTGAATCCCTGCTTGGAGAAGTAAACCATCATTAGACACCTCCAAGTCAGGACGGCACAGTCGGCAGCAGCAGTTTTGCTGGTCTGTTCCAAACTCTTGTGATGGCACTCTTCTTCCCATTCTACTGATATCAGGTTTAAGAATCAGTTTACAGAAAGTTTGCCTGATTTCTGGAAAAATGTGTAGACAGGATTCCCTCCAAGATTTCCACATATTAAGTATTTCAGAGGCATGAACTATTTATGTTGTTGTTTAGTTGCTAAGTCATGTCCCACTCTTTTGCAACCCGATGGACTGCAGCCCACCAGGCTCCTCTGTCCTTGGGTTTTTCCAGGGAAGAATCCTGGAGTGGGTTGCCATTTCCTCCTCCAGAGGATCTTCCTGACCCAGGGATCGAACCTGGGTCTCTTGCATTGCAGGCAGATTCTTTACCGCTTAGCCACCAGGGAAGTCCCATAAAACGTATTTGTTGTTGTTGTTGTTGCTGTTTAATGAAATGCAGTCATCTCTGCCTTTTGTGAAGCCTCGCTTATAGCATGCTCTCTGTCCTGTAATGATGTGATCCAAACAATTAGTTGTTTTGAGAATAATAAACACTCCAATTAGTAACTGGCAAGAAAGGCATATTGTTAAAGAAGAGCATTAAGTATCAAATCTGAGATGCAGAAGAAGCAAGGCTGTTTGTGCTTCTCACAATCAGATTCAATCAAGATACGGTGTGTCATGAACGCTTTTAGTAGCATCTGGTTTAATGCATTTGTGTGCAGATAAATAAATAGTTGAGAATTGGCTCAACTTATATTTCTCTGGAGCCAGGATTTCTGCGCCCCTCCTGGTTATCTCTGTCCAGTTTTCACTGCCCTTGCTTGCTTCTGAGGATGAAATAATTTTTAAGAAACGCTCTCCTTGCGCATCACCTTTCCTGTCATCTTTCTTCACGATTCTGCTCCCGCCACGGTGAGTGAGCCCTTATGAAGCAACACCTGCCAGGAAACGACTGTTTTTGGAGATCTCAATGTGACATCCTAGGAAACAGATGAGCTGAAGAAAGACTGTCATTTTATCTGGTAGGACGTATTCAAGGTAGGCCATAAAATTTTGTGAGAGACATAAGCAAAGGTGTGTGAATTAGGAACTCTCTCTTAAACCGTATTTCTTTTATTATACTGTCACACTTTGGAGGCTTCTACCTATACCTGTTAAATTACCAGTGGCTCAGATGGTAAAGAATCTGCCTGCAGTGCAGGAGACCCAGGTTCGATCCCTGGGTCAGGAAGATCCCCTGGAGAAGGGAGTGGCAACCCACTCCAGTATTCTTGCCTGGAGAATTCTATGGACATAGGAGCCTGGCAGGCTACAGTCCATGGGGTCGCGGAGAGTCAGACATGACGGAGCGACTAACACACACAGCATCTATAATATTCCTGAGGTGTCTTCAATTATTGGGAACACTTTATAAAAAATTATGCTGGAATTATCTTAAAAATGCCAGTTATTTTCCAGTAAACATTCATCTCCTTGAAGAAATAAAAAGAATTTGGAAAAGGAGGATTCTGAAAACTACAGTTAGGCTAGTTGTTGTGGGGAAATAGGTAAGAGCATTGGCAGGACTTTGCCTGTGGTCCAGTGGTTAAGAATCCACCTCCCAATGCAGGGACCATGGGTTTGATCCCTGGTTGGGGAATTAAGATCTCACATGCTGCAGGGCAGCTGAGCCTGAGTGCTGCAACTAAGACCCAAATAAGTGCTGCAGCTAAGACCCTTAGTGCTGCAACTGAGTGCAGCCAAATAAATATTTTTGAAAAGAAAAACATTGGCTGTTACTCGTTCTGAGGAAGTGTATTGATCATAATGGAAATTTATTATATCAGTAGTTCTAATCCAGTGCTGTAATTAGAGCATGCAATTTTTCTTTAATTGAAGATGCTGTCCTTAAATAATCAAAAGGAATATTCTTGAATGTTCACAAAAATTTTTGAAGCATTTTATAAATTAAGGTTACCAGCTTAAGAGATACAAACTACTGTCTAAAACAGATAAGCAACAAAGATACTCTGTACAGCACATGAAAATCTAGTTGTTTTTTTGTAATAACCTTAAATGGAATACAATATGTAAAAATTCTGGATCACAGTGCTGTACCCCTGAAACTAATATTGTAAATCAACTATTTTTCAGTTTTTAAAAATTGTAGAAAAATAAAAATAGTAGCACAGCTTTGTTCAGTATTTTATGTTCTCACCTATGTATGATCAAGGTACAATATCTTGCTTAAATTAACAACTGATTATTCTTGACATGAGTGTTGACAGGATACATTTAATAGTTGATTCTTCAGTCTGTAAACATTTTTTTTTTTTTTAGTTTTCTGTAGTGTGTACATTCACTTGCATAATCATATAATAATGCTTTGCTTGCAGGTGTGCATGCTTTGTTGCTTCTGTTATGTCCAACTTTTTGCAACCCTATGAAATGTAGGCAAGAGAACTAGAGTGGGTTGCTATGCCCTCCTCCAAGGGATCTTCCTGACCCAAGGACTGAACCTGGGTCTCCTGCATTGCAGGCGGATTCTTTACTCTTGAGCCCTAGGGAAGCCCAATGGAGGTTTAGACATATATTTTTAAAATAATATTTTAAAGTATTATTCAAAGATATTTTAATATTATAAAATATATTTAAAAATATCTTTCCTAAAAAGCTTTTAGAATGGAGGAGACCAATGCCTTAAGTCAAATCCACACATAGGAAAATAGAAGCTCAAAAAATTCAAGCCACTCATGGAATCCTATGCATGTTCTTTGTGTCTAAGAACCAGAAACTCATGCTAATGACTTCTGGCTTAGAGGTCTGTTATCTACTTTATTTTAGTCGGGAATAAGATTTTGAGTTGCTGAAACAGTTTGTCAGTAACGGATATAATCTTGTAGTAATGTTTCATTTCCACCAAAAGAAAAAAGGAATGGAACATAGTTGTGCTTTTTTTTTTTTCATGGAAATCTACAATTCTCCCTTGTTGCTTGTTGTCATCCGTCCTTAGCAGACATATGGTTACTCTGGTGGGTTTTGTCTTGAGTTTCTGAGTCCACTGGGGATTAAGTCCTTCTTGTCTTTGATTTGTACTATTTCAAGAACAAGAAGCAGATCAACTTAATGCTCTGAAATCAAAGCCACTAAGAAGATCAGAAATTAAGCCAAATTCCCCTGGGAATAATTGAAGATGATTGACTATCCAATGTTTCTATTCAAATTATAAAGGTTTTTTTGATAATTATTTTACTCATACAGTCATTCAAAGAGAGCAGAGTAGGTATTGCATGTGCACATACATTAAAGGATATAAGGAAAAGAAAAACAGAGTTAACATTGTAGGGTTTGTTACCCCTTTTTTTGAAAAAAGAAAAAAATGATGTTGTATTTTCTTTCTATAAGATGTTCTCCCAGCTGGGCAATAAATCTCATTATCAAAATTATAATAGTAGAGATTTCTGTGGTGGTCCAGTGGTTAAGACTTTGCCTTCCAATGCAAGGAGTGTGGGTTTGATCCCTGGTTGGGACACTAAGATCCCATATGCTTCAGGGCCAAAAACCCAAAACATAAAACAAAAGCAATACTGTAACAAATTCAATAAAGACTAAAAACTGGTGCACATAAAAACTCTTTAAAAATTATAATAGTAGAAAAAGAAAACATAATAATGATTTTGATCACATCATAAATGAAAACTGAAACTTAGAAAATTCCCCCAAATTTGAGGTTCACCAAAGCTGTTAGTAACAAATCTGGAGAAAACCTCAGGATTTCTGACCACTAATTCACTCCTACTGAGAAGGCAAAGTGTACTTCCTGAAATGTTAACAGGAATACTCACTGGGGTCCTGAATATCAACCTTACAAAGCAAATAAAAGTGATCAATTAGCAGACAGATATAAAAAATCATTTTGCTTAGAGAAGTTCTTCCAAAAATCGTGTCACTGATCCTGTTCGTGATGCCAGTTGCCTTGCTGTTCACACCTTCCGCACTGTTCGCTGAACCCAGGGTAGGCAAGATGCTGGCTAAGAGGCTGGAAGGAGACTCGAGGAGCTGGAGCAGAAGGAACTGCAGACACATTTATTCTCTCCTGGCTGGCACGGCAGCCATAACACCACCTCTCTCCTGGCTGCTGCAGCAAGCGTAGCAGCACCGTAACATAACCATGATGTTGCTCCAGTGTAGTCCTGATGCAGGAGCAACCAGGGCTTTCATGGTGAAGTTCATACAGGCATACCACATAAAGTAGCCCGTGACCAAGAACGTACGTCGTGATGCGCGTGCTGTCCTATAAATGATCTCAGTGCTGAGTGATCTCAGCTGTTACATAATCATTATTTACAAAATGTGGGGCAAGAGGGAGAGGCAGTGGGGCAGAGAGCCTGACCACACCATCTTGGCTAATTTACTCTTTTTCTCTACAAAAAATAAACCATCGAAAGGGGGAAATGATGTCTTAGTTTAGGAGGCTGATAGCAGAAGGGGAAATGGTGTTTTATTACCTGGCATGCAGGGGAGGTCTCTCTGCCTGAATGAAATGATGACCATTTGGGTTTGATTTTAAGAGACTGTCATCTGATGAGGACATTGGGTTCTGTGATTGATTCCTGTGGGAAAAAAAAGCCTTGGTCCCGATATCCTGGAGCTGCTTTTATTTATTTATTTTTTAATATTTCTTCTTCCAGCTGCTCAGATGAGGGGTCAACTTCAGCCTAGTTGACATATTTTTCTTTACAACCAAGATCACGGTCATTACGAAACATCAGAGAATTAAAGGCATTACATTTAGACTGCAAAGCCAGTTTCCAGATCTGCCTTGAACATTTCCAATTACTCAGAACATTGTTTAATTCTTATAAGCAGCAAAGTGAAAATGCCACTAGAGGAAACTGGAGATGCTAAGAGCGCCTTCAGTGTGACTGGAAATCACTGACAAGTCCTATTCAAAGCACTGGTTTTGCTTGAGAAGCACTTAGCCATTTTCAGCTGTTTCTGCTCTTTGGTGGGGCGTATGAGGTGCCTTCCTCTTGCCATTCATGCACTGTGGCAGCTCAGAGTTCAGGCAAGTCTATTCTAGCCGATTCACCAACTGCCAGGGGTGCAATTGGACAAGTTCTGAGCTTTCCAGTCCTTTGGGCCTATTACTGGAAAAAGAAAAAAGAAAAAATCCTGCTTTTTTTTTTTTTTTCAGTTCAAAGTCTTACAGATGCCCTTGGATAGACTTCAGATAAGCAGGAATCAAATCTGAGAAACTTTTGAAGTTTGCTCGTTAGTCCACTCAAAGAAAAAAGGCAATTTCCATATGAAATTGGGTGTCATTTTACAGCCACCTTATCCTGAAAATCTTGTGTCTAGCGAATTTCAAGCCATCAATCTTCATGAGTGACTCCCTGAGAAGCTTAGTAGTGGTGCCCCAGAAATAGGTGGAGTCGGGGACTTCACCCTGTGTAGTGAAAACCCATTGTAGGAGGACCTTTCATAACAGAATTTAAAAGCCTTTGAAAGCCCAGCACCTCTACAGCTAATTGCTAGGCAAGGCATTACCATCAGAGGCTCAGACTGCTCTTTAAAAGGTTTTTAAATGATGGTGTGAAGAAATAAAACCCTGTCATCTGAAAGCTTTTTTCAAATGTGTTCTCTTCCTTATACTAGAAGCAGCAGTCTGAACTTAGCAGTAATGAGACTGAATGGCTGGTGAGTGTCTGATGCTGGAGGAAGGAACAATGAGGAAGGACTAAAGTAAATGGGGCTTTCTTTGCATTGTGTGTAGCTTACATTAAAGTGAAAAAGAACACTTCTGTAGAGAGCACTGAGCCCAGAAACCAGAGGTCAGTTTTCTCCTCGCTTCTTTTTCCACTACTCCAAGCAATTGCAGGACTGAAAGAAAGACAGACGATGCAATGATCTCTTATGGAAAATATGAGAGCTCTCAATAATATGGGCAAACACTTATGCATCTATTCTTGAGTAATGATTTGGATGCCATACCATTATGAATTTTTATGAAATAATTTTTTATGGTACAGTTGTTTTTGTTTTGTCTTTTAAATAAATATTCAAATAACAACTAAAAGATTGGGGTCCTGGATTCTTTACCATACTAAATTATCCATCCAAAGATTTCAGTAATCCAAATATCTTTCATTATCATTTACTTATGATAATAGTCATCATGAAGACAAACTTCTCCTTTTAGTAGACATTATTTCCCATTATACCCAAAGTTCTGTTCTTCGGTCTTTCATTGCCTTTAATCTTGTGATTTGGTTTGAATCACTCAACCTAGAGAATTAAAGGCTGGTCTAGATGGTACCACCCTTTAGAAAGTGATAATGTTTTGAAATATGGCATATTCTAAGGCAGATACAGACACTGATGGATATGTTATTCCAAAGTGGCATTAATTATTTAATCTATTCTTAATGATCCACTACTTTTTGTAAATAATGGTTTCTATTTTATGCAGACTTAAATATTGTTAATGCTTTTTCCTTTTGGAAACTATAATATACTAAGACATTTATTGTATTCTTTATAACTCAAGTGTCTCAAAAATATCTTTGAAGTTACATAGTAAAAATATGAGCACAATAATGCAATTCACATAAGAACATTATTGACATGTAAAATTGGAGAAGGTCAGTGTAATGCTGTAGGCTATTAGCACCACAATTAAGTGTTAAATTGAGCTATGTGATTCACAGCCATTAGAGACAAAAAGGGAAGTTTTAGTATTTTCTTCTGACATATGATAAAGAGTTTTTTCCAAGAGAAATGTCCCCACAACTAAATAATAATGATGAAGTGATTTATGGGTAGGTCTTATGTCCTTTCATCTCATTAGAATTCCAGACTAGGATGAGGAATGCAGAGAACATGTAGGCTTTCTCCTTAACAAAGAAATTTTTGGAAAGCCAATTTGGTTCTTTCTTGGCCACATCTGCTGTTTTAGTGGCACAGAGGCCAGTTGAGTTAGGAATTCTGTTTAGGGAATATTGAGATTAAGGACTACTATTTTCAGACTACTGAAAATGATGACATACCTCCACAAAATAAAACAAACAAGGACAGGGTGTAGACTGAAATTTTTTCTTCTTACTATGTTGCATCTTTTAAAAAATATATATATAATATTACAGACATAAGGGAACTCCTGCTAACCTCAAGGGTGAGATTTAATCTGAAATCTCAGTACATTCACTCTGGTAAACAGAACACTGAATCTTGTTAGTATGAACTTTCTAGAAGTGCACAGTGAACTCCTCTAAGCACTTGTCATCATGTAAATTAAATTAGCCCAATCAGTCTAATATCACCTACTTAAAAATCAGAATGTGTTGTTCTGGGTGAAAAAGGCACACATGCTCATTCAGTGAAGTAGAGAGAAGTGCTTAGTGGAGACCAGAGTTAACATGTACTCACTTTGGGGAACTGGCTGAATAGAGCACTGTTGTTTCAAATCTTAGCCAAATAATTTCTCCAACCTGAAGACTGAAGATTACTCTGCCATAGACAAATCAGATTTTTCTTTATAAATAAAAGATTTATTTATTTATTTTACTTATTTATTGCTTTGGTTGTGATGGGTCTTTGTCGCTGACGGGCATTCTCTAGTTGCATCAGGCTGCTCAGGCTTCTCATCGCCTGAGTGGCTCAGTGGTTTCTCTTGTTGGGGGCACGGGCTCTAGGCACTCCGGCTTCAGTGGTTGCGGCACGTGGGCTCGGTAGTTGCCTGGGCTCCGTAGTTGCTGCTCATGGGCTCTCAGAGCACAAGCTCAGCAGTTGTGGCTACTTGGGCTTTGTTGCTCCTCGGCATGTGGGATCTTCCCGTACCAAGGATTGAACCTGTATCCCCTGCATTGCAAGGCAGATTCCTGACCACTGGACCACCAGAGAAGCCTGATTAAATCAAGACTAAAAAGATCCCAGTATACTAGTCTGGTTGATGACTTTATTTTAAAAATCAAAGGTTGGCTTCCATTTCATACCAAAGTCTGGCTAGTCTGACTGTCCTGGATCACCATTTCCAGTTTTAAAATGAAGGTCAGAATCTCCCATCATGCAGGGAGGAATGGGGAATATCCGGAGAATCGCACTGTAATCATTTAGGTTCAAGCCTTCTGTGTTTTCTCATCAACTAATGTACCATCTTCTCAGTTAAATGAGCACGATTAATTCTTTTTTTTTAAATTTTTTATTTTTTTATTTTTATTTTTTTAATTTTTATTTATTTATTTTTCATTTATTTTTATTAGTTGGAGGCTAATTACTTTACAATATTGTAGTGGTTTTTGTCATACATTGAAATGAATTAGCCATGGATTTACATGTATTCCCCATCCCGATCCCCCCTCCCACCTCCCTCTCCACCTGATCCCTCTGGGTCTCCCCAGTGCATCAGGCCCGAGCACTTGTCTCATGCATCCAACCTGGGCTGGTGATCTGTTTCACCCTTGATAATATACATGTTTCAATGCTGTTCTCTTGAAACATCCCAGCCTCGCCTTCTCCCACAGAGTCCAAAAGTCTGTTCTGTACATCTGTGTCTCTTTTTCTGCTTTGCATATAGAGTTATCATTAGCATCTTTCTAAATTCCATATATATGTGTTAGTATACTGTAATGGTCTTTATCTTTCTGGCTTACTTCACTCTGTATAATAGGCTCCAGTTTCATCCATCTCATTAGAACTGATTCAAATGAATTCTTTTTAATGGCTGAGTAATATTCCATGGTGTGTATGTACCACAGCTTCCTCATCCATTCGTCTGCTGATGGGCATCTAGGTTGCTTCCATGTCCTGGCTATTATAAACAGCGCTGCGATGAACATTGGGGTGCACGTGTCTCTTTCAGATCTGGTTTCCTCGGTGTATATGCCCAGAAGTGGGATTGCTGGGTCATATGGCAGTTCTATTTCCAGTTTTTTAAGGAATCTCCACACTCTTCATAGCGGCTGTACTAGTTTGCATTCCCACCAACAGTGTAAGAGGGTTCCCTTTTCTCCACACCCTGTCCAGCATTTATTGCTTGTAGACTTTTGGATAGCAGCCATCCTGACTGGCGTGTAATGGTACCTCATTGTGGTTTTGATTTGCATTTCTCTGATAATGAGTGATGTTGAGCATCTTTTCATGTGTTTGTTAGCCATCTGTATGTCTTCTTTGGAGAAATGTCTGTTTAGTTCTTTGGCCCATTTTTTGATTGGGTCATTTATTTTTCTGGAGTTGAGCTGCAGGAGTTGCTTGTATATTTTTGAGATTAATCCATGATTAATTCTTTAGCCACCCCTGGTCGAGCAGAAAGTGCCTCTACATTTTCTTGTATCTATTGGAGATTATGAAATAGAACTGATTTCTCCTATCTATCTATATCCTCTCTATCATATTTTATGTTGTCACCGTAGATTGATAAAGAAGTTAGATTTATAGACAAAGTCCTCTGTATAGTCACCACTGTTCATGTTGCAGAAAACTATGCCCAACAAAAATAGGTCTGCAGAAAAAACATTGCAAGTGCCTCACAAGGCATTTCTAGATGTTGAACTATTGTGTGCGTGGAATAAAACATTCTTTGTCCTCTGCACCCTTCATTCTCAGTTTTGTTTCTAATAAGACAAAACAAGCTCTTAGTAATGGGTTGCTCGCTCTAGCCTGCCCTTCAGATTAGAGTGGACAGTTCAACAATCGGAGTTTATTTTTGTAATTAAAAAAAATCATTGAAGTATAGTTGATTTACAAGCATAGAGTTTAGAATCAGAAAGTTCTGGTTCTGTTATTTACTAGCTCGTGTGGCCATAGGAAATATACTTGAACTCCCTCTCAATCTTCACAATCGGAATAACGATTTGCACCCTGAAGTTTGGTGTATTAAATAAGATAATGCATATAAAATATTTAGTATCTGTAGCAGGGATTCAAAATATAATAGATTCCTCTGAGCTTTTCTTATAGCTTTCCATAAAATTAATCAAATAGACATAATAATATAAGAATAAAACCTCAGAATATGTGTCGATACCTGGAAGATTAAACAACGAACTGAAAACAGTGATTTCTTCTCAGAAGTGGCCATGAGGAGTGTATTTAAAGTGGAGAGGGTGTTGCTCTGTCTCATATTTCAGTTTTCTACAATGAGAATACAGATTGGTATAATTTGTGCAGGTTCGTCCATGTGTGCTACATGGCTTCAGTTATGTCTGACTCTTTGCAACCCAGTGGAATGTAGCCCAACAATCTCCTCTGACCCTGGGACTCTCTAGGCAAGAACCCTGGAGTGGGTTACCATGCCATCCTCCAGGGGATCTTCTCCACTTAGGGATCAAACCCGAATCTCTTACATCTCCTGCATTGGCAGGTGGGGTCTTTACCACTAGCGCCACCTGGAAAGCCCATAATTTGTGCATAAAAATGTACCATAAGAAAGAAGGCGAGGGTGGGATGTTTCAAGAGAACAGCATCGAAACATGTATATTATCTAGGGTGAAACAGATCACCAGCCCAGGTTGGATGCATGAGACAAGTGCTCGAACCTGGTGCACTGAGAAGACCCAGAGGGATCAGGCGGAGAGGGAGGTGGGAGGGGGGATCGGGATGGGGAACACATGTAAATCCATGGCTGATTCATGTCAATGTATGACAAAAACCACTACAATATTGTAAAGTAATTAGCCTCCAACTAATAAAAATAAATAAATAAAATTTAAAAAAATGTAAAAAAAAAATCACAGCAATACATCATATAAGTTTAATGCCAAAGTACTAGATGCATTGGAAGAGTCTGGCTTTGATGTATATTTCTATTTGCTAACAGGTGAGCAGTTGGGAATGCATAGGTCAAATGTCCAAGTGTTTCTTAGATGACTGATTTTGTTTAGTATGCAAAGTTCCATTGCTTCCTGAGCTGTGGATGGTGTCATGATGCACATGTAACTATCTTTCATTTTCCATCAAAAAGAGGTAAAAAGTAAATATTTTTGAAATACCTTTACATTTCAGTAGCATTATTGGTTAAAATATAATTTCTCATGGTAAGCTTATCATAAGAACGTTTTAAGTAAAAGATATGTGAAAGTATGAAACTGATTTTTTAACATTAGTTTTTATTTATTTTAAACCATGGTAAAGTATATAACAAAATTTACCATACTAATCATTTCAAATGGCATTCATTTAAATCAAGAATGTCACATAGAATCAAGTGGCATTCATTATATTCATATTGTTGTGTAACCATCACCCCTCTTTCTAAAGTCATTTCTAAAGTCATTACTCTAAACAGAAGGTCTTCTAATGATTAAGCAGTAACTCCTCACTTACCTTCCTGTGAGCTCCTGATAATCTCTCATCTTTATGTCACTATGAATTTGGCTTTGTTAGTTATTTTATATAAGTAGAATAGTGTAATATTTGTCCTGTTGTGTATACTGCAGACTCGGTTAATGCCTGCAATGCAGGAGACACAGGAGATGTGAGTTCGGTCTCCTTTCGGTCAGAAAGATCCCCTGGAGGAGGAAATGGCAACTCATCCCAGTATTCTTGCCTGAAAAGCCCCTGGACAGAGAAGCCTGGCAGGTTACTGTCCAAGGGGGTCACAAAGAGAGGGGCGTCAGTGAGTAACAGCCCAGCACAAGAGACATCTTCAGCAATAGACATTTTTCTTTTTTTCCCCACAGCTAGAAATTGGAAGTTCAAGATCAGCGTGCCAGCAGGGTTAATTTCTCCTTGGAATTAAAGTGAGACCTTGCTCCTCAGCTTTGTAGAGGTCACATTTTTGTTGGGCCCCTCACGGCCTTTTTTCTGTACATATACTTGGAGAGAGACAAAATGAGAGGGAGCATGACAGAGAGAGAGAAAAAGAGAGAGGGAGGGAGGGAGGGAACACTGGTGTCTCTTCCTATTTTTTTTTTTGGATATGTATTTACTTATTTGGTTGTTTTGGTTCCTAGTTGCATCATGCAGGATTTTCTATTCTGGCACATGGGCTCAATAGTTTTGGGGTGCACAGGCTTAGTTGCTCTGTGGCATGTGGGATCTTAGTTCCCCAACCAGGGATCGAACCCATGTCCCATGCATTGCAAGGCAGATACTTAACCCCTGGACCACCAGGGAAGTCCCTCTTCTCTTTTCACAAGAACCTCAATTTTGTGAAATTAAAACCTCAACTTTATGCTCTCTGTTTAATTTCCCCCCTCAAAGACTGTCTCCAAATATAGTCATATTGGGATTTGCACTTCAACATATACATTTTGGAGGGATAAAACTGAGTCCAGAATAAGAAAATGAAAAAATGAAAACATCATCAGACCAGATTGATTTTTCTTGACTATTTTGTTGGAAATCAGTCAATGTGACCATTGAAATTAAGGCAGTGTTCTTTTATTGACAATAATATGCAAAGCTGACACTCATAATGACGACTCTGTTTCTGACCCTTAGCTCTCTTGTCCAGTTCTTGCCTCTCACTCCTCCTTCTGAGGGAAATCTGACTCCAGGCCCGAGTTGTGCAGCAGCAATTTTGGACATCATCATCTGAGATTATATTTTCTTGATTTTTTTATGTTAATAAAAGATTGACAAAAGAGTGTAATTTTTTTCTCTTTTTAATGTATCTCTTAAAAGCCCTTCTTTTTAGTTTTATACATATTTGTACATCTTTCTGTCTGTTTGTCTATCACCTGTTCAACTATTCATATATCCATGTGTCCATCTATCCATTCATCTGGCACTGGTCGGGTGGTAGGTTGAAAAAATCAAAACAAAACAAAACCCCAAATTCTCCATGGTGAAGGGGTGAGGCTATATAACCTAGACCAAGTGCCTTGACAAGCTGTCAGCCCTCATCCACCTGGAGGAAGTAGATCTTTTTTCTTTGTACAGTGGCACCGCATGTTTAAATTTTCCTCTTAAGGTCTGGGAAAATAGAATTCTAGAGGGAAAATTCTTAGAAGAGAAAGAAATAGAAATTTTTTTTTTCTTTTGGAGGATTTTCATTTGTTTATTTACTTTTTCAACCTACAAGAAGAATTTTGAGACGTTTTTAAAGAATAATACCAAACTGATTCTACACTTTAGGATTATATGTGCAAAACAGCATTAATTTGTATTAGGAGTTTTCTAATTTACTAGTGATATTTTTTAAAAGTCTATAATTATTTGTAGGGCTTCCCTGGTGGCTCAGGTGGTAAGGAACCCACCTGTAATGCAGGAGACCTGGGTTTGATCCTTGAGTTAGGAAGATCTGGAAAAGGAACTAGCAACCCGCTTCAGTATTTTTGCCTGGGGAATCCCATGGACAGACGAGCCTGGTGGGCTATAGTCCATGGGGTCACAGAGTCAGACACCACTGACTGACTACCACACACGTGCACACACACACATGCACACACATACACAGTGACAGAAGCGTGAAGGCCATAGCACCCTAGTGAAGGCCATTCTCAGAGGAGGGAGCAGTTTCTTGTCTTTAATTATGAACTATAAGTACTTAAGATATAGGGGATATTTTCATCTTTGAACATTCTCTAAGAATTCAAAAATCATGTTGGATAAACTCCTAAAATGAACATCTCTTTTAAAGGTACTTTATAGGATTTTAAATGAAAGCTATGTGTTTGATTTGCCATTTCTAATTAAGCAGAATATTTTCCTGTGTCACATCATTAAAGTCATGACACAGATTGTGCTGCCTCCTAAATGACCTTCAGTCAATATCATCCAAGTGGTCCATGTGTGGAGCTGATCTTCTCTAGCAATTTCCTTATAAAAGGGGAAAGGACAAGTACATTGACTCGTTACATATCATCTGTTGAATTTGGGCAAATGAATTTCCTCCAGTTTGTTCCAGAGCGGATTCATTTTTATGTGTGTGGCGTTAGTGCCATATGTGAACATTAGGCCTCTTTAAAAAATGATGGGGGATAATAAATGCTTTAGGAATTTGTTTTGCTGAAGTGAACTAACAGCAGATGAACATATGGTGAAATATATTTTTAATTACTTTTCAACAATTAAATGTTTTTCTTTATTTTCATATTTAATGTTCTTGATCAAACTTACTGCAGAGTCTTCTCAGAAAGAGCATAGCATTTTGCATAATAACACGTGACTAATTTTATGGATTATATATATATATCAGTATATGTAAGCAACATTTTAACTGTAGGAGTCTCAGAACTTTGTCTGTGATTCTTTATATCTTCAAATGGAAAATACTTTTCTTTCCCTCCCTTAAATTAAGAGAGTGCTATCTTAAAATTTCCCATTCTATTGTGATCTTTTTTTAATCAGCAAGAACTTGGAGATGATTTGGCTGTTTCTGGTTAAGGCTTGCTAAAACACAAAGATATTGGATACCCAAGCTTAAAGATTTAATTGTTTAACCACAGGCAGCTCAGAGAAGCCACGGCTTGTAGATCATGTGCTGATGCGCTGGCTCACTTAGAACTCTCAAATTTAGTGAGCTGAAGTGGTAAATGCTATCTCTGCTTAAGTTTATGTTACAATATAATGTTTATCATGTGTAAATAGTTACCTACACATTAGAGATTAAGGGGAGACTAGGTTTTTCATCACCATAGATAATCATCACACAGCATCTTTGTTTCTCCTGGAGACCAGTTAGATTATGCCCTGCACACATGCCTTTGCCATTTCCATTATTGTTTTTTAAATGAACAAGTTACACTCATTGTATGTATTGTACAGCATAGGAAATATATTTTATAATATTTCATAACTACAAATAGATTGTATCCTTTAAAATTTTTGATCACTATGTGGTATACCTGAAACTAATATAATATTGGTAATCAACTGTAGCTTAATAAAAATTTAAAAAATAAAAACGGGCATTACCAAGTATTGACAAGGATACAGATTCACAGACTGATGATGTGGTATCTAAGAAAATGGTATAGATGATCTTACTCGCAGAGCAGAAATAGAGACACGGACATAGGGAACAGATGCATGGATACCAAGGGGGCAAAGTAGGAGGTGGGAGGAGTTGGGGGACTGGGATTGACACACATTATTGATTGTTGTTTCTGTTATTGCTTATCATTCGGTCATGTCCAATTCTTTGCAACCCCACGGGCTGCAGCATGCCAGGCTTCCCTGTCCTTCACCATCTCCCAGAGTTTGCTCAAACTCATGTCCATTGAGTCGATGATGACATCCAGCCATCTTGTCCTCTGTCACCCCCTTCTCCTCCTGCCTTCAGTCTTTCCCAGCATCAGGGTTTTTGCCAAAGAGTTGGGTTTTCACATCAGGTGGCCAAAGTATTTGGGCATCAGTCCTTCCAAAGAATATTCAGGGTTGATTTCCTTTGTGATTAACTGGTTTGATCTCCTCACTGTCCAAGGGACTCTCAAGAGTCTTCTCCAATTCCACAGTTCAAAAGCATCAATTCTTTGTTTCTATGGGTACTATGTATAAAATAGATAATTAATGAGACCATTTCCAGTATTAAAATAAACACAGAACAGTGTTGCCCAATGTGCCTTTTATTTCTCCTTGCTGCTGTAAGTGTTGCTTAGTTTACAGGAATTGAAGACTGTTTGTTATCATAAATGATGAAGGAAAAAGATGTCATCTGTAATTATTAGCTCAGGGTATTTTCTGTCTCTTAATGAAAAATAGGGAAACACACCAAAAGATAGATTAAAATAACACTTTTCTGGAATTCAAAGTCAACGATAGATGATATTTTCACATCAAATGACCCAAACGTTTTGCTTATGAGCAAAATTTATAGAGGCGTTGTAACATGTGACTGTAAGATACAAGTATCTTAATCAGAAGCAAACTGACTTATAAAAATAAAAGATAAACTAGCACTGGCATATGTATTAAAAGTATTAAAAGTTGTGTCTGACTCTTTTGCGACCCCATGGACTGTAGTTTGCCAGGTTCCTCTGTCCCTGGATTCTCCAGGCAAGAATACTGGAGTGGGTTGCCATTTCCTTCTCCAGGGGATCTTCCTGACCCAGGGATTGAACCTGCGTCTCCTGCATTGCAGGCAGATTCTTTACCATCTGAGCCACAGGGAAACCCTGTTAAAAACCTGGCACAGTATAATTCAGGGGCTGCCACCTGGGCTGCAGACCCATCTTTAGTTTTCCTCCTCTTGACCAGTCACAAAAGGTAATATTTTCTAGTTGAGAAGATTGGCATTCCCTATCTCTCCTGGCTCAGGCAGCTTGGCAGACACCTGCCAAACAGAATCTGTCTCCTAATCCAGAAATCAAAACTGTGTGGACCTTAGTCATACCTCAGCTAACAAGAACTGTGTACTTCAAACTGACTGTCAGCCAACTAGGTATGATACGTTGGATAAAGTTTCCCATCCTCTTTTCTACTGAGAGAAGCATCCAGATGTTGAAACAGCACTTGAAATATCCTATAACAGGTTATCAAAACCATTCAACTAGAAGGAGATTTTCCTCACCAACTTGTAATGTTTGTACTTCTTGGCTTGGAAAACCAGATTACATTCAAGCCCACTGTGAACATCAGGTCTCCTGAGGTGTTTCCCTTCGGCTACAGTTGCCGTTCTGAGTTGACTAACAGTATAGTGAGCCAGTCATTAAAGCAAGACCGAAGGCACAGTTGAGCAGATACAAAAAGCTGAAAAATTTATCTCACACTTGAAAATGTTGAGACCATTTTTTTAAGCAATAGATATAATAAATAAAATGTACAATGTAAATTAGAGCTATATTATAGTGTTTTAAGCTTTTATTTTTTCTTTTTCTTTCCCTTCTTATCTCTGCAGGGATCTCAACTTCAAGCTGAGATACACAGATATATATTGGTATTCTGGCTTCACTGCCCCCTGTGGGTGCTCCACTGATGGGGCCCCATTGCATTTCCTATTTCGTGTGTGTTTTCATGTGTGCGTGCATGCAGGAACACACGCCCTGTGATTCTTCTCTTCACCAGCTTCCTCACTTGAGGTTCTTGGGTGTCTGCTGCTTTCACACTAAAGGCAGCTGACTTCTCTCTTGCTGGAGGGAGACAATTGGGTTCCCCTATAACAGTGTGAGAACACTGAGTTTACAGCTGCAGGAGATCTTGAAAGTGGGAAATCAACCTTGTCTTCCAATATCTTCTACTTCTTAATGGATCTCTTTGCCATATTACCTGAAAGGGACATTGAATGGTTGCCAAGGGCCTTTCATTCCTTCATTCCTCTTATGGTTCCAAGCTTGGCTAGGAGTTTTGATTATGGTACTCTACAAATGATTTTGAGTACCATGTCTGAAGGCCTCCGCACATTTTCCAGCTATTGTGTGCGGCTTCTCTTGGCATTTCCCTTCTCTAATGGTTTCTGGCACTGCCTGCCTCCAGTTCTGTGCTGCTGCCAGAAATAGCCCACTCAACAGCTGGTCTCTGAGGATCAAGCCCACTGATGGTCTTGCCATATGACATCTATCCTGTAGGTAGGAGACATCGTCTCTAGTCATGCAGGAGGGGTCATGTGACACCAGGAACCTGTACTTGGTCCAAAGCCCAGTCAGCTGAAACTGGCCCTCAAAACATTCTAAAGAACAGTTTCTGAGCTCTTTTTGGCTCCAAGAAGTAGAAATGAACATCATAGTTCATCTGTAAAAATTACTTTGGACTCATCATCAACCAAAGAGTCCAAAATGCAGTACTTGCATGCAATCTCAAAAACTACAGAATGGTCTCTGTTCATTTCCAAGGCAAACAATTCAATATCACAGTAATCCAAGTCTATGCCCCAACCAGTAATGCTGAAGAAGCTGAAGTTGAACAGTTCTATGAAGACCTACAAGACCTTCTAGAACTAACACCAAAAAAAAAAAAAAAAGATGTTGCCTTCATTATAGAGGACTGGAATGCAAGAGTAGGAAGTGAAGAGATACCTGGAGTAACAGGCAAATTTGACCTTGGAGTGCAGAATGAGGCAGGACAAAGGCCAATAGAGTTTTGGTAAGAGAACGCACTGGTTGTAGCAAACACCTTCTTCCAACAACAAAGAGAAGACTCTACACATGGCCATCACCAGATAGTCAATACCAAAATCAGATTGATTATATTCTTTGCAGCCAAAGATGGAAAAGCTCTACACAGTCAACAAAAATAAGACTGGGAGCTGACTGTGGCTCAGATCATGAACTCCTCATTGCCAAATTCAGACTTAAATTGAAGAAAATAGGGAAAATAAGTAGAACATTCAGTATGACCTAAATCAAATCCCTTATGATTATACAGTGGAAGTGACAAATAGATTCAAGGTATTAGATCTGATAGAGTGCCTGAAGAACTATGGGCAGAGGTTCGTAACATTGTACAGGAGGCAGTGATCAAGACCATCCCCAAGGAAAAGAAATGCAAGGAGGCAAAGCGGTTGTCTGAGGAGGCCTTACAAATAGCCATGAAAAGAATAGAAGTGAAAGGCAAAGGAGAAAAGGAAAGATATACCCATTTGAATGCAGAGTTCCAAAGAATAGCAAGGAGAGATAAGAAAGCCTTCCTCAGTGATGAGTGCAAAGAAATAGAGGAAAACAATAGAATGGGAAAGACTAGAGATATCTTCAAGAACATTAGAGATACCAAGGGAAATTTTCATGCAAGATGGGCACAATAAAGGACAGAAATGGTATGGACCTAATAGAAGCAGAAGATACTCAGAAGATGTGGCAAGAATACTCAGAAGAACTATACAAAAATGATCTTCACAACCAGATAAGCACAATGGTGTGATCACACATCTAGAGCTAGACATCCTGGAATGTGAAGTCAAGTGGGACTTAGGAAGCCTCACTACAAACAAAGCTAGTGGAGGTGATGGAATTCCAGTTGAGCTATTTCAAATCCTAAAAGATAATGCTGTGAAAGTGCTCCACTCAATATGCCAGCAAATTTGGAAAACTCAGCAGGGGCCACAGGACTGGAAAATGTCAGTTTTCATTCCAATCCCTAAGAAAGGCAATGCCAAAGAATGTTCAAACCACTGCACAATTGCATTCATCTTCCACACTAGCAAAGTAATGCTCAAAATTCTCCAACCCAGGCTTCAACATTCCATGAACCATAAACTTCCAGATGTTCAAGACAGATTTAGAAAAGGAAGAGGAACCAGAGATCAAATTACCAACATACTTTGGATCATTGAAAAAGTAAGTAAGTTCCAGAAAAACATGTACTTTTGCTTTATTGACTATACCAAAGCCTTTGACTATGTGGATTACAACAAACTGTGGAAAATTCTTAAGGAGATGGGAATATCAGATCACCTGACCTGCCTCCTGAGAAAGCTGTATGCAGGTCAGGAAGCAACAGTTAGAACTGGACATGGAACAACAGACTGGTTCCAAATCAGGAAAGGAGTACATCAAAGCTGTATATTGTCACCCTGCTTATTTAACTTATATGCAGAGTACATCATGAGAAATGCTGGACTGGATGAAGCATAAGCTGGAATCAAGACTGCTGGGAGGAATATCAATAACCTCAGATACACAGATGACACCACCCTTATGGCAGAAATTGAAGAAGAATTAAAGAGCCTCTTGATGAAAGAGGAGAGTGAAAAAAGTTGGCTTAAAACTCAACACTCAGAAAACTAAGATCATGGCATCTGGTCCCATCACTTCATGGCAAATAAATGGGAAAACAGTGGAAACAGTGACAAACTTTGTTTTGGGGGGGCTTCAAAATCATTGCAGATGGTGACTGCAGCCATGAAATTAAAGGATGCTTACTCCTTGGAAGAAAAGTTATGACCAACCTAGACAGCCTATTGAAAAGCAGAGACATTACTTTGTCAACAAATGTCCATCTAGTCAAAGCTATGGTTTTCCCAGTAGTCATGTACAGATGTGAGATTTGGAATGTAAAGAAAGCTGAGTGCCAAAGAAATGATGTTTTTGGACTGTGGAGTTGGAGAAGACTCTTGAGAGTCCCTTGGACAACAAGGAGATCAAACCAGTCCATCCTAAAGGAAACTAGTCCTGAATATTCATTGGAAGTACTGATCCTGAAGCTGAAACTCCAATACTTTGGCCTCCTAATGCGAAGAACTGACTCACTGGGAAAGACCCTCATATTGGGAAAGATTGAAGGCAGGAGAAGGGGATAACAGAGGATGAGATGGTTGGATGGCATCACCAACTTGATGGACATGAGTCTGAGTAGACTCCGGGAGTTGGTGGTGGACAGGGAGCCCTGGCGTGCTGCAGTCCATGGGATAGCAAAGAGTTGGACACGACTGAGTGACTGAACTGAATTGAACTGATGTAGGTGAAGTCAGACTGGGAAACTAATTCTCACTAATTTCCATACATAAAACAGAGAAACTTCAAAATGAATGTTTATATTTTGAGAAATGAAGGTGAAAGTAAAAAATTTTTTTTCAATCTTTTGACCCTTCACTGTGCTCCAGTGTAACTCTATGGATCTGCCAATTGGAACCGAGTTTCAGAGGAATGCAGGCAATCAGATCTCCCCCAAAGATAACCAAAACCTTTCGGTTTATTATCTTTAAAACATACTGGCCACTTTTCATTCTTATCTGTCTTGGACTGTGCTTTATGTATGATGTTTGATCTATAAGTTATTTTATAAGATTCTGCACAGCTATTATGGAAAATGACTAATGGAAACTTTGTGCTTCAAAATAGACTACCGTGCAAACAGTAGAATGTGTTATTTCTTTCTGAAAGTCATATGTAGAGGGAATTCTAACCAAATATTAAACAGAGGTGCTCTCTTTACTTAACTGTTATGTCTAAAAAAAATCAATAAGCATTTCAGAGACTATCATCACCACCACTCCCGCCATCACCCTTCTCATCTCAGAAATTACCCACAATGTTGCACTGGAAGGATTTTTGACCACACCTCTGGGTACCATTTGCCGAAAGTCTGACTTTTGTTGTCTGGGATTTGTCACAGACAACAAAATGAATTGCTAAGTTGTCTTAGAAATGACCTGTCCTTAAAATCTCATTGGAAAATAAGAAACAAAGTTCCCTTCAGATTTCATTTCCAGTTCAGAAGTAGGAGAAAATATCTTGTTATTCTAGTATGCTGCATTTTCTGGTTTAAAAACAGAATCTCCAGCAATGGCCATGGCTGGGTGATACAGCTTGCGAATTTTAAATGTTACTACTCACTCAGATACCCAGAGGATGCAGTCAAGGTCCAGCACTGGCTTGGCACTGAATGTTGGATAGCAAAATGCACACAGTGGCAACTGAACCTCGGGCAGTCTTGAGGCCACTGGGATGTGTCCTGGTTGTTTTTAAAGTTTATAATTTGCAGTAAGAGGAATTCTAGTGTTTTCTGGCTCACTTTAATTACCAAATTGATGTGGGAAATACAAATGAGAATACTAAGATTAGGAGGGAAATGTCTTTCAGAATAACAACTGGCAATGAATCGAAGTCTGAAACTTTTGATTTTAACAATAGATATTTGTTCAGGATAGTGGTATTGCCAGAGGGGAAAATACAGGAAACTCCCATGATGAGAAACAACCTCACCAGAACAAGTACAAAATAAAGAGCTACCGACATGGGATGTCAGGATGGAGTGGAAAAGGCACAGCAGGCAATAAGAGAAACTATTTGTTTCTTTAGTTATTTTCTATGTCATCTTCCTAATGTGTCCTCTATAAGGCTTCACCATGGAAAATAAACTTTAGATCACATGGAAATGACATATCACTCAGAAAACAGAACTAAAATAGAAACCTGATAGGAAATGTGCATTGTATCTGTATGTTGTTCAGTTGCTAAGCCATGTCCAACTCTTTGCAACCCCATGAAGTACAGCATACCAGGCTTCCATGTCCTTCACTGTCTCCTAGAGTTTGCCCAAACTCTTGTCGATTGAATCAGTGATGCTATCCAGCCATCTCATCCTGTATCTATCTGACACCACAGCAAGTTATCATTTCCATGAAAATTTGTATAGAATCAGTTACATGGCTTATGTAATACAAAATGAAAAATATATTTAAAATATGGCTATTTTAATACCATCATAATCTAGTCCTGAGGGAAATTTAACATTCTCTGAGACATCTTTCTAGTGTCCTTCATTTCTGATCCTGATGGAAATTTATGTTGGTGAGAAAAATACCATTATCTACTGTGGGGAAATGGTTGCCAGGTCTAAACTTAATGATATGGAGGGCTCTAAGAGTGGGTGAAAATGGTCAGGGAGTGGTTTTAATAAGTGTGAGTGCAGCTAAGAACAGTTCTGCAAGCTGAATAAAATTTCTAAATGCTTAATGATTTTAGAAAGCTCTGTACAAGCTTGACATAGACAGCTGTAATTATCTGTCCCTTACCACATGGTGGCCTGAAAGTGAATGCACTTTCTTAATTGGATGAACATTTATATTCAGAGTTTTTTTTTTTTTTTAAGGACTTGCTTCATTTTTAATTTTAATTCAAAAAGCAGAGTGTTCTCTGCTATCGGTTATTATGTGAGCTGCAGAATCAAGGCATATCTATTTCAAGGACATAAAAAGCTGTCTGTGCTTGCTTTTCTCTTTCCTCTTGCATGTCACCATCCCAAGTAGATGTTTTAGAAGTCAAGGAAATACAGTCAATGAAATGAACATCTTAAATACAGCATACAGATAGAATCACTCCCCAAACACCCAACCCTTTCTTCCCCCATTTTCTTTAGAAATCTTTTCACCAGTCACCCCATACTAAGGTGAATGATTTGTTTATACTGTCAGTCATAAATTTTTAGGTGAGGGAACTACCCTCTTAGTATGAAAAGAGATGACAAAGGTAGAAAGAAGTGATGCCTCCTAATTAGATATATTCAGAAATCTATCTCGGTGTGAATAACCTTTCTAGGGAAAATAAAGACCCATTAAGGATGATCTGTGGTGAAACCAAATAATAGATGTTTAAGAACAAGATTTTAGATTTCTTCAGTGAAATCTGTATTGAATTCAGCTATTGAAGCAACCTGATTAACTTAGAAAAGAATATTTCTCCCCTAATATTATCTTTTCATATATGTATTCTCAGAAGATTAATTTCAGACCACCTTATTTTTTTCTGGGAACTGTGCTGTCTTGGGGAAATATTTCCTGCAAGGCTTCTTCTACGAAGTGTTTTCTTTCTAAATGCCAAAGCACAGGTGGAATAGAGAGATGGTTTACATAAAATTTAAAGTGAACCAAGAATAGGCATTTTCAAGAAAACATCTAATTTGGAAACTTATGGTATAAATATTAGAGTCATTCTAATAAGGCTGGGAAATGAAAAAGAAAAGAAAAAAGAAAGAAAGTATTATAGTATCATTTTCTGGTTCTCTTTTTCCTTTTGATTTGCAGCTGGTTTCCTGAAGGAATAATTACCATAAAATTCTTATAAATGTACCTAACATGCAATTGACTGTGTCATTCTTTATTGTTGTTTTGGATATCTACACCAAATTTTGCTTTATTGATATACCATAAATTGTTTACCCAAGTCCCTATTCCAGGACAGAGAGTTGCTTCCAGTCATTTATAATTATAAGCACTATTATGAAAAAAACAGCAGTGAACACTTTCTTAGATGTCACAATTTTTCACTCAAATTAATTTTTATGGGAATGTGACATTGGACAACTCACTTAATCTCCTTAATTAAACAATGTCTAAACAAAATTTAAACATGTCTAAACAAAAACAATGATCCTTGCCTTTACCAGAGTTATGGTGAGGATCCAATATGTAGCTATGTGTGACTATCCTTTAAAGACTGTGATTTACTGATATAATTTATCTCTAGAATAAATCTTTAAGCTTATAGTGAGTATAAGATATTTATCTGGGCATGTGGGCACAGATCTTTAAGTTTTAATGAGTTATAGGGTTTTCTGCTCACTCAAAATTTGAAGTGCTCAAGAACAGTAATTGGCTAATGTTAGAACTCATTGCTAGGGAAGCCAAGTTGCTTACCATCATTGATTATGGTTTTATCCCAGAATCAACATTAGTTTGGAAGATAAGACCTTACGGTATGGTAATACCTCCTGGGTACATATCACTTTGTTATTTACAGTGCATTCTTACTTATATTATCATATTCATTTTTATGACCTTGTGCAGAAATTTTGGATATTATGCTAACTTCACATAAAAATTAAACTAAGGCTCAGGATAACTTTTGTATACAGGTTCACAAAGTTAAAGAGTGGTACAAGTGAAGTTTTGAACTCGAGGCTTAATTTTTTATTCCAGACTACCACATGGAAGAGAGAGAATCCAGGCTGATGGTAAGTAAATTTTGAAATATTTCTAAGTTATTTCTATGAGAAAGAGTGCATTGCTATTATAACACATCCAACCTCCAACACAATTGCACATCCACATCCACATGTACAGTAGTCCTCTTCCCTTTAGAAATTTAATAAATCAAAATTTTCAATTTTTATATCTTTAGAACACACATGCAGAGTCATTCTGAAAACACAAATGTTAAAAACCTAAAGAATACAAAATTTCAATTTTTTGGGCAAATTTATTTATTTTAATTGGAGGCTAATTACTTTACAATATTGTAGTGGTTTTTGCCATACACTGACATGAACCAGCCATGGGTGTACATGGGTCCCCCATCCTGAACCCCCCTTCCACCTCCCTCACCATCCCATCCCTGAGGGTTGTCCGAGTGGACTGGCCCAGAGCACCCTGTTTCATGTATCAAACCTGGACTGGCATCTGTTTCAGTTATTTTAATATACATGTTTCAATGCTATTCTCAAATCATCCCACCCTCGCCTTCTCCCAGAGAGTCCAAAAGTCTGTTCTTTACATCTGTGTCTCTTTTGCTGTCTTGTGTATAGGGTCATTGTTCCCATCTTTCTAAATTCCATATATATGTGTTATTATACTGTATTGGTGTTTTTCTTTCTGACTTCACTCTGTATAATTCTTATAGCTATTCAATTTAAGGTGAAAAAGTGGACATTGCCTTTTTAATTTGTTTTTATTAATTTCCTAATGATGTTGAACATATTTTCATAAATCATTGATGAGTTATATTTTTGGTAAATCACCTCACCACTAATATCCTTTATTAGTTATCTACTGTTGTGTAACAAATCACTCCCAAATTTAGCAGCTAAAATAAGACTTAATGATCTCAGAGAATCCATGGATGAAAATCATAGGCACAGGATGTATGACGGCTTTAGCTCAAGGTCTTTCATAAGGTTAACATCAAGTTTGCAGAAAGGCTCCAATCTAATATGAATTCTCATCTGTGTTCAGCACCCAAGCTCTGCCAGACCTCAGCCCTGCGATGTATTCCACAGGTTTGTCTCATGACATGGTGGTTGACTTTCTCAAGGGTGAGTGAGTTAGAGAGTGAAAGCTGAAAGTCACTATCTTTTTCTAATTTATTTTGGAAATGATCTCTATCACTTTTGCTATACTTCATTCATTATATACAGTCCCTACTCAGAGAGGATAACCCAAGGGCATGAGTAACAGAAGATGGAATTATTGGGAGCATCTTAGAGGCTTCGTTAGCTAGTTGCTCAGTCAGGTTTGACTCTCTGCGACCTCATGGACTTAGCCTGCCAGGCTGCCCTGTCAATGGGAATTCCCAGGCAAGAATACTGGAGTGGGTTGCCATTCCCTTCCCTGGGGGATCATCCCAATTTGGGGATCGAAACTGGGTCTCCTGCATTTCAGGGAGATTCTTTACCTCTGAGCCAGCAGATATTCACCACATATCCTTGATCATTTTTCTATTTTGTGTTGGCATGGACGAAGTATTGATGTACCAAAGTCCTTATACTTTATGTCTACCTACTTTTATAAAATATGTTGCATAGTTTTCCCACTTGGCAGTATACATTTTAGATTATCTTTCTTCCTTCTTCCTTCCCTTTCTCCTGCTCTCCCACCCTTTTGTGGTCTTTTATTTCCTTTTATCTTCCCTTCATTCTTTCCTTGCTTCTTTCTTGCAAGAAGCAAGAACATGTTGAGTGGTCAACTATTTTTAATGATTTCTTTTGGACTCAAATTTTAAATCCTGCATCTTGTAGTATAGATTCCTTTTTATTAAAAAAAATGAAAGTAATTTTATTGAAATTGTCTCCACTACCAAAAGATTTTGACAACTCTTCTGGCTTATTACTGAAATGTAATATATAATATAGATACAGTGGTAATTACAATGATTTCTACAACTGTATTCGTTAAGTTTACCAAAATGGCTGAATTCTGTTCCACTTTATTTTTATTAATTAACATATTTTTGGAATGAAGTAGGGACACATTTGGAAGTTTTTATCATATGAAGGGAAAAACTGTCAGGTGAAAAGAAAGAACAAGGTTGTATTTTCTCTGTAAAAATTAAATCGAGGTCAATGGTATTAAAAGTATTCAGTTAACTCTTAAAATAGCTTTATAAATACATAACTAATTTGAAAATGGGATAGGCTCAGTGTTATGAAAGGAATGTTTTTCTCAATATAGATATTCAAGGAACAAAGAGAATACTTATCAGTGAATTTATAGAAGCAGATTCGTGATTGGAGCAGGAGGTTAAACAAGGTGATTACCATAATCTTTTGAGTTAACATGTATCTAACATCTTACGTTTGAAGTCTTGGCTGGTTGTAGGGAAACTTCATGCAGAGATCATTCCTATTTTTCTTCACTTTATAACCAGAAAATCATATAACCAGAAACTAATATCACTAAATATTTCAGTTCGAATTTTCATTTTCCTCCTCTGTAAAATAAAGGGAAATATTTGCTTAAAATATTTGTTGAGGATTAAATGTATTCAGATTTTCTATAAATTTCCAGGACCAAAATAAACCTGTGTGAATTTTTGCAGGTTTTGGGTTGGACTAGATAAACTACATGCCCAGAGAAGCTAGAAGCATACAGCCAAAAGAAAGACTCTTATACACATATTTTCTCTATAAGGCACATTGCAGTTTTTTGTGCTTGGGAATACTAGACTGCACTTCAGCCCTGTGTTTGGAGCACATCTGAAATAGTGAACTCACTAACAAAAAGCACAGAAATGCAAAAAGCTTGGCACTAAAGAGCCAGAAAGACATTTGTTTACAGCAGGAGAGCTGAGACAAGAAGGCAGGTGTCACTTTGTTCAACCTCACAACCTGGGAATGAACGATCAGATGCCAAGTTTTTCACCACTGTTTATCATTTTATGTCTTCAAATAACAGAGAATGTACAGTCATGATTGACTTCAGGGTTCTGAATAAATTTTAGCGAGTAGGAAAATTTTCAAGTGTTAGATTGGCCAAAAAGTTTGTTTTGATTTTCCCATAAGATGGTATGAAAAACTGGAACAAAGTTTTTGGCTAGCCAATATGAAATCCATGAAGAATGGCCATAGACTGTATCTTCTATCTTACACAGGAAAAGGTATATAAGGCATGCTTTCAACATTGATCAGACTAGCTTGTTTTACAAGGATGTTGACGAATGAATTTATATAATAAAAATAACATTTTGGTTGACCAAAAAAAAAAAAAGTGATCAGATGCCTGCAGGAACTTAACTCTGTTATTTCCCATGGATCACTAATCAGTATTCACTCATTTAGTATTTGTGGTGGGCATGGTGACTTCATTTAGTTCGTATATGGTGAGCAATGAGAGTCAACCACATAGTCACAAGACAACAATAGCAGTGATGATATTGGATTCTTTAGTAAGTGCTTTCTTTGCATTAAGCACAGGGCCAACCATTTCAAAATACTATTTATAACAATTAACTGAGAAATTTTATTATTCATATATTATAGAAGGTGAAACTATAATTCAGTAACTTTGAGGATTTAAAGTAAATGAAGAGCTAGGTTTTGAATACTGGGCTCTCTGACCAAAGCCAATGCTCTTTCTGCTGGTCTACATTGCCCTATTTTAATGGTAAAGTTGGTTGAGCACATGTTATCGGGTTTAAAGTCAATCAAACCATCAGATTCTACCTGTCATAATTCTCAAGCATAAAGGTAGCAGTTAGGGAGGAAATTTCTCATGTGTCGAGAAGTCCATGCCTATGACAACTGCTGCCAAAGAGATGAATCCAGGACACCCCTCTACCCTTTTCTATATTCATCCCCTTCCTCCTTTCATCTTTGTCTGAGCTCTAATGTGGCTACTATTAAAGTACATTCCAGAACATTTCCTTTATTTGGACATGTCAGATGATCTGTTGATTTAGATTTTTCTAATTTGCATGAGTGATTATATTCATGAAAAATGCAATAGCTTTTTAACTGTAATACTGATTTGACAATTGTATAATTATGAAAATGGATTTTTTCAAAACTAAGGTTGATTTGCTCTACCATTTGTAACCCCATTGCTATTTCTATTAGTTAATAGCATAACATTTAAAACAGTGACATTTTTAGAAAAAACAGGGCACATTTTTTGCTTTTGTTTTTTCACCTTGAGAAGCTCAGAAGTGCAGAAATATGGTTTTAGAGAAAATTGTTGCATAGGCATAAAGGTAGGTATCATACTTGAAAGCTGATGAACTTTCCTTGGGTCTTCATGGATGGAGGTAGGGGTTGTAAGAGATAACTAAGGGAAATAGCTCATGGAAATAAAAGGGAGATATGGTCTTTTGCCATCATGGGATGATCCTTTCTATAATGTGCAATACAAGGGATTTATCAGTGAGCTGTCTGCCTTCTTAGGAAATCACCAGAATATTGTATAATTTTTATTTGTGATAAACCATGATTATCTTCTTATACTTTAACCTTGGGAAAATATTTGTGAATGCCACAAGACCCTTATAATCACTGTTCTACAACATATCACAGCAAGTATATCTTGGGTATAAATAAGTGAATATTTTAATTATTTGATGGAAATGCCTAAGACTAGATGGGAGATAGTGTGAATGGATGAGTATAAAAGAGAGATTGTCTTGAGGAAAGAGCAACTGCCTCCTCCACATTCTTGCTTGAATTTGCCCTGCTTGCCAAGAAATAGAGAACATAAATCTGTTTTTACAGTATCCCTAAATATCTTACAGATGGATTTCCAATCACTGTTACCCAGATATTCATTGTAGCTGTAAGATGTTATAACTTACTGTAAGGTGTTACTTACAGATTCATAAAATATTATGGTTGTAAATGACTGGAATAACTAGAATATTCTCCACAGCCTCATCTGGAATAGTTTTTCATTCATCTAACTACACGCTACAATTCTCTGCATATATTTTTTGGCTGAACCATGTGGTTTGTTGGATCTGAGCTCCCCAACCAGGGATTGAACCCAGGTGGAGGCAGTAAATGTGCCAAGTCCTAACCACTGGACCACCAGGGAATTCCCTTACAATTCTTGATACTTAAAAGTGCCTTCAGGAAAAAAAAAAAAGTGCCGTCTGTTTGTATTTAATTAAACAGAAGTTATATGAGCTTTTTCATAAGGAAAATTACTTTTTGAAATTTCCCACTATCATTGTTGCAATATTCACAAGCTGTCACCTCAGGGTTTTGATGTATTGAGGAAATATTGGAGTAAAATTTTCAGAGATGATTTTTTTTCAAAACTGTATCTTCATTATAAAAATGTAAGAATTCTAAAACATTTTAGATGCAATGAAAAGTATTAAAAAGTTCAGCTGAATGTAGAGAAATCACCAAAATTTTAACTATCCAGATAAAATTAGTATGGATTACAAATCTCTTTCTTTCTCCACTGTGTGTCTATATTGTGTGGTATACTCCATTCATATGAATATTGTGGGAAACGGCTGATCTAGTTGACTTTGCGTGGGGATCCTTCTATGTTAAAAAGTATAGTTGATGTGAATGTTGATTTGGAATCAAGATACCACTTGATTAGTAAATGTAATACTTTATAATTTTGATTAAGAGGTAAAGGAATAGAGAACCACTTGAGATATTCAAGAGAATTGAATAATTTGGAATTTAGTCTTTATTAATTAGTAAAGTTAGTGTTTACTTTCTATGTTCGTACAATGACCTATGCTTCTATTCAGCCTCACTCTACATGATTTAATGCATCATGTACATAGCTTTGCATAAATTGCTACAAATACAGGATAGCTAATATACAATGAATTAAAGAAATGTTATCTGCAAGCCTATGATCATAGCTCCATTTCAGTTTATATTTACTTCCAGTTTTCTTAGATTTTCAGTGTATTTATACACAAATTCATTTTGTCTGTAGCATTGAAATAGTTTTAAAAAAGTTTTGAAAACAAACCAAAAAAAAAAAAAAATCAAACTTTCCACAAAAATATCATAATGTCATCTTAAAGCATTTTTGGTATTGTAAAAACACTTTGTCAGTATTTTCAAGGTTGATGAAATATCCAGGACTCCTTTGAGGTATTTTTAAAAATAAATTACAGTGGAAAAGTCCTAGTCTGTATTTCATATGGATTCTGAATTATATTTATAATTGTTAAGCATTATCACAATTTAAAAGGAGGCAGCATGTCTCTATCTGAATAGATATCATTATAATGATTTTCTTAAATGTCAAGAGGCAAAATAGAGAATCCTGCATTATGCCAAATGCATATTTATTATTTTTTCTACAAGATGAAGTTAACATTTATGGAGCTACAAGATTTTATTATTCTAAACACAGAGCAGAAGGAGCATTCATGAAGAGTGCTGGAAATACTAGATAAGTTTTTAGTGACTAGCGGGGCCAGAGCTAGCTGTACTGTAGTTATCTTGTATGCTTCCTTATTATTTGCCTTGTTGTAGCTAAAGGGGCAATCTATTAACTAAAAGAAAAATCCAGACCAAAGAATCAATTACTTCCCTTTCTATATTCATCATGATAAGTCTACCTTTTTATGTTTAGCATGAGGACATAGGTTGCAGTTTAAACCATTTGAACCTTCAAAGATGCTTTACCTTAAATAAAATTTGATATTGGTGACTGGCAGTCACAAATATGCAAAATAAAGGACACATGCTAAAATCACTTCCCTCTCACCAATGCATTCTTCACTCTGCCACTGCTGTGCTAGCCCTGAGTTATTCCGGAGATTGGCTCACCAGCTGGGCTTTATTACACCAATTAGAAAGGTGACCTTTTACAGTAACCAGTGGCTTTGTTTATTTATTTATTTTTTGCAAAAATTATAAGGTGTATATGTAGAATATTTCAAATGAACACGGAAATCAAATAAACACCACTTTAGGAAGTAAATCTATAAAGTTTTACAACACATTTCCATTTCATCATATGCAAGTTGGTTTGATTTCATGGAAATAGACACAAAATAACAGTTACACCACATTCTAGTGTCAGTACTGTTTTATTGTTTATTGCTTTGATGCTTTGAAAACTGTAAAATAATACAGTCACTTGACAAGAACCAATACTTGTACACACAAAGTCATTTCCTCATTCAAAAATTTGTGAATTCCTCTAACGTGTTTTTTAAACAAATATTTGAATTGTTAGTAATTATTCATTAATGATATCATTTAGGATTTTATGATTTAGAAATGTAGATATTTGAACATCCTTGTTATTTTCTAGAGATCTATGATTTTGAAGTCCATGGGGCTTAAAATAATTGTTAAAATGTCAGAAAACATATTGTAGTATACAATATGTTGGATCAGAAGTAAGCTTGGGGTTTAATTCTTTCCCTTAAAACAAGTATAACCTTGATTAAATAATTTTATCTCCTTACCTCCAGTTTCATTTTCTTAAAGTAAGGTTAATAATTACAATATCATAGAGCTGCTTTTGAAACTAGCATGAGATAATCTATGAAAAATATTTAACTCTGATTGGGACATAGTGAATTCTCAAACAATATTTGTTGAATGGATGCATAGACATATCTCTTTGTCAGACTGCATCATTAAATCATTGTTCATTACAAGGAAAAAGAAAAATGACATTTTGGACATTTTTTTTCTCCCAGCTCACTTTTATTTTTTGGCTATAGCCACTTCTTGGCTTAAATGTTTTTGGTCAATCATCAACTTTATTAAATGTATTTTGCAGTTCTAAACTCTAGGTTGAATGGCATCACTGACTCAATGGACAAGAGTTTGAGCAAACTCCAGGAGATAGTGGAGGACAGGGAAGCCTGGAGTGCTGAATTTGGTGTCGCACAGTCAGACACAACTTAGTGAGTGAACACCACCAATAAGCTTTAACTATATATCCCAAATAGCCAAAATGCAGATAAACACGAAATTTAAGGGAGAGAACAGTATGTATAAAGGTGTACCTCTGACGCTGTATAGCTCTCATACTTCTTTAATATGCTTACCATAGAAGAAAGGCTAGTCAATGGATAATCAAGAATCCCTTACTAATTATATGTGTGTCTATTTATGGGATAAAATTTACAGTCCCACTAGCTGTATCATGTCTATAATGTATAATTTATGGGCAAATATTTGCATTGAGAAGTAAGTTCTAGAAGGTGGAAAATGGAAAGACTTCTATGAAGGATGAATTGTATACCTTAGTTCTATGATTCTGGACAACTTAAATTTTTCTGAGACTCATTCCTTCATTAATTGAGCATATAGAATGATAAATTAATAATAATTTTAAAGTGTTTGGTAAACCAAAAAGCATTGGTCCATCTATAGTGTCATGGAGCTGTCATCTAGCATTGCCAGGAGATCATGCAACCATGTTCATTGTAGTTACATGGGGAGCCTGTAACAGGCTATCATGATCAGCTTCCTCTTCCCACTCTACCTTGCTTTTAAACCCTGGTCCCAGAAACTTTGCCAATACAACTTTGACAAAATGTGTATTTTGTGAGGCTTTGCAGAGAAGGGAGTCAACCTGTCTACCTCAGCTTATTCTAACCCTGTTTCTTATAATAAATCATTAATGTCGATTCATCTTTCAGGTGATCCAACCATTATTCCACATTTTCCTGTTTGTGTATCACTATTTTTTTCCAGTCATGTTAACCAAGATCCTAATCTGAAGCCTACAAACTCCTCAAAGAAAAGCTAATATAAACTCATGCATTACACCCCCAGAAGAACTTCTCTGGAAAAAATGGGCACTATAAAGGACAAAAATGGTATGGACCTAACAGAAGTAGAAATATAAAGAAGAGGTGGCAAGAATATACAGAAGAACTACACAAAAAAGATCTTAATGACACAGATAACCATGATGGTATGATCAGTCATCTAGAGCTAGACATCCTGGAATGTAAAGTCAAGTGGGCCTTAGGAAGCATCCCTATGAACAAAGCTAGTGGAGGTGATGGAATTCCAGCTGGACTATTTCAAATCCTAAAAGATGATGCTGTGAAAGTGCTGTACTCAGTATCCCACCAAATTTGGAAAACTCATCAGTGGCCACAGGACTGGAAACTGTGTTTTTATTACAATCCCAAAGAAAGGCAATGCCAAAGAATATTCAAACTACCACACAATTGCACTCATCTCCCACACTAGCAAAGTAATGCTCAAAATTCTCCAAGGTAGGCTTCAACACAGTACGTGAACTGAGAACTTCCATATATTCAAGCTGGACTTAGTAAAGGCAGAGAAACCAGAGATCGAATTGCCCACATCTGTTGGATCATAAAAATACCGAGAGAGTTCCAGAAAAACATTTACTTCTGCTTTACTAACACACCAAAGCCTTTGACTTTGTTGATCACAACAAACTAGGGGAAATTCTTTAAGAGATGGGAATACCAGACCACCTGACCTGCCTCCTGAGAAATCTATATGCAGGTCAAGAAGCAACAGCTAGAACTGGACATGCAACAACGGGCTAGTTTCAAATTGGGAAAGGGGTACGTCAACACTGTATATTGTCACCCTGCTTATTTAACTTATATGCAGAGTACATCATGTGAAATGCTGGGCTGGATAAGCTGGAAAGCATAAGCTGGAATCAAGACTGCCAGGAGAAATCTCAATAACCTCAGATATGCAGATGACACCCTTATGGCAGAAAGCAAAGAGGAACTCGAGTCTCTTGATGAAAGTGAGAGGAGAGTGAAAAGCTGGTTTAAAACTCAACATTCAAAAAACAAAGATCATGGCATCTGGTCCCATCACTTCATGGCAAATAGATGAGGAAAAAATGGAAACAGTGACAGACTTTATTTTCTTGGGCTCCAAAATTACTACAGATGGTGACTGCAGCCATGAAATTAAAAGACACTTGTTCCTTGGAAGAAAAACTATGACCAACCTAGACAGCATATTAAAAAGCAGAGACATTACTTTGCCAACAAAGGTCCATCTAGTTAAAGCTATGATTTTTCCTGTGGTCATGTATGGATATAAGAGTTGGATCATAAAGAAATTGATGCCAAAAAATTGATGCTTTTGAACTGTGGTGGTGTAGAAGACTCTTGAGAGTCCCTTGGACTGCAAGGAGATCCAACCAGTCCATCCTAAAGGAGATGAGATCAGTCCTGGGTGTTCATTGGAAAGACTGATGCTGAAGCTGAAACTCCAATACTTTGCAAAGTATTCATGTGAAGAAGTGACTCACTGGAAAAGGAGGGATCTCACTGATGCTGGGAGGGATTGTGGGCAGGAGGAGAAGGGGATGACAGAGGATGAGAAGGTTGGATGGCATCACTGACTCAATGGACATGGGTTTGAGTAAACTCCGGGAGTTTTCTTGACAATATCCAGAAAATGTGTATACCTCATGACCCTACAATTCCTTATTGGGTAAATAACCTCGAAATCTCTAGTTTCAAGAAGGCACATGAAAGTGTGTTCATTGAGGTTTTGTTTACAAGAGAAGAAAATAGAAGGCAATCCATATGTTGTATCAGAAAGAGAATGGCTAATGGAGAAAATACTACTGTGATACCTTTTTGCTTCAAATGAAAAGCTGAGACTGGGGAGTTTGCATCGCATGGTCAGCATGGATCTTCACTTTTCCATGAAGATAAGAATACATTCAAAGTGGGTATATGTGGATGCAGGAGGAAGCTGGCCTGCCTCCTGTGTGGGCCCCTGAGAGGAGTGGGGATATAGGTCCTGGAGTGAGGCTAATGGAGTGAAAGAAAAAAAGAAAAGCATGAGATGCATTTTTCAAACTTGAGCTTACATTATTCAAGGATATTTTTGGACACTGACAGTGAAAAACAACATGGAAACAGATGAACACTAAAAAGAATTATGAAAGAGTAAAAAAGGAAGTCATTCAATCTCTGATTTCTGCCAAATCTGACAGGTGAACAATTGGCAGAAACTCAGGGGAAATGCAGACAATCATAGAAGTAGTAGTGGCAAGAACCACCTGCTTCTTTTAAGAGATTAACCATTGTCAAGCCTTTGGCACTCCACAACGGAACCTTGTATTCATTCACAGGTAGGAGGCAGAGAGCACTGGGGTGTTAGTTTTGGGAATCCACGCCAAAGCAGAGAGAATCATCTTTGCTTTCTACTGAGGCAGGAGAAAGCAGGCAGCCACAACAGCTGAGGTGTCCTGTCTGCTGTCACAAGAGTTTATTAGAGGCTGAACTTACCTATTAGACGCAAACTTTCTTTTCCCTCTATATAAATGTAAATGTATATATATAAAGAGAAAGTGTTAGTCACTCAGTTGTGTCCGACTCTTTGCAACCCTATGGACTGTAGCCTGCCAGGCTCCTCTGTCCATGGGATTCTCCAGGCAAGAATACTGGAGTGGGTTGCCATTTCCTTTTCCAGGCGATCTTCCTGACCCAGAGATGGAAGGAGCATGTGTCTCCTGCATTGGCAGGTGGATTCTTTACCAGGAGAACCCTGAAATGTACATATAGTCATCCGCATCAAAAAGGCTTTAAATTTATACCACAAATTCTGAATTTCAAGGACCGCTACAAGAATGGTGATAGCCCCTGTTGGCTCCTTCAGGCAAGATATTTGTGTTGTTCTGCTTGAGTTGACTTTGAATTGGTATGTAACATATAGCTATATATCTCATTAGCAAGCTTAGAACCACCATTTGAATAATTTTGCATATAATTTAAGTAAACAAAGCATATGTGGGAAATGTTAACTAGTGACAATCTGTGGACAGATTATCTCTGGTGAACGGTGACGAAAGGTTTATTGTCAACGACAAATACCCATTCAGAGCTCTGGAGAATTCCCATGTACACTTGAGATTTGTAACACAGCTCCGTTTGGTCCAGCCTCATTTCAAGGGCTGGAGAACCACAGATGGCTAGTGTCAAGGTCTACCTACCAAACTCAAAGTTTCCTTTATTGTTATGTTTCATTTTTGAGCATCTGCATTGCATAACCATTTCCTTATTTGAAATGTTGATATCCTCATCTTTCCCTTTCCTCTTGAGGTCTCATGATGCTAAAGGTACAGTCAAGTCTTTTTTTATCAGGAACCAATGTGAGAAATGGGAGAAGTTTGAAATCCAACAGGCTTCAAAATACAGTATTTAAAATTTCACATAGATTGTTACTATTAAAATTTTGATATTCTATAAAATTCACTAACATAAAACTAATACCTTTTCCCAAGTGCCTATCATGTTCCAGATACTTGGAGAATGCCTTGTAAAATTGGCCTCCAATACTAGCATTAGCCCTGTTATATTGGGCATATATTATTATCCATATTTATTACATGAAAAAGCAAGCCTCAGTTAAACTAAGATTTTGCTCAAGGCTTTCTGACCAGCAAGAAGCATTAAGTTTCCCCAAACTAAATTTTCCTGGCTCCCTATGGAAAATTTTACATCAGCACTGCCCCAAAGAAATATATGTATGTATACCTATGTAATTTAAATCTTTCCAGTAACTATATTTAAAAAGTAACAAGAACTCAGTGAAAATAATTATCATAATATTTTTTACTTAATCCAGTATATCCTAAAATTGTCATTTCAATATGCAATCAATACAAAATATTATTCATGAGGTATTTTGCTTTTCTTTTTCTTACTAAGCTTTTGAATTCCAGTGTGCATTAAATACAGGACAATTTGGTTCGGACAATTTGGTTTGGACAAATCGGATACTAGACACATATCTAGTATCAAGAGCCACCAGTGTTTACTGGCTACTATATTGATACTACATATTTGGCTATAAATAAAGTTATGGAGCAACATAAGATTCAAAAGGCAAAAGTTCAGTTGGTCCCTGGCCCTGTTACTACCATCTGAAGCTTACTGGACAAGAGCTTAACTTGAATCTTTTTCTCTCAAATGTAAAGATTGGGTGATAGTCCTTAACCTGTAAAGTTGGGGGGGGGGGTAATTTAGTATTTGATAGAAAAGATTTGACAGATGACCTGACACATAGTAGGTATCAAAACACAATAGGTCAGTTCTCTATCTTTTTGCCTCTTTTGCTCGTAGATATGTTCCTATAAGAATGTCCTTTGAAACCCAAAAGTTTAACCACCAAGGCTTCTCGAAAAGAGACTGGAGATGAGGACACATTTACTCTCATAAATATATATTCAGTCTGAGTTTATCCCATTGTTTAGATCATCATGAGTGGCCAAAAGAGAGTGGGACTATGGAATTGGTAAACTTTCCCAACTAAAAACTAAGTTTTTAGTTAAAATGAAAACTGGAATTTGTAGAGTGGCTGACATTACCACAAATCAAAGTTATATTCTGCACCCAAACGTTAGTTATTTCAGATTGTTTGCATTTACTTCACCTGAATTAGTAGAGATAATTAAAAATCCCTTTACAATGAACGAACTGAGACCAAATCAGAACAAACATCTCTAAGTCTTGGACTACAATCTCAATCCATTTTTTTTCTCAAATCCTTATGGCCCACTCAGATAGTTTTGTTGATATTTCAAATAATAGTATCATGCAAATCTTATACTTTGTGTCTTATCATGCATCAGAACTGTACATTTGAACCGTGTATTGCACATTATTGAGAACCAAATATATGTAGGTCAGAAGACAATTATGCCATTTACTATTTAAATCTGCATCTAGAGCAAGTTCTTAATTTTTCTGAGTTGTGACTTTGTCATTTACCAAATGTAGGTAATAATTCTTCCCTTGAATATCTGGATATTAATAAGATTAGAGTTGATATTTATAAAACCTTTTCCATTGTACATGGTATATAATACAGGCATAAAATATGCTGATTAGTATATTATGGTGGTTTAATGGAAAGAAAATATTTTGTATTTTGATAATCTCTGAAAGTTTAATACACTGTAAAATCAATCTAATGTAAAGGTGAGTGTGTTGTATTTGGAGTTGGTGAATTTCATATATCTGCATATAATTAATTTATTGTCCATTTATTTATAGTTTATCTTAAATATAAAAATATATAGCTGATATATGTTTTCCTAGGATATAGTTCTTGAATGAAATTGCTGGGTTTTAAAATAGGTACTTTTTCAGCTTTTCTAGATAATACCAAATTATATTCCAACCTGACATTACCTATTTATAGTCCCACAGAGCACTAATACTTAAAAGACTATGTACTGGCAAAGGATACACAGACTAATTGAACAAAAAGTTCAGAAAAATAATCTGTGTGAACATAAGAACTTGATTTATGAGAGTTAAGGCATTGCAGATCAATAAAAGGTACAGGGTAATTGGTTAGCCATAGCGAGAAAAAAAAGACTGGATCTCAATCCCTACTTCCTTCCAAAACCAAATATCATTTCCAGGTGGATTCAAGACTCAGATGTAGAAAGAAAAATTATAAAAATGTTGGAAAACCATATAGGAATATAATTCTATTACCTCAGGGCAAGAACATTTCTTGAGACAAAAAAGCGAACAGTATAAAGGAAATAAACGTACACAGTCTACTACATGCTTTGTTCACCAAGGGACACAAAATGGGGAATAAAAGAAAAACCAGAGAGTGAAAAATTATATCCATTTTTAAAAAGAATATCCAAATATTGAAAGTTCACCAAAATAACAAGAAGGCATAAATGGATAAATTAGAAGGTAACTAAACTGTTATTACCTAGCAAGAGTCATCAGACTTTTCTTGTAAATGGCCAGATAGTAAATATTTTAGCATTTTGTGAGTCATATATGATCTCTGTAACATACTTTATGTATGTGTGTGTGTACAGTGGTTAAAAATGTGCAATGTGGCAAAAAATAAAAGAATAAAAATATTATATATATATTTTATATATATATATACATATATATATATATGTATATATATATAAATGTAAAAACCATTCTTAGCTCACAAGGAGTAAAAAAACAGGCCACAGGCCAGATTTGTTCCCTGAACTATAGTTTGCTCATAACATGGAACTGCTGTATTAATTACAGGAATACATGTGGCAAAAAAATAAAAGGATAAAAAAAATAAGAACATTATATATATATAAATGTAAAAATTATTCTTAGCTCACAAGCAGTAGGAAAACAGACCACAGGCCAGATTTGTTCCCAGGACTATAGTTTGCCTATCATACTGATTTGCTGTATTAATTACAGGCATGCACGTCAGAATACTAAAACCTGAAAAAGTGGACACATAATAATAATTTAGAACAAGAAGTGTCTTCAAACTACTTCTTAGCCAGCAAGGTACTTTACCAATGAAGAGACTGAGGCTGAGTGGCCTGCAGTTGGTGGTCAAAGGGAGATGCGGGCAGTCTCTGATCATCTCCTGCTCAGTGCTGCCACCTTTGGACAGCATCGAGATCTTCCGTTTGGTGTTAGAGCTTCTGCGGGGCCTGATGTGATTTCACAATTAATGAAGCGACGTCGCCTTGTAGTGAGACCGGACATGGCTTGTTTGCTAGCCTCTTCGCATAGAGAAGAGAGTAGCTTGTAGGAGCTATCACCCTCCTTACTAAACCAATTTTTCAAGAAAAAAAAAAAAGCTCATAAAATAAGCAATTTTATCAACAGCCTGTTCCAAAATGGACCGCTTTAAAAGACGATAGGAACCCGTCTGGCAGCCGATTTGTCTCCAGAAGTTTCACTAGGAGCAAATAGCGCCATCATCACTTTCTTTCTAAATTAAAGGCAGAGACATCGTGAGGGGAGACGGCTGGCTTTCCATATGTGCCTGGTCTCCTTATATAAACCTCTCCTAGGAACACTTTCTTAAGTTCCTAACCTCAAAGCTGATTTTCTAGAAATTTTTGGTTCGTGCAAAATTCAGTATTATGGAACTTTTATTTATCCACAGTAGATATGGGAAAGGTTAGTAGGTGTTACTGACCTGAAGTATAATAATGTCCCTCAAGGCTAACCTTTAAATCTTTATGTGTTCAGTAATTTTAGCTATTCAAAGGATCCTTCTCTGTCTCTAGGAATATTATAAAATTCCACAAAGCTGTAATAAAAAGAATAGTGGAAAAGGGCAAAGGGAAATTACTCCTTCTTCAATGATGGTTCCATAGGGTATTCACATACTCAGTTTACTCAAATCAGGTTCTTTTGCAATCTGCAGAGAGTCTCCTAAAAGAAATATTGCAGAACTATATGAACATAAAATGTAAAATCCCTTTATTAATTTAAGGAGTCGAATTACCCCTTTATTGATAAAATATAAATTAGCATCTTAGCCCGACTGAGATAAAAGACTCCTGTACTATTACTCCTGTTTATAAGACGATGTGGGATAATTCCATAATGACAGCTTACTATTAATAGTATGTTGTTTTCACCAGTTTTTTTCATTAGGGCAATAATTGTATTTTTTAGTTACTTATATAATAAATTATAGTTACTGGATGATGCTAAGTTGCTAATTCTCAGTCCTTTTAGTGACTGAGATGCATTAAATTTTTCCTAATGAATTCAGTTTTAAGCCATTATTGCTCCAATAATTTCTAACTTGAACATGAATTCTAAGCTGGGAAAAAATATTTACTTATTCTTCACGGAAACTCCTACGTAAGCCACAGAATATTCCTGGAAGCAAAATATTTTACAAAGCTGTATGGATAATACTGAAGATAAATTATGATCAAGATCATATTTAAGTTTGCAAATGATCAGGCACTTTCCTTAGGTTAGTTAGCAGGATTTTCATCATTGCAGTAGGCAACGAATAACAAGGATTATTGCCTTCCCAGTTGTAATTATAGTTCCTGAGAGTGGTGCCTTCATAGATAACATCAGGATTGAGTTGATGTCATGGCTCACTTAATACAATATTTGATGACAATGAGGCCATAACATAGATATGTGTTGTATACATGCAACAGACATTTCGAAAATATATTAAGACTGAGAAAATGAGGAAAAAAGAAATCTTCCATAATCTGATAAAGAGTATCTATTTTTAGAAATATTAGGCACAGGTAATATTTAGTGGAGAAATATTAGAAACCTTCTCATTAACATCAGGAAAAAGACAAGGATGCTCTCTGATAATAATCCCATTCAGTGTTGTTCCAGACTTTTTAGGCAGCAAAATAAGATAAGAAAAAGCAGTAGAGTTAAAACATTAAGGGCAATGAATTAAAACAAAAGGGGCAAAATTGTCTTTACATGAAGATGATTGTCAATGAATGATCCAAGAAAATTAGTATGATATTACACTTATGATAGTGCAACAAAAGTGACATTAGCAACACTCTAAGACACACAGGAATAAATCTGAGATAAATGTGCAAACACTTCATGTAAAAAAAGAAATTACAAAACTCCTTTATAAGAGATTCAAGAAGACCTAATTTAAAAAGAGGTAGATAATTTTCATGGGTAAGAAGGCTCAAAATTGTAATATATAAAGATTCCAAAATTAATTTATAAATTAAAAAACTTCTCAACCAACACTGTAACTAGTTATTTAGTAAGTTCTACAATCGGATTCTAAATTTCCTATGTAAAACTAAAGGGACAGCTACCAAAACAAAGAATGAGGCTAAGAGATTCATCCCACCAGATATTAGGATGCATCAAAAAATGAATCTAATTAAGATGAGGTGGTATTGATGCAGAGACACTTAGAGTTAAACAAACAGGTTAGAATCCTGGGACAATCATGTTGACATGAGGACTAACATAGTATGTCTCTGAGTTATGTTAATTTGCTCCTCTTTCAGTTCTCACTGACTTCTTACTTTGTCCCCAAAGGACTTTCTGTTATATGCATTTGACTTCTGCAAAACTCGTGCATTTTGGGAAAATCAACAGAAAACATGTGAGAGAATTCTGGGTTGTCAGCCGGGAAACCCAGGAAATAATTCCTTTTAATCAAAGTGTACCTTGAGGGTTATTTGATAGTGAGCAAGAATATCTGACTCTGGGGCTGTAGCCAAAAAAGAAGTTTATTGCAGAAGGAGAGTAGATAACAGACTAAAAAGAATAATTGAAGAACATTTCAGACAGGTTAGAAATTTTACCAAAAGTTAGTGGCTTAAAACAAGAATCATTTTATTTGTTCATGGTTCTACGGATTAGTAACTTGGACTACACTCCAGTCACTTAAATTGCTTGCTAGTTATATGCCAAAATTCATACTATCGTCAAACATATATTTCATAATCTCTCAGATGACAACTTGATTAGGTTCTTCTTTCATTTAGTTGAGAGTAAGAATTAGAAACAGTCTAACTTGGAAATCCCTGGTGGCTCAGGTAGTAAGGAATCCACCTGCAATGTGGGAGACCTGGGTTTGATAGCTGGGTTGGGAAGATCCACTGGAGAAGGGAAAGGCTATCCACAGTCTGGCCTGGAAATTCCATGAACAGAGGAACCTGGCAAGCTACAAGTCCACGGGGTCTCAAAGAGTCAGACATGACTGAGTGACTTTCACTTTCACTTTCAACTTGGAAATGGATTTATTAGAACTTTAGTAAAACATGTCTTATCTGAGGTCACTTATGTGGCTGTAGTTAATTCCTGGGTGTGTTGAGTAAAAGATGGCCTCGGTCACGTTTGGTGGGGGTGGTGACTGTCAACTGGGCCTCCTTTTCCATGTCGTTTCTCCTCCTTAAGAAGAACAGCCTGCATTTTTTCACATGACAGCAGAACTCCAAAATGATGAGAGGAAGATCCCAGGTTTGTAAGTTGTACTTCATCATTTCAGCAACATACTGTGGGTCAAAACAAACCAAAAGGCCAGCCCAGATTTAAAGGGTGAAGAAATGGCCAGTTCCTATTGGGAGGGGTTGTAAGTGGTCCCTCTTAGTCTATCACACCTGGGTATCATGAACAACAGAGAGTTTCTTCAGGAAAACTGTGAGAGGAGTTACCTCCAATTATTCCTAATTATGGTAGAAGGTTGCTTGTCTTGGCTTGGAATGCATACTTGTGTTTGACTAAGGCGGGCAGTTTTCCTTGATTGGCGGTGACCACATGACTATAGTCAGTGTGAAAGGACCGATTCCTCCAAGTAAAATAGGGACGCCATTACCAAATGAAGGAGGAACTGTGAATTCTGGGTAGACAAAAACAATAGAGACTATTTTACTGAGAGTTCTTGGGAAAATCACTTCTTTTTCTTGGGCCTGAGCTGGGCACCTTCGTTTGTAAACTGGGAATAATAAGTAGGATGCTCACACAACTTTCTTAAGGTACTCTGATTTTATTACTCTGATTGCCTTTGGTATCCATTCAGTTTCTCCATTTTGCATATACTCAAACAAGCAGAAATTATATACTCCACTTGAATTTCATGGTCAAGTAGAAGGTTCAGGGTAAAAAATCAGTATCTGTCACCAGACTGTAAATTCTATGAATGTGGAAATATATTGTATTCATCTTAAAATCCTCATCTCTTGGTGTATAAAGTACTCACTATTATTTTCATGTTAGAAGAATCAAATAGCTGTGGAATCTTTGGAAGTATCTTACTATTTATGGACCTGAGTTTTTGTTTTATATCCCAGAGCATGACTTAACACTCAGTAATATACCAATGGCATTCTTTCCTAAATTAACATCATCCTATTCTTTCACCCTTTTTACAATTATCTGTCCCAAATTTACCTAAGAAAAGCATATATTTCATATATTCTGCATTTTTCTATTGTGCATTCATGGCTTATGGTACCCAATCTTATGCAATACCAAAGAAAAAAATGTAATATTCATGAAGAAGTTAAAAAGAAAGTGAATGACTCTGATGAATAGCTAACACATACATTCCCAAGTTAGATTGTTTCTAATTCTTCCCTTTTAATGAATGGAAAGAAAACCTAAACAATTTGTCATCTGATAGATTATTAAATAATTATGGCTGATAGAGCATTGGGATGATTTTTGACATATAACTAGGAAGGCATTTAAATAAATTGCTGAAAATTGCCATAATAAAAATCTTTTCATTATAAACACTTGTCTGTGTTGATTAAGTTTTGTATTTCTTATTGAAATGAAGGAATTACATTATATTAGGTCTGGAACAAAGATGGAGGCAGCCCTCATCTATCCCAGTTCTGAACAGTTCTTAGTAATTATAGAAAATGATCTGATTAGTTCCAAAGGTTAATGTGAAGAATTCCTGGGGGTCATAGCTTCATGGCTACCTCGGTCAAGAGATGGGAACCTCAACTCAGAGTGTGGTTAATGGGCTATTATGACTGACTTAGGCAGAGGGAGAAGGTTTCCCCTCTGAGGGGGATTCTTAATAAAACAAGGTGCCCAATGGATTTGAATAGCTTTTAGAGCAAAGCTACAAAATTCAGAGGGCCCAGTGCAAAATATGGAGATCATTGTTCAAAAATTGAGAATTTGAAAAGGGTAACAGCAGACCATTCAATTAAGTGCTAAACCTGCCTGACTATGAGGCCTTGTATGACTGCACAGGTCACATTTCCAGGGGGCTACCCTGCCACAAATCTGCACATTAGCAGAAACCACCTGTATGAACTTGATATGCCAGAAACAGAATTAGGGCATGAATATCTCTCCTTCAGTAAGTGCCCATGGTCAAGTAAGTACATCTCTGTGCCCCTCTGTATCCATTCTCCTAGTCTCCAACATTAGAATGATTACTGCCCAGGAGAGGAAAGGAGAGGAAATTTTCTCAGAGCCAGACCATGCCTGTCCCTTTCGCTTCATCAGGAAGTGGGGGTCAGTGCATTAGCCTGATGTATTAAGAAGAAAATGAACTTGGACCATTGCTTGAGGTAGAGGATTTTATTAAATAAATAGACAGAACTGAGCCTTAAATATTAAAATGCACCTATGCTAGCAATTATAGTCACTGAAAAGGTATGGCAGCTGGCAAAACGAAGTAAGCTGACCCACTAATTAATGGGAAAGGGGAATTTAATGGAAGAAAGTTGAGTTGGACTACAGGAAGAAATAATGTAACTTCATATATGTGAACCCAGAGATTGAGCCTCCTCAATGAATTTAATTACCTAAGTATGCTCATGGCTATGGGCTTCTCAGGTGGCCGTAGTGGTAAAGAACCGGCCTGCCAGTTCAGGAGACATAAAAGACACGAGTTCAATCCCTGAGTCGGAAGGATAGCAGGGAATGGCAACCCACTTCAGTATTCTTGCCTAGAGAATCCCATGGACAGAGGAACCTGGTGGGTCACAGTTTATGGGGTTACAAAGAGTTGGACACAACTGAACTGATTTCGCATGCATGCACTTATGGCGACGGTGAAGGTAAAGTAAGAAAACCCAAAGGATAACAGGAAGGCAGAGGGAAGAGAGAGGACCTGGTTTGGGGAGTCTCAGAAGGACCATGAAGAAGGGTGTTTACAGGGGGAGGATTTGAATAGGCAGTGTCAAGTGATCAGCTACATAAACCAGATTTCACTTAAATCCAAACATAAAATGGTAATTAGCAAGAGGATTTTATTTTTAAAGCCAAAGTCTAAAGTCAAAACTTTGGATGGATAAAAAGAAAAATTATCTTTAGAAAATTTAACTTCAGTAAACCCACTCCAGTATACTTGCCTGGAAAATCCCGTGGACAGAGGAGCCTGGCAGGCTACAGTCCATGGGGTTGCAAAAGAGTCAGACATGACTAAGCACAGCAACAGAGCAATCTAGAGCTTGCCTATTTTGTGATTCTTCAAAAAAAAAAGCAAAGATCAAGTTTCTTTAGTGCTTCGTGCTAGCCTGTGATGTCACAATAAGCTGAGACTGACTATCAAAGACCAGTTCAGAAAGATTTTCAATTGACCGTTTTGGATATAGGAACACAACCCTACATATAAGTAGGGAATGAAAGGCAGAGGCAGAAAAGGCAGTGTTTGAAAATGAAAATAGTGGTGCCTTTAGGGAAGAGCAACTGAGTAAAACTGTGGAAATGACACAATGGAATTATGCTGTTAATTTCCCCCTGCTGCCCATATAAATTATGCAGAAAATATTGGATTGGTTGCTTCCTTATAGTGAAAACTGCCTATTTGTTCCCAGGCCTTGGCAGAAACTAGAGCAGTGTTGGGAGGAAGGAGGGAGCATGTGATAAAGCAACAAGGGACATAAAAAAAATTGTGTGTATTGCACAGGATACTGAAATTCTAAACATGCAGTCTAAAAGCCAAACTTGGAAGAGATAAGCATTCGTTTAACCTGGGGTTGAGGCTACTGTCTTGGCAGGTACAGTAAGAAGCTTCTTAAATAATTACCAACTTCAGCTAATTGCTTGTTTCACAACAAAGTTGACAACTCTTGGTTGATGTTTCCTTTGCAAGCACTAAAAGTCTTATATCCTTTATTTTCTTTCTTTAAAGCATTTCCCAGCAGTCCATCAGAAAGGCAATAATGTACAGCACACTGGCAAATAAATATCTTCATGCCCCCTTGATAGTAGTTGTGACATGTATTTTTCATATTTTAGAATGATAAATGCAATATCTTCTTGGAGCATAATTTGAAAACCAAAAAAGATGAAGAATGCAAAAAATGTCTTGCCTGTGTTTTTTGCTTTTTTTTTTACACGAAAATGCAATTTTATTCATATTCTTCAATTGCTCTTCATTAGTGGAGTAGAGGTACATGTTAAATATTGATATATAGTGTAATATCATTACATTATAAATATTTCACAGGAAAGACTATTCTTTGCCGAAAGTGATCATTTATTTAAATACATTTATTAAGCTCCTATATAAGCAATCTGCATCAGCTTTATCCAATAGGATTATAAATATAATGATGAGAACCATCAATGCAAGGCATTTGTTTGGTAAGGCAGATGTTTGCTACAGGCATCACTGGGATAAAATCTACGTGTTGTCAAGTCTACATTTATTCCCGGACGCTCTAGGGGAGAATCCATACCTTGGACTTTCTAGCTTCTAGGGGCCATCAACATTTCTTGGCTCCTGGCTCCCTCCCATTTTCAAAAGCAGCTATGACAGGTTGAGTATTTCTTACATTGAATCACTCCAACCTTCTCTTCTCTCTCCCTTTATACTTTTCAAGGCCCCTTGTGATTACTTTGGTCCATCCAGATAATCCAAAATAATCTCCCTATTTTAAGATCTGCTAATTGGTAAGTTTAGTTCCCTCTGTAATATTAATTACCTCTTGCTATGTAATGTAACATATTCATACATTCCAGGGTTTAGGACAGGAACATCTTCAGTTCAGTTCAATCCCTCAGTTGTATCTGACTCTTTGCTACCCCATGGACTGCACCACACCAGGCTTCTCTGTCCATCACCAACTCCTGGAGCTTATTCAAATTCATGTCCATCAAGTCTGTGCTTCCATCCAACCATCTCAGCCTCTGTTGTTCCCTTCTCCTCACATCTTCAATCTTTTCCAGCATCAGGGTCTTTTCCAATGAGTCAGTTCTTTGCATCAGGTGGCCAAAGTATTGGAGCTTCAGCTTCACCATCAGTCCTTCCAATGAATATTCCGGACTGATTTCCTTTACTGACTGGATCTCCTTGCAGTCTAGGGGACTCTCAAGAGTCTTCTCCAGCACCACAGTCCAAAAGTATCAATTCTTCGGGACTCAGTTTTCTTTTTTTTTTCCTCCCCCATTTATTTTTATTAGTTGGAGGCTAATTATTTTACAATATTGTAGTGGTTTTTGTCATACATTGACATGAATCAGCCATGGATTTACATGTATTCCCCATCCCGATCCCCCTCCCACCTCCCTCCCCACCCCATCCCTCTGGGTCTTCCCAGTGTAGCAGCCCCGAGCACTTGTCTCATGCAACCAACCTGGGCTGGTGATCTGTTTCACCCTTGATAATATACATGTTTAAATGCTGTTCTCTCAAAACATCCTACCCTCGCCTTCTCCCACAGAGTCCAAAAGTCTGTTCTGTACATTTTTGTCTCTTTTTCTGTTTTGCATATAGGGTTATCATTACCATCTTTCTAAATTCCATATATATGTGTTAGTATGCTGTATTGGTCTTTATCTTTCTGGCTTACTTCACTCTGCATAATGGGCTCCAGTTTCATCCATCTCATTAGAACTGATTCAAATGAATTCTTTTTAATGGCTGAGTAATATTCCATGGTATATATGTACCACAGCTTCCTTATCCATTCGTCTGCTGATGGGCATCTAGGTTGCTTCCATGTCCTGGCTATTATAAACAGTGCTGCGATGAACATTGGGGTGCACATGTCTCTTTCAGATCTGGTTTCCTCAGTGTGTATGCCCAGAAGTGGGATTGCTGGGTCATATGGCAGTTCTATTTCCAGCTTTTTAAGAAATCTCCACACTGTTTTCCATAATGGCTGTACTAATTTGCATTCCCACCAACAGTGTAAGAGGGTTCCCTTTTCTCCACACCCTCTCCAGCATTTATTGCTTGTAGACTTTTGGATAGCAGCCATCCTGACTGGCATATAATGGTACCTCATTGTGGTTTTGATTTGCATTTCTCTGATAATGAGTGATGTTGAGCATCTTTTCATGTGTTTGTTAGCCATCTGTATGTCTTCCTTGGAGAAATGTCTGTTTAGTTCTTTGGCCCATTTTTGATTGGGTCATTTATTTTTCTGGAGTTGAGCTGAAGGAGTTGCTTGTATATTTTTGAGATTAATCCTTTGTCTGTTGTTTCATTTGTTATTATTTTCTCCCATTCTGAAGGCTGTCTTTTCACCTTGCCTATCGTTTCCTTTGTTGTGCAAAAGCTTTTAAGTTTCATTAGGTCCCATTTGTTTATTTTTGCTTTTATTTCCAATATTCTGGGAGGTGGGTCATAGAGGATCCTGCTGTGATTTATGTCAGAGAGTGTTTTGCCTATGTTCTCCTCTAGGAGTTTTATAGTTTCTGGTCTTACATTTAGATCTTTAATCCATTTTGAGTTTATTTTTGTGTATGGTGTTAGAAAGTGTTCTAGTTTCATTCCTTTACAGGTGGTTGACCAGTTTTCCCAGCACCACTTGTTAAAGAGGTTGTCTTTTTTCCATTGTATATTCTTGCCTCCTTTGTCGAAGATAAGGTGTCCATAGGTACGTGGATTCATCTCTGGGCTTTCTATTTTGTTCCATTGATCTATATTTCTGTCTTTGTGTCAGTACCATACTGTCTTGATGACTGTGGCTTTGTAGTAGAGCCTGAAGTCAGGCAGGTTGATTCCTCCAGTTCCATTCCTCTTTCTCAAGATTGCTTTGGCTATTTGAGGTTTTTTGTATTTCCATACAAATTGTGAAATTATTTGTTCTAGTTCTATGAAGAATACCATTGGTAGCTTGATAGGGATTGCATTGAATCTATAGATTGCTTTGGGTAGTATAGTCATTTTGACAATATTGATTCTTCCAATCCATGAACACGGTATATTTCTCCATTTGTTTGTGTCCTCTTTGATTTCTTTCATCAATGTTTTATAGTTTTCTATATATAGGTCTTTTGTTTCTTTAGGTAGATATACTCCTAAGTATTTTATTCTTTTTGTTGCTATGATGAATGGTATTGTTTGCTTAATTTCTCTCTGTTTTCTCATTGTTAGTGTATAGGAATGCAAGGGATTTCTGTGTGTTAATTTTATATCCTGCAACTTTACTGTATTCATTGATTAGCTGTAGTATTTTCTGGTAGAGTCTTTAGGGTTTTCTATGGAGAGGATCATGTCATCTGCAAACAGTGAGAGTTTCACTTCTTCTTTTCCTATCTGGATTCCTTTTATTTCTTTTTCTGCTCTGATTGCTGTGGCCAAAACTTCCAAAACTATGTTGAATAGTAGTGGTGAGAGTGGGCACCCTTGTCTTGTTCCTGATTTTAGGGGAAATGCTTTCAATTTTTCACCATTGAGGGTGATGCTTGCTGTGGGTTTGTCATATATAGCTTTTATTATGTTGAGGTATGTTCCTTCTATTCCTGCTTTCTGGAGAGTTTTAATCATAAATGGATGTTGAATTTTGTCAAAGGCTTTTTCTGCATCTATTGAGATAATCATATGATTTTTATCTTTCAATTTGTTAATGTGGTGTATTACATTGATTGATTTGCAGATATTCAAGAATCCTTGCATTCCTGGGATAAAGCCCACTTGGTCATGATGTATGATTTTTTTAATATGTTGTTGGATTCTGTTTGCTAGACTTTTGTTAAGGATTTTTGCATCTATGTTCATCAGTGATATTGGCCTGTAGTTTTCTTTTTTTGTGGCATCTTTGTCTGGTTTTGGAATTAGGGTGATGTTGGCCTCATAGAATGAGTTTGGAAGTTTACCTTCTTCTGCAATTTTCTGGAAGAGTTTGAGTAAAATAGGTGTTAGCTCTTCTCTAAATTTTTGGTAGAATTCAGCTGTGAAGCCATCTGGTCCTGGGCTTTTGTCAGTTTTCTTTTATAGTCCAACTCTCAAATCCATACCTGACTAGTGAAAAAACCATAGCTTTGAATAGATGGACCTTTGCTGACAAAGTAATGTCTCTGATTTTTAATATGCTGTTTAGGTTGATCATTGCTTTTCTTCCAAGGAAATAGTGTCTTTTAAGTTCATGTTTACAGTCACATCTGCAACCATGTTGCAGTAATTTTGGAGCCCATGAAAATAAGCTCTGTCACTGTTTCCGTTGTTTTCCCATCTATCTGCCATGAAGTGATGGGACCAGATGCCATGAGCTTAGTTTTCTGAATGTTGAGTTTTAAGCCAACTTTTCCACTCTCCTCTTTCATCAAGAAGCTCTTTAGTTCCTTTTCACTTTCTGCCATAAATGTGGTGTCATCTGCATATCTGAGGTTTTTCTCCCAGCAGCCTTGATTCCAGCTTGTGCTTCATCCAGCCTGGGATTTCACATGATGTACTCTGCATATAAGATAAATAAGCAGGGTGACAATATACAGCTTTGATGTACTCCTTTCCTGATTTGGAACCAGTCTGTTGTTCCATGTCCAGTTCTAACTATTGCTTCTTTACCTGCATACCGAATTCTTAGGAGACAGGTCAGGTGGTCTGGTATTCCCATCTCTTTAAGAATTTTCCATAGTTCGTTGTGATTCACACAGTCCAAGACTTTGGTGTAGTCAATAAAGCAGACGTAGATGTTTTTCTTGAACTCTCTTGTTTTTTCAATGATCCAATGGATGTTGGCAATTTGATCTCTGGTTCCTCTGCCTTTTCCAAATCTGTCTTGAACATCTGAAAGTTCACGGTTCATGTATTGCTGAAGACTGGCTTGGAGAATTTTGAGCATTACTTTGCTAGTGTGGAAGATGAGTGCAGTTGTGCAGTAGTTTGAACATTCTTTGGCATTGTCTTTCTATGGGATTCAAATGAAAACTGACATTTTCCAGTCCCGTGGCCACTGCTGAGTTTTCCAAATTTGCTAGCCAATTGAGTGGAGCACTTTCACAGCATCATCTTTTAGGATTTGAAATAGCTCAACTGGAATTCCATCACCTCCACTAGCTTCATTCATAGTGATGCTTCCTAAGGTCCGCTTGTCTTCACATTCCTGGATGTCTGGCTCTAGGTAAGTGATCACACCATTGTGGCTATCTGGGTCATGAAGATCTTTTTTATATAATTCTTCTGTATATTCTTGCCACTTCTTCTTAGTATCTTCTTCTTTTGTTAGGTCCATACCATTTCTGTTCTTTATTGTGGCCATCTTTGCATGAAATGTTCCCCTTGTAGCTCCAATTTTCTAGTAGAGATCTCTAGTCTTTCTTATTCTATTATTTTCTTCTATTTCTTTGCATTGATCACTGAGTGGCAAACCACTTCAATATTCTTGCCTGGAGAACCCGATGAACAGCATGTAAAGGCAGAAAGATAGGACACTGAAAGATGAACTCTGCAGGTCAGTAGGTGCCCAATATTCTACTGGAGGTCATTGGAGAAATCACTCCAGAAAGAATGAAGAGATGGAGCCAAAGCAAAAACAACACCCAGTTTTGGATGTGGCTGGTGATGGAAGTAAAGTCCGATGCTATAAACAGCATTATTGCATAGGAACCTGGAATGTTAGGTCCATGAGTCAAGGCAAATTGGAAGAGGTCAAACAGGAGATGGCAAGAGTCAACATAGACGTTTTAGGAATCAGTTAACTAAAATGGACTGGAATGGGTGACTAACTCAGATGACCGTTGTATCCACAACTGTGGGAAAGAATCCCTTAGAAGAATTGGAATAGCCATCATAGTAAACAAAAGAGTCTGAAATGTGGTAATTGGATGCAATCTCAAAAACAACAGAACGATCTTGGTTCATTTCCAAGCAAACCATTCAATATCACAGTAATCCAAGAATATGCCCCGACCAGTAATACTGAAGAACTTGAAGTTGAACAGTTCTATGAAGACCTAAAAGACCTTCTAGAACTAACACCCAAAACATATGTCGTTTTCATTTTAGGGGACTGGAATGTAAAAGTAGGAAGTCAAGAGATACCTGAAGTAACAGGCAAATTCGGCCTTGGAGGTCAAAATGAAGCAGGGCAAAGGCTAACAGAGTTTTGCCAAGAGAATGCACTGGTCATAGCAAACACCCTCTTCCAACAACACAAGAGAAGACTCTACACATGGACATCACCAGATAGTCAATATCAAAATCAGATTGATTATATTCTTCACAGCCAAAGATGGAAAAGCTCAGTAAAAACAAGCTGGGAGCTGACTGTGGCTTAGATCATGAGCTCCTTATTGCAAAATTCAGACTTAAATTGAAGAAAGTAGGGGAAAACCACTAGACCATTCAGGTATGACCTAGATCAAATCCCTTATGATTATACAGTGAAAGTGACAAATAGATTCAAGGAATTAGATCTGATATACAGACTGCCTAAATAACTATGGATGGAGGTTCATGATATTGTACATGAGGCAGTGATCAAGACCATGCCCAAGAAAAAGAAATGAAAAAAGGCAAAATTTTTGTCTGAGGAGGCCTTACAAATTAGCTGAGAAAAGAAGAGAAGCTAAAAGGCAAAGGGGAAAAGCAAAGATATACCCATTTGAATGCAGAGTTCCAAAGAAAAGCAAAGAGAGATAAGAAAGCCTTCCTCAGTGATCAATGCAAAGAAATAGAGGAAAATAATAGAACGGAAAAAGAACATCTTAGTTGAACGCATTATTCTATCTACCACAAATAGTATATACCTCATAGCATTGCTGTATGGATTAAAAGAAGCATTATGTGAAGAACTTTGAAAAGTTTCTGCTCTCAGGTGGCTCGTGGTAAAGAATCTGCCTGCCACGCAAGAGACGTGGGTTTGATCCCTGGGTCAGGAAGATCCTCTGGATCTTCAGTATTCTTGCCTGGGAAATCCCATAGACAGAGGAGCTTGGGATGCTACAGTTCCTGAGGCCGCAAAGAGTCGGGCATGACTGATAACTAAACAGCAATAATCACAGTAGTATGATGAGTATAGGGGATGAATGGAGGAGAATGGGGTGAAACACTGAAGCTATTTAAGTTAGAAAACTTGTGAGTCATTTAGTGTGAGGGTCTAAGAAAGGAAGTAAAAATGCTTTGCATTCTGAGAACAGCACAACTAGAGTATCCTGTTCAGTTCCAGTTGTTCTACTCCAAAGGGATATTTACAAACAGAAATTAGCCTAGACAAGAAAGACAAGAATGATGGTGTTACTTGTGGAATGTGGTACAGTAAGTCCCCTATGTACAAATGAGAATGCATTTATTCCCGTTCAGCCCAATTTGTTTGTAAGTCCAACAAAGTTAGTCTGGGTACCCAACTAACATGAGAGGCTATAGAGTACTATACTATAAGAGGTTTGTAATACTTTTCACACAAATAATAAATAGACAACAAACACACACACAAAAGAAAATATTTGTAATCTTACAGCACAGCACCTTGAAAAGTACAGTAGTACAGTACAACAGCTGGATACGGGAAGGTTCCCATCTTCAAAAGTTGACAACTTGAAGGTTCATATGTAGGGGCCTTGCTGTATAAAGCGATGGTTAAGGTTGGGTAGGACTGACCTCATGGGTACTTGGCCGTAGTCGACATGCACATGTGATAGAAGAGCTCAGAGTGGCCATGCTTGGTTTAATGCTCTGCCATCTTGAAATTTTGCATAATTTCATCTTTACACTGGCAATCTGTTGAGGTCCTGTTGGATAATAGAGCATGTGTGTGAGTAGAGAAGTTGCACAAGATACACATGTCCATTCTTCCTTTCCACCCCTTTCCCAAATAGTCATGAGGTGCCGTGAGCACAGAAACCTTGTGGGCCCACCATGTGTGAAAGTTCGGCCAAACCCCATGTGAGTAAGAGGTAAGCACGTTACTTATGTCTGCAACTGACTAAATCTGAATGCTGACAACCAAGAGAGGCCTTCCTTCTATTTGAACCAGAAGTTTTCAAACACTGAAGAAGGTAATGACTCAAAAACACATGAATGACAAAGGAATCTGTCAAATCATTTCATTTACTTACTTTTGGCTGTGCTGGGTCTTTATTGCTGTGAGGACTTTCTCTAGTTGTGGCTAGTGGGAGCTACTTTTTGTTGTGGTGTGTGGGCTTCTCAATAAGGTGGCTTCTTTTGTTTCAGAGCACGGACTCTAGGTGGGTGGCTCAGTAGTTGTGCACTTAGGTCTCAGTTGCCCCATGTTATGTGGAATCTTCCTGGACCAGGGATCAAACCCATGTACCCAGCACTGGAAGGTTGATTCTTAACCACTGGACCACCAGGGAAGTCCCATTCCTTTCTCATTTGTACTAGTTGCCTTGTATTAGCAGGTCACTTTTGCCGAAAATGGAGAAGGCAATGGCACCCCACTCCAGTACTCTTGCCTGGAAAATCCCATGGACGGAGGAGCCTGGTAGACTGCAGTCCATGGGGTTGTGAAGAGTCAGACATGACTGAGCAACTTCACTTTCACTTTTCACTTTTATGCTTTGGAGAAGGAAATGGCAACCCACTCCAGTGTTCTTGCCTGGAGAATCCCAGGGATGGGGTCGCACAGAGTCGGACACGACTGAAGTGACTTAGCAGTACGCCGAAAATAACCATTTAGTAGCAAAGGGAAAAAAGGACCACCCATGGTTTCTTTCATTCCTTCATTACTCATCCCTAACTCAAAGAGTGTTAGTAGAATATGTGTATCTATCAAGAAGGAAAATAAAAATAGTTGACTTGGTTTCATGCCAACATTTCTGCTATTCTGGCAAGAATGTATAAGCTACGAAATACAAACTGTGTCATTTCTGTGATCCTGTGTGTGAGTTAAATGCTCTTATTTCTGCATTTAAAACTGGCATTGTACAATATAAAGATGAATGGTAACAGTCAGGTAATCATTTACAATTTAATTTTGCTTTCTTAGAATGACTTTTTATATATCCAAAAAAAAAAAAAAAAAACCACCACACACACAAGTTGCAAGAGATGCCATGAAAGAAAGTAAGACGCTTAATATTTTACTACCTTTAACAGCAGTGTTTCTTGCATTTTGAACAAGTGGCTTCATGTTTTCATTTTTCACTAGGTTCTACAAATTATGTAGCTGGCCATGCATGAGAGCACTGGAATAAGATCGCATTTGAAAATTCCAGGTCCCCTTTCTGCTAGTTATGTAACCTTAGATTAATTATTTAAACTCTTTGTGCCTTAGCTTTGCTCATATGGGAAATGAAGACTTGATAGGGTTTTGGTACAGAAGAATTTAGTTAATCCATGTATTGCACAAGGAATCAGATCTGTCTTACACCACCATGATGTAAGCTACACAATAATAGGCTCTTCATCTATTTGTCTAGGCATCTCAAACCATGTCTGATGCATCTTAGGAGGTTAGTAAATAATTTCTGAAAAGATGAATGTATCCTACAGACTAGACCATAGGTTCTCAAAAGCTGGCCAGGCCAGCAGTACCATTATTATTAAATATGGATTTTCAGGTTGCACCTTTCCAAGCTTTTGAATCACTGTTTTTTTCAGTATAGCCCAGAAATAGAATTTTTTAAAAATCTCCCTGGGTAATGTTAATGGATTCCAGGTTCAAGCGCCATTGCACTTTTAATGCATTTCAGTGTTTCCATGCTTTTTTGTTATTCTACTCTTTCTGCCTGTTTTTCTCATTTGCTTTCACCTTAAGGTGAAACTGTAGACATTCTTCTGTGCCCTGATCTAGGACAATCACATGCATAATTCACTTTCATATTTCATTATGGTTGCTCCATGTGAATACTAAATGTTTAAACTGTTAGAACAGTGGTCCCCAACCTTTTTGGCACCAGGGACTGGTTTTGTGGAAGACAGTTTTTCCGTGAATGGGGTGGGGGTGGATGGTTTTAGGATGATTCAATCACATTACATTCATTGTGCTCTTTATTTCTGTTATTAATATATCTGTTCCAACTCAGATCATCAGACATTAGATCTTTCAGGTTGGGGATCCCTATATTAGAAGACCAGGTAGATCCTGTGTGCCTATTTTATACTAGAAGGAACTTCCATACCAAGTTACGTCAAATGGTTTCTGGGGAAGAAAAAAAAAAAAGATTAAATGCTGGATGTATGGCCCTGGAGAAGATACAATGGAAGGAGATGGAAGGCAAGAGTCAACAACCAAGGAGAAGATAAGCAAACCTTCTCATTTGCATGGAAGTGCAGGCTGCATCTACATAATGTTAGTATGTAAACCTTCCCTGGTTGCTAAGTGGTAAAGAATCCGCCTGCCAATGCAGGAGACACAAGAGACATAAGTTCGATCCCTGGGTTTAGAAGATCCCCTGGAGAAGGAAATGGCAACTTACACCAGTATTCTTGCCTGGAAATTCCATGGACAGAGTAGGCTGGTGGGTTAGTCCACGAGGTTGCAAAAGAGTCGGACAGGACTTGGCGAGTAAACAATGAAAAATCAACCTGAGGCCAGCAAGCTTGACCTAGGGGTCCTGTAGGGTGTAGGTATGTAATCTGCATTGGTAGTCACAGAATGTGTAAAGGCATCTGACTACCACAGCTGCCTCCTTTCAGAGGAAACTTATATTAATTACTAGGCACACCTGACAAAAAGAAATCTAGTTAGAAAAATAGAGGGTGAGTTAATTTTGCCCAAATTTTGAAGCCAAAAATATCCATTTCAGAAAAAGTAACTTAGGAAGCAGATCTAAAACAGAATAAAGTTTCATCAGGGGAAATAATAGTGTCTATATCATTTTCTGAGCAGCATTCAGCTAGAACATATGCATGGCTCTCCCATGCCATGAGAATTTTTTGTTTTAAAACAGTGAAGAATTAAAGAAAAAAGTTTTATTGGAGTATAGTTGATTTACAATGTTGTGTTAGTTTCTACTCTACAGCAAAGTAATTAGTTACATGTATAAATATACCCCTCTTTTTTTGAATTTCCTTCCCATTTGAGTCCCACAGAGCAATGCGTAGGGTCCCTTGTGCTAAAGTAGGTTCTCACCAGTTACCTACTTTAGACACAGATGTGTTTACATGGGCTTCCCTGGTGGCTCAGTGGGAAGGAATCTGCCTGCAATACAGGAGCCACACGAGACGCGGGTTTGATCATGGGTCAGTAAGATCCCCTGGAGGAGGACATGGCAACCCACTCCGGTACTCTTGCCTGGAGAATGCCATGGACAGAAGAGCCTGACAGGCTACAGTCCATAGCATCGCAAAGAGTTGGAAACAACTGAAGAGACTTAGCATGCACAAGTGCAGTATATATATATGTCAATCCCAATCTCCCAATCCATCCCATCTTGCTTCCCCTCCTTGGTGTCCATGCATCTGTTCTCTATGAATGTCTCTATTTCTGCTTTGCAAATAGGTTCAACTGTACTGTTTTCCTACATTTCACATATGTGTGTTAATATATGGTATTTGCTTTTCTCTTTCTGACTTCACTGTGTATGACAGTCTCTAGGTCCATCCATGTCTCTGCAAATGGCACAATTTTGTTCTTTTTTATGGCTGAGTATTTTAACATGACTCATTATAACTGCAGTAAGGATTTTATGTGAGGGATGAAATTCCAACTGTGCTCCAATGTATGTGACATCTCCTTGATGGATTACTAAACATTCTATCACCCCAAATCATATCTTATGATAAAACTCCAAAACCACTATTAAAACTCAAATGCGTCACTTGAGCTATCATTAACACTTCAGTGAGAATTAGTTAAATTAGCAGACTCTAATAAATCCCTCTGAAATTCTCCATCTGCCATAATAGATTAGCAGGGATCCAATGGCACTGGTTGCCAGGGAAGCCTGTTTAAGCAGAGTCGAGGATCCAGAAAAGGGAAAGTACTGCAGATAAACTCATGGTCATGGTTGTCCTGGGACCTATCGTAGATTTGCTAACATAAAGTTGACCTTCAGCGCATTTCTACGGCACCAGACTGAGTATATTTAATTATGAAGACAAATGCTGGATATGACTGCATTTATGACCACTTGCAGCTATTCTGTTTGAGATATTTCAGCAGTGAAAAGGGAGCGAGGAGGAGAGCATGGGTCCCAGTTTGGCTTTCCTTGTGTGTATGCAGTTGTATTGACAGAGCGAAAAGTGGTCAAAGGGAGGGCTTTTCTTTTGACAAATGTCGCTATTACTTAAATAGACCATGAACGCACAGCACAGACACACACACAGAGTTTCCCAGTGAGTGGGCCATGTAATAAGAGAGAAGTCCCTGCAGGACTTTCCAAATTAAGTAAACAAAGGAAGATTTCATGGACACTATCTAATACATTACTGGATCAACTTCCTGTAACAAAAAGGCAGGCATGGTATTAGAAAAAAAAGCTTGAGTTTTTCAATCTGACATTCAGCTTCTGGGACCAGGTGAGACTGTATGTGAACACATAAGGAAAAAAGGAATACTGCTTGGTGAACTCAGAATATGGATTTCCCCTCCCCCTCTCCAATGCCCAGCCTCTTGTTGTAGAGCAAATGAATCACTGTAGAATTTCTGAAAAAGGAATCAGCAGGATTCAGGTCCTGTGGGTATTCATCCTAGCTCTGCTGACCCTGGGTAGACCATATGCCATTAGGTAGACATACGACCTTTTACCGTCTCATTTTTCTTATATGAAAATTCAGAGTAAAGATCTTGCCTTACTTAATTTACAGGGTTGATTAAGAAACAAGTGAGATTCCATATGTGAAAAAGCCCAAAAAAGAAATAAAGTGTTATACAAATGCAAGTTGAACTGATATTTAAAAATATGCTGCTTATGGTTTCTAGGGTTAAATATTCTGATCTATGATGTTCCAGTAGTCATGTATAGATGTGAGAATTGGACCATAAAGATGACTGAGCACTGAAGAATTGATGCTTTTGAGCTGTGGTGCTAGAGAAGACTCTTGAGAGTCCTTGGACAGCAGGGAGATCAAACCAGCCAATTCTAAAGGAAATTAAACCTGAATATTCATTGGAAGGACTGACACTGAAGCTGAAGCTCCAATACTTTGGCCACCTGATGTGAAGAGCCGACTCATTGGAAAAGACCCTGATGCTGGGGAAGATTGAAGGCAGGAGGAGAAGGGGCAATGGAGGATGAGATGGTTGGGTGGCATCACTGACTCAATGGACATGAATTTAAGCAAACTCTGAAAGACTGTGAAGGACAGGGAAGCCAGGCGTGCTGCAGTCCATGGGGTCACAAAAGTTGGACATGACTAAGTGACTGAAAAACAACAAAGGACAGAAGGTACTTGGTCAGCAAGAGGCTACCAACTTCCTCACAGAGTAAAATGGCAACCTTTAAATTTTGTGATTAAGTATCATGCTGATTTAGTCCAAACTCCTGAATACAGAGATGTGGCCTAAAGAATAGATCCCCATGACTTCGAATTGGCATGCACATTGACTTGTGTCATATGATAACTGTGCTATGGCATATGGTTATATACATTCTAACTCCCAGTAGAAATCTTCTGTTTGGGAGGAATAGTTTGTTATGGATTTAATAAGCCTCATGTCTGACTTTTAGTAAAAAATTACATCTGAATTAACCATCAAGTGTTTGGCACAAAGGGAACAAATGATCATCACTATGAATTGGAAGAGAAGGTTTAAATCTCAGGCGTTGGAGGTAAATGACAAATCCATTAGAGGTCAGAAGGTTTAAGGCATTTGTTCTGTAATGACTGAATTCGGAGAGTCTTAATTTTACATGAATCTATGAGGTGGCAATTGTTAGTCTTGTTAAACCTGGTTGCTTAGAGACAGCTGACTGATTAGGAGATAGTTGCTGTCTACGCCTATAATTATTGTGATTACTATTACTGTGGTAGCCCTCAGTGGGATCCTGATAATGGTAATAAGGTGGAGCATTTCACAGACTTAGGCCTTTAAAAGCTCAGTATATATCCCAGTAAAAAAGATTTATAATGTCCCTTCCTTGCCATTTCAATGGGCTCATTTAAGGAATAATACAATTATTCGCTCTCAGCTTATATAGTTGCTTCCTTTCAATCTCATGAAATAGAATCAGAGGTTATTACCGTGGATGAGGGAAGGGAAACAAAACCCTTCTGAGAAGAGAATATCAGAGATTGATCCCACTCGAGTCTCAATCTCATCCTTGAGTAGATGGGGACTTAAAAAAAAAATCCCAGTGTGAGAAACACAGAGGCATTTTATTCCACTTGTGATCCTATTAGTGAGTAATAAATAGCATGAAAACAGATTACATTTTTATTTATTTATAACGAAACCTAGGACTGACTCCCCCAAATTGGCATTGTGTGGATACAATGTGTGTTGGTTTGGAGCATGAGTTTAATCATATCTATTTTGTCCCACAAACAAATGAAATCACAGCAAATAATCACAGTACACCTGCATCATGTTGTTACATATACACTTGGCACAAATAATCTTTGTAACTAAGAGCCACAGAAATTGGTGCAGTAATTACAGTGAAAAAGAAAAGAGTACACTGGAAAAAATGTCATATGAACTGAGTGTCCAGCATTCTCCTGTTATCACAGCATATGTTTCTAGAATAGCACCCCCCATATTCCTTCCTTAGTGGGTGGATGTGAGTGCTTCTCTAAGGTTTCTTTCTGAGAACCCAGCAGCAGTGCACAGTATTTGGTATATTGCTTATGTGATATATAGGTTGTGTACAAACACCATTCCCTGATTCTGTCCTCTTCATTTTCTACCTTTAAATTTTTTTTTCTATTGAAATATAGTTTATTTCCAGTGTGGTATTAGTTTCAGATGTGCAGCAAAGAGATTCAAGTACATGTGTATATATATTCATTCTATTGCATATTCTTTTCTTGTGCAAGTTATTAGAGAATATTGGGTAGAATTCTCTGTGCTTTATATAGTAGGTCCTTGTTGTTTATCTGTTTTATACATAGTCGTATATATCTGTTAATTCCAAACTTCTAATTTATCCCCCCCCTCCCCCCTGCCTTCCTTTGGTAGCCATAAGATTCTTTGCTCTGTCTGTGAATCTGTTTTCTGTTTTGTATATAGATTCATTTGTATCATTATTTTTAAGATTCCACAAATCAGCCATATCATATGATATTTGTTTTTCTCTGTCTGGCTTCTTCTTCTTTTTTTTTTTTTTTCTATCTGGCTTCTTAATATGAAAATTTGTAATTCCATCTACTCTAACTAGAAAAGATACATTCATCCTGATGTTCATGGCAGCACTGTTTATACATGGAAGTTACCTGAGTGTCCACCAATAGAGAAATGGATAAAGAAAATGTGACACACACAGTGCAATATTACTTAGCCACAGAAAAGAATGAAATTATGTCATTTGCAACATGGATGGACTCTATCTTTTTTTCTTTAAAGTACGTTTCCCCAGGATATGTTTTTAGTTCCTGGAAGCTTTATTTCACTCAAGACATTCTCCAACATATAGTAGATTCTTGGGCAGTTGCAGGAATTTATTGAAAGGATTATAAAATTTTTTCATATGTGCAGGTTGTTCTATTAAACAGCAGCTCATTTCTTATACTCTTGCCTGCCACTAAATGCATTTTATACATGAAATGGGACTGGTGAAAAATAAATAGATCACTAAAAGATTTTGAAGGTCTCATCTGAAAGTCTACATAATTAAATGCTGTGCTTCATACACCAATATAAAAATCATCATTGAACTTGATTCAGACCGCTCCAGGAATGGAGATAGACTTAGGTTAAACTGTCTCTTTTCTTCCTGATTCTGTACCTATAGCTATGAAGCACTTCCTCCAGGTAACAAGGTCAGCATTTAGCAAGAATGAGTTTCCAGTACCTTTCATATTTTATAGCTGATGTATTGGATTTTTTTTTCCTCTTGCCCTTTAATTCCAGCTCTTTCTCTGTTCCCTTCCTTGAAAATTTTTTGCCCTTACCTAACAAGGTAGTGGCTTCTTTGACTTGGCCTTATGGATATAATATTTGACTTTTTTCTTGGTTATGATTTGCATTTGTCCTCTGAAAGCCTGGGGCTGCAAAACACAACCTCTAAGAACTTCGACCCTGGACCATAGAAATAGCGCACCTGCTACTTCAGCCTGGTCCCTGGACAAAAAGGATTGGACCCCTAGTATTTGCTCTTCCTTCTTGTGATGGAACGAAAGTAACAGCAAGACTGGTGGCTTGGTTAGGTGGATGCCAACCTGTTAGGAAAATAGAAACAGCCATTAAGTCTATGCTTAATTTGATTTAAAGTTTAATTTGTTGTCTTATCATGGGACTCTGAGAAGCTAAGAGAGTCACATGGATCATTTACGTCTAGATAAGTACATACATAATTGTAATTAAAATGTAAATACACTGAGTATAGAAAGACAAGAGTTGACTAGAGTCATGGTAGCTTCTGACACCTTTGCTTTCTCATTAAGTGGGATTATTTCAGCCCCAAAAGTGGCCAGAGAGAGGCTTTCCTCATCTACTCCATCATACACAACTAAGAGGAAAATATTCCAAAAGCACACAGCTTTCCAAGATTCAAAAAACATTTTGAAAATGTTTAAGACATATGGTAAGACAGTGTATGGTCATTATAGAAAAAGATAAGTTCTTCAAAATAATTAAATAAAGACATAGATATAATCCATAATCACAGTTAATATTCAAAGTATAACAGTGACCCATTGGGTGTTTATTCTTTAACTTACTTGTTATATGGTTACACAAATACGACAATAGAATTTGAAGAAAAACTTAAAGAAATATTAAAAAATTGGGAATAAACATCCCTTTGTAGCACCAATTTTATCCTTTTTATATAAAAATGTCATTATTTTTTTTTTCTCTTAATAGACCCCTCAAGCAAAGGTTTGAGTTCTTAGGTTGTAATTAATAAACTGTGTTGAGTATTTCAATATTAAATTATTAACATCAGTTAATTGGAATTCTAATTGTCAAAAAGGTGAACAATGTATTAATTGTAAATTTCAGAAGTGACTTTAATTTGATATTACCATTGATATCAACATGACAATAGGTTTTTCTATTACCATTGTTAGTCTGTATAATTTTCTCCTCTCCTGGGGCTGTCAGACTGTGATTCTAATGACAATATTAATATGCTTCTGAATAACAATCAGAATTTATAATGCTGTGGAAATACTCAGGAGCATCTAAGTATGTTGGATCTTTCAACTTGATAATCACATTTTCTTTGCATGTTACACATTTTTCTCACTTCATCAATGTATTTATTAATATACATATCCATTTATTAAATGAATGAACCTCTTTATTATCCAAAAAAGGTTATACAACAATAAAAAATCTGCTATGAACATATCATTTTTATCTTTTAACATGTCTTATAAACATAAAGTTGAATATCTTGCTACTAATTAAAATTGTTGCATACATGAATTGAAAGTGATCACAAGTGATACTTTTAAAATTATTTTAATTACCCAATATATAATTTCTGTGTGTTATAACTTATTAAGAGAGATCATATCTATAGTAAAAATAACAAAACTAAGGAAAGTTTTATTTGGGTAAAGTGCATTCTTTGTATTTATCACTTGTTATGGACATGAAAATGGCATATATATAATTAAGTATATCATATTGTTGTCAAATAATACATGGGACATTTCTCACCCTGGAGAGTTCCTCAGATAATGAGAGTGGCCACCTGTGGCTATGTTGGATGCCACGTTGCACTGAGTCAGGCAGACTCAGTATTCAATTGTGTGGTGTTTCTGGCAAGGCTCCTGATACAAAATAGTTACCTGGTAGCTGTCATCTCTCCATTATCATACCATTCCTTAAAATACTGAAGGCTTTAGGTCATGTGCTAGTTAAAATGTAAACGCCCTCATCTCAACCTCTTTGCACTAAAGAACTTGATTTGAGGTTGGCAAACTATTGGCCATGCATTATAGTTCCTATCATAAGCAAGAGAAAGAAAAGCTCTCAATGTGTAGATCCAAGCTTAGTCTTCTTTTCTGTTTTCTAAGTGCTGGACCCACCATTGATTATTTACTTAAAACAATGTTTTCTCCACCATTGGCACTAGTTTAGTTTTTAGCTAATGTGATACTATGATTTACAAGAAATATATATTATACATATATGTATATATAGTCATTCTAATGACCAACATATGGATTTCTCATGTATATTTGGTCTTCACTCAAAGTTCCTATCTCACAGCTACCAAACCCTTGGAATTTCCTAAGAAAAAGAGCAATGGGATAATATCTGATCTCCTGTCCTCAGTTCCTGAAAACACTTCCAGAAAGATGGCTTTTGGACCCCACCCAAGGGTGGACACTGGTTGCTAGGAGAACCAACCCTGGGATTAGAGTTTTAGAAGTCTTCCCCAGAGCTCCCACCTTGGGGGAGGGAAGAGAGGCTGATGGTTGAATCAGTTGTGAATGGCCGGTGATTTAATCAATCAAGCTTTTGTAGTGAATTCTCCACAAATCCCCAAAAGACAGGGTTTGGAGAGCTTCTGGGTTTATGAATGAACAAGTTGAGACTGGGGGGAGTGGTGTACCTTTCTTCATGCCTTTCCCTAGGTATCTCTTAATCTGGCTATTGATCCATGTCCTTGTAAAAAAATCAGTTATTTTGTGAATATAAACAGATTTTCTTGAGTTCTGTGAGCTGTTCTAGCAGATTGATTGAACACAAGAAAGCTATTGTGGGAACCTCTGATGTGTAACCAGTTGGTCAGAAGTCAGTTAGCAGCCAGAACTTGCAACTGGCATCCTGACTTGGAAGGACTCAATGGACCTTTCAGTTTGTATTCAGTTGTTAAGAAACACAGGTAATAACGTAGGTGTTCAATTGGTGTGTGAAATAATAGAAGGTGGTCTCATAGGACTGAACTCTTTACCTGTGGAATCTGATCTCTCCAGGTAGAGACTGTTAGAAGTGGGTTGAATTCTTAGACACCCTGCTGGTGTCAGAGAATTGCTTGTTGGTGTGGGGAAGCCTCCACACCTATGTTGGAGTTGCTATGAGAACTTCATTTAGCTGGTTAAACCAAAGCCAGTGTGTGAGCATTACAAAGGTAGGAGCTCTCAAAAGATAAATGCAAGCCGAACCCTGGTTGCCCACTGGACTACCTTCTGTAAATAGAAAAGCTATATTTAACCAAAATGATTTCCTAGTCACATAGCATTTAATACAAGGTGTTTATATTCATGTGTTCATTGATTTGTCATTAAGTACTTTTAAATGTCCACCCTGTTCTGTTAGGCTAGGTCCCAGGTATGTAACAGGGAGAATCCACAGTATCTACTCTTAGGGAATTTTCAGCTTATCCACAGTCAGGCCTTTCCCGGATGAACAAGGAAGGGCTTGAGAAAGAAGGCAAATATTTAATTGGAGGCTCAAGACTACAACTGTAGTCATCCAAATTGATAAGGGGTTAGAGGTTGTGCCTGAAGGGACAGAAGCTTGCAAGAAGGTTCTGGACAAAGAAAATACATCCAACCCTGGAAACCTAAATAGCACTGAAGAGTCAATCCATTTTAGAGTGTGGGTGTGGCACTGTAAGTAATTTCTCCCAGGTTATGTGGTTATTGATGCCAGAATGGGTGCTAATGTCAGGATTTCTGACACCCAGTTAATTGTTACAAATTCACTGAATTGTTAATTGTGTAAGTTCCTATCACAAAGGGATCTATGTGGAAATGCAACAGTAAGAAACTATATGCCTCGCAGCATATTTATAGTGTATAAGGGAAAAAACATCTTGCAGTGTTCAGCTAGATTTAATTTTAGTTTATGAGGGATAGACTTCGCTTTCACCCTAGGCAGAAAGCTTTTCACAGTACAGGTATTTTCCTGATGTGTGAATTAAAATGTAATGCTAATTAATACTATTGGGTCACAGGATTAAATATACAATCCATGCTGCCAGTTATAATACATCTACAGAGAGCAGTGAGATTAACCTCATGTTTAGAGGAAGAAAATGTGTCTTTGAGACTCAGAATATAGATTACATATTAAACTACAGGAAAGCTCAAAGGAGTGACAGTATTCTTGAAACATATGTGCCATGGCAGTTCAGATGATTAAGGATATTACTGTTTTAATGGTATCTTCAATACAATGTCTCTGAAAGGTTTGCATGAGTGATGAAAGAGATTCTGTAGGGAACTACACTTGGATTTCAAGATTGCCAGCTTTTAGATGGCCATCAGCATTCCAAATTGACCTAAGCCATAATGCTAACCTAAGCAGTTACTCTCTTGGTAGCAATTATTGTGGAGACTAAAGGAGTTTCTTGAGAATTATTGATATTTGGTCTCTGCTGTTAATTAAAAATGTCTTTCTACTTCAACATGTGTTTTCAAGTTAAGAAAATCTCCATGTTTTCCTTCCTGATGGTCCCCAGTGATAATTAATGTATAATGAGGAATCTTATCCTACTCTGACATATTCTGGAGAAAGAATCTGAAAATAATCATCTGAAAATGTACTGCAGCAAAATTACAGATGTAGAAATTATATCAAATGTATTAGGGATAAAATGTAAAGTGTTTTAGGGATTAAAAAAGTGTTACATTTTTCTTTGAAAAGATGAACTATCTCATATTAAGAAAAAGTAAATCTAGCTTTATGTGACAGACAAAATTATCACATGATATTTAAGAGAAATATTAAACATAGAAATATTAATATTGGAGAAAGTAAAAAATAAAGCAAAATATTAAATAAGACAGCTTCAAGCTAACTACAATTCACCAAAAAGATTTACCCATCATTAAGCATTATTTGAGCTTCCCCGGTGGCTCAGTGGTAAAGAATCTGCCTGCCAATGCAGGAGACATGTGAGAAGGAAATGGCAGCCCATTCCAGTATTCTTGCCTGAGAAATCCCACAGAAAGAGGAGCCTGGCAGGCTCCAGTCCAAGGGCTCGCAAAAGAGTCAGACACAGCCTAGTGGCTAAACAACAATCATTATTCACAAAACAACATCAAAAAGCAAAGACTGAAAATAATATAAGGAATATATGATGACAGTCACATTGTGAAAAATCAAGGCGCATCTCTCGTAACCTGAAAGATCCAATAGACTGAGATAGGATAAATGATAGAGAGAGATTTGGGAGTACATAAGTTTGTTACCAATATAATGAAATCACTGAACACAGAAGTGCAAAGCATTTCTACCACGCAGTACAATAAGAATAGGTAATCTCAAGAGCACAGATAATTGTAAAATGTAGTAAAATATTTTAAAATTAAAGTTTTGAAAAATCATATTTAAAAAAACTAATTATTTTTTACAACTTATTTTTTTTACAGTGGTTGTGTTTAATAACTGACTTGTAAAATTCCTGAAAACTGAAGAATAGGTGAGCCATGAGGAGATGGCTGTAGAAACCATGACACTTACCTTGAATCTTACTCTGGGGCATTGTCCCCACGGTGGAAAATCTTTGGGGCCCACACTAAAGAGACAATTCAGACTATTTTTCTGTTCCCCAATAAGATCAAAGAATTCAAGAATTCATCCTTCTTAAGTGAGAGTCCCATCAGATCAAAGCAAGAAAGTTTTAGTACATACTAAGTCGCAGCATCTTTTTTTAAGTAACAAAACCATGGCAGGGCTCCATGCCTTTCCTATCCATCTGTTTGAGAATTAGAGCCAAAAGGTGGGAAGTTTTTCAGAGGATGTGTATCTGTACATTTATTCGAATAGAAGGACGAAATCAGACTTTTTCTGATAAAGATTAATAGTATTGTTAGAATGACAATTTTCCCAACATCAGTCTATTCAATGAATAGATTGATTCAATAGATAGATTGATTCTGATTCGTTATGTGAACAAAATTTTTTTATGAAATTTGAGAAGATATTTCTCTTGTCTATCTGGATTAGAGAATAAAGCTTTTGGCCTAGAAAGTTTTATGAAGGGAGAACAATGATAGAGTTATGAAAATCAAATTGGATGCTACACATGCAGTGCCTTGCCCAGAGATTGCTTAATAATTACTAGCTATTTTATGTATAAATTAGGCATTAAATAGATACAAATGATATTTATACTATATGTGCTTGGGATAACATATTATAGTACAATGAATACCTAAATACACATTACAGTTCTGTGAAAAAGGACTATTACCATTCATTTTGAAGCTGTTAACTGTGCTCTTCTTAGATTCATGGGGTCGCAAAGAGTCAGACACGACTGAGTGACTGAACTGAACTGAACTGAACTGAACCTCATTCTTTAGCCCATCCTGTTGAGAGGTAAGTACTATCCTGATCTTGTCTTTGTTGTCACTTTACTTTAAAAAAAATAGTTTTTTTCACATATATTTGTATTCCTAGTAATGTATTGGGTGATTTTGGAAGATTTTAAGCTTTATTTAAATGGAATCATGCTTATGTATTTTGTTGCAACATGCTTTTTTTTCTCTGTAAGATTTTTTCTAAGACTCAATCATGTGTGTAGCTACGTGCTGCGCTTAGTCACTCAGTCATGTCCAACTCATTGTGACCCTACTGACTGTAGCCCACCAGTCTCCTCTGTCCATAGTGATTCTCCAGGCAAGAATACTGGAGTGGGTTGCCATGCCCTCCTTAGGGGATCTTCCCAACCCAGGGATCAAACCCAGACCTCCTGCGTTGCAGACAAATTCTTCACCATCTGAGCCACCAGGGAAGCCATTTTCAGTTCAGTCGCTTAGTCGTGTCCGACTCTTTGCGACCCCATGAACCGCAGCACGCCGGGCCTCCCTGTCCATCACCAACTCCCAGAGTCCACCCAAACCCATGTCAAGTCAGTGATGCCATCCAACCATCTCATCCTCTGTCATCCCCTTCTCCTCCTGCCCTCACTCTTTCCCAGCATCAGGGTCTTTTCCAATGAGTCAGCCCTTCGCATCTGGTGGCCAAAGTATTGGAGTTTCAGCTTCAACATCAGTCCTTCCAGTGAACACCCAGGACTGATCTCCTTTAGGATGGACTGGTTGGATCTCCTTGCAGTCCAAGAGACTCTCCAACACCAAGAGTCTTCTCCAACACCACAGTTCAAAAGCATCAATTCTTCTGCACTCAGCTTTCTTTATAGTCCAACTCTCACATCCATACATGACCACTGGAAAAACCATAGCCTCGACTAGATGGACCTTTGTTGGCAAAGTAATGTCTCTGCTTTTAATATGCTGTCTAGGTTGGTCATAACTTTCCTTCCAAGGAGTAAGAGTCTTTTAAGCCATTTTCACCAGTTTGTTATTTCATTGAGGGATATCTCAGAACTTACTTGGTTGAATTATTTGTTTTCAGAAGGAATGTTTTTAAGTTTTTTCCTCAGATCAATAGCACATCTATGAAAATACCTATCTCTTTCTGCTCACATGCAAAATTTTCTCTAATTTATTGACATAAGGAATTGAATTGCAGGGTCGTATAGTATTTGCATTTTCACTTATATAAAATAATGCTAAAATATTTTCCAAAGTGTTTGCATACATTTAATCCTCACCACATGTGTATAAATGTCCCGTTTTTAAAATTTTCTACATATTCATTGATACATCAATTTTTGACAGACTGGTACCTATGCAGTGTTTTTTTCATTTTGTTCTAGGCTTATGTTTTCCTGATTACTAATGAGTCTGAGCATCTTTTTGTATGTTTTTGGCCATTTTAGTTTCTTTTTCAGGGAAATGATAAAACTTTCAGGTTTTTTTTTTTTTTTGACTGAAAAATGTCTTTTTTTTAATGCCCTAATACTAAAAGATTGTTTTTCTAACTAAAGAATTTTTGGCTGACAATAATTTTCTATATCTGGCTTCTGTTGTTGTCATTGAGAAGTCAGGTGTTGGTCTAATTGTTGTTCCTTGAAACATTATCTCTTCTCTCTCTCAAGATGCTATTAGAGGTCTTTTATTTGGTGTTCTGCAAGATCTAGTTGCAGATTTCTTTTCACTTAAGCTTTCTGGAATTTGTTTGGCTTCTTGAATCTAAGTGTCTTTCATCATTTCTGGAAAATGTTCGGACACTGCATATTCGAATATAAACTTTTCTCTATTTTTGAAAATTATTTGGTGTTTAGACCATATCATTCCATCCCTGATCTCTCTAAATCTAAATATCTCAGTATTTTCCAGCTCTTGACTCTGTGTGCACTGAGTTTTGGATCATTTCTTTTGAGTTATATTAAGAATTCATTACTATGTTCTTTAAGTGGGTTTAATCTGGTGTTAATCTTGTCTAAAAATATTTCTACTTCTTTATAAGTTTTGAAATTGTATATTTTCTAAAGTTAAACTATCTTACTCTCCTAGGAGAAACCCAACTTGTTCATGAAACCTTAACAATTTTGTCTATTCTTGGATTTGATTTACTAATATTTTATTTCAACTTTCACGTCTATGTTCCTCATGATATTGTATTGTAATTTTTCTTTCTTCTACTTCCTTTGGACATTTGTCTATAAACAGTGTGCTGGACAGGGTTTCTGAACCTCTGAACTATTGACCATCTGAATCAGATAATTCTTTGTTACTGAGAGCTATTCTGTACATTGTAGATATTAGTAGAACCCCGGACTCTACCAGAAAATGTCAGTAGTTCCTTCCCCCATCCTCTAGTTTTAATAGTCCAAAAATTACTCCAGATGAACCAACTCACCCATGGGGAGCAAAATTTGTCCCAGGTGAGAATCACTGAACTGTCAGGGTGCTCAGAAAGAATAAAGGCCTTTCTATGAAATGTGTGGCCTGTGTTCTTTCAAACAGTCAAGGACAAGAAAAACAGGGAATAACTGTGAAACTGCCAGATTGGAGGAAATAAAATCAACATGATGTGCATTTTCTTGGATGGGTTCCCAGGACAGAAGGGAAGATAAGACATTTTCATGAACATTATAGAACTTTGAATGGAGTCTATCTATTGGATGGTGATGTATCACAGTTGATTTTCTGGCTTGAAGAATTGTATGAGGATAAAAAAGAGTGTCTTTACTTTGGGGATGTATATATATATATATGTGTGAAGTGATAATGCATCATATATATGGCTTGCTCTCATTTTTTTTTTTTCAGAAAAGACTTCTACTGCCACAATTACTATTACTACTAGTAATAGAGTTGGGGGAGGGAAAGAGAGACAGAGAGAAAGAGAATAAATGAAGTGAAATGTTTACAGTAGAGGAATTCTGATAAAGTTGGTAAGGGAGTTTTTGGCGGTGTTTTTCAATTTTCTGTAAGATTATATTACTTTTTAATAATTTATTTAAAAGACTATTTTTGGCTTTTTTTTATTATGCTTTGAAGAAGGATGCATAAAGCTTAGTAGCATTTACTGAGATTCAAAAGAAGGCTGAAGGCATATGAAAAAGTATACTAGCAATAAACACATTTTAGAAAAAAATATTATTTCTTAATTGAAGACTATTTGGATGTGTACTGGCATCAGTTAATGCTGATTCTAGTTAATTTTTTTCCATTTTATATTCAATCTCCCACCCTTCATGATATGATAAAGCATCTCTGAGACTCCCAAAGTACCTGCATGCATCAAATAGAAAGGGGCTGTAACAGATGAGAAAGAAATGTGATGTAAGAGAAGCTGAGAGGGCAGCCAAAATCACACACTAAGATACTCCAGCACAAGTGGCAGCAAAAATGAAATGAACTGTTTAAAAGAGAGACATACCTCAATGTGACTAATTGATACTTGTATATTAGAGAAAAAAATGGATGAAAATAAATGGAAATTAACTCATAATCAAACGAAAATATTATAGGCCTTGGGAATGTGCTTTCAATAAGAGTTCCCCCCTGCTGCTGTTTCCTAATTTTAACAAATGAGATTTTCCAAGACAGTCTTTTTTTTTTAACTTTTAAAATGTTAATTGGCTGTATGTGGAAAATGGGTTTCAACATAAACCATAAACTTGTCTTAGTAATCCTTTTTGGAGGCAATTTTGAAAAATCCACTCAAGTAAAGTTAGAGATATAACACTGTGCCTTAGACATGAAATACTGAATATAAAGTATATATACAGATAGAAGAATGAGAATAATGATGAATTTATTTTTAGATACCAAATGCCAGTTGATGAAAACTACCATACTCTTGGCTCTGAAACAAAAGTTTAGTGATATTAATTCTAAAATCAAACTCCTCTGATATGCCTTTTTAAAAAAGCACTAATGAAAAATCTTTACCAGACTGCAGGTAATAAACCTAATGGGTCAATGGGCTCTGGCCTCTGATAAGCCAGCAATCCAATGATGATTTTGTCAATATTAGCTGATAACTTTGGGAATGTTACATTACCTCTCTAAACTTCAGTTGATTCAACTCTAGATAGAATGAACACATTGTCTACTTCACGGGGTTACTGAAAGGACAAAATAAAAATATGTGTAAAAACTCTTCTTACAAGATAATTCATAAATTGCATACAAACCTCACAAATATTGGCTATTAGTTTGTGAAGGTATTCGGTTGAACAAAAATTCTCTGTTTAATCTTAACAGGCAAATGGAGCTTTTGTCCCCCAATTAAAGAAGTAGTGTATTGAATTCATTCACTCTGGGGTAGAAATTTGCCAGTGTTTATTTTCTTGTAGAGTAAGTTCTGGTGGAGGAAGTTGACTGAGGGCCTCCTAGTATCCAAGGGAGATATGATCACTTCCCTTTGCTGATGGATATCACTCCAGGCAGCCTGGAACAATCTTAATATATTGCTCAAACATCCTCAAACTTACTTTTCTAGACTTTCTCACTCCACTCAGTCATCATTTTCTGTTTTCAGCTGCATTGAAGCTGTTTCCACCTTCTGCGCACATGCAACCTTCATTCCATTATTCACAATAATCCCCCTACATGAAGCCTTCTCTTCTCCCCTATTAGCTTTTGAATTCCTACTGTTGTTCTAGGTGTGATGTGTGCCCCTTCTCTAAGTAGCCTTTCCCAGTCTTAGCAGTGGAGATTTACATCTCTCCTCCAAGCAAACTGCCAGAGCACGTTTAGGTCCACATGTTTCCTGCCAGGAATAATGAAGGGTAGCCTCAGGAGAAAGCATGCTGAAACATAGAAGTGACTGCATTTCCACTGTATGGGAAGACATAGAGATGCAATGAGCCTGCATAAGAGGCTAAGTGTCAGAGTTCATAGTTACAGTGCATTCTTCCAGTGCATTCTTCCTCTCTTGGACCCAGGATGTGAATTCAGTCATCTGATGGGTACCACCATGAAGTCAGGAATCCATATGTGGGCATAATAAATTATGTTTCAGGCAAGATCATGACATCTGGCCCCATCACTTCATGGCAAATAGATAGGGAAACAATGGAAACAGTGAGACTTTATTTTCTTGGGCTCCAAAATCACAGCAGATGGTGACTGCAGCCATGAAATTAAAAGATACTTGCTTCTTGGAAGAAAAGCTATGACCAACCTGGACAGCATGTTAAAAAGCAGAGACATTACTTTGCAACAAAGGTCCATCTAGTCAAAGAAATGGTTTTTCCAGTAGTTTTATATGGATGTGAAAGTTGAAATATAAAGAAACCTGAGCGCTGAAGAAATGATGCTTTTGAACTATGGTGTTGGAGAAGACTCTTGAGAGTCCCTTGGACTGCAAGGAGATCCAACCAGTCAATCCTAAAGGAAATCAGTCCTGAATATTCACTGGAAAGACTGATGCTGAAGCTGAAACTCTAGTACTTTGACCATCTGATGTGAAGAACTGACTCATTTGAAAAGACCCTGATGCGGGGAAAGATTGATGGCAGGAAGAGAAGGGGACTACAGAGGATGAAATGGTTGGATGGCATTACTGACTCAATGGACATGAGTTTGAGCAAGCTCAGGGAGTTGGTGATGGACAGGGAAGCCTGGCGTGTTGCAGTCCATGGGGTTGCAAAGAGTCAGACATGACTGCGAGACTGAACTGAAATCTACTTGTGGAGTTGCTGCCTTGACCCATCCTTGTATAAGACTGATCATGCTTGCTAAAAAAGACTCTATTGTGCATTTTCCTTCAATATTACCTCTACTTTACTTGCCCAGCTCTTTACTAAGTGTTTATGGATACCAGCATCAAGAGCATGGGTGCTTAGTCGCTCAGTCATGTATGACTCTTTGTGACCCCATGGACAGCAGCCCGCAGGCTCCTCTGTCCAAGGGGATTCTCCAGGTAAGAATACTAGAGTGGGTTGCCATGTCCTCCTCCAATCAAGAGCAAATAATAGGCATTAATAGCTGAGTATCAGTCACCATGCTAGGTACTTTATATGCACTGTTATATGTAAATAGCTCTCATGATAGCTACATGAATTGAATTCTATTATTAACCCTAGTTTACTGATGAAGAAACCAGGTCTGTAAGAGATTTCTTATTGCTAAAGTCATTTTCTAAGAATTGTTAAGAATTGCATGCTTGGCTAATTCTAAAACTTGAGTATTAGTTATCAGATGATTTTGCTATACTATTTATCCAGCAGAATCAAGTTATGTTAAGGTTATGAAAATAAAATTCAGGGAAAATTTATTGTACGATCTTATTGCAGGTATTTTCCTGTAAAAGTGCTTAGTTAACATTGCTGGTTTAAGGGCATGGGTTCCTTAAACTATAGGTGGTTAAAATCCTTTTAATGGTTCATTAAAGCCATTTTACGGTTAAAATTCCAAGGTTAAAATGGCCCGTATTTGATTCATGTGCAAAGTCTAATGCTTCCCAGGTAGTAAAGAATTTGCTTGCCAATGCAGAAGAAACAAGAGAGGCTGGTTGGATCCCTGGGTGGGGAAAATGCCCTGAAGTAGGAAATGACAATCCACTCCAGTATTCTTGAAATCCCCTGGACAGAGGAGCCTGGTGGGCTACAGTCCATGGGGTTGCAAAAAGTTGGACACCACTGAGTGATTGAGCACACAACATATATACTCTAAAATTAAATAGAAAGGCTGTAACTATTCATTGTCTATATTTTATAAAAAAATAATTAAAGCCAAATTTTGATAGTTTTGGATTTGTCCACATATGGGATCAAGAAGATTAGATATAGCCATATTTGTTAGTTAGTAAGATATTTCCATTTATGTTTCAAGTAAATTCGGTAAACTGTATTGATTGATGGCATGTCATTTAAAATATAAAGCCACACAGCATGGTGGCTATAATTAATAACACTGGATTTGATATTTGAAAGTTGCTAAGAAAGTAAATCTTAGGGGTTCTTATCACAAGAAAAATAATTATAACTATGTGTGGTGATAATACTTACTGTAGTAACCATTTGAAATATGTACAAATATCAAATCATTATGTTGTATACTGTGTTATATGTCAAATATGTCTCAATTTTTAAAATAACGTAGTTGTGACGATTTAGGGTGTATGTGTGTGTGTATTTCCATGGAATATAATATTATAAGTCATATAGCAAATATGATAGGGAAAAAGTGAACAAAAATATTTCCTACTTTATACCATTGAAAACCAATTATAGAGTTAAACCTTAGAGATGTCATAAATGGAGCAATGCCCAGAATCTTAGCCTAATCTTACAATAGCTTGTCTTTTTTGAGATTTTTCCAGGCCTTTCATACTAACCACACTTCATTTCCCTGAATTGTTGGTATATGTGTACTTTTAATAGTTCCTTAAAATAATCCAACTAGCAGGCACACAATTGATTGGTGTCAATAGAATCTATCTTATAAAAGCATGATTATACCATTCAAAAATAGGCATTTGATATTCAACTCATGGAGTACCATTAAGCCTTGATATACTAATATTGTATAAATGTGTGACTGAAAATTCTTCAGTAATTATTTTATTGTCTATTAAAAATTCTAATGAATCACTTAATCGATTAGGTATACATACTATAACTTGAAAAAGAAAATATTATGGCATTCTTTGGGGATATTGCATTCTTCCACATTAGATTACATTATTTCTAATTACTGTCTAGATAAGCTTTTTGTTGTTTTTTAGTTGCTAAGTCATGTCCAGTGTTTGCGGCCCCATGGACTGTAACCCACCAGGTTCCTCTGTCTGTGAAATTTCCCAGCAAGAATATTGGAATGGATTGCCCTTTCCTTCTCCAGGGAATCTTCCTGACACAGGAATTGAACCTGAGTCTCCTGCATTGTAGTCGATTTCTTTACCTCTGAGCCACCAGGGAAGCCCTCCAGATAACCAACTTTAAAGCTATGCATTGAACTAACTCTGATGAATTGTGCTATCCACTTCAGTTCAGTTCAGTCTCTCAGTCATGTCTGACTTTTTGTGACCCCATGGACTGTAGCACACCAGGCCTCCCTGTCCATCACCAACTCCCAGATGCTCAAACTCATATACATTGAGTCAGTGATGCCATCCAACCATCTCATCCTCTGTCGTCCCCTTCTCCTCTTGCCTTCAGTCTTTCCCAGCATCAGGGTCTTTTCCAATGAGTCAGTTCTTCACATCAGGAGGCCAAAGTATCAGATTTTCAGCTTCAGCATGAATACTCAGGACTGATTTCCTTTAGGATGGACTGGTTCAGTTTTAAGCCAACTTTTTCACTTTCTTCTTTCACTTTCATCAAGAGGCTCTTTAGTTCTTCTATGCTTTCTGCCATAAGGGTGGTGTCATCTGCATATCTGATGTTATTGATATTTCTCCCAGTAATCTTGATTTCAACTTGGGCTTCATCTAGCCCTGCATTTGGCATGATGTACTCTGCATCTAAATAAGCAGGATGGCAATATACAGCCTTGATATACTCCTTTCCTGATATGGAACCAGTCTGTTTTTCCATGTCCAGTTCCAGCTGTTGTTTCCTGACCTGCATACAGATTTTTCAGGAGGCAGGTCAGGTGGTCTGTATTCCCATCTCCTTAACAATTTTCTACAGTTTGTTATTATCCAAACAATCCGAGGCTGTGGCATAGTGGATAAAACAGAAGTAGATGTTTTTCTGGAACTCACTTGCTCTTTGATGAGCCAGTGGATGTTGGCAATTTGATCTCTGGTTCCTCTGCCTTTTCTAAACCCAGCTTGGACATCTGGAAGTTCATGGTTCATGCACTGTTGAAGCCTGGCTTGGAGAATTTTGAGCATTACTTGGTTAGTGTGTGAGATGTGTGCAATTGTGCAGTAGTTTGAACATTCTTTGGTATTGCATGTTGTTGGGATTGGAATAAAAGCTGACTTTTTCCAGTCCTGTGGCCACTGCTGAGTTTTCCAACTTTGCTGGCACATGGAGTGCAGCACATTCTTAGCATCATGTTTTAGGACTTGAGATAACCAGAATTCCATCACCTCCACTAGCTTTGTTTGTAGTGATGTTTCCTTTGGCCCACTTGACTTGGCATTCCAGGATGTCTGGCTCTAGGTGAGTGATCACACTATTGTGGTTATCTAGGTCATGAAGATCTTTTTTTGTATGGTTCTTCTGTGTATTCCTGCCACCTCTCCTTAATATCTTCTTCTTCTGTTACATCCATACCATTTCTATCCGTTATTGTGCCCATCTTTGTATGAAATATTCCCTTGGTATCTCTAATTTTCTTGAAGAGATCTCTAGTCTTTCCCATTCTATTGTTTTCTTCTTTTCTTTTCATTGATCACTGAAGGCTTTCTTTTCTCTCCTTGCGTCTGTTTGGAACTCTGCATTCAATGGGTATTTCTTTCCTTTTCTCCTTTGTCTTTAGCTTCTCTTCTTTTCTCAGCTATTTGTAAGGCCTCCTCAGACAAGCATTACCTTTTATCATTTCTTTTTCTTGGAAATGGTCTTGATCACTGCCTCCTGTACAATGTCATGAACCTCCGTCCATAGTTCTTTAGGCACTCTATCAGATCTAATCCCTTTTATCTATTTGTCACTTCCACTGTATAATCTTAAGGGATTTCATTTGTATAAGTATTAGAAACCTGAAATAGAAATAAAAATAAAATATATTATTAGGGATAACTTCTCATTTAAATTACAAAGCAAGACTGCATTTTGCTGACTCTGATGAACTCTCCCTGAATGAAAATATTAATGTATTTGAGCAATATAGCAGTGTTTGAAATAGAGGGCTGGTGTGCATTTTATATGTGTAGTTTACCTACTGTCATCATCAAACAATGGCTGTCAGTGTGCCGAAATTAAACCAAACCACCAATCAAGAGGCTAAGAGAATACTCAGTAGATTAAATGCCAGAAATCAAAATTTAGGCATACCATGTTCAAACAAAGAGGATTTATTCAGAAAGTCCAGAGGATAGAAACAGCTTACCTAAAGAGGAACACAGATAAAACCTACATCAGAGTTCTTGTCATTTTAAGTATATCTTCTGGTCCTTTCTCTTGTGTGTCTACTCTTGATAGCCCCATTACATGTATGTTATACTTTTTGTACTTGTCCCATACTTCTTGCATATTATGTTTTATTGATTTGTTTATTTTTGTCATTTGTCTTTCTTTTTGCATTTCAGTTTTGTCAATTTCTAGTGACATTAACTTCCAGCTCATTGTTTCTGTTCTCAGCTGTGTTGAGTGTACTGAGGAGTCCATCAAAAGTATGCTTCATCTCTGCTACAATGTTTTTGATTTCTAGTTTTTCCTTTTGATTCTTTGTTAGAATTTCCATCTCTCTGCTTATCTTACCTATTGGTTCTTACCCATTGTCTATTTTTTCCATTATTGCTCTTAGCATATTAATCATAGTTCTAAGTTCTAATCATTGTTCTAAGTTCTTGGTCTGGTGACTCTAAAATACTTGTCATGTCTGGAGTCTGGTTCTCATGTTTGCTTTGTCTCTTTAGAATTCCCTTTTCTTACCTTTTAGGAAGCCTTGTGATTTGTTGTTGTTGGAAACAGACATATTGCATTGAGTAATAGGAATTGAAGTAGCTAGGCTTTTAGAGTGAGGCTTCCTGTTTGTCTGACTAGGAGTCAGACTGCATTTACCATTTACTGTAGCTGCATATGTCAGAGACTAGTTCCTCCAAAGTCCTTGTTTTCATCTTCCCTATTGTCTTTGGGTTTATTTTTAGGTTTCTTATTCTTAAACAAAATCTGAGCCTCTCAGTTCATTTAGCTATGAATCCTTTGTTGCTATCAGGAGTCTGGCTTATGTGATGTTACAAAGTGTAGGGGGGAATTAGATCTCAGTCTTTCAATAGGTTTATGTAGTGTTAGTCATTCAGTTGTGTCCGACTCTTTGTGACCCCATGGACTATAGTCCCGCTCCTCTATATAGTCCTGCCAGGCTCCTCTGTCTATAGAATTCTCCAGGCAAGAATACTGGAGTGGGTAGCCATTCCCTTTTCTAGAAGATCTTCCTGACCCAGGGATGGAACCTGGGTCTCCTGCATTGCAGGCAAATTGTTTGCCATGTGAGCCACTAGGGAAAACTTAGATCTCGACCTTTTAATGTTTGTACCCCTGAGTTTTAACCTTCACAAATATTTTTCAGCTTCATCTCATCCCTTTGGTAATCCAAGAAAGCTAGTAGGGGTTTATGCGGGAAATTTCCCTTCCTACAAAGAATGGGAGGGAGGAATTAAGACTACTCTCTTAAGGTATGTGGACCACCCATGAAGTGGCATCTCTAAACAAACTTAGATTCGTTGTAAATGTATATTGCAAGCTCCAAGACGATCACTAATAAAACTAAAAATTTAATATGCTAAGAGAAAAAAAATGGAATCATATAAAATGCTCAACTAAAATCAGAGAAGAAAGCAGAAGAAGGTAAAAGTTTAAAAAAGAATAAGTGCAATGAATACAAAACAATGACGATAATGGTTGATGTTAATCCAACTATATATATAATCACTTTCAATGTGAAGGTCAAATCATTTCAACAAAAATAGAGCCTGTCAGAGTGGATGAAAAATAAGACTTAACTATATGTTGTCTACAGGAAACCCATGTTTAGTGGAAAAAGTGATACCATGCTAACACCAATAAAAACAAAGCTACCCAGGTAGCTTAATGGGTAAAGAATCCGCCTGCAATACGGGAGACACAGGAGGCGTGGGTTCGATCCCTGGGTTGGGAAGATCGCCTGGAGAAAGGCAGGGCAGCCCACTACAGTATTCTTGCCTGGAGAATCCCGTGGAGAGAGGAGCCTGTCGGGCTACAATCCATAGGGCTGCAAAGAGTAGGATACGACTGAAGTGGCTGAGCAGAGAGTTACTTAATTTCAGACACAAAAGCAACTCAGAGCAAAGAAAATCATCAGGAATAAAGAGGGGCATTATGCAGTGATAATGGGCACAATTCTTCAAGAAGGCAAAACAATCCTCAACAGATATGCCCTCCGACATGAAGGTTCCGATACTCCTCTTTCAGTCATTGGCAGGTCCAGCCGGCAGAAAATCGTTAAGACACAGGAATACTATGCAGATCCTCAGTATCCTGTGGATCTAAGAGCTCAGATACAGCTTTAGCTAAATGGAAATGAAAGGGCAGTACCTGGGCAGTAGTATTCTCCCACCTTGTCAGGATCAGCCTCTTGTTTTAAAAGGAAAGAAGAGATGGGAGATAGTACATATGGAAGTGGTATCCGTAATACTTCACATCTTAGCTTTTGTGTTGGAGATTGAGGAAATGGAATGAATAATGTAAACACCTAGAGTTTTGAAAATTGCTTTTGTTTAATTTATTCTACTCCTTTACTGAAGGCTCAGTGACTCCAGTCCTTGGGTGAAACTTTTGAATCATGGCGTATAGTGTCAAAAAAGATAGATAAATAGTTTCTAGATCATTTGAGAAAATGTCCTGAATCAGCCAGTTGTCAATGGGATGAAACCATAAGGATGGGGGTCTTGCCGTTTTTATATTTTTCTCACTCATCTCTTGAATATTTGCATAGCAGTTTCTCCTCTGGTGTTCTGTATACCACGGGCAGTCAGACTCCCTATGTTCTCACTCTCTGACCATCACAAGTATTAGCTACTGAAGAAACAGTTGATTACATGTGAAACTGCTTGTACCTATGGCATTTATGACTGCAATAGCAACTCGTAGGCCGAGTTGTAGGCAGAATGACTGAGAAATTTTAGCTGTTTCACAGTCAATTCTAATTACTAAGATTGAAGTAATCATGAGGAACCTTGAACTGCTTGATAAGGGAGGTGAGTAACTATTTTGGTCAGCCAGTAGTCAGTGCATGCAGGTAAGGTCTGTAAATTATAGTTCTGGTCTGGCTATTCTTTTAACTGTTTAATTTAAAAATACCTCCCAAAGGACTTAAAATTTTCGAAAGCAACTGGCATGGCTTGCTTTAACATGGAAAATTTTAAGAAGTAGACACTTTAAAAATATATACAGGCTATAAAAACACTCAGGACACACATCTGCAAGTGTATTCTCTAGAAGATAAATTAGTGTTTTGAATGGGATATCCCATTCCTAAACCACAGGGTGCCAGGCAATAACCCAAACCTGTGACTGGTCTCTGGATGCTGCATAAAGCCATGGGGGTAGTAGGATTTTGGAGAAAGTCCAAATAAACACATGAATTGTAAGGGAGATGAACTCCCAGGCACACAGCTTGTGAGAGCCTTTCTAGATGCAAAACTGTGCCGTGCAGTATTGCACAAATGAGTCAGTCTGACTTCTGCCGTTAGGTAACTGAGTATGAATTAAAAGAAGAGACATTTTTATCAAAAGGATGTTGAATAAAGAACTGGTAATGAATGAGAAAAGAAGCCAGGATGCTGTCTGGAGGTAAATAGAAGACTGCTGTATGAAGTCCAACTAATAGTAAAATAAGTATGTATATTTCCCAATAATATCACTTACTATATTCTTTTAAAGTCTTCACTGAAATATCAAAACACAATCTTAGTTTTCTACCATCCAAACCATTACTTTGAAAGTCAAAATACACTTTCTTAATTCTATTTTGGGTTCTTACATTTTATTTAGTACTCTGATTGCTAAATGTTTGCTATTTACATAATGTTATCATGGTTAACTGCCAACTTGTGATTGATAAAATTACAGATAATTTTTCATGACAGATGATAGGATTATCCAGATGTGGGATCTAGGAAGCAAACCAAACAATAAGTTAAAAATATCAGATTGAAATCATTTTGTGCATTTGTATTTTTAACGGGCTGTCTCTCCTGTGTTTAGAAGCTTGGATGCCGGAGTCAGAATAACCTGTTAAAATACAAACAACAGGGACACTGAGCAAGTTGCTTCCACTGATTAGCCGAGGTGTCTTCATTTATACAAGGTTACAATAGTTTCTACGTCACAGGATAGCATGAGGCAGAGGGAAGATAATTCTGACACTGCCAAGAAAACATTCTAAGGGCAGAAAGTAAGTGTGGCCAATCTTTGCTGTAGTCTTTTCTCAGTGATTTGTATGGTTCTTGGTTTATAGAAGATATTCAGTTATTCAGACCATTAATGAATGGATATGTTAGGTTACTGCTTGTGATTGTCTTAGCACTCAAAATTCAATTGCTGTTTTATCTCATAATGACATTCAGACCTGCAGTCCCCTTTTTTCCTTCAATCTATTGGCTGTGTAGTGGTCATCAGCTTTCCCTATAGTGGTTGGATTCACTGTTTGGTCTTCTGAGACACTCTACACCAACATCTGTGATTCTTTATATACCTGCATTTCTCGTGCATCTTGCCAGTAAAACCTATAGTAGTGGAGGGGGCATAACATTTTTAATTATATCCACAGCTGCCCCAACAAAAGCTAGGGCACAGTGGCCATTTAATAAACATTTAAATTTATGTTGATTGTTATTGACCCAATTCTTCTAAAAATTCACCCAGACTTCCAGAACTCAGCTTTCTCCATGTTCTTCCACGTTGATACAATCGCTTTCAACACTTTCTGGCTTCCCAGGTGGTTCAGTGGTAAAGAAGTCTCTCACAATGCAGGAGACACAGGTTTGATCCCTAGGTCGGGAAGATCCCCTGAAGGAGGGCATGGTAACCCACTCCGGTGTTCTTGCCTGGAGAATCCCAAGGACAGAGGAGCCTGGCTCCATTGGGTCACTAAGAGTCTGAAACAACTAAAGCAACTTAGCCTGCATGCACACGCATGCATACCCCTTCACTGTCACTCTCTCCCCACTATGTCCCATAAAGTTCAGTATTCCCTGGAACTCTATTATTGATTCTTTTAGTTTTCAGTTTTCTTTCTCTCAGGGAGTAGATGTTCCCACCTGTTTATTCATTATCTACATTATTCATGATTCATTTATATCTTCTGTTTATAATGAAAACCAGTATTTACTTGGGCTTCCCATGTGGCTCAGCTGGTAAAGAATCTGCCTGCAATGCGGGAGACCTGGGTTTGATCCCTGGGTTGGGAAGATCCCCCGGAGAAGGGAAAGGCTACCCACTCCAGTATTCTGGCCTAGAGAATTCCATGGACTGTATAGCCCATGGAATCACAAACAGTCAGATGTGACTGAGCGACTTTCACTTTCACCTCATAGAAGCATATGTCTAATTTGAAAATAACAATCATATTTCTATTTTGGGCTTCCCTTGTGGCTCAGCTGGTAAAGAATCCGCCTGCAATGTGGGAGGCCTGGGTTCGATCCCTGGGTTGGGAAGATCCCCTGGAGAAGGAAAAGGCTACCCACTCCAGTGTTCTGGCCTGGAGAATTCTATAGACTGTATAGTCCATGGGGTTGCAAAGAGTCAGACATGACTGAGTGACTTTCATTCACCCGCTCACTCAGTATTCGGGTAAGCTCCCAGCTTTCTGTGAGACAGTTCTGAGGGGAGGTCCACAAAGTGTCAGAAGCTTCCCAAGAGAGACTGAGCCCCGGGTGTTCAGAATCGTCCTCACATGCTTTCTGGCTTCCTTCCCCTCTCCGTCTGCTTTCCCATTCATTCACAGTGTTCCCTGGGATCATGTCCCAGATATATTTGCTTTTACTCAAAGTGTTGTCTCCAGGTCTATTTTTGGAAACCAAAATTGAGATAAACACACAATAAGTATTTATTGAATGAATGAGTTAACAGAGAAATGAGGTAGTCCAAATATTTTAAAACTGTATTGTCAATACTGAACAGTATGACCCTTAAACCACCTTAGTGATTTTCTCACTTATGATTTTACTTCATACAGTTTTATGAAATGCATTGTTTTTTTAACATGTAACCTCCTTTCATGACGTGGCTTTTGTTCAGATTGCATCCCTTCTCTTCAGAATGATCTGTCTCACAATTACCTCCTAGAAAATGCACTGTATCTTAAAAACCTAGCTTAAATGTCCCATACAATGCTTATCTAGTTCTTAATCCATAGTAGATGGTTAATAAGTGCTTTTTGAAAGATAGAATAAATTTTTAACTGAAACAGTCTTCAATATCTTGATGCAGAACCATGTCAAGTGGAAACACATTAAATAAACCATATATCCTGAGGCTGGCTTAACCAAATACTTGATACTTTGATAGGAAAAGTCAAAATTGAGGATGAAAACGAAATTGAAAGTGTAAGTGTTAGTCACTCAGTCGGATTCAACTCTTTGTGACCCCATGAACTGTAGCCCGCCAGGCTCCTCTGTCCATGGGATTCTCCAGGCAAGACTACTGGAGTGAGGTGGCATTCCCTTCTCCAGGGGATCTTTCTGACCCAGAGATTGAACCTGGGTCCTCCCACATTGTGGGTAGATTCTTTACCTTTTGAGACACCAAGAAAACCCAAATGTGATTGAGATTGCTTTAAATATGAAGTATTATTTGTATATTTAATTTAGAAAATTATTTTTAAAATAGATAATCTCAAAGAAGAAATGCAGCCTTCTATTTCCCCACCAGATAATTTTATTAATTAAAAAATTAATACAAATAAAAGTTAAAACATTGAACCCATATGCAAAAGTATAATATGTAAAGTATATATCCTCTCCATTCTGCCTTGTCTTCCTAGAAGTAACTGTCATTAGGAATTTTTTAGTCATTTTCTGTTATAAAATAAATGCATATACCTACATACGTGTATCTATTCAAGAATTCTTTTACATTTCCCCTAAAGAATTACACTATTACTTTGTTCCTACATTTTGCTTTTCCCCTTAGATTTTGGAATATTGATAATTTTCCATATTTTTACATATAGATCTATCCCACTGTACTTTATGATTGCATATTATTCCATTGTATGGATGATACTTTATTTTAAAGTCCCTTCTTGATGAAAACTTTATTTCATAGTGTTAATAAATAGTATTAATAAACACTATTACAAAATACTATTATGTTGCAGTAAACATCCTTATAAAAACATCTTGAAAAACTTTTGTGTGTATATTCTTGGAATAAATTCCTTGAAATGGAATATGTAGGTCAAAGCTTTTGTGCATTCTAAGACTTTTGACCAGCAGAGCTAAACAATAATCTTTCATTTTATACTTAAGCTGAAGAGTGACTTAGAGGCACTTTGTACAAACCTGCCAGTTGTTCTCACAAGCTTTTTGAAATTTTCTCTAAATGTAATATTGTCCAAATGGATGGGCCTGCTGTTTATTTTTCCTAACCTGTTTCATATATACCATAAAATGCTCCACTCTGCTCAGGGTGAATATGCTTTTTTTGTTTATCCCCTCTTACTTAATCATAATTTACTGCTTTGGTAGCCTTCACTTACCTCTCTACCAGAACTAGAGGCTAAAAGATTTTAGAGTGGGATGTTTCATGACCATACGCTGCCAGTCGAGGTCAGAAATGATTCATGTGTGAGGCTGATGGAATTGCTCAAGTAAGTGATGTCTACGAAAAGCGTAAAGGAAATCATTTTAAGGCAAGTTTGGACCCTGTTCCTTTTTATGGACCTGTTATCAATTTAATACTAAATCTCTCAATCTCTTAAAAATCAATTTTTCAAAAATCATTTTATTTCATATTACCATACATAGTACATCAGAATTAGATATATATTTTTTTAGTTCTAATTAGTTGATGTTGGCCTGTTATACAATTTTTTGGTGTTTTTCAAAGTGTCCTATACTCCATATAGCATAGCTTCTTCCTGCTTGTTTTCTTATAAAACAGCTACAATTATAAATATAACAAGTAACTGTATAAATTTTGAATCAGATTTATTTGTATATAATTTTGAGTCAAGAATTCAGGCCATTCTAATTTTAAGTTTTCTCATTATTCTGTGACTAAAACAGATGAAATACTTGTGTTTGGACATATAACTTTGACTCATTTTACTGATAAGCATGGAAATTATATTAGAAAAGAAACCAAGGCTTTGAATGTATTTTGTTACTTAACACATATAAATATTTATGTGTCAATACTTTCCTAGGCAATAAAACTACTTTCAAGCAGACAAAATTTTAATCTTATTTTGTAGATTTTTTTTTCCCCTTTTTCATGTTGTGTCCTACAGTCCTGGCAATGCACAGATAATTATGGCACCAATATTAGCCTGTTCATAAAAATTCTTACATGTATTCATGCTCAAAACAAAAATCTCAAGAGAACTCTTGTGTTTAACTTATGTTTTTGTGGGGAAGGAAGCAGAACTTTTAGAATTTCTATTTGAAGTCTTTCTAATGATAAATTTAAAATTCTATATTCAGTCAGCCTATATTTTAGTTTTCTATTGTGGGATAGCAATTCTAACACTCAAGTGGCTTAAAATGACAAGCACTTTCTTATTTATCTCTTCTCACTTTGTGATTGACTGGGCTCAGCTTGATGTCTTTTCTGCCCCAAGTCATGAGGGGAATGAACTGAATTAGAGGGTCCAAGATGGCACCTCACACGCCTTGCAATTGGTGCCGGTGTTCTGTAAATAGAAGCACCTTGGTTCCCGTTCCCTTGTTATTTCTCTGTGAATTGCTGACTGGCTTCCAAAAAGCAGAAAGTGGAAGCTTCCCTCTTCTTAAGACCAAAGCTTGGCTGTCCCAAATATCACTTCCATTGCATTCTACTTGCTGGAGCAAGTTTTGCAGCCAATCCAGAGTCAAGGGGGAGAAAACACATCCTATACCACCTGAAGTCAGGAGTGGTCATCACATACAAGGAGGGGGAGAATTGTGGGGACCTACCATTAGAAACTAGTTATCATAGCCTATTTATGGAGCTCTTGGTTGAAGGAAGCAGGAGTTGGTAGACAGAAGGAAGGCACATGTAATCATTGCAAACTCCCTGAGGATTTTAGAACTTCATGGTCTCTATGATGAAACAAAATTATAGAAAATCAAACATAACTATGTTAGGAAGAAAATACTTCTGTAGATTACCAAATTTCCCAGAGCAGGTTTTTTGGGGGATTTTTTTTTTTAAACTTGGGGCATAGTTGCTTTAAAATGCTGTGTTAGTTTCTGCTGTGCAACAAAGTGAAATCAGTTATGTATACATCTATCCCCGCTCCCTCGGACCCCCCTCCCACCATCCCCATCACACCCATTTAGGTTGCCACAGAGCACCAAGCTGAGCTCACTGCCCTGTAAACAGGTTCTGTTTTACATATGGCAGCGCCCGTACATCAATTTCAATCTCCCAGTGTATCCCAACCACTTTCCCCCTTCTTGGAAAATTTTTTTTTCACATGGGGGGAACATTAAAGAATAAGCCTTAACTCTTGGTCTTAACTTATTGTTTAAGTAGTTTGGGCTGCTGAAATAGAAATACCATATACTGGATGTCTTAAATAACAAACATTTCATTTCTCACAGTTCTGGAGGCTGGAAAGTCCAAGATCAAGGCTTTGGTAGATTCAGTGTCTGGTGAGGGCCTGTTTTCTCGTTCATTGATGTCCATATTCTTGTATCCTCAAAAAGTGGAAGGAGCAGAGGAGCTCTCTGGAATGTGTTTTATAAGGGCACTCATCCCATTCATGAGTGCTTCACTTTTATGAACTAAGCATCTTCCAAAGATTCTACATCCAAATATTAATACCTTCAACTCCAGAATTGTTGTTCAGTTGGTAAGTCATGTCCGGCTCTTTGCTACTCCATAGACTGCAGCACACCAGGCTTCACTGTCCTTCACTACCTCGCAGAGTTTGCTCAAACTCATGTCCATTGAGTTGGTGATGCTATCTAACCATTTCCTCCTCTGCCGCCCTCTTCTCCTCTTGCCCTCAATGGTTCCCAACATCAGGGTTTTTTTCCAATGAGTCAAATAAGCAGGGTAACAATATACAGCCTCATCATACACCTTTCCCAATTTTGAGCCAGTGAGTTGTTCCATGTCCAGTTCTAATTGCTGCTTCTTGACCCACATGCAAGTTTCTCAGGAGACAGATAAGGTAGTCTGGTATTCCCATCTCTCTTTAAGAATTTTCCACAGTTTGTTTGGATCCACACTGTCAAAGGCATTAGTGTAATCAATGAAGCAGATGATTTTTCTGGAATTCCATTGCTTTCTCCATGATCCAACAAATGTTGGCAATTTGATCTCTGATTCCTCTACCATTTCTAAATCTAGCTTGTACATCTGGAATTTCTCAGTTCATGTACTGTTGAAACCTAGCTTGAAGGATTTTGAGCATGAACTTGCTAGCCTGTGAAATGAGCCCAATTGTGAGGTAGTTTGAACTTTCTTTGGCATTGCCCTTCTTTGGGATTAGAATGAAAACTGACCTTTTCCAGTCCTGTGGCCACTGCTGAGTTTTCCAAATTTGCTGACATATTAAGTGCAGCACTTTAACAGTATCGTCTTTTGGGATTTTAAATAGCTCAGCTGGGATTCCATCACCTTCACTAGCTTTGTTCCTAGTAATGCTTCCTAAGGCCCACTTTACTTCTTCCTCCAGGATGTCTGGCTTTAGATGAGTGATCACACCATCATGGTTATCTAGGTCATTAAGACCTTTCTTGTATAGTTCTTCTGTGTATTCTTTCCACCTCTTCTTAGTATCTTCTGCTTCTGTTAGGTCATTACTGTTTTTGTCCTTTATCATGCCCATCCTTGCATGAAATGTTCGCTTGATGTCTCCAATTTTCTTGAAGAGATCTCTAGTCTTTCCCATTCTATTGTTTTCTTCTATTTCTTTGTATTGTTCACTTAATAAGGCCTTGTTATCTCTCCTTGCAATTTTCTGGAACTCTGCATTCAGTTGGGTGTATTTTTCCTTCTCTTCCTTACCTTTCATTTTTCTTTTTTCCTCAACTATTTGTAAAGCCTCCTCAGACAACCATTTCACTTCTTGCATTTCCTTTCCTTTGGGATGGTTTTGATCACTCCCTCCTGTGCAGTGTTACAAGCCTTCATCCACAGTTCTTCAGGCATTCTGTCTACCAGGTCTAATCACCTGAATCTATTTGTCACCTCCACTGTAGAATCATAAGGGGTCTGGTTTAGGTCCTACCTGAATGGCCTACTGGTTTTCCCTACTTTCTTCAACTTAATTCTGAATTTTGCAATGAGGAACTCATGATCTGAGCCATAGTCAGCTCCAGGTGTTATTTTTGCTGATTTTATAGAGCTCTGTCTTCAGCTGCAAAGAACATATCTGATTTCTGTATTGGCCATCTGGTGATGTCCATGTGTAGAGTTATCTCTTGGGTTGTTGGAAAAGAGTGTTTGCTATGATCAGCATGTTCTCTTGATAAAACTGTTATCCTTTTTCCTGCTTCATTTTGTACTGTAAGGCAAAACTTGCCTGTTATTCTGGGTAACTCTTGACTTCCTACTTTTGCATTCAAATCCGTTATGATGAAAAGGACTCTTTTTTTTTGGTGTTAGTTCTAAACAGTGTTGTAGGTCTTCACAGAACCAGTCAACTTCAGCTTCTTTGGCATCAGTCATTGGAGCATAGATGTGGATTACTGTGATGTTGAATGGTTTGCCTTGGAAATGAACCAAGATTATTCCATCAATTATTATTCCTTCAGGATTAGATTTCAGTGTATAAATTTTGAGGTGTACAAACATTTAGTCTAAAGGTACGATAGTTCCCCATTATTTTATGACTATTGTGATAAAAGTATATTTGAATTTTAATTTGTTAAAAATAATGTGATATCAAGGTTTTGTCCTATACAATTATGTATTTCTTCATTATTTCATTATATAAAATTAATTAGATAATTTGAGAATTTGATTTCAAACTTCTAGCTTAATTTAAGCCTATTAAGAGAACTAGAGATCCAGATTGGCTAAAATTAGTATTTAGTTAAGAACTTAAAATATCAATAGAGGAATGCATTCAGGAGAGAGGAGATGATAAAAGTGATGTTTAAAATTTTATCTCACCTTCATTTCAAATGGGAAGAAATTTCTCTAAGACTTTAACTGTACCTATAGAGGGGAAATTTTTACCTTCCAAACTGAGAAAGCATAGTTTTCATTTAGGAATTAGCTGGTTTTCCTGTTACTTCTGTGTGTATGTGCATACATGGTCTTGTTCAACTCTTTGCAGTCCCATGGACTGTAGCTCCTCAGTCCATGGAAATTTCCAAGCAAGAATACTGCAGTAGGGTGCCATTTCCTCCTCCAGGAGATCTTCCCAGAGATCAACCCAGCGATTGAACCCGTGTCTCTTGCCTCTCCTGCATTGGTAGGCAGATTGTTTACCCCGAGCACCACTTGGGAAGCCCCATGTTGCTTCTAATTAGGTCAAAAAAACTGAGGAAGCTACTAGCATGGAAGCAGAGAGTTGGATCATACTTAACAGAAATGTAGAACAAACTTTGACTGAGTGGTATGCTGTAAAATAGGTAAGGACTTACTTAGAACCTAGTTAGAATAAAAAGAGCAAGCAAAACCCAATGTAAGCAGATAAAAGGACGTAGTAAAGATCAGAGTGAAAATCAATGAGAGAAAAAACTTAAAGAAAATTACTGAAACTAAAGCTAAATTTTCAAGATCAGTAAAGCAATAAACTTATGGCCAGGTTGCTTGTGAAGAAAGTGAAAGTGAAAGTCACTCAGTCCTTTCCAACTCTTTGGGACCCCATGGACTGTACAGTCCATGAGCCAGAATACTGGAGTGGGTAGCCTTTCCCTTCTCCAGGGGATCTTCCCAACCCAGGGATCAAACCCAGGTATCCTGCATTGCAGGTGGATTCTTTACCACTGAGCCACAAGGGAAGCCCAAGAATACTGGTGTGGGTAGACTATCCCTTCTCCAGCAGATCTTCCTGACCCAGGAATCAAACTGGGGTCTCCAGCACTGCAGGTGGATTCTTTACCAACTGAGCCATCAGGTAAGCTCTATGAAGAAAGGAGGCAACATAAAAATGACCAATATCAAGAACAGGAGCAGTGATAACACTGCAGATAGTAGAGATAATACAGTTTAAAAAAGGCTTCCCGTAAATGATAACCCTATATGCGAAACAGAAAAAGAGACACAGATGTACCGAACAGACTTTTGGACTCTGTGGGAGAAGGCGAGGGTGGGATGTTTGGAGGGAACAACATCGAAACGTGTATATTACCTAGAGTGAAACAGATCACCAGCCCAGGTTGGATACATGAGACAAGTGCTCGGGGCTGGTGCACTGGGAAGACCCAGAGGGATCGGGTGGAGAGGGAGGTGGGAGGGGGGATCGGGATGGGGAATACATGTAAATCCATGGCTGATTCATGTCAGTGTATGACAAAAACCACTACAATATTGTAAAGTAATTAGCCTTCAACTAATAAAAATAAATGAAAAAAAAAAAAAAAGGCTTCCTGTTTCTGGCCCAGCATAAAAGGAACTCGGAAGTTGCACTCCCTTCTAATACTTAAAAAGCTCAACAAACTAAAAAATCAAGAACTCTGCTAAGATCCATCAGAGAAGCTAGGTAATAGGAAAGCCACTACCCCTCAAACTAGAGAGACAGAGATTTGAATACAGAGATTTACAACTCACCGGAACAGAAACCCACAAGGAGGAGTCTCCCAGGGACCTGTAAGGAGTTAGGAAAGTCTGAACTATAATTGGGGAGCCTGTGACAAACTCTGAGTCAAAAATTCCAGGGACCCATCACAGAGAGACCCCCGTACTTTTTAAGTTTTTCTTCTGGGAGTTCTATCTGTTGGTCACAGTGAAAGTCAGATAAAAATACCCTACATTTCCAGCAGCAAGAGAAGATAAAGAATCTTTTTAAAATATTCCATGGCATTCTGTTCTTAATAAGGCTTGCTTTCAAAAGATATTATTTCATCATACCTGATCTTACTAGGGTTTTATCAGAGCCTCAACTAAGGAGAATGCAAATTCAATTCAGTGAGAAAAAGCTAATTTTCAGTAAATGGTGCTGAAACAGCTAAACAATCATGTGCAAAAAACTGACATTGATCCATCATATGCTCTATAAAAACTGGCTGAAAATGAGTCATAGACCTAAATGTAAAGCCTAAAACTTAAAAAGAAAAACAAAGAAGATTTTTGTAATTTTGGATTAGACATTTCTTGTGTATGACACTAATAGCACAATTCATAAAGAAAAAAAATAAATTGGATTTCATTAAGTCAAACACTTTTTAAAAATAGAATCACTGTTAACAGAATGGCAAGACTAGCATCACATTTAGGAAAATATTTAAATCCTATCTTTGACAAATTACCTGGATCTGGTAATATTTATAGGAATTTAAAAACTCAATAATAAAAAATACAACTAAGAAAGGCAAAAGATTTAAATAAACACTTCAGAGAAGATCCATGGATAGTAAATTAGCACATGAAAAATTGCTCAACATCATTAGTTAATCATTAGAATAAATGCAAATTGAAAACATGAGATACCACTACATATCTATTAAAATAACTAAAATTTAAACGACTCCTTGTAAACTAAAAATAAATCAAGAAATTTTTAATCAGTCTGCGGATATGGTGTGAAAGTTGTCTAAGGTATGTCAGTTTTTGAGTTTTTACCCAAAGCCTATTTTTTTTTAAATTTCTTTTTTAACCCAAGGAAAATTGCTTTACAATGTTGTGTTGGTTTCAGCACTGTGATGATTTAGAGAGTTAGGATGTGGGGAGGGAAGGGAGGCTCAAGAGGGAGGTGATATATGTATAATTATGGCTGATTTTCCCAGAGTCTATTTTTTGAAGCATCAGTACTTTCATGGTATTATTACCTAGCATAACCCTTTTTTGTAGCTTGATATACAAGGTGGCCCAATGGTAAAGAATCCACCTACCAGTGCAAGAGATGCAAGAGACATGGGTTCAATCTCTGGGTCAAAAATATCCCTAGGACTAAGAAATGGTAACCCGCTCCATTATTCTGGCCTGGAAAATTCCATGGACAGAGGAGCCTCATATGCTACAGCCCATGGGGTCTCAAAGAGTTGGACAGGATCAAGCACACACACAGGCACACACACGTGTCTATCCTACAACTTTTAGCAGATCCTTCAAGCAAACTCAGAGAGGAGCAAATATATTTCATAGTAAGATTAAAAGCTGGCAATTTATTACAGTAACCTAGAATTGAGGAGACTAAAACCTCTATTGGGATAAAATACATAATTATTTCATAACACCTTGATCAGTATCTCCTTTAAGGATGTATTGAAACAAGGACATTATCAAAGCTCCCAAAATTTCCTACACCTTCCCATTAAATATACAAACTTAATCCTGGGAAATCTGAGTTTGTTTTGACAATACTCTCAGCTAATGAAGAAATATGTAGAAAAAAGATCTTAATTATTTCTAGCCTTACTCCTTTTATAACAAATCATTGTGATTGTTTCGATGGCTTCTAGGGGAGATCTCAAAAATAATTTGAAGTAAGAAAGCTATCCTAAAATTTTACTTTCTCTTTTTTCTGTGATCCAATCTTGAAAAGGCAAAATCTAAAAGACCTGTCAGAATTGACTAGGTCACTTGATGAAGTTAAGTTCATGGATGCTGCGAAAACAATCAGTTCAGTTCAGTTCAGTTCAGTCATTCAGTCTTTGCGACCCCATGAATCGCAGCACACCAGGCCTCTCTGTCCATCACCAGATCCTGGAGTTTACTCAAACTCATGCCCATCGAGTCAGTGATGCCATCCAGCCATTAAAACAATATGTAATGATTAAAGTGTGGTATATTTTAAAACTAAACACAGAAAAAGAAGCACAATTGTGAGAAACTTTAGCTCTTATGTAAATAAGAAACTATTTGGTTTTTTATTAAGCATGAGTATGATAAAATAAGTAAGAAGCAGTAAAGATTATTCTCGTAAAATATGGAAACTGCTCTCTGGGCAAATTACATTGCATGTTAAAAAAATAACCTTTTACTATCTTTTATTGAGAATTCTAAAATCAGTTTATTTTCTTAACAAAGAAAAAGCCAAATTCTAGTTTTGCATGACTGTATTATTTGGCATTATAAGTTTAAGAGTTTCTCTTAAATATTATTTTGTAAATGGGCCTTTAATATGGAGAGAATTCTGCTAAATTTTTAATACCTTTCATAGCTTCTTTTCAGGCTCAGTGAATACAAACTAAGGCACAAAGAATCCCCTTTACTCAATCCTTCTAAGACCTACTAAAGTTTCTAAAGTTTTCTGAAGTTTTGTTGTTCAGCATTTTTTTCATACTGTGGGACAGACTGACACTTTACTGTAGTATAAAAACTCTCTTTTTCCCTTGAAAAATAAAACCATCTCATTATCTTTTGCACACATTTTATGTCTCACTTACTATGGATTTTAGTGTAGTCACAACCACCTATGTTAATTTTTACTTTTAATCTAAATAATAATTTCTGTTTCATGGATAAAAGCTGGAAGATGGATCATGGAGAATAGTTCCCCATACAAACGCTTTTGCAGATTAGCACAACTCAGGAGACTCTTATCATGACTTTCCACAGGTGATAGCATTCTTTTTATGCCTTCTTAAAATGGCAGATATGAATACTTTTATTAACATGGCTAAAGATATAACACTCTATAGCATGTAAGCAGTATAAGCACAGAAAGTATGATACAAGATAGAATTCTGCTTACTCATCATTATTTCATAGCTTTATTTTTCTTTAAAAATCATCCGAATATCCAAAGCTTATTCACTATTTAACTTTATTCAATAGTAATTCAATGGACACAGAGGGGAAGGGGAGGGGCTAATGAATTAGGAAAATAGCATTGATCTCTATACCGACCATGTGTAACATAGGCAGCTAGTGGGAAACTTCTGTATCTATCGCACAGGGAGGTCAGCTCAGCTCAGCTCTCTGTGATGACCTAGAGGGGTGGGATGGGGCATGTGAATGAGGCTCTAGAGGGAGGGGATATATTTGTACATATAGCTGATTCATGTTATTTTACAGAAGAAACTAACACACCATTGTAAAGCAACTATACCCTAATGTGCTAAGTCACTTCAGTCGTATCCTACTCTTTGTGACCCCATGGACTGTAGCCCGCCAGGCTCCTCCTGTCCAGGGGATTCTCCAGGCAAGAATTCTGGAGTAGGTTGCTGTTTCCTTCTCCAGGGAATCTTTCCAACCTAGTGATCAAACTCATGTCTCTTTATGTCTCCTGCATTGGCATGTGGATTCTTTACCACTAGTGTCACCTGGGAAGCCATATACTCTAATAGTAAAATAAAAAATATACTATGGGAAAAGAAAAATAATTTTATTTATTTATTTATTTATTTTTTCATTTATTTTTATTAGTTGGAGCCTAATTACTTTACAATATTGTAGTGGTTTTTGTCATTGAGATGGATGTAACTGAAGCCCATTATACAGACTGAAGTAAGCCAGAAAGATAAAGACCAATACAGTATACTAACGCATATATATGGAATTTAGAAAGATGGTAACGATAACCCTATATGCAAAACAGAAAAAGAGACACAGATGTACAGAACAGACTTTTGGACTCTGTGGGAGAAAAATAATTTTAAAATAAATAAAATGAGAAAAAAATATGAATTCAAGTTTCAAGATTTTCTAAGGATCTTAGAAATTATGTTTAAGTTGACAGGAAACAATTAATTTTATAAAAATATTGATCAGAAATATGATTCAGTTATGTTTTCATAATCTTAAGCATTATTGAGAAGTAATGCTATCTCTTTTCATCCATCAATGACTAGAAGGAATTTAGTAAGCATAGATTAACTAATTCATTCAAAGACTTGCCCTAATTGTGTGAACCTAAATGGGTAAAGAATCTGCTATGCAGGAGACATAGGAGACACAGGTTTGATCCCTGGGTTTGGATTCCCAGGAGAAGATTCCCCTGGAGAAGAAAATGGCCACCCACTCCAATATTCTTGCCTGGAAATTCCACAGACAGAGGAGCCTGACTGGCTACAGCTTATGGGATTGCAGAGTCAGACATGACTGAGTGACTAAGAATGCCGGGAAATACTTAAGATGTTTCTAAGACAGAGGTTTTATAAGATAGCTTCCCACCCCCCACGCCCCTTAAAATAGCATAGCAAGGAAGGAGCTTGGAAGTCTCTACTCCATCCTAACAGCAAGTGAGAAGCTGAACAGACTGAAAAATCAGAACTTATTTTGGATCTGTAAGAAAGGGAAGATGCAGGGCATACCACTCCCCTGAAGATGGGAAAGACAGAAAACAATTAAATCAAAAGGAATCATAAACCTAAGTGTAAAATACAAATCTACAAAACTCCTAAAAGAAAAACCTGTATGACCTGGGGTGGTGATGTCTTTTTAGCTACAGTACCAAAGATACAATCTATGAAAGCCTTAACTGATAAGCTGGACTTCATTAAAATTAAAAACCTCTGCTCTGCAAAAGAGAATGTCAAGACAATGAGATGACACAGACTGAGATAAATATTTGTAAAGGATACATCTGATCGGGGACAGGTGTCCAAAATATACCAAACACTCTTAAAACTAAACAGTAAGGAAGCACATAACTGTATTATAAAAGAGGCCAAAGACTCTTAACAGAGATCTCACCAAAGAAGAGATACAGATGGCAAATAAGCATATGAAAAGATGACCCCTCATGTCATCCAGGAAATGCAAATTAAAATGAAAATGAGAAATCAATACACAGCTATCGAAGTGGCCAAAATCTGGAACACTGACAACACCAAATGCTGGCAAGGAAGTGAAGCAACAGGAACTCTTATAAACTGCTGGCAAGATCGAAAAACTAGTACAGACATTTTGGAAGACAGTTTGACAGTTTCTTACAAGACCAAACATACTCTTACTATATGATCCACCAGTCACACCCCTTGGTATTTACTCAAAAGAGTTGAAAATTCACAGAAACTAGCACACAGATGTTTATAGCAACTTTATTCATAAATGCCAAAATTTGGAAGCAATCAAATGTTCTTCAGTAGATGAATGGATGAATATAGTATAACACATTCAAACAATGCAATATCATTCAACACTAAAAAGAAACGAACAATCCAGCCATGAAAAAACATGAGGGAACCTTCAATGCATGTTACCAAGAGAAAGAAGCCAAACTGAAAAGGTTACATATTGTATGATTCCAACAACATGACATTCTGGAAAAGATAAAACTATGAAGACCATAGAAAGATCAGTGATCGCTAGAGGGTTGGGGATAGAGATGAATAGATGGAGCAAAGATTGATAGGGCAATGAAAATGGTCTCTATGATATTATAATGATTAACATATATCATTATACATTTGTCCAAACCAAGGAGCATACAACACCAAGAACGAATTCTTGTGTAAGCTGTGGACTTTGAATGATTATGATATGTTAATGTAGGTTCATTCTTGGTAAAAAATGTACCATTCTGGTGAATTATGTTGATAATAGAGGAGGCTATGCATGTATGGGAGCTTGAGATATATAGGAAATCTCAGTACCTCCTCCTTAACTTTGCTGTAAAACTAAAAGTGTCCTAACTAATTCTTAAAAAAAGAAAAAAAAAAAAAAGCTAGTATGCTTAAAATAGTAGACTAGTTCCAGTATTTTCTGTGAATTTTTGGTATATTTGATTTATATAAGCACTTTTTAACCTCTATAAGGCAATTTCAAAAGAGCTCCTTCAATTTAAAAGCTATTATAAATCATCTATTTTATTAGAACTTTCCAGATATAGAAAAATCTTTTACGCTTTCACAAACATGTGCAGTCTTTTCTAAATTATAGAAAAGACCATGTATATTCTACCACACTAGCCACAAATTACAAGTAAACATAAACTCACAAAAAATCTCCAGATCTCAAAGATGGCTATTCCCAGTGAACATAAATAGATATACAAACAAAATGACTAAGAAACTAGGTTCTCTGCCTTCTCTCACTCTAAGGAATATGGTTGCAAACATCTATTCAACAGTTCATCAAACGGTCAAAACCAAATCCTTAGTTATTGTTATCACAGATGTGGAATAATTTATCACCTGCTTGAATCAAAAGCATAAATAAGACACAGAATCACAGGAAGAATAAAAACAAAATACAAAATTAAAACTCCTTTGACACTCAGAGTTTACCCTGAAAGGCAAGAAAATGTCCCTTTGCTCTTTGTATGTGAACACTTCTTTGGTGACGATGATGGTGATCCAAACATCTCATCCTCTGTTGTCTCCTCCTCCTGCCTTCAATCATCACTGACTCAATGCACAAGAGTTTTGAGCAAATTCTGGGAGATGATGGAAGACATGGAAACCTGACGTGCTGCAGTCTATGGGATCGCAGAGTCAGACACGACTGGTGACTGAACAACAACTTCTTTAGCAACAGAGTTTACTGGGCTGCATCAGGTGGATCTACTGAATACTTGGGCATCTTAGTGGAAGTTTCAAAAACCAGTAAAGTATAGTTTTTAAATACTAATATCATCATTTTTATTCAAATATAAAATGAACATATTCAAAAATGTTATTTACCTTTTTAAATAATGACTAAAGCATTAAAACCGATCAAAAAGACTTTTAAAATGTGTTGGTATGTCTATGTGTAAGTATGATATGTATGATATATATATATATATATATACACACACACTTCCCTGCCAGTCAATATTTCTATACCAGTCAATAATTATAGTTATTATATATACATTCAAAACAGTCAGTCCTAAAGGAACTCAGTCCTGAACTATTCCTGAATAGTCCTGGACTGATGCTGAAGCTGAAGCTCCAATACTTTGGCCACCTGATGCGAAGAGCTGACTCATTAGAAAAGACCCTGATGCTGGGAAAGATTGAAGATGGGAGAAGAAGGGGATGACAGAGGATGAGATGGTTGGATGGCATCACCAACTCACCAAATTATCTTCATCTCTGAAAGACCAGCATCTACAAGTTAACTTGAAACTTCTCAAAATCTCTGCTATTTAAATAATGGTAAAAGTGAGTTTACAGTTTCCCAGGTGGCTCAATGGTAAAGAATCCACTTGCCAGTGCAGGAGGAGCAAGTTCAGTCTATGGGTTGGGAAGATCCCCTGGACAAGGGAATGTTAACCCACTCCAGTATTCATGCCTGGGAAGTCCCATGGACCGAGGAACATGGTGGGCTACAGTCCATGGGGCATAGAGTCTGACATGACTTAGCAACTAAATAACAACAACTAGTGAGTTTAACTAAGTATATATTCTCCTAGATAATCACTGTATGGTCCTTACTCCTGAAAGATTTCAGAAGGTTATGCCATATTTTAGCCTTACTTTTAAAATGTGTACAATTTATCATAACACCTTAAAGAAAGTTAAAAAAAAGATAATTTACAAGCAGAGATAATATATTTATAACTTATATCATTGATAAAACTTTATGTCAGCTGAGCCACAAGGAAAGCCCAAGAATACTGGAGTGGGGAGCCTATCCCTTCTCGAGCGGATCTTTCTGACCCAGGAATTGAACCGGGGTCCCTGCATTTCAGGCAGATTCTTTACCAACTGAGCTATCAGGGAAGCCCAAGATAATATATTTACAACTTATATTATTGATAAAACTTCATGTCAGGAATTTATAAATAAAAAATGTAAATTAATGGAAAAAATCTACAGTTCACTAGAAAAATGGGCAAAAAGTTTCATAAAAGATAAATTGCCTTTGGTCAGTAAACAGGTGGGGTATGTTCTTCCCTTTTGAGGATCATAGAAATGTAAATCAAGATTACATGTGCTCAGTCATTCAGTTGTGTCTGACTCTTTTGTAACCCCATGGACCTCTTTCCTTTGTCCATGACAAGAATACTGGAGTGGGTTGTCATTTCCTTCTTCAAGGGATCTTCCTGACCCAGGGATTGAATCCATAACTCCTGTATCTCCTGCATTGCAGTCAAATTTTTTACCACTGAGCCATCAGAGAAGCCACCCAAATCAAGACTATAAATAGATGCTATTTTATACTCATTCTATTTGCCAAAAACAAAAAAACAGTGATTAGTCTGATGTTACAAAATGTTGGAGAAGCTATGTCTTTAAAATATGCTTTGTTAATTGCTATAAACAATCATTTTGGAAAACACATTGTCACTCTCTTGTAAAGGTAAATGTTCACATGCCAAATGACTATATGGTTGGACTCCTAAGATATGCCTAAGCAAAAACACTGGACATATATACAAGAAGTCATGTTCAAGAATGTTTTATTAGACATTTATCAGTCTTTAATAGAAAAACAAGAGAAAATGCAGTCAATAAAAAAGTAAACAGATATATTCAGACAACCATAGAAAAATAAGAAAAAATTCAGTCAATAAAAGAGTAAGTAAACAGATATATTCAGGCAGCCAAATATTATTCAACAGTATAATAAATATACTTAGCTATGTGTAGCAATATGGAATGTAACAGAATAATGTTGATCCTAAAAATTAAGTCCTAAAAAATTATACTAGGGCTTTGTTGTTGTTGTTTAGTCACTAAGTTGTGTCTGACTCTTTTGCAACCCCATGGATGTAGCCCACCAGGCTCCCAGGCAAGAATATGCAGTGGGAAGCCATTCCCTTTTCTAGGGGATCTTTCCGACCCAGGGATCAAACCTGCATCTCCTGCAGGTGAATTCGTTACAACTGAGCCACCTTGGAAACCCTTCTGAGGGCACTGTTCACACCGATTTTCATCTAAAAGTCTTCAGATGGAAGTCTCAAAATGAATGGTTGAGTCCCTTGACTATTGTGTTTGCCAGTACATAGGTGTGGATGGCCTCAATGAAAATGCTATCTGTGGAGTTTTGAAAACAAAGCCTCAGTCGATTAGACTCAAGAAGGAATGGAAGACGAGATCTATCCTGTCTGTGCAAACAATTCTTATGAAGCATTTGCTATATTAGAATGCAGATAGATTTCAGAGCTAGGTGGGATTGTGGGCTCAGAGACTTCTTGTTTAATGTAGGAGAAATTACAGTATGAGTTTATATTGATGGAAATGAAGCCCAGGAGCTTGTCCATAATTAAAGGGGCAAAGTCCTTGAGGAAGTAAGTAAGGATGGATTTCAGTAGAAAGGTGGATCTTAGGACACAAGGCATTCATCTGCTACAGCTAAATGAAAGCACTCATAGATACATATATCGACTGGTAGATTTGATAGGCAGAAGTCATGTATAGATGTGATAGTTGTACTATAAAGAAAGCTGAATGCTGAAGAATTGATACTTTTGAACTGTGGTATTGGAAAAGACTTTTGAGAGTCCCTTGGACAGCAAGGAGATCCAACCAGTCAACCCTAAAGAAAATCAGTCCTGAATATTCATTGGAAGGGCTGATACTGAAGCTGAAACTCCAATACTTTGGCCACCTGATGAGAACTGACTCACTGGAAAAGACCCTGATGCTGGGAAAGATTGAAGGTGGGAGGAGAAGGGGACGACAGAGGATGAGATGGTTGGATGGCATCACTGACTCAAAGGACATGAGTTTGAGCAAGCTTCAGGAGTTGGTGATAGACAGGGAAGCCTGGCGTGCTACAATCCGTGGGGCCGTAAAGAGTCGGAAACGACTGAGCGGCTGAACTGAACAGAAAAGGAAGCGCATTTTTGATTACTGAAAGTGATGAGGGGGCCAAAGGTTGTTGATGTTTTGAGGAGAGAAGTGTGAAAAAGATGTTTAAAGAAAAGGAAAGAAAATTGACTACTGGCTATCTATGAAGAATGATGAGAACAGGCATTTAAGGTTTGTGTTATGGTCACCATGACTGTGTTTCATATAGCCATGTTCAATTGTCCAGGTACTGGTAAGGGTTAAAAGAGAACTAACTTTTCCCAAGTTTGATGTTGACCTAGCTAATACCATGGAGGGAGAGGGTCAAGGGGGTTGAACCTGCATAGGAGGGAATGATTTATACATCATGTGAAACAATGTCAAATCCCATGGGCCCTCATAGGCCACTAGAATTTTGGCTTTAATTCAGAGTGAGACAGAGAAACATAGAATGGTTTTGAGCAGAAGAGTGACATAATTTCAATGTTCGTTAGTGGTTATAGAAGAAAGAGCAGGAAGAATATGTGTTGCCAGGGGCCATGTCTCCCCCGAGGGTCTTTAGGCCATTGAAATGCCAGTATTTTTTTGTTATTATTAAACATGCTTGTTTCATTCATGAATTCAGTAAAAGCTAAGATAAGAGATCTGAGCACATTAAAGAAACAAAATGAAAAACAGCAGTATTTTATCAGGCAGTGTGCATTTAAAATATAGTAACTCAACTATCAACTCCACTGTAAAATTATGTATTAATGCATCCATTTTAGAGAAGAGGAAACCAGGGCTCAGAGAGTTAAAGTGACCTCATTAAAGTCTTTCTCAGCTCATAGATGGCAGAACCAAGGTTCACACCTGTACATGAACTAAGAGGAAAAGAAAGGAGGAAATGCTTAGATTTAAGGAAGGTAGAGAAGACTATCTACCTTCATTGTCTACCTTGAATAAAATGTCATTTTTGTTGGACAGGACTTTGGTTGGTGAGGAGAAAAGTTGCAGAATCTAAGAAAATGCATAGCATAGACATGTCTTATTACAATAAGCCTTAGTTGCTATGATGATGATGATGATGATGCTATTTCTCAGCTTTCTGTGTTCCTATTAGTGCCTGGTACTGTTCTAAGCAACTCACATGAATCAACTAGTTTAATCTTCACAGCATGCCTTCTAGATATGGAGCAAGCAGGACCCATGGAAAGAAACCAGAAACCATCTGTGTATTCATACAATCCATTAAGTCTCCCTTAAGAGCAGTTTCACACTGAATAAAAACTTAGAAAGTCCCATCATTTTTCTGGTGACTCTCAGACTGTAAAATCATTTGGCTATTTAAGTCTCAGAATATCATCTCTATTGGACATAGGATGGCAGTTCCATTATATTAACACTTCATTTATCAATGAACTTGAAGGCAACCTCTTTCCTTCCCCACTATGGCCATTCTCAGGTGAGTTGCCTGCCTTCAGTAAGAAGGTGCAACTGGATTTCCTCTGATTCTCATTTATCTCCATTACTCTCTAAGCTGCTTTCTGACCCTTCCTTGGTTGGGGTGGGTAGTGAAATAGGAGTTTAGGATGGTTCCTGCTTCCCCCAAGGGCTTCACCAAATGGCTCAGCAGTAAAGAATCTGCCTGCCAATACAAGAGATGTGGGTTCAATCCCTGGAAGGGGAAGATCTCCTGGAGAAGGAAATGGCCACCTACTGCAGTATTCTTACCTGGAGAAATCCATGGACAGAGGATCCTGGTGGGCTACAGTCCATGCGGTCGCTAAGAGTCGGACACGACTTAGCGAATGAATGACAACTGCTTCGCCAGTACTGGCTTTGTGTTCTCTGAGTCTGGCTGGTGTATAAAGCTCTTTCATAAGATACGATGTCAGGTTCTCTGTGATTCTCCTGATGATTCTTTTTGATTGAAATGCACTTCTTTCTGTACAAATTTCTAATTTAACATTCTTTCCTACCTAGAGGTGGGTACTAAAACTAGCCTCTTTTTACAGATGGGGAAACTGGCCCAGGGACTTTAAGTAATTTGCCCACATTCATACAGCCAGAAAGTGGTAGAGTCACCCTAATTTCTGAGCTTGATTTCAGAGATGTGCTCTTAACTGCTAAGCAAAATCCCATACTGGAAGGTGAGCAGTGGCATCAGGAAAGATTGTCTTTTCTTTGTGCTGCTCGGTTGCCGTCCTGCTGTCTCAGATACCAGCCCGCTCTTTGCCTCAGAGATGGGTGGTTGCTGTGTTTGCTTGGGAACACTGTCCCTGACTGCCTGCCATTTATCTAGTTCCCCCAAGCCTTCTGTCTTTCAGAGATCTCTTCCCTGCCACCAGGAAGGGTTTGTTCATCCCCTGCTTCCAGAAATCTGGGAAGCATCCCAGGAAATGCCACAAATAGACTGCAGGTGGGACGCAGCAGTCTTTTAAAAGGGGGAACAAGAATATCATATTCACACATAAAATCTGGAAAGCAGTTCTCACAAAGTTCCTCTTATGTTAGGAGGGGGGGTTTTCTTGTCGCCTGGCAGTTGAAGACCCTTCCTCACTTGTCTGCATTCAGATCTAGCTAGCTAGCTAACTAGCTCTCGAGAGGTTGACTTGGGTACCAGGTGTCTATGAGATGAATTTAGGAGAGCTGCCAAGGAGACAATTCAACCATCAGCCTGAGGAAAGAAGTCCCACCTGCTGTCTTGATTGTGATCTTCCGTGTAATAAACATTGGAAAAAATCCCTTCTTACTAGAGAAAAAGTTTTCATGTGCTTCTTTCAGTGTCAGGAGCCAATTGTGAGCAACACCCTAGAGTCTATGAGAGGCGGGTGTACTGGTCTTTAGAGCTTCCCCAAATACACCTGCACCCATCTGAGAAGCAAGGTTGAGAGGAAACCTTGGACTTCTCCTGATGGGAACTTACTGAAAAGAATCAACAGACTATAAGACCTGAATTAGACCCTCAGCTGCCCCATTTTAGATGGCACAGGCGCTCTGAGATCTCATTTAGTGGAGCAGAGACTGACGGCTATGCCCCGTGCTTTTTCTAATATGCTTCGTTCTATACCAGATACCTTGTGCATTTTAAAAGTCCTATTGGACATCATTGCATATGATGTCCATTGCATTGGACTTGGTTGCATATATGGATTATAGCATCTTAAGCCAGACCCAGAGCTGCAGGAGACAAACTTTAAGCTGGTTCACACAGTCTATCCTAAATGTGCCAAGGATTGTGCACTTCTTCCTATAAATACAGATTCAACTCCTCTGCCTGGAGAACCCCATGGACAGAGGAGCCTGGTTGGCCACAGTCTACATAGGGTTGCAAAGAGTCAGACACAACTGAAGTGACTTAGCACACATGCACGCAAGGCTTAAAACCATCCTCCACTTTTGATTCTTAACCACATAAATTCACTGCCATGCTAAAATTATTTTTCATTCATTTCTTATACCAACCCTATTTTTAGTGACCTGTCCATTCATCTTGTTTATGCCTTTTCACTCTGATGGTTTAATGGTTTTTCATGGGATCTGTTGCTTTAGTTCTTTTTCTTGGCTACTCTTTCTGTCTTTGATTATTAATTCTACAAGAGCTTCTCAGGTTGTGCCGTGGTAGAGAACCCAGCGGCCTTTGTAGGAGACACAGGAAACCTGGGTTTGATCCCTGGGTTGGGAAGATACTCTGGAGGATGACATGGCAACCCACTCAAGTATTCTTGCCTGTAGAATTCCATGGACAGTGGAACCTGGAGGGCTACAACCCATGGGATTGCAAGGATTGCAAAGATGGCAAAGAGTCGGACACAACTGAGCTTGTACACACAGATTAATTCTATAAACACTCTTAAGTAACACTTGGTTTGATCTTTATTTATCACACAGATCCCTCCGGAATTGCCCCCTGTGCCTTATACCAGTGGGAACTTAGGCAGGAGAAGCAGTAGAGCTGTCCAGTCATACCAGGGCACAGAAGCAGGTAGACGCCAGAATCAAGTCCACAGTGTATGCTGAGAATTACATCAAACTGCTTATCAAAGCAAAGGGGACCTTAAGACATGATCAGAAGTTTACCTGCAATTTAACGAGACAATTGTGAGATACGGGGTGAGAGACAGAAATCTAGAAAAGACCAGGGCAAAGATAGAGTGCAATTGGAAGGGGCATGCTGAGCTTGTCTGGATAAATATTGGAAATTTTAACGGAAGTGGATAAACATAAATTGCCTGGACCACTCTGGACCTACAGTGAGATTTGGCACTCTAGCTGATACTGAGAAATCAAGTGAGGGGAATAAGATGTTAAAGTGTCTTGAGAAGATGGAGTTCAAGGGTACAGAGATAGACATGATGTTTATCAGACTTGACCACAGTCCTCCTGTTGCATCAAGAATGAGCAGAGGGAGGGCAAGATGATAACATTTGTGATAAACAGCTCAGGGGCCTAACTCACACTAATCTGAGGCTATAGTTGTGGATTTCAAATATTCTGGAAAACATCTGCCAACTGTACAACCAAAAACTTGGACTGTGTTCTCCTTATTGACATGAATAAGTATTTGTGTTTCTTCTCTTGTTCTCCTTTGAGAAAACTTTTTGGTTACTAGTTTTTCTTTTCCTTTTCTTTAATTTTTAACAGTAAAGATATATATGATTCATCTTCATTATGAAGAATTCACACAGTAGACTAGAATACAAAGAAGGAAATAACACTCCTAAAATAACCATTGTTAGTATTAAGTTAACTTTCAGATGTTCTTCTTTCCATATGTGCAGTTAGAAGAGTAGATACATAAAGAGATCATTTGATAGGGATAAAAAATGTCATTAAATAGGATCATACTTTGAATGCTCATTTGATAAGATATTCAACTTATTTTGACTTCTTTATTAAAACTAACAAGGAAAGTGAAGAAATTGTAAATGTTTTGGCCAACATTTCCTATAGATCTCTCTAATTTTATCAAAAATATGAGAAAAAATAAAAGGTTGGAATCACTGTGTTTTATTTCTTGAAACACATACTTCAATTTAAGAAAGGCTTTGAATTCTAGTTCCATATCTTTGTTTTCTCCATTATGCTTGGTGAAATGGCTAGTGATTAACATGTATTTACTGAAGAGAAATGAAACTAAACCTATAAAGAATAATATACTGAATATCATTTTATTCTTTAGCATGAAAATTAATTTTATCTGTATGATTTCCAAAGTAAGATACCTCATATGTCAGTTATGCAACTCTGTCATCTATAGTTTAAGAACTTAAGATCCAAATAGATTGACTCACTATTACAAGACATATAACCAATTAATAGCAGAGTCACTGGGACCTAAGCCTTCTTGCTCACAGGGCAGTGATCAATTGGAGCATTGCTTTGAAGCAGCTGAAAAAACAGAAATGGGATCTTAGCTATGCCTACAGCTTGTTCTCTCCCCTTTTGTCAACCACATGTAATATGAATTCTTCCTATTTTATCATGTTTAAAATGAAACTAACACACTGCTTAGTAAAGGGTGGTAAAATAAAGTCAAAGCACAGAATCTTTTCCATCCATTTTTCTCCCATTTTTTCTCTGTTAATAAAAACAGATGGGGATCAGCACTTCAAAGTTATTCATAAGAAAGAAGCGCAACCTCTCGCCATAAGAGTAAAAAAGTGAGGACCACAATAAACATAGATGTTTGGTGAGGCCGTAGGGGACTCTAAACCCACCCAGTCTTCTCCTTGGAAGTGGCAAATCTGTAAAATCCTAGCAACTTTCATAATATTCCAAAATTTGAAGAATAATAGATGGGATAGATATTCTCTGATGTAGAATCAGTGCAAAATATATCTGTAAGAGGAAGCAACCTTGAAATGAGAACAATTCAGATTATTAAGATGAGGTTATATCATCTTTATTTGTCTACTATATTTCTGAAGCGTCTTATTTTGAGAGCTCATCTCTTAACACCTACCCATGTCAAACTTAGTCGCTTCAAGGGAAACAGTTTCAAATTTACTTCCCTTTCATGTGTACCTTAAAAGTCTCTAATGGTTAGAAATATTAAATGTAAAATTTTTAAAAATCTTGTTACAAAACAGATTATGCAAATACATCAAACTGGCTTTTAATCCTTATATTTGTCAAAAATAGCTAAGTAGAGTATAAGCGAGTGTCCCAGGTGGAGCAGTGGTAAAGAATATGCCTGCTAGTGCAGGAAACCCGAAAGACACAGGTTTGATCCCTGGGTCGAGAAGATTCCCCTGGAGGAGGAAATGGCAAACCACCCGGTATTCCTGACTGGAGAATCCCATGGACAGAGGAGCCTGGCGGGCAACAGTCCATGGGGTTCTAAAGAGTTGGACATGACTGAGCGTGCGCACACACACACACACACACACACACAGAATATAATGGTTAAGAAAACACCATTTGGAATTATGTATTTGGCTTTAACTCGCAGTCACCCATTAATTATTAGCAACAAAAGCTAAGTCCAGTTTAGTAACTTCTATAAGGTTCTGTTTTAGAAGAGCAATGGCTTTCTTTTGGTGATGTAAGAACAAGGTGAAATGATGTAGCAATTAATACAGAAAGCAGTATTTAATATGTGCATCTGCAAGTGATGGTGATTGTTCTTTTCTTGACTTGGAATTTCAGTATAGTCAATAAAGATGCATACAGAAAAAAGCAAAAACAAAACCTTCTCTTTCAACAGTTTACACATAAATCAAAAAATTGTATTGGCTAATTTGACATATTTGAATTAAATTGACACTAAAATGTCCCCAAATTTTGTCCTGTCAGATCCTCTTTGTTATCAGTTGCAGGGCGTTTGAGATGGGAGATTGAGTTTGAGCTGTTATGGAAGTCTTCTGGAAAGATAACTATTAAGATGATTTATTTATAATTGTTCATTGTAGACATGGTTAATTTTAAATATTTTCAATTGACTAACTTTGGAGTTTGAAATATAATACACTTGCAGTGAAATAAACCAACCTATTTTGAAGAAGGATACCATTAAAAACTTCAATAACTCCTATCTGAAATTGCTTACCAACTGTGTGTGTGTTGGTCACTCAGTCGTGTCCGACTCTTTGTGACCCCATGGACTGAAACCCACCAGGCTCCTCTGTTGATGGGATTTCCCAGGCGAGAACACTGGAATGGGTTACCATTTAATTCTCCAGGGGATCTTTCTGACCCAGGGATCAAACTTGTAATGTCAGCTTAATAGCAAAATTATTTTTTTTAAGTAAGTGTAGTTTCTTTAAAGTAAGTGTAGTTTCTGTATCTCAGGAATGTTTTGAACATTACATTATAATGCCATTTTCATTGTATTACATTAAAGTCAAAGAATGAAATTTTTGAGTGTTTATGAATTCTCTCACATTTTAAGCAGATGCCAGTATAGTTAATTTCAGAGGTTTATCATTTTCTAATGACACTGAGTTCAGTGCAGATTTAATATCCATTTATGCTAAGCATGTTTCTAAAGGTTCTTTTCAAATATGCTTTTGTCTTAAAATTTTTTTCATGTCTCAAATAATGGATGTGTTTCTAGCTCCCTTAAAGTTCTTTTTGTATTATGAAAATGTCTATCCCAAATAAATTTCTATTCCAATGAGGAGAGAATTGGACAGATAATCCAAAACTACTGTGCATCAATGTGGATTTTTTTAAATTAAGATTTTATTTTTCTGAAACAGTTTTAGGTTCACAGTAAAGATTTCCTAAACAACCCCTGCCCCTGCATAGCCTTCCCTGTTATCAACATCCCCCACCAGAGAGGTACATTTGTTATCATTGAGGAACCTGCATTGACGTGTCATCATCACCCAAAGTCCATAGTTTACATAACAGTTTACTCTTGATGTGGTTCATCCCATAGGTCTGGACAAATGTATAATGACATGTATCCATTTATCCGGCATTTTCACTACCCTCAAAACACTCTCTGCTTCTCCTATTCCTTTCCTGTGCCCTCAACCCTGGCAAGCACTGATCTTTATACTGTTTCCATAGTTTTGCCTTTTCAAGCATGTAGTATAGTTGGACTCAGGCAGTATGTAGCCTTTTTCAGATTGACTTATTTCACTTGGTAATCTACATTTAGGTTTCCTCTATGTCTTTTCATTACTTCATAGTTCATTCCTTTTCAGAATATAGGATGGTAATATTTCAAAGGCCTTATTAGTTTGAGTGAAGTTTAAAATTGTTTATTATTTTAAACTTAATTTCATTAAATATTTCTTAAAACATGTTGGGAAGGAGAATTACAGTATAATGTAAATCTATTTTTTTAGAATAATTCATGATGTGAGTAATACAAAAAGAAAAAGATCAAGACTTGATTTTTTTATCAAACTTTTAGGTGACTGATGTCTTCTAAATGGTTGTGAACTATTAAAAAAATCTCTTTACCTGAACATATTAAATTTTTTAAAAAACAGAGGCAATAAAAATTTTTCCTTTGCCACATAATGTTTACTTTTGGAAGATATAGATTAAAGTTATATTTTTTCCTCGATAGTCTGGTTACGGCTTCATTGTATGTAAACTCTAGCAGAAGAATCACAGTAGAGAGAAATTTTAGCTGAAGAGACAAGAAGGCTCCTCTGAGTCCTGTAAAATAATGCTGTATTTTAAAATAGACCATTGTTCCTGTGAATGAAGGGTGGTAAGAATATGCCAGCTAGAGAATATCTCATTGACATAGGATTGTTTTGAGCTGATCGTTACAGAAGCAGCAGACAGAGGAGAAACTTTAAAAATAATGACTATTTTTTTGTAGAGAAAATTTCCATTTTTAAAGGAAATCTCCATTTGTAAATGTCTCCATCTCTGTACCAGGAAGAGAAGGATGACTAGGCTACAAGAAAGCCTCTCAGTGGAGAAGGCCACAATTTAAGTCCATTTAGTAAACCTTCCCAGATGGCCCTAGTGGTAAAGAATTCACCTGCCAATGCAGGAGATGCAAGATACTCGGGTTCAATCCCTGGGTCTGGAAGATACCCCGGAGAAGAGCATGGCTACTCACTCCAGTATGCATGCCTGGAGAATCCCATGGACAGAGGAGTCTGGTGGGCTATAGGCCATGGGGTTGCAAAGAGTCAGACATGACTGAACAACTAACATTTTATTTTACTTACAGTAAACTTCGCAGGTGGCACTAGTCATAGAGAATCTGCCTGCCAGTGCAGGAGACTCAAGAGACTTGGGCCAGATGCCTGGGTGGGGAAGATCCCCTGGAATAGGCAAATGGCAACCCACTCCAGTATTCTTGCCTGAAAAATTCATGGACAAGAGGAGCCTGGTGTGATCAGTCCATGGGGTCACAAAGATTCGGACACGACTGAGCACATATTACATCTTACTCTTGTTTACTATTCTTTCCTGGTTGCTTTCCCACAACTGACCTCCTATATACTCTCCTCTCTGTGGCTAAAGATGGATTTAAGCCTAGCATTCTCAGGGCTTCCCTGGTGGCTCAGCTGGTAAAGAATCTGCCTGCCACGCGGGAGATCTGGGTTCGATCCCAATCCCTAGATTGGGAAGATCCCCTGGAGAAGGGAACAGCCTCCCACTCCAGTATTCTGGCCTGGAGAATTCCAGGGTCACAAAGAGTCGGACTCGACTGAATGACTTTCACTTTGCAAGTATTCTAAGCCAACTTTGAGAGTTACTGATTTTCCCCTGGATATCTCCCATGTATACATTATATATACACATTAGTAAACTTCTGTTTGCTTTTCTATTTCAGCCTGTCTTTTATTACAGGGCTCCCCACAGAGAATTTAGAAGGTAGAAGGGAAATTATTTTTTCCTCCCCTGCAGTTCAACTACTTCAGTTCATTTTTGAATAAATTCTCCAAACAAGTAAGAATAAATGTCTTTTAAAAGCTTATGGCATAAAATCATGTTTTAAACTTATAGGAGATATTAATAAAATTAAAGAATCATTTTATTAAAGTTATTTCAACAAAATCATTAAACATAAGGAATGAACTACATAGAAATATTTGATTTTATTATAGACCACTGAGGAAAAAATAATTTACTTTTCCAAAACTATGAGACTTGTATTCGATAGTTTCCTAATCCTCAAAGTTATTCATATCTAATAGCTCCATGTAACAAATCTTTTAATTTCAGTTTCATTGAGAGGGGAGGATATTTGGCTCTTAGTAAGTATGGTGTCAAGTCAGATTTCCGAGCATTAGGTAAACTGAGGTACGCGTTTGTCAGTCATGTCTAACTCTTTGTGACCCTGTGAACCATAGCCTACCAGGCTCCTCTGTCCATGGGATTCTTCAGGCAAGAACACAGGAGTGGGTTGCCATTTCCTTCTCCAGGGGAATCTTCCTTACCCGGGAAGATCAAACCCTTGTCTCCTGCGTTGCAGGCCGATTCTTTACTGTCTGAACCATTCAGGAAGCCCAGGTAAACTGAGAGTCTGGACATTTTCTGGTATCTTCTTGGATTAGTTATCACTTTTGTTTTGAAAGTTTTCCAGGAGGAAATAATGCTGATCATACTTCCTGGTAGGAAACTTGGAATTTGTCCACATTTATTCAGGTGTTAAAAAGGGTCCAAAGTTCCTTCCTAAAGGAAAGCCTACAGTTGAGTTTTTGCTCATGGAGGAAGTGCTATTCCAATGTTCTTTGCCCCCTTACTCCAATGAGAACCTTGATTTTTTAGTGGGCATTTTGCCCATGAGCAAAATTATTTTATTTCTTAGAAGCACTTGTGGATAAATATAGTCAATAACCAAGCTTTGGCCATTGAGTTGTAATTGGAGATATTGTGTGCAACTTCTAAATTATTTACTTCTTGGACCCCTTTATTGTTCCTTCCCAATGACTAAAATGCAAAATTTATGACCAGAAAATGAGACAATACACTATAAGTGGTCAGAATACCTTGGGAGCCGTATGAAAAGAGAGCTGCCACACTAATACCAGACTGTCTAATAGGAGTTTCTTTTCTCTAACAGAGAAAGAAATTTCTATGGTTTAATTAACTATGAGGTTTTTTTTTCTTTTTCTTTTTTTACAGTCGCATACACTCAGGCACTTCAGTCGTGTCCAACTTTTTGCGACCCTATGGACTGTAGCCCATCAAGCTCCTCTATCCATGGAATTCTCCAGGCAAGACTACTGAAGTGGGTTGCCACTTCCTTCTCCGGGAGATCTTCCCGACCCAGGGATCAAACCCTCGTCTGTTAAGTCTCCTGCATTGGCCGGTGTGTTATTTACCAATAGCGCCACCCGCTGATGCTGGTGAACTTAATTCCTACTGGATCTGTCCAGTTTCTGCTCTAAATTTCTGTTGAGCTGGGGCAAGAAATATTTGTCCTGCATGTTTTATATACATATATGTAATGACAAAACTGCAGAGCTTAATGAAAGATACAAAAGAGATAAAATAGACACATACAGATTTCTCCACCTACAAATGTTTTAATAGGTTCTGTTAAACTTTGCTTTGTTCCTTGAGTTATCTTCTAACCAGTGGCTGACATAAACTCGATTGAATATTTCAAATTCATACTCAGCTAACATTCATACTCAGGGCCCATTATGTGTTAGGAAACTTCTGACCCTTAATCATTTATATTCCTCACAATGACCCTGCAGCATATGTGGGATTTTTGCAATTTTACTGTGAGCCACTTCCCTGGTGGCTCAGAGGGTAAAGAGTCTGCCTGCCATGCAGGAGACCTGGGTGTGATCCCTGGGTTGGGAAGATCCCCTGGAGAAGGAAATGGCCACCCAGATCCACTATTCTTACCTGGAAAGTTCCATGGACAGAGGATCCTGGTGGGCTACAGTGCGCGGGGTCACAGAGGATCCGACACAACTGAGAGACTTCACTTTCAATTTCACTAAGAAGCTCAAAAGAAATAGAGCGTGTTTAAGGTGTTCCTGCTGGTGAGTGGTGGAGCTCGTCAGTTTGGGTTGGAATGTGTTCCTTCTATAACATGCAGAAAAGAGGTCATTCAACTTTAAAGAAACTGCCTGCGTGCCAAAGATGCAGGTTCAATCCCTGGGTCAGGAAGATCCCATAGAGAAGAAAATGGCAACCCACTCCAGTCTTCTCACCTGGGAAATACTATGAACAGAAGAGCCCGGAAGGCTACAGGGCTGGCAAAGAGTCAGACATGACTTAGCAACTGAACAACAACAACAGCTCTTCTTGAACTTTCAAAAATGGACCTAAATGCCATAAGATGTAATCATTTCATTCATAGATGACATTTTTTTAGAAGTTCTTATCTATAATTTATTGAAACAAAGCAATGTGTAATAGCAACCACAAAATTATTTTACTCTTCGTGGTCATATAATGCATACAGTCCCAATTTCTGATTAAATCATTTTGAGAATGTTCTGTCAACTAATGTGTGTGTGTGTGTGTGTGTGTGTGTGTGTGTGTGTGTATTAGTTGATCAGGCGTGTCCAATTCTTTGTGACCCCATGGACTGTAGCCCGCCGGGGCTTCTCTGTCCATGAAATTCTCCAGGCAAAGATACTGGAGTGGGCTGCCATTCCCTTCTCCAGAGGAACTTCCTAACCCAGGGATCGAACCCTGGTCTCCTGCATCACAGGCAGATTCTTTACAGTTTGAGCTACAGGGAATTCTGTCAACTAATATGTTGACAGAATATTTATAAGGGGGACCCTGAGTGTAATGTCTCTAGCTGCTTCATCGTTCATTATATTATGTGACCTGAATCCCTCACATGTCTAGTTTTTCTGATATAGACGAAAATCTTACTTCTTTCATTGTGTTTGGCTGGGTTGCTTATTTATTTAATCAGTTCACATTTAACTTCTTATAAGTATGGCAATACCCACTCTAGTATTCTTGCACATGGACAGAGGAGAATTCCATGGACAGAGGAGTCTGGCGGGCTTTGGTCCATGGGGTCACAAAGAGTCAAACATGACTGAAGCAACTTAGCACAGCACAAGTACTCTAGTTCCATAGAGAATCTCCATTAGTAAACACAGACTATGATTTAACCTGAAAAGTAGCAAAAAAGTAGGACTTTTAATAAAATGTTCTTTAATGACCACTGTCATGTCCAAGACAACACATGGAAAGTAGAGTGTCGGTGTTAATTTTTTCTTACATAATAGATATATGCTTATAATTTGAATATGATAGAATTGACTGACTAAGTGAAACTGTTATTTCTAGACCTGATTCCTACCTGAAGCTTTGCTTGGTTACCTCCCAGTTGCCAAGTATCCTAATTCCAAGTGACCAGTACCAAGTAAGTTGTTTCACAACTGCTAGTAGACTAAGTACTGCTGTACTATATCATTTGACACTTGTCTTTTAACTCATCTTTTCCACAGAGTGTTTTAGGTTATCCTCAATACTTTCCAATTAAGGTTTGGTATATAGGAACCACTGGCTGTTTTCAGACTTCTATGAAATCAAGTGCAAAATAATTAAATATAAATGCATAATTAAATATACAAGTAAGCACATGTTCCACCTGCAGTCATGTCAGTCCTGCCTAGCATATTTATATCATAAATCCGTTTCATGACTTCATTTCTCTCGTCACCCATGTGCATCATATTCATATGTCAAATTCAACTCAGGACTGTCTTCTATGAGGTTATCCCTCTTATGGTTCTAGCTTTCAGTAACCACTTCCAGCCCTGGGTCCTATAGACTTACCAGGTAGAACTTCATTACGTTTTGTAGTTTATTATACTCTACTTTTTATAACTATCTGCTTCCCATTTTATTGAGGTGCTGGATTCAGACAACTGGGAGATTTTCTGAACTCCCACTCTCCAGCCCGTGCTGTCTCTCCTCATTTCTCTTTCTCCAGGCAATCATTTATTAAGTTTCGAGAAGATTCTCCCTCTACCCTGATGCGTATGTCCTTTGTTCACTTCCCTCCTTATTTCTGTGGTGTCTTTCCTTTCTCTCACCTCCCTCACATGTTCATCTTTCACACTGCCAGTGTTAGATTTCTGGAACAAAAGTCTGATCACATCACTTCCCTGCTTGAGGTTTATTATTTTTTTTTCCATTTATTTTTATTAGTTGGAGGCTAATTACTTTACATCATTACAGTAGTTTTTGTCATACATTGAAATGAATTAGCCATGGATTTACATGTATTCCCCATCCCGGTCCCCCCTCCCACCTCCCTCTCCACCCGATCCCTCTGGGTCTTCCCAGTGCACCAGGCCTGAGCACTTGTCTCATGCACCCAACCTGGGCTGGTGATCTGTTTCACCCTAGATAATATATGTGTTTCAATGCTGTTCTCTGGGGTTTATACTGGCCCTCCTATCTGTTACCACAAACATCCAAATACCTGTTATCATTCAGGCTCATTTCTTGCAACACCCTCACTGCATTGCCCTACACTGTAGCTTTCTAGTTACATTACCTGCTTCGGTACCTCCAGGGGGACTGGAAGCAGTATTTGGGAGGTAGACTCATAGGAGGATGGATCACATATTTTACATTTTTATCTCATTTAATCTTTGCTCAGCTTTAAGAGGGAAGTATAATCATTATCCCCATTTTAAAAGGAAAAAATAGAGGCTCTGAGAGGCTACATAAGCTGCCCAATGTGGCAGAAAGAATAGGTGGATAAAAGTAGAATAAAATTCAAATCTTCCTCAGCCAAAGCTTATACTTTTATCCCCCATGTCTTTGTGCTTTTCTGGAAGCTGTTCTCTTTCCTCAGAATTTCTTCCTCCCTACTTTTTATCTGTCTAATAAACTACAATTACCCTTCTCAACTCAGCTAAAATGCCATTTTCTGTGCAACTCTTCTAAGCATCTCTTATTTCCATCTCACCAGATAAAGGCTCCCAACTTTGGGCCCTACAATTCCTTATATCTACTATCTGTAAAATATACTATATCATACTATAATGATTTATTTAGTCATCTTGTCTTCCTTACCAGATTTAAAGGATGGTGCATCTCCTTGTGTTGTTTTGTTTTCATAAAACTTACCACAGTGCTTGCACCCAGAAACATTCTGTGGTGACATAATTTAACTTTAAAAAGTTTAAGAATCTAGAAGTGATCTGCATAAATGCTCTTCAGTCAGACGGACCTTTGACACTGCACCATAATGCTAGCAGTTATTTTCAGCTGTGAAGTTAAGTTCTCTCCTTGGAGGAAATAGAATATCAGAATACCAGTAACATGTGCAGCTTGGCCAATTTATTAGTATGAATTGGATTTGGGGAAAATACTGTTTTCTGAATACTAATTAGAGAATATAAATGGTAAGCATATGTTTTTAAGCAGGGGAAGGTCTCTAATATGTTGACTTACAACATAGTTCTCAAGGTTCTCAAGTTCTCATAGTTCTCAAGTCAAGTTCCCTGACTTACAACAAAGTTCTCTTTATATTTGTGCTAAGTCGCTTCAGTCATGTCTGACTCTTTGCAACACTATGGACTATAGCGTGCCAGGTTCCTCTGTCCATGGGATTCTCCAAGAATACTGGAATGGGTTGCCATACCCTTCTCCAAGGAATCTTCCTGAGCCAGTAATCGAACCTGTGTCTCAGTCTTCTGCATTGACAGACACCCAGGTTCTTTACCACTAGCCCCACCTATGTATTATACCCTAAGTAAAGATATTGAAAGGAGCAATGGCTATAAAAGAGTAAGAAACAACAATATAAAGCTCAAGTCCATTTTGGGGGTATATTAAGGTCCCATAAAAAAAGAACTTGATTAACAAGGTTACAAATTATTTCTCTGAAAAAAATGTAACCAAGAATATAAAAAACCTTTTCTAAAGAATCAAATTAATTATATAATATTATGATTGAAGCTAATAATGCTCACTTGCCCTTATCTATATACTGACATGAATGTCATGAATTTGGAGTTTATTATTCAGGAAATGTCCATACAAATATTAATATAGCAGGTTAAAAAATTTTCTAGCAATTTTGGAAAAAATACATAGTACTTTTCCCCACCCTTAATGGGAATTTAGTCTGTATAAATGAAATAATAAGGATCATTTTGTTTATTTACCAATTATATTTTTTCACTTGTTCTGTAAAATACTTCCAAACATCTGTTAGTAGTGTTGCTTGACTGTTTTAGCAGAAATCTAACATCGCTACCAATGTAATCATTTCTGTCCATGATGTCTAGAGCATAAGCTCAATGTGTGTTCCCTGGAGATGGCATCTTTTGATTATATTCTTACATAAAACTAGTATATTGAAGAGAAAACTTTCAAAAACTCAAAACTTTTAGACTGTGTAAAGGCCACCCTCAGTCTGGGTTGAGACTTACTTTTATAGCACTGGTTATTAGATTTCTTAGCATACTGCCTTTCTTTGTGGTTTTAAAAGGCAGACTATGAATATGATGAACCAAGGGCTGTGGACATATTAAAATGCTTTTATATAAAACCCCATTCCAATTGCGTTTCTGAACTGGCTTTTCACAACATTCTTTGTTTTATTATTTTTGTTCTTATATATCTTGCCTTCTTAGAGAATATTTTACAACATTTATGCACACCCTCCTAACACCCATGTAGGTCACATTTCTACTTCCCTTAATATTCCTTGCAGACTCATATTTATAGATAAGTCCTTCATAATGCAGTTTATATGATGATGGGGGCAGAACAGTTGTGACCCTGGCTTTCATTTTTGTCCAGGCTTCAAACTCTAGAATGCATTGTATAAAGAAATATTCATTTCCCCTTCCAGCTCCTCAAGCCAATGAGGGTGATTAGCTGAAAGGAATTTCCACCAATGTAAATTATAGTTTTACCTAATTAGTGACATCACATAACATGATAAATTATGAATTTAGAAGATCGTTATTCGGTAAATGAATGCTTGTCAGTTGCTCTGATGGCAAATTAATCTTGGAGCATCTAAAGAAGGCTTAAAGTAACAGCAGCAGAATTGCTGACATCACTGGTGTACAGAATCTCGCCCGTCAAAGTGTCATAGTGGTTGAAAAATGTCCTGATTCTGGGAGGTGGGGGGGATGTGCATATTTTGGAAGCTGTTAGAAATTAGAAGGGAGCAGCAATTATTCTGTTCTGAAATTCCAGTTTTATAGATGGTAAGATTTATATATGGTACGTTTTGTTATAATTAAGAGTAAGACAACTTCCCTGATAGCTAAGTTGGTAAAGAATCTGCCTGCAATGCAGGAGACCCTGGTCGATTCCTGGGTTGGGAAGATCTGCTGGAGAAGGGATAGGCTACCCACTCCAGTATTCTTGGGCTTCCCTTGTGGCTCAGCTCATAAAGAATCCATCTACAGTGCGGGAGACCTGGATTCGAGCCCTGGGTTGGGAAGATCCAGTGGAGAAGGGAAAGGCTACCCACTCCAGTATTCTGGCCTGGAGAATTCCCTGGACTGTATAGTCCATGGGGTCATAGAGTTGTACATGACTGAGTGACTTTCACTAAGAAACGCAATGTTGTCAATCAACCATACTTCAATAAAAGTAAAAAAAAAAAATCAAACATTTTTTTTTTTTTATTTTCTCTATGCTGTTCAGTGTTTAGAAATATCAGAAGTACCAAAAGCTGGAGGAAACTGCTTAGACCTAAACCCTCTCAGGTGGGAGGAAATAAATGTCATGTGCTCATCTTCAAAACAGGCTATCCTTCAACATCACTGTCACTGACAAATAGACTTTTGGTTCAGCATCTGGGGTGTCCCGTAGACCTTGGTTGCATTGTTCACAGCATCCTGTTTGGACAGACAGCTTAGACTATTCTTTGATCAACAGTTGCTATTAAGTGGACCTGACTTGACCCCATGGTCTCTCATTTGTAAAATAGCCTAGCACAGTAATTATCTGCTCTAAATTCTGCTAAGACAATAAGAAATAATTCTGATCTCTGAAACAGTAGCAATTTACTAAGGCAAATTAGTAATAATTTTCCATAATTTTGACTAGAGAATTCAAGATGGATTGGGTGGTGGGGAACCAGGAATAAAGTTTCAGATAAAATTGGATGCACAGTTCAAATGAGATTATGACAATACTGGATTCTAGAACAGTCTTATGTGTTTACAGCTTTCTGCCCCTTATGTATCTTTGCAGTGGTATCATTTTTCTTATTGTTCATTCCATGATATTCATTTTGATAAAATCCAATATCCTTATATAGAGAATATCATGAAAATGATTGCATGATGAACACTGAAGTGATCTGAGTAAACATTCTCATTTGTCATCTTAGACTTAAAGGATTACAGATGTTTGTCTGGTCTGTGCTGTTTTACAATAATTATCCAGAAGAGTTTTTCTTTCCTCACTGTCATATCTTACCTAGATCTCTCTTTTCAACTTCTTAAAGTGCATTTCCACAGGGCTTTGCATCAACTGAGGCAGTAGTGTATGTTACATCACCTGCATGGACAATGAAAATTCCCTTAACTTTACTGGGCCAGTTTTCTCTTCTGTAAAATGGGAGTCATGCCTTCTTGTATCGAAGTATTCTTGTGAGGATTAGAGATGACATATGTAATAGTATTATTCCTCTTCACAGAGGCGGCAACACATATGAGAAACAAAAATGTTCAGAAGGGTAACTTGAAAGAAAATTTATGATCTTAGAAGATCAGTACTAACAGGTTTGCCTATTTTCTTCTCTTTTGAAATGTATGAGTCAGTCACCTTTTCCTAAATGTTTATTCAGTAGCTACTGCTTGTGTTCATTAGCTAATGCCAAAGTCTCAGCGTAGACACAATAAAACCATTATTTCTCACCCATATGTCTGCAGATTGGCTGTGGTTCAACTGATCTAGGCTGGACTCAACTGCTTGGCATTAGGCTATGGATCAGATTTAGATCTGCTCCAAACACCTTTTAAAACTCAGGAACCAGCAAGCTATCTGGGGCATATTCTTTTCACAGAAATGGCAAAAGGACAAGTTTAAACATGGAAGCTCATTTCAATCTGGTTAATATTTTATTGACTAAAAAAGATGGATGGTGCATTCTTAAGTAATAGAGCAGGGGAGGATAGAAGGGGAGTATGGGTGAGGTATCTTCTTAATGGTGATCTAGTCAGTTGTCATCCAGTGTAGGCAAGAACTTAAATGGCTTCCAGTATTTTATTTTTAAATATGCATTCTATTTGTATGTCATACACACTGAGCAGTTAATGAAATACTTTTAAACTCCAACTTATAGACCTCAATGAGGATAGGTCAGTGAATGGGGAAACGTGATGAAAAGAAATTTCACTGTGTGTGATAATCTCCGCTTCAAATTCTGTTTTCTGTCATTCCTCAAATGACAAAGGTTGCAATAAGACAGTGCCCTGTCTGTTTTTAGGGCTCTGTGTGTAATGGCTCCTGATTTTCCCTAAGGAAAATCTTGTAGGAATTTTATCAGATATATGCATGCATATGTATATATATATATGCAGCTTATATATTGATTTCTAATTATTATATATATATATGTGTGTGTTAGTCGCTTAGTTGTGTCTGACTCTTCGTGACCCATGGACTGTAGCCAGCGGTTCCTCTGTTCATGGAATTCTCCAGGCCAGAATACTGGAATGGGTTGCCATGTCCTTCTCCAGAGGGTCTTCCCAACCCAGGGATCACACCTGGGTCTTACACATTGCAGACAGATTCTTTACCATCTGAGCCACCAGGGAAACCTATGTATACACACACAATATATATATATATATATATTTTATATATATATAATATTCCAGAATTGCTAGAAAATAATTTGTTACTACCAGTAAGAACATACTATTTGATTTCAGCATGATATTTTATTAAAATTTATGACTGCCATCTTTATCATTAATCATTCTTTTTGCTGTCTCAGTTAAACATTTTTTTAAGTGGCAAAATATACCAAGAGTTAAAAAGCCATTTTTTGGCCTAAGATTTGGTGATGCTCTTCATTTCAGTCTATTTTTTTTATGTCTGTCATTTTGTGAAATATACAATTAGTACTGGAGGGCACTGAAATGACAATAAACAAGAGAACAGAGTGAAATGACATTATTTTAAGAACTTGTGTATAAATGAGAATGATAAGTGTAGAAAAAGCAAATAAATCTGGAATGATTTATTTTCTTCAAATACAGAATTTGGAAATCAGGGCAAAAATTCTTATGGGAAAGAGAAAGGATTAGATGAAGTTGTTTATATATTCAATTCTTTATGTGCTGGAAAAATGAGTAAGGAAGTAAAGTTTATGATATTAAAAATGGAAGACATTATGAAAATAACTCATTATTTTATTCCATTGAGAACCAGAGGCCACTTTGAAAAATGTACTGTATTCTTTTATGGAAATGAATACAATCTGTGAAATTGTAGTTGTGTTTGGAAGAGGAATTTTGTTTTGAACTCTCTGAGGTTCCAGTGTAAAAAGAAAATCAGAGTCTAAGCATCTTCAGAAGTTTTCTCTCTTCATTAAAATGAAAAACTGTGACAGGGCCCTAACCTGAATCAGATAGGTCAAGAAACTGTAATTCCAGTCCAGAAAACCATAAACACTTTATATTACTGGCCATTTGACTATAGCTTCACAGGAGATAAAGGAAAAATTGTGCTTCTAGAGATAAAAAGTAAATCAATCACACATAGAATATTATTTATTTCTTATTTTCTGTCTTTGTGGTCATTTATCTCTCATAATTTATTTCTGCAAATGAAGTAAAAAACTGTGCTGGGATACAGACTCTCTTAAGAATTTTCTCAGAAACACACATATGCTGAGAGCAAGGTATAATACTTGAAAAAGAGTTATTGTTACAACATTTTTGAAAGAAATTCTTCATGAAGGTAAACAAAGGATGCTAAATAACAGCCCAAGCCATGTTGTTACATGATTTATAAATTCATTATTAAATATTAATATACACTCATATTTATATTATATATGCATGTGTGTGAGTACATATAATTTAAATATATGATCTCAAAACAAAATTCTTAAAGCTGTCAACTTGTTTGAATGGAATATCACCTTAATGAAGACTATCAAGATACCTCATTAAGACACTTATTGCAAAACTAATGGTTTAGTTGTTTTTATTTTTCTGAAACTCTATAGGCTTTTGAACATGGTCTAATTGAAATTAAATTTGCCATAAACCTAATGCCAGAAATTAGGATAAATGGCCAGTATTGTATAACTTTGGGCTTCCCAGGTGGTGCTAGTGGTAAAGAACTTGCCTGCCAAGGCAGGAGACATAAAAGACATGGGTTCAATCCCTGGATTGGAAAGACTCCCTGGAGGATGGCAACGTACTCCAGTATTCTTGCCTGGAGAATGCCATGGACAGAGGAGCCTGGTGGGCTACAGTCCATAGAGTTGCAAAGATTTGGACACGACTGAAGCAACTTAGCACACACACACACGATATAACTTTGGAGAAATTATTGAAATGATTAAAGCTTCATCTGTCCTTTTTCATACTTTATCAATTTACAAGTGAAAATAGTTTGACTATAGGATGGTGCATAGAAGAAAAAATCTTTCCCCATACTACATCTTCTCCTTTTTCCTTAACAGTTCATTTCATTCATAGCATTTGTGATCGATAATTATTCATTTGTTTCCTTATTAGCTTTTTTTCTCTCCCACTTATATCTACACTATTAACACATGGTAGACATTCAGTAAATATTTGTGGAGTGACTAAGGGTTCCTGGAGTGAAACTATCAAGTTGTACTGTCTACATAAGATTTTAAAAGGCGTCAGGTTGGGGAGGGATACCAGATCTATTAGGCTTCCCTGATAGCTCAGTTGATAAAGAATCCACCTGCAATGCAGGAGGCCCCGGTCCAACTCCGGGGTCAGAAGATCCTCTGGAGAAGCGATAGGCCTCCCAATTCCAGTATTCTTGGGTTTCCCTTGTGGCTCAGCTGGTAAAGAATCTGCCTGCAATGTGGGAGACCTGGGTTTGATCCCTGGGTGGGGAAGATCTCCTGGAGAAGAGCATGGTAACCCAGCCCAGTATTCTTGCCTGGAGAATCCCATGGACAGAAGAGCCTGGTGGGCTGCAATCCATAGGATCGCACAGAGTCGGACATGACTGAAGTGACTTGGCACACACCCGTACATGTCCGTCCCAAAGCCCATAACTATCCCTTCCCCCATCTTTTGGTTTACTTAGTTACATACCATCAAATAAAAGATTTAAACTCTTGAAACTGACAACCATGCTTCTTTACCTCCATCTCATGATATATAGGTTTATACATTGCTTTGAGATAGCAAAGGGTAGATTAAGTATTATGAATGAAGAAGGTATTCTTTGGGGGTTCAAAACAAATAATTCTAGTAATAATAACATTATTAAGGGTTGACATCTATAGAGAAGGTACTATGTGCTTGGAATTACACTAAGAGCACTGCAAGAAACAACTCATTAATCTTCCCTACAAGCTTATAGTCTAAATTATTCTCCCAGATACATAGATGCAAAGGTTATTACTAGCCCAATTTCATGCTTTCAGCAAGTACTAGAGTCTTTTGTGTAACTCTGTCTCCAAGATGAAAAGAAGATAATAAGATAGAATCTCTATTTGATCTCTAGTGTGTCCAACACTGAAAACCACACAATGAGGTACTTTTTCATACTTTCCATATAATTTTACTCAGTGGAAGTGGGACTCAGAGAGTTCATTCTAGAATGGGCAGGTGAGAGGGATGGAACAAAATGAAATAAAATAAATCATTTAAATTGGCTTGATAGCTGAGTGTATTTGCATATTTGAAACCAGGGAGATATATTGAAATAATACTATACAGGTGACACTCAATTTTTTTTTAAATGAAGTTAAATTATTGGAGATATGCTCTGTGGAAAGTCAGTGTGGTCATGAGGTGAAGGTGGAATTAAATGGGCTTCCAAGGTGCTGCTAGTAGTAAAGAATCTGCCTACCAATGCAGGAGTTATAAGAGACTCAGGTTTGATTCCTGGGTCGGGAAGATCCTCTGGAGTAGGAAATGGAATCCCACTCTAGTATTCTTTTTTTTTTTTAAATTTTTATTAGTTGGAGGCTAATTACTTTACATCATTACAGTAGTTTTTGTCATACACTGAAATGAATTAGCCATGGATTTACATGTATTCCCCATCCCAGTCCTCTGGACAATTCCATGGACAAAGAAGCCTGGCAAGCTATAGCCCATGAGGGTCACAAAGAGTCAGACCCAACTGAGCACACAGCATAGGGTGGAAAGGGAAAGTAAGCCATGATAAAACCCAAGAGAAAAGTAATAATAAGCTCAGTTAGTGTCACTTTCTATGTAATAGAGATGCCAGTCTTCCTGTGAAGTGGATTCTCCCTGGGCCTCTCACCTGCTGTCCATCCTCTGATGAAAAGCTAGTGTCCTGGTATCCAATAGCATGGTCTCCAGAGTCAGACACCACACTTTCATGCCACCTATGAAGTTTACTAATGTAATTTCCATGTCAGATTTTGTGTTAGGACACATATTCTTAAAATAATCCCTCTTTTGTAAAGCATATCATGGTGGAAACTATTAAATAGTTTTCATTTGTATCCACATGTCAAAAAAGGACACAGACATAATAACATGGTTAAATGTCATCATGCTGTGGCTTAAGTATAATTCTCAGTCTGATAAGAATAATTACATATTTGTTTAAAGTAGAATCTGTCCATAGATCTCCAAGTCCATACAAATGTAAATGAATCATTTCCTTCATTCTAGGTTTTCTGCAATTTGGATGGATTAATTTTTCTTATTAACTGAATGTACAGGGCCTTCATTTTGATATGATATTCTTATTTGTCTGATGATTACTTCAATCCTCCCCTTTTTTTTTTCTTCAATTACATTTAAAAGGTGATTTTAAAATAGTGTTTAGAGTGGTGCTTGTGATGATGATGTGATGAACAGCCACTGAGGATCTATTGTTCTGGAAGAATTATCTCCATGGTGAAGAGAGCAGGGTTGGGAGGAAAACAATATATGTAGACATCTCGATAACAGCATCAGTTCCACATTGTCCAAGTCTTGGGTACCATTTTGCGGGGGGTGGGGTGGCATCCTCTTCAATGTTCTCTACCATTAGGAATTTCAAGGATGCTCTTGGTTTTCAGCAGAGAGGGCATTCTCAGCTCTGAGACTGAACCTAAAACAAGACAAACACTGTGAGCCTGTCTGATTTATGTCACTGCTCCTTTTTCAAGGGTCTCTTCCACATCTTTCTCCTATATTTCACAGGTCACTGTCCTGACCACTTGCATTGTCCTGCTGGCCACTCTGTCTATGACCCTGATAAATCTAGTAATTACTACAGTTGGTGAACATTTGCTATGAGCTAGTTTCTCTGCTAAGCCCTTTATGGACATCATTTTATTTAATCCTCACGACAATCCAGAGAGCTTGATATTATTATCCCTGAGGAAATTGGAGTTCAAGAGGCTGAAGAGTTTGTTCAAAATCATCTGGTCTTCGGGTGGCAAAGCTGGTATTCAAATCCATTTGGTCTGACCCTAAGCCGGGGCTACGTTTAAAACTCAACTAGGATTTAAGCATCGTGGATAAACGTGCCCAGAAGTCAAGACAGAACCTAGTTGCAAGCAAAATAAAAATAGGCTAAGACAAGTTACAGTTTGTGATTTTTCCTTAGAGACATATTCAACTGAATAGGGAGCATCTCGGGAAAAACTGAAGCTAGCAAGATTTATCTTCAGCTTTTATACCGATTTTCATTGTCTAATCTCCTTACTCTCCTGTGACAGCTAGTGACCTCATGCCGACCCTGTGTTGTAGTGTTAAGTAAACTCATTTTATCTGAATTGTAAGTGACACAAGGCTTTATCCCTTTCAGAGAAATTTGCATTTTTAAGAGAGGATATTAAGAAATTGTAGGGGTCAATTTAAATGAATTAATCTTAAAGAATGGGAGTTTGAGCCTGTTACTGATGGGTGAAAAATGCATTTTAGCTCTGGGCCACTTTTCCGTGGCTTTTCAAGTCACACCCTCTTTGTGACTGGGCAGTGTACTGCTGTGATAGCCAGGATGGTGACTGAGGCTGGATATTCACTTTCTTTTTGTTCACTTGTGGAAAACATATTTTATGGTCAATTATTAGTATTACTATTGCCTTTGGCCATCACTGTTCTGATCTAATATGTGATTTTAAGTTTCATAACAGACATAGAAATACTCACTGGGTAGTTCTTAAATTGCATGGAAAAGTACTTAATTCTTAATTTTTTAGAAAATAATAGTCTAATGAAGATACATAAAAAAGTGTTTAAATGCACATTTGACAGTTTAATTTATTTAGAATTTATTGCTTACAGTGTCTTGAGATTTATACATGGGACCATCTATATAAAGGCAAAACCAAAATCTATCTATCTGTATAGGTATTTTATCTATATGTCTATACAGTTTATATACCTATAAAACCAAAATGAAATTCTATTTATATATTTGTATCAAACCCTATTAGATCCAAAGTTTATATTAGTATTTTTGATGCCTCAAGAATTTATTGAGAGCAAGAATTCACTCATGTGCAACCTGTTTATGTTAGAACTAGGTTAACAATCAAATGTATGATACAAGCTAGATTTTCCCAATAAAGAAGATTTTGCCATATGAAGACAGTAATGTAGCTTCAACTCTGTCGTGGTAATAATCTCATTGAATCTATACATAGAAAGAGGAAATAAAAGGAAATCATCAATCTATATTTTAAAGAAACATCATGTGTTTTATGCCAATGAGAGTACATGCATTTTCATTTGATTAAAGGGAGATTTCAGTCCCTCAGAAATAAGCCTGGAAAAAAATGCTATTTCAAAAAATCAACAAAAACCATAAACTGCCTCTATGGCTGTGTTTCTGCTTAGATAAATACATATCACACCTAAAGCAGTGGAAACACAGAGGTCCAATATGCATGAGTTATCACCCCACTCAACCAGCACCTATCAGATCGAGTGATTTGTTCCAGGTCAGTCATTGTATATAATACCGTTGGTAATAGACGATGTCACGTGATCAGTGAATCTGAGTCTGCAAAGAAAAATCAAGGTTTGCTTTTAAGACTTATGTGAAAAGAGAAAAAAAATACTTTTGGGTGGAAATTGCTAAGCCCACTGGCAATGAATCCGATTCCTGCCTTGGTGAAAAAATAATTGGTTCAAGAAAAATGTGATTAGATTGTGTCCCTCTAGAAATCACACAGGATTGAACTTTTCCAATTCAGTCTTTAGAGTAGACTCATACTAGTCTCAAAGACCCTGCAGCCATCCACACATGATTGTTCTATTCACAACCATAATAGCCACGACAGATGCTGTGGACCAAGCTCAGGCTTCTCAGATTAATTGCCATGTGAGTGGCTTCCACATTTGGTAGGTAACAGGTTGGTCAGGAGAAATGGCAGAGAGAAAGACTGGATGGAAAGTGTGACATACCTATAAATATGTGTATATATATACATATATGGTCCTATATGGAACTTCCCTGGTAGCTCAGATGGTAAAGCATCTGCCTACAATGCAGGAGACCCAGGTTTGACCCCTGGGTTGGGAAGATCCTCTGGAGAAGGAAATGGCAACCCACTCCAGTACTCTTGCCTGGAAAATCCCATGAATGGAGGAGCCTATTAGGCTACAGTCCATGGGGTCACAAAGAGTTGGGCATGACTGAGCAACTTCACTTTCTTTCACTTTCTGTGGTCCTATAATTTCTTTTGTAACTATGGAACAATACCAACAAGGAAGGAGGAGAAGGGGACAACAGAGGATGAGATGGTTGGATGGCATCATCGACTTACTGGGTATGAGTCTGAACAAACTCCGGGAGATAGTGAAGGATGGGAAGCCTGGGATGCTACAGTCCTTGGGTTGCAGAGTCAGACACAACTTAGTGACTGAACAGTAACAACCAATGCAGAAACCCAGGTGACTCAGTGGTAAAGAATCTGCCTGCCAATGCAAGTGACACAGGAAACATGGGTTCTATCCCTAGGTCAGGAAGATCCCCTGGAGGAGAAATAGCAACCCACTACAGTACTCTTACCCTAAAATCCCACAGACAGGGAAGCCTGGTGGACTACAGTCCATGGGTCACAAAGAGTCGGACATGACGGAGTGACTGAGAACACTCGCACCAATGCAGAAGGACCAGCCACCAAGCCAAGCATGGGCAGTGGAAAGGCTGTCCACTTCTCTAGCTCATGGCTTAAAGCCCTCCACAATCTTGTTCTACAGTCCCTCTCACTCATTAGTCACAGGGATTCTGTCCCTGTCGACATAGAACCAGAGAACAGGGGGGATGTGAACAGTGGTCCAGCAGGCCCTGAAATTACAGAGGGAGGTCAAAAGACCTGACCATGCCCTATTCCTTCAGACTGCATCACCAGGCAGAAAAAAGGAGAGAGTGAAGGGGTGGAGAAAAACTGGGAATACTTTTCAGTAAGTTTCCTTTCTGGGGTTTGGAATAGAAACATATTCCTCTCTGTGGAAATATGATGAGTGTGAATGATTTCCCCCTCAATGGAAAGAACACTCAGAGTCTCGCAATTTGAATGTGAATCCAACTCTGCTACTTACAAGAAGTTTTGCCACATGCAAATTATTTTCACCTTAGGCCTTGGTTTTCTTGTATGAAAAATGAGAACAATAATTTTCTCATCATAGAGTTTTTCCAAGAATTAAGAAGCCCTGGTGAAATGAAGGCACCCCAAAAATGGTAGAAAATATTACATTTACTAATAGTAAAAATTATCTCTTTGAGCTTCAGTTTTTTTAATCAGTGAAATGAACATAAAGTACATCTTTCAAGGGTTTGTTGGAAAATTATGTGAGAGCATGCAGAATATGAATGTGCTCTCATACTCAATAAATCTTTAAAAAAATCCTTGTCTTTTGAGAAAGACTGTGCTAGAAAACCTACAGCTTTTCCTTCCTAGGAGTATCCTTGCCCCCTCTCACAGAGCATTTTACATCTGACATTTTTGCTCACCAAAGAGGTAGGTAGGTTGTTTTTTTTCCCCCCACACCAAGAATTCTTCACACCTGGAGAATTCTGATATTCCAGAGTACCAGTAAATTCTGATTCTCTCCACCTGCAGTTAGCACCAGATCCACTGGTTAAGGGCTCAGTCCCTTCTGACTGCTCTCCCCCACTTCAGATGCCAATCTCAATAACAGGTCCCCAGGTTACCCACAACTTCCATTTGACTTGGTTACAAATTGGGGGTTCCTGGGAGTTGGATACAACTGAGGACACATGCACAGGACCCCCTACTCAGGTTAGATTAATTTGCTAGAATGGCTCATGGAACTCAGGGAAACACTTCTGTTTACCAGCTTATTAAAGGATATGCTAAAGCATACATATGAGCAGCCAAATGAAGGGCAAGGCTTGAGAGGGTCCCAAACACAGGAACTTCTGTCCCTGTGGAAATGAGGTATATCATTCTCCTAGTACATGGATGTGTTTGCCAACCTGAAAACTCCCAAACTCCATATTTTTGGATTTTTATGGAGGCTTTATAATGTAGGCATGATTGAGTATTACCTTCATTTTCAGCCCCTCTTTTTTTTACCCCCCTCCCCCAAGAGAATGGCAGCTGGAGCTGAAAATTCCAAGCTTTTACTCGTGGTTGTTTTCCCAGTGACCAATCCCCTACCCGGGAGCCACCCCACCTCAAGTTGCCTCAGTAAAACCAAAGATGCTATCACCCAAGAAATTACGAGATCTTCAGGATGCCTGTCATGTTAGCACAAAAGATGCTCCTAGCTCTTAGGGAATTACAGGGGTTTTAGGAGCTTTGTTCCAGGATCCAGGGGCAGAAACCAATATATATTTTCTATCATCTCACATAAGCCAAGGTGGCATGAGTGGTTTTGCAAGAGTCGGACACAACTTAGAAACTAAACCACCATCACCACCCTGCCATTGTCTCCAGTCCAAAGATTTGGGACTCTTGTACATTCCCCTCTTCCAGAGCAATACCTGATATTAGGGAGATGTTCTGTTGGATGGTGTAGAATAGATATTATTGAGTTGGCAAAAAAGTTCATTCAGGTTTTTCCATAACATCTTACTGAAAAAGCTGAACAAACTTTTTGGCCAACCCAATACACACATGTACCTATAACACATATGTATGTAAAATGACCCAAATGTGAATGTAAGTGTCTTCCATCAAACTCTTCAGCTGTCAACTCTAAGTATCTGTTTCTTCTATGAAAACTTTCAGTGATGAGAAAATATGTAGAAGAGATCTGGGGAATTCCCCAAAAGTCCTTTTTAGTTTCTTTGAAACCATCTGATATGAGCCAACATCTATGTCATTGAAACAGAAATTGAGCCCTCCTAACACCTGGGCTATTGAAGATGATATCTCTAGGGTTATTATTTATGTTCACTTACAGGCTACTGGCTCAGGGCCCTAAAGTCATTTTCAGTCTTGGCCAAGTAGAGAAATTCCTGGGGTGAGGCTGGAGGAACTATGAATTAGGCCTCTGGACTCCCTTCCTTTTTATGAAAGGGATAGTGAAGTTGACAGCTGTAAAAAGGCCCACATAGACAGCTGGAAATAAAGGCAGAGCCATTCAATTCTAAATCTTTTGTGCCAGGTTATTTGTCTCATGTCTTCCTAAATCTCATTTAGCTGTGTTTCAGCAAATGTGAAGACTAAAATCCAGGCAAGCAAACTGGCATCTCCGTTCATCATCAAAATTTGGAGCTATATCTTGAAGCAGAAAGAGTATTTTTGAAAATGCTTGAAATGTTGTCACAGTGCATTCACAGTAAAGCATCCAAATGTATTATTTCAGCACTTGTTGTTTCTACTTTTAGTGAGATGAGGAGAAGCTGAATTCAGATGTGTGTAAACTGTCTTCTATTGTACACATTCTTGGCTTCAGACATTTCTTTTTAAAGTGAGGTTTTGTTTTACCAGCTTGAAAATCGATTCCTAATGCAGTATCACTTCTCACAGGCCAAGGCATCAGATTTTCAGTTGTAAAGGCCTCCATCATTGTCAAGAAATAAAGTTAACGGAAAACATAATTGAAATCCAGGACACTGGCAATTCTAAAACATAAATAATACTGTTAACTAATAGCTATTGAATATTTGCTGTGTGTCTGGGAGTGTTCCAAGTATTTGACCATGAATTAACTCATTTTAACATTACAACAAACGGATGAGGATTATATCCCAGAGTTGGATGTGTCTTACTCCACGGGACTTATCCTTGGATTTGTATGTTTTCTCAACTCAAGATGAGAGTACACTCTTCGAGGATTTCAGAGGTGGACAGAAGCAAGCTTACACACCTGCCTCCACTGGCCATTCTACAGGATCTGTTCCTATTCCTTTTATGAAAAAAGAGAAAAACACAGGAGAACCCAAGGACGTGACTAAAGATTATCAATTCATAGTGGATGGAGCGATCTGCAGCGAGGGCCATGAGGCACCTCTTCTTACATCTCCTGCTCACCTTTCAGCGTCATGCGAGCATGCTCAGTTGCTTCAATCATGTCTGACTCTGCAAAACCAGGGACTGAAGCCTGCCAAGCTCCTCTGTCTATGGGGTTCTCCAGGCAAGGACATTGGAGTGGATTCCCATGCCTTCCTTCACAGGATCTTCCTGACCCAGGGATTGAACCCGTGTGTCCTGTGGCTCCTGCATCTGCAGACAGATTCTTAACCTCTGAGCCACCCGGGAAGCCCTTTACTGTCATAGTTGTTGTTCAGTCACCCATGCGTGTCCGACTCTTTGCAACCCATTGTACGTGACTACTGGGAAGACCATAGCCTTGACCATATGGACCTTTGTCGGCAGAGTGTCATAAGAGTTCTTTAATTTCTTGTAGGTCTTGTCTTTTGCTGAGTTCGAATTCACTGCTGGAGACAACTGGATCTCGGGGTTTTCCTCAGTCTGTCTTTCCCCATCCCTGTCTTTCCTCCCAGGTTTTCTTCAAAGTGGAAAAAAAAAATGAGGTGATAAGAAATGGCTTCTTGTTTTGAAGAGTTTCCTGTGTTTTCCCTTAGACTAAATCCTACACTTTTGTCTTTGGTAAGCATTGTAAAAGTCTTCTATATGTTGGTCACTTAGCAAACCCAGCTTCTGGGGCAGAATGCAGTGAGGAGATATTTCTAGTGTCTCAAATTCTTGATTTTTAATTTGGATTCTTTCCAAGACACTTTCCAAAGCTCATGGTAGAAATTATGCCTTTGTCTCTATCAGACGGGAACTCAGAGACCAGAGACCAGCAGGGGCTCTCAAGCCCAGGATGAGCTTACCTACTGTTCCAAGAACTCTCATCCTCACAACAAGCAATAAAGGCTATGTGATGACTGATGGTATATTTGTGATAGTATTAAAATGATTTCTTTTGTTTTCAGTCATCTTGAGAGCTTCTGTGACTCAGTATAGTTCTCTACTTCTGTTAAGTTGTACTTTAACTATGTAACAGTTAATGAGTCTTGACATGGTCAAATGAAATTCCTAATTCTCATTCTGCTTCCCCACTTTCACACACAGATGGCCTGCTGCTCTTTTTCTTCTTCATCTCAGTATATGGCTTAGAATAGCATCTCCTGTGATCGGTAAGAGCTTCCTGGTCGGATCCCCGTCGCCCTCTCTGCCGGGGTCTCTTTTTATTCCTTTCTCAGTTGGGCTCCTGTGTTCTTGAGTTCTTTCCGCCTCTTGAATATTGCAAGCTTGCTCTCTGTTTTCTTGACGTTATTTTCATTTGCTGTTTCTCTGTCTCCTGTGTGGGCAATCACCAGTTTCCGGGACAGGTTATTTCTTCTCTGCTAAAATGTTATCAGTGGAGCAAGGCTCTCCCTGACCAGAAGTAGCCTCACTCTTAATCCTTACATCCAGTCATTCTAGTATTTATTGTTCTCTGAAATTGTCACATCCATTTTTCATTTACATGGTAATTACTCACCTTTCTCCCACGCTGACATATATGCTCCTTTGAGTAGTGAAAGTGAAAGTGAAGTCTCTCAGTCGTGTCCAACTCCTTGCCACCCCATGGACTGTAGCTTACGACGCTCCCTTGTCCATGGGGTTTTCCAGGTAAGAGTACTGGAGTGGGGTGCCATGTCCTTCTCCAGAGGATCTTCCCAACCCAGGGATCGAACCTGGGTCTCCCACATTGTAGGCAGACGCTTTACCATCTGAGTGACTGGCTCAGACCGTAAGTGACTGACTCAGATGGTAAAGCATCTGCCTGCAATGCAGGACTCTTCCCCTGAGTTGGGAAGATCCCCTGGAGAAGGACATGGCAACCCACCCAGTACTCTTGCCTGGAAAATCCTACGGATGGAGGAGCCTTGTAGGCTACAGTCCATGGGGTCGCAAAGAGTCGGACACAACTGAGTGACTTCATTTTCTTTCTTTCTTTCCTTTGAGTAGAGATTATATCTATTTTGTTAAAGATGTATGTATTCTACATTACAAGGGTTCAGTAACTATTTGAAGACTATATACATAATTTCTATGCCATAAATATTTTGAATATGTATCATTGAGATGTTGTCGTGGATCTGTTGGGGTTTTAAAACATAATCTCCAAATTCACCAATACTCTTCCTTTCAAGAGATGAAAGCATGTATGTGCTGTCCTTAAATCTGGACTACCTTACTGCTCAGGGCTTAAAAGACTAGCTCTTACTCTTTACATTTCCTTCATCTTGAGATGCTGACTTTTAGAAATAGTTATTACATTATGAGAAAACCAAAGTGCTCCATGGTAAGGATTAAATAGAATTTTTGGCCTCAGCCCAAGCTGAGGTTTTAGTCAACAGCCAACATCAACTTCCAGTTTTTATATCAGAAGTCAGCACTTTTTTTTTTTTTTCCTTTAAGGACCAGCTAATAAATATCTACATTATGGCTATATAGTCTTTGTCTCAGATGCTCAGCTGTCCTGTTACAAGTTAAAAAAAATTAGCATAAAGTAGCCATAAACAGTACATAAACAAATGGGCAAGGTTGCTGCCTTCAAACCATACAAAAATATGTGGTGGTGGACCAGAATTGGACCATGGGCTGTAGTTTGACAGCCTATACATTAGATGACGCTACTAGTTCCATACTTAAATTGCTTCTAGCTTTTGAGCCACTCTAGTTAATGACACATGAAGCAGAGACAGACTTACCCACTAAGGCTTGCCCATATTGCAGCTTGCTGAACATATTTAATGCTTTTTGTCATTTTAAGCCATTAAGTTCGAGGTAGTTTGTTATGCATCATTAGATGACTGGAAGAGGGTCAAAGCCAGTCTTGTTAAAATCTGGCAACATTCAGTTTTATATTATATGCTGTGTGAGAGAGAGCTTTTCTATCTATGATGTATTTCCATACATATACGTTCTAAGATTCAGTCATATTTATGTGGCAGATTTAAAGTAGCATCCAAGCATCTTAAAAATCACAACATTTTAATGTTTTACCCGTATTTTTAAAAAGTATCATACTACGGAATATAACTATATGTGGACAAAATATGGATGACAACGCACATTCAACTTCTTGGCTTCAAAATGCAACATTCAGAGACTTTAAAAGTAGAGTAATTGTAGAGAAATATCAGTGAGTTGATTTTGGCTATGATAAAGTTTCATGTGATTTTTCTTCCAGAAAAATAACTGCATAAATATCCAGGTCTGTGGGGAAAGAAAATAATTTACTCATCTCTAGTCCAAAATAGAAAAATTGAAATAATCCTTTAGAAATTTCACAACTTTTCCATGAAATGCACATTTCTATTAAGAAAATATCTGTAGCCTTTGGTGAATTTATGAAGAGACTAATACATTTCCACCCTAAGGCATATGTAAAAAAGTACAATCTTGAGAGAGAATTTTTGTAGGAAAGAGTTTTCAAATTTTAATTTTATTTCCTCTATTATAAGACTATCAGTATGGACATTTTCATTTCTTCAATAAATTAGAAGGTTTATATTAAGCAAGCCAGGCTTTTAAAACTCATGTATACACATGGCACAGAATTTCTGAGATTTAAGTGTAATGTACATGTCATATGATCTCCAGCTGCATTTTATGTGGATTTCACAGATTACTGATCACTTTTCAAACTTTGTTTGCACACACTCAGAATGGTTTGCCTTACAATGTTATTCCACAATGCAGAAGTGTTTCTTTCCATCATTCATAAAATTGATGTGGCAAATGTACTGGTGTAAATGTTCTAACATACTCTTCTTTCTCCAAATAGTGACCAATATTAATAGAAGTAATATCTAACCCTCAGATGTGCTGTCTAAAGAGATTAATGGCAAGTGCTTTCTTTTGTAAACTTTGGGGAAACAAAGAATCCAAAAAAATGCTCAGACACACTGTTATAAATGACAAGAATCTTGAACTTTTGTAACTAAACTAGGAAGGTTAAGAGTGGAGTAAAAAATAAAAGTGGTGTTATTTTTAAATGTATAGATTTTATTTTCTGGAAATTAGTAGGAAATAATATATTTGATATCAAATATTAAGCATTTAATATTACAAATGCCTTTTAAATTCCTGACACCACACAAAGAAATGTATCATCCCACCCTAAGGCAAGGCATGTTTCTCAAATTTCTTTAAAGGAAAATTCAAGCAACTTGGGAAATCATGTTAGGATAACTTGATGTTTTCTTTTTAGTCTGGGTCAAATATGCATGAAACGCACAGTTTAAGCAAAACCATTTGAGATCTCACCTTCTTTAGTTTTGAAGGGTCACCCTCATGGTTGTTCTGGTGCTTAAGGTTTTTGTATTTGAGAGGGAAGGTGCTAACAGAATATAGGATTTTCCTATATTCTGGAAATTCTTCCCCCACTACATTCTGGAATTGCTTCCTCACCCCCTATTCTGCCACTGCTTTTGTTCTGTCATAGTTTAGGAAAACCTGCTTTGTAAGCATGTTAATTTTCTTCCCTTTAGAAAGAGCTTGCTAATCTCAGGAGGTATTGCAAAGTTTAAATTGAAGTAAATAGAAAAATTGCTAAGTTGAAAAAAAAAAAGTTCCATGCATTTTCTGATGAGTGGGAATACATCTTGCACACAATGGAACATGACATTCTTCGGCTCATTGCTTTTTGAGGATGTGTGAAAGAATCGTCACTGTTTAGTATGCATCAGGTTTGGAGCACCAGCAGATACAGGTTTAATTACTGATCAATGTGTTACTTGACCTGTGGATTATTTAGGAGTGGACTAGTCTTATTTTTTTGTTCTTTTCCCCATAGAAATGACTCTTTCAAAAGACAACTTCAGAATAACTAGACCTTGCCCCTTATCATTTGCTTATGTTTTGTTTATTTTTCATCTTCCTTTTTAACAGGCCTGCTAACAGTAGTTGATGAATCATTCAAGGTCATGCCTGAGTTTTCAATGCTATTCTTTTCACAATGATCATGCCAATGAAATTCACTCATTGTGTGTCTGAGTGCATGTTAAATATGGAAGTCAACAGTAAAAAAAAAAAAAATGCATCATTTAGGGCCACTTGAGGGATTTAGAGCAGAAGAAATTCTTCCTAAGACACATTTGGAAAGGTGTGACACAAGAGTATATCAGTTAGCTGGTGTGGGAACAAATGTGGCAGAAGGACAAACTAACAATACGGAGGTCAGCGAAAGACAAGCCCAACTATGTGTTCTATTTCCCATATGGTAAGGCTAAATCCACCCAGGTCCTAGGAAACACCAGAACTTACAACAAAAAGTCGCTGAAAAAATTAAACAGGAATAAAGGATCAAAATACCAGCCAGGATTGTTGTCATCCTGTTTCTAGCCACTTTGTCATCATTTCACTTAGGGGACATTTTCAACAGAAATATTTTTTCTTTCAAAAAATTAAAATGGCTAAGTAAACAGACTATTGGAAATTGAATCAGATTTTCATTTTTAGGGAAATTACTGGTTTGCAGAAGGATAGTGTTTTGAAAGCTAATAACTTTTTTCTTTTTTAAGTATTTTTTTTCCTCCGAAGTAGACAGTGTAACTAGAGTAAGGAATTAAAGTTCTACTGGCTTGAGAAAAGTTAATACTCTGGATGATGAATCAGTATCTTGGTCTGCAGTGACACAGAGGAAGAAAATAGAAAAACTACAGAGATTTCAGTGACCCTCTAACATTGTTTATGGTCATCTTCCCTAAACAGAGGATAACTTCACACCAATTTTCTCTATTATTAAAATCTTTCTTATTGCATCAGTGCTTCAATATATCCCAAGTTTTCAACTAGGTCCTGCCAGCTGGATATCTTGATTCTTTTCACTTGCAGTATAAAACCATTCATCTATCAGTCCATCCATTCATCCATCCTCCAATTCAGCAAATTGTATATACATAAAAGAAACACAAAAAGATGCATGAGTCCCTATAATGAAAGACTTGACAATAAAGTTGAAAACAGTGGCATGTATACAAGTAAATTATACTTAAAAATAATATCACAATTGCCACTGGAGGAAAAGATATTTAGGAATATAGAAAAGAAGGCTGCTGCATAAACTTAAATTTGTTTATTCCATAAATGCCAAATCATTTTGGACAGCTAATTTTGAATAAAGACCTGAACAAAGAGGCAATGAGAAAAAAAAAAAAGAAAAGCAAAGAATTTTACCTGAAAAAATTTATTAGGTTTCATATAGATAGTAATGTCTAACATTATAATACTGGAATGGGTAGTCTATCCATTCTCCAGTGGATCTTCCCTACCCAGGAATCAAACCAGGGTTTCTGGCATTGTAGGTGGATTCTTTACCAACTGAGCTATCAGGGAAGCCCTATCTGACATTTAACAGCCATTAAAACCTTGATGTTAGCTATTTATTAAATGTGTAGAATGTATCAGACACAGTAGATAGGCAAATTAGATTTTACAATAACATAAATTATTAATACAACTCTAAAATTACTAAGGTAAAGAAACAAAGGCATAGAGAAGCTAAATAACTCCCTCCAAATTGCACTGCTTATAAGTAGTAGAAGGAGAATTCAAAACTATTAGTTTAATTTTACTGTCTGAGCCATAACTCACTATGCTATATTGTCAAGTAGAAAGAAGTGGTAAAGCACTTCTTTTTCTAGTGGCATAGAAAAGTAGATACTCTGAAATACCTTTCTAGTTGCAACAATTAAAATGCAAGATCAAATATAACAGAACATCTTTTAAAATGCATTGACCAGTGGATATGAAAGGAAGGGCTCTGCAGAGACCAAAAGTTCGAAGTTTTCACCTTGGAGATTATATTGGAGAATCCATATAAAAATTTACCAACCCGGAATGTGGAGCAAGGTAATCAACAGATGGGCTAACCAGGTGGCTCAGTGGCAAAGAATCTGCCTGCCAATACAGTAGACATGAGTTTGATCCCAGAGTCAGGAATATACCTGGTATAGCAAAGTAGATACCCTAAAAGGCCTTTGTTCACTAAGTCATATCCAATTCTTTTGTGACCCCATGGACTGTAGCCCACCAGGCTCCTCTGTCCATGGGATTTTACAGGCAACAATAATGGAGTAGGTTGCCATTTCCTTCTCCAGGGATCTTCCTGACTCAGGGATCGAACCCATGTCTACTGTATTGGCAGGCAGATTCTTTGCCACTGAGCCACCTGGTTAGACCATCTGTTGATTAAATTGCTCCACATTCTAGGTTGGTAACTTTTTTTATGGATTAGCCAATATAATCTCCAGTGTGAAAACTTTCTCTGAGTTTTTGCTCTCTGCAGAGCCCTTCCTTTCATACCCACTGGCCATTGCATTTTAAAAATTGTTCTTTTAAACAACAACAAAAATCAACAGATTACCAATAATATGTAAGAAAAACAATATTAAGTTCTGGTTCTTTTCCTGATATGAATAAGAACCATGGGAATCACTTATAAACTAAGAAACAGGTATGCTTTCAAGTCTGTTCTTCATTCAGGTAGTTCATTGACCAACTTTAGCCACTCTACTTTTGATGTAACTGATATCATTACCTTAGGTCAATTCCTTCTTGTCCCACCACTTATGTAACAATTCTTTAGTGGCTAGTCACCAAATTGATTGCTGACGATATTTCCTTCTGGTCTTAACATTCTCACAGAGTCCCCTCCTATAATTTACCAGTTTATTTGTGTGATCAATAGACTATGGCAGAAGTGTTGAGATGCCCCTTCTAGATTAGGTTAGAAAGGCCACTGGAAAAAAAAAAAAAAAAAAAGAAAGGCCACTGGGCCACAGCTTTTGCCGCTGACTCATGTCTTAAGGACATTCAGGCAGCCCTATGAGAGGACAACATGGAGAGGAAATAAGATTTCCAGCTAGTGAAGAATTAAGGAGTTCATGCAACAGCCACGGGAGTCCACCTACTTAATAGCAACTCTCAAGGCTTTAGAAGATGCAATCTCAGTCAACATTTTGACCCTAAGAGACTCTAAGTCAGAACCACTTAACTAAACTGCACCCAGATTTGTAACCTGTAGATATAAGAGATAATTAATATTTGCTGTTTCAAGCCAGTAGGTTGGGACAGTTTGTAATACAGTAATAAATAATCAGTCCCTATATAGTATATGTAGTAGTATAATCATATATATCCCTCTATAGTCATATAATAGCATAGCTTCCCTAGTAAGTAGAGTTGAGAGCATAGATGGATTGCATTATTTATTCTGTGTTCACCTCCTTGTTTTCTTTCCTCACAACTTGGAAAAACACATCAGCACATCAGATCTTCCATTTGGAGGTCCTTTAAAGCCTGTCCCTACCCCTAAGGCTCTGAACCTGATCTCATTAATATTGCAACATGTGCTGTGTGCTGTCACTTCAATCATGTCTGACTCTGTGAGATCCCATGGACTGTAGCCTGCCAGGCTTCACTGTCCATGAAATTCTCCAGGCAAGAGTATTGGAGTGAGTTGACATGCCCTCCTCCTGGGGATCTTCCCGACCCAGGCATCGAGCCTGCATTTCTTATGTCTTCTGCATTGGCAGGTGGGTTCTTTACCACTAGTGCCACCTGGGAAGCCCTATATCACAACATAGTATTGCTCTATTAATCCAGATCCCATACTGAAACAGACATGAGAAAGTATTATATGATACGTAAGGGAAGTCATCCTCAAACATCCTCAATATTTGGAAATTAAGGTCACTTCCCCAGTGACTGGAACACAGGCTGCCATTCCACTGTTAATACCTATCTTGGAAATGGTACACATCTCCCATGGCTTAAATAAGACACATGGTCAAACTCATCACCAGTGGGAAGACGGAATAAATAGTTGATAAATAATATGATCAACCACAATAATTGCATTCACATTCCAAAATCTTGGTTGAAAGATAATTTTAAAAATTCTGAACACTATTGTAATTCTCTCTTTCTTATCACTTAACTCACCATGTTCTCTTTCTTTGTTCTTCTTTATCCCTTAGATTAATGCTTTTAATAACTGCCTTAAGCTATGTTCATCATTTCTCCTGCATAATCCATTTGATATTGAATTATATTTCTTCTGTTCTCTGATTTAAGTAGCTTATTTTAACTAGTTATGTCAAATCATAAAATACATAAGGTATTTTGTGTTTGTATATAGTATTAACTTTAAACAGATACAGATTAACTTTTGTCTTTTCTCATTTTCTTGCAGTCATCCCCTTTCTTCATAACTGAAAATAAATACAAAGTTACCTTCTTCAATTTAGCTCTTCAAATCTTGATTAATATTACACACAACTGTTGGGACAGTTGTCTAAGTTATATACTAATGCAAACATGAGAATCTCATTTTTGAAATATAATCAGAGTAATCTATAAATAAGTTCCATTCTCTGTATGGAAATTAAATTTACCTTCCTAAATAATATGTACTTCTGGCTGGGGTTTTTACTAATGAATATAAAAAAATCCCTGTAAGTAGAATGGAAAAAAAACACTTAAATATATAGTCTGGGACATGAATTTATGCCTTAGAGATTAGGTAACTTGTTCATAGTCAAGTGACAAAGCACAGATCTCACCTAACTTTTTAGCTCTAGATGCACCAGAACTGTGTAGTATGTTGTCTGTTTCCCCCTCTTCATCCATCTTCATTCCTTTCTTATATTTTCTCTGTCCTTGTCCCCTCTATTGCCTTTAAAAACAGTGTTCATTGTCTACTGTGAAGACTTTTATTGCAACAACATCTTGAAAGACTATAAAGAGGAGCATATGTCTCTACATATGTATCTCAATTTTCACGGTGCATCATCATTAATATTTGAGTCTCAATTAGTTCTCCACGCTATCTCCTTCTATGATCAGGGGCATAGAGATAATAGTAGAGGTCCTATAAGGGGGATGAGATGGCGGTAAAAAAGGGGATAAGTAGACAAATGAGCATTTTATGCACATTACATTTCTACTCGGCTTCCCAATCATATGCATTCTGTTGCTGCATGAAGATGAGTTTACCACCAAACTGTATTTGCAAAAATACATTTAAAAGGGTTAAACATAGCCCTTTGCCGGTGAGTGATTCCTGGGAATTTTAATAAGGCTGAGCTCCTGCAATTCAGCAGATAACAGTCACCAGGGTTGCTGTGCATACAAAACTGCCTAGGGTCATGTTTTCACGACTGCACTATTCTTGTAGAAACTGCTCCTGGAATGACCCAGCCTCATAGGCAATACATTCACAGGGTGTTGCAGGAGTTGCTACAATGCTGAGATTCTTGCTGAAGCTATAACCTTTGGATTTGGAAAACAACTGAACTGAAAGGCTGACCGGGTGACTGAAGACTTGTCAGTCTCCATCAACTGGTTACCTGTGATGACGAGAGATGGAAGTTATGTGTCTTCCAGCATGCCAGAATCAGCGCTCCATTCAGAGTCCCTGAATAGTCCCTATGTAGGTAGTAGAAGAATCACATATATATATGTATATATGCTCAGTCATGTCTGACTCTCTGTGACCCCATGGACTGTAGCCTGCCAGGTTCCTCTGTCAGTGGGATTCTCCAGACAAGAATACCGGAGTGGGTTGCCATTTCCTACTCCAGGGCACGGTCCCAACCCAGGGATCGAACTCCTGTCTCCTGTGTCTCCTGCATTGGCAGATTAATTATTTACCACCAGCGTCACTTGGGAAGTCCTTAGTGTAAAATGTCCCAAATCAGGTCATTTTGGTGCTCAGCATCCCAATGTACAAACTAATTAGCTCCATATGCCATGGCTGAGTGCTGGGACTGTGTTCAAGTAAGGTGATGAGGTATCCAACCTTAAAGGATACAATTGCTTGACTTTTTTTATTACAAATACAATGAAAAAAATAATAGTTTTTGCTCCACAGCATGGCAGTGCTTCCACTCAGGAAATGAATTTTCATATGTTGGATCTCTTATGAATTCTGTGTAATTTTGGTCCCAGGAGTCTAAGAAAAACTGCTCTTTTTGTACCACTAAGCGATGCAATGTGTAGCCTAAACAGATGGAAACAGCTTGACTTTAGCATAAGTGTTAGAATATGTAGTTTAAGTGTAGAAATCCACAAAGCACAGCTAACGGAAAGTCTACATCATATAAAAGGCTTATCAAGTTTACATTGACATAGGGATTGTTACATTGCTATGTGAGGCTTTTTTAAAAAAATAACTTTTGTATGTATATAACAGAATTTCAAATATTTTTTCAAATTAAAAAAAACAAAAGAACTTAAAATGGTAAATAGTACAAAGTAAGTGCTTATTAAACATGAGCTATTATTATTTAAGTAATGGTAATTAAATTTTTCTTTATCCATGCAAAGAATGATTACATATCAAGTGCTTTTTAATAGCTACCAGAAACTTTCCAATAGGATATATCCTGATAAACCATCTTTCTACAAAATGCAAATCTGAAAATAGTTGGTGAATGATTTCTAACCTTGCAGAAAATGTCTTGCATGATGTTATGTTCATATTTACCAATCATGTTTTTATTTTACTTTTACATTTTTATTGGAGTATAGTTTATTTAAAATGTTGTGTTGGTTTCAGGCACACAGTCAAGTAAATCGGTTATTCATATACACATATCAACACTTTTTTAGCTTCTTTTCCCATATAGGCCATTACAAAGTATTGAGTAGAGTCCCCTGTGCTATACAATAGGTCCTTATTATCTATTTCATATATGGTAGTCTGTATTTGTCAATCCCAACCTTCCAATTTATCCCTCCCCCTCCTCTTATCCCCCAGTAACCATAAGTTTATCTTTTATATCTCTGACTCTATTTCTATTTTGTGGATAAGTTCATTCATAGCCTATTTTTAGATTACATGTATAAGCAATATCATAAGGTATTTGTCTTTGTCTGACTTAGAATGTCTAGGTCCCTGCATGTTGCTTCAAATGGCATTATTTTGCTCTTTTTCTGGCTGAGTAATATTCTACCATATATATGTACTGATTTCCCTGATGGCTAAGATGGTAAAGAATCTGCCAGCAATGCAGGAGACCCGGGTTTGATTTCCTGGGTTGGGAAGATCCCCTGAATAAGGGACTGGCAAACAACTCAAGTATTGTTGTCTGGAAAATTCCATGGATAGAGGAGCCTGGTGGGCTACAGTCTAGGGTGTCACAAAGAGTCAAACACGACTGAACGACTATAGGTACCACATCTTCTTTATCCATCCCTTTACTGATAGACATTTAGACTGCTTCCATGCCCTGACTGTTATAAATAGTGCTGCAATGAACATACAAGCATATTTAAAATACCAGTAAGTAGTATCTCATACTGTAACCTATCAATAAGGTCTTTTCATGTTGTAACCATGAGATATTCTGTAGAATCTACTTTGGTTTTTCTCTAAAACTAAGCCTCTCCTCTACCCATTAAGGCCAGTAATCAATAGACTGCTTTGATTCAAGTGCTGTGTACATTTTTTTAATGCCTATAGCTCTTCTTAAGAACAAAGTGGCAAAAAATTAAAAAAAAAAGACCTGTCAAGAACAAAGCAATAACCAGTAAATGAATAACAAACAGTGTATGACTATGGTTCTAACACTGAGATTCAGGCATCTATGGATGGTAGAAAAGAAAGACAAGAACAACAGAGTGTGAATCTATCCAGTTCAAGGGCTGTTATATAAGGAGAGATCTCAGATGAGACACAGTGATAGGCAGTGGATTATTTTAACAAATATTTTGTCTTTTTGCATACAAATGTATTGAATATTTGTATTTTATACTATTTATTTACTTATTTTGCTGTGCCAAGTCTCAGTTGCAGCACATGCAGGATTTTTAGCTGTAGCATGTGAACTCTTAGTTGAGGCATGTGGAATCTAGTTCCTGGAGCAGGGATTGAACCCAGGGCCCTTGCACTAGGAGCGTGGGGTCTTAGCCACTGAACCACCAGGGAAGTCCCTGGATATTTGTATTTTAAATGAGTGTACTCTATTATTATTTTTTTCACTAGAATCATAAATAGAAAAGTAAATGAGCCTTTAATGATTGACTGGTGTTTAAAAGAAATATGTTTTTATTCTTTCCAATCCGTTACTTGTTTGGAATATTTTTTAACCATGGTTTTTGCTTATTTAGAGCTCCTTTTATTGTCATCAGTTAATTAAACAGTGTCTATAAATGACAAATCTTTTACACATTGGGGCAGATTTGCAAGACAGTTTTTGTGGAACTTTTTGCTTTGTCAAGTATCTACACATTATATATAGAAAGGCTTTCATATATATACACAAAAGCCTCAACAAGTAAAATGTACGTATTCTATCACATTTCTAATCACCTTCAAGTCATCATGGAAATTGCTTGAGCTATTTTGGATTTCTGGCTGAAAATATTGGTGTTTTAAATCAGACATCTCAGGGGTATGGGTATGTATATATGGATGATATTACTTTTCAATTCCACTAACCTCTTACAGGGGCTTCCCAGTGGTTCAATGGTAAAAACAAACAAACAAACAAACAAAAACCCTGCCTGCCAGTGCAGGAGATGTGGGTAAAATCCTTGCTTTGGGAAGATCCCCTGAAGAAGGAAATGGCTGCCCACTCTAGTGTTCTTCCCTGGAGAAGTCCATGGACAGAGGAGGCTGGAGGTGCAGGCCATGGGGTCACAAAAGAGTCATAGACAACTTAGTGACTAAAACAACAACAACAAACCTCTTTCTGACAGTTCACAAAGTAGTTTTTTTTTTATATGTCCATATACTTTTGGTTAGAGATTATATCAATTTTTTCTTTAATGACTGCCACCAGCAAAAGACTCAGAATGGACTACATATTTCAAGGCAATTTCTTGTCGTAGGGTGTTCTAAGGAAATGCCCAGACTTAACACATTACTTCTTATTGGCCAAAATATTCTATGTGATGGATCTATATTTTCATTTTACTGCTTCCTCTACAGAGAAAATCCAATCTGAAAAGCTTGTATACAAAACTAAGAGTAAGACATTTTTGCCAAATTTGGAGAAAGAAAATCATGTAATTCTCCTCAGTCAGTCAGTCAGTCAGTCAGTTCAGTCGCTCAGTCGTGTCCAATTCTTTGCGACCCCATGAATTGCAGCACGCCAGGCCTCCCTGTCCATCACCAACTCCCGGAGTTCACTCAAACCTATGCCCATTGAGTCGGTGATGCCATCCAGCCATCTCATCCTCTGTCTTCCCCTTCTCCTCCTGCCCCCAATCCCTCCCAGCCTCAGGGTCTTTTCCAATGAGTCAGTTCTTTGCATGAGGTGGCCAAAGTACTGGAGTTTCAGCTTCAGCATCAGTCCTTCCAATGAACACCCAGGACTGATCTCCTTTAGGATGGACTGGTTGGATCTCCTTGCAGTCCAAGGGACCCTCAAGAGTCTTCTCCAACACCAATGTTCAAAAGCATCATTTCTTCGGCGCTCACTTTTCTTCACAGTCCAACTCTCATATCCATGCATGACCACTGGAAAAACCACAGCCTTGACCAGACAGACCTTTGTTGGCAAAGTAATGTCTCTGCTTTTTTAATATGCTGTCTAGGTTGGTCATAACTTTCCTTCCAAGGAGTAAGTGTCTTTTAATTTCATGGCTGCAGTCACCATCTGCAGTGAATTTGGAGCCCCTCAAAATAAAGTCTGACACTGTTTCCACTATCTCCCCATCTATTTCCCATGAGGTGATGGGACCAGATTCCATGGTCTTAGTTTTCTGAATGTTAAGCTTTAAGCCAACTTTTTCACTCTCCTCTTTCAGTTTCATCAAGAGGCTCTTTAGTTCCTCTTCACTTTCTGCCATAAGGGTGGTGTCATCTGCATATCTGAGGTTATTGAGATTTCTCCCAGCAATCTTGATTCCAGCTTGTGCTTCTTCCAGCCCAGCATCTCTCATGATGTACTCTGCATATAAGTTAAATAAGCAGGGTGACAATATACAGCCTTGACATACTCCTTTTCCTATTTGGAACCAGTCTGTTGTTCCATGTCCATTCTAACTGTTGCTTCCTGACCTGCATACAGTTTTCTCAAGAGTCAGGTCAGGTGGTCTGGTATTCCCATCTCTTTCAGAATTTTCCACAGTTTATTGTGATCCACACAGTCGAAGGCTTTGGCCTAGTCAATAAAGCAGAAATAGATATTTTTCTGGAACTCTCTTGCTTTTTCAATGATCCAGCAGATATTGGCAATTTGATCTCTGGCTCCTCTGCTTTTTCTAAAACCAGCTTGAACATCTGGAAGTTCTCGGTTCATGTATTGCTGAAGCCTGGCTTGGAGAATTTTGAGCATTACTTTACTAGTGTGTGAGATGAGTGCACTTAATGGAGTAGCCATCATGGTCAACAAAAGAGTCCAAAATGCAGTACTTGGATGCAATCTCAAAAATGACAGAATGATCTCTGATCGTTTCCAAGGCAAATCATTCAATATCACGGTAATCCAAGCCTATGTCCCAACCAGTAATGCTGAAGAAGCTGACGTTGGAAGGTTCTATGAAGACCTACAAAACCTTTTATAACTAACACCCAAAAAAGATGTCCTTTTCATTATAGGGAACTGGAATGCAAAAGTAGGAAGTCAAGAAGCACCTGGAGTAACAGGCAAATTTGGCCTTGGAGTACGGAATGAAGCAAGGCAAAGGCTAATAGAGTTTTGCCAAGAGAATGCACTGGTCATAGCAAACACCCTCTTCCAACAACACAAGAGGAGACTCTACACATGGACATCACCAGATGGTTAACACCGAAATCAGATTGATTATATTCTTTGCAGCCAAAAATGGAGAAGCTCTATACAGTCAGCAAAAGCAAGACCAGGAGCTGACTGTGTCTCAGATCATGAACTCCTTATTGCCAAATTCAGACTTAAACTGAAGAAAGTAGTGAAAACCACTAGACCATTCAGGTATGACCTAAATCTAATCCCTTATGACTATACAGTGGAAGTGACAAATAGATTTAAGGGACTAGATCTGATAGACAGAGAGCCTGATGAACTATGGATGGAGGTTTGTGACATCGTACAGGAGACAGGGATCAAGACCATCCCCATGGAAAAGAAATGCAAAAAGACAAAATGGTTGTCTGAGGAAGTCTTACAAATAGCTGTGAAAAGAAGAGAAGAGAAAAGCAAAGGAGAAAAGGAAAGATATTCCCACTTGAATGCAGAGTTCCAAAGAATAGCAAGGAGAGATAGGAAAGCCTTCCTCAGCGATCAATGCAAAGAAATAGAGGAAAACAACAGAATGAGAAAGACTAGAGATCTCTTCAAGAAAATTAGAGATATCAAGGGAACATCTCATGCAAAGATGGGTTCGATAAGGGATGGAAATGGTATGGACCTAACAGAGGCAGAGGATATTAGGAAGAGGTGACAAGCATACACAGAAGAACTGTACAAAAAAGATCTTCACGACCCAGATAATCACAATGGTGGGATCACTCACCTAGAGCCAGACATCCTGGAATGCGAAGTCAAGTGGGCCTTAGAAAGCATCACTACGAACAAAGCTAGTGGATGTGATGGAATTCCAGTTGAGCTATTTCAAATCCTGAAAGATGATGCTGTGAAAGTGCTGCACTCAATATGCCAGCAAATTTGGAGAACTCAGCAGTGGCCACAGGACTGGAGAAGGTCAGTTTTTATTCCAATCCCTAAGAAAGGCGATCCCAAAGAATGCTCAAACTACTGCACAATTGCACTCATCTCACACGTTAGTAAGTCTCCTACCTATACTTATATCTAATGTATACCATCTGCGTCTTCTAAGTAGATGTTTTATTTGGAATGTCTTCTTAATAGGTCTTAATTGTAAATTTACTATTAAATATTTGCAATATACACTTATGTTTTCTTAAATGATACAGTAGAGAAAGTGAAAGAAAGAAAGTCAAGTCACTCAGTCGTGTATGACTCTGCAACCCCATGGACTGTAGCCTACCAGACTCCTCCGTCCATGGGGTTTTCTATGCAAAAATACTGGAGTGGGTTGCTATTTCCTTCTCCAGGGGATCATCCTGACCCAGGGATCGAAGCCAGGTCTCCCACATTGTAGGCAGATGCTTTACCACCTGAGCCACCAAGGAAGTCAAAAATACAATATGCATAATATATTTAAAATTTTGGTTAATATGTCCCAGTGTCCCATCAATATCAATATCTTATACCCTTTCATTATAGAATAAATTGATCAATGTATTTTTGAGATATTTGTGTGTTATTTACCCAACTTTTTCTGTATAAAAAAACATGTTTCAAAAGTACCTAATATAAGAGATTTTAATTGCTAAAATATCATATATAGGGAAGTATTTCATTTCTGAGAAACTAATCTTGTTTAGGGTTTGGGTAAATGTATAATAACTCAAGTTTTAAAACTGATTAGAATATTGGATTTGCATAAGAATTGACTACTTGAATATTATAATTTTCCTTGAATATCTATTATACACATTCAGTAAATCTACATGTAGCATATGCTCTACTAACAATAGCTGACCACAGATTCAGTTTCTTTTGCATTGAAAATAAAAATCTTAGCTTGGTAGGAACTTTTTCCCCCATAAATACTTTTGGCTTCCCTTGGCATTTATGCAGCAGCAGCAGGAGACCATTATTCAGTGACACATTCTATCCCACTGACATTATCACTCAAAGATGGTCGATTTCATTTTCAGGAAGGTCCCAGAGAGCCACAGAGAAGTTACAATCAATCACACAACCAGGATTGCTAGCAAAGTCACATTCCTGGCAGAAAGAAAATGTAAGAAAAACACAAATGTGTTAATGCATATTGAAATTTCACATTTAGTTCCTAAAGAAACGATGAATTGTAGCATGTCCTCATATTAACCATATCGTGATGTTTAATCCACACTGGTTTTTTTCACTGAGATGTATGTATAAATAGCAAAATGAGTTTAAACGCTTTGCCTTGTTGTTGTAGAATACAGACTGGCCAGGTGCTTTGAGAAATGGGGCAGGGATTATAATATAGGAGTGGAAATGAGTGGAGAGCTTTAAAGTTAATCCAGTAAAGCTAGATATGGATCAAACTAGGTTTGAGAGATAGTTAAAGGTAAGTAGAAAGTGGGTTGGAGCAAGTGGCAGGTATCAGGGGTCAATGAAATAACTAATAGGATCAAATAGGGCTGAAATACAGAAGATGAAAAATAGAGTCAGGGATCCAGGCCACTAGGCTTGAAAGAGCCTTAGACAGAGGTAACCCAATCCTGTAGACAATTTTTAAGGAGGAATTTCTCTGGACATTATGAGATTCTCTACATAATGAGCTCTGAACTCATTTACTGCATCAAATCCTATCTTTCTACCTCTTTTTGGGAAACATTCCTATGTGTCAAGGAGCCTTGAAATTACCTTTCTTTCCCCCCAAGACTTTTAGTTTCTGTGTCAGAAGTTGGGATTATATCTTAAGAACTGATGTGGAATTCCACTGGCCTGTCTATATCATGTGAATTAAGCAAGCTTATAGAGGTCTTCTTCACCTCTTCTTATGCAGTGGAGCATCAGAAGTTGTTAAACCTTTTCGTACAACTCCAGGTTCCTCACACATTTCACCCGGAAGGAAACCGGCACTCAGGAAAATCAAAGAGCTGAAGCCATATCTGAACTCATTAATAAGGGAGCTGACACTTAGCAACCTGGCCTCTTGAAGTTGAGGCCAGTGACCTTTCTACTTTATCAAATAGCTTATCCATATAGTCTGTTTTACTCAATGCAGAACAGAGACCCAGCTAGTCAGAGGGCACTGACAAAGGTATTGTGGAATTCAATTGTGAAAACATTTCCTGTGAAACGGTTATATTACTCTTTATAATGGAAATGGAAGGCCATCAAGCTTGGTTAGCTGAATAAAGAAACTGCATTATCACGAAGTCCTCCCATTGCTCTCCACATAATTGTCAAAAGTTCAAAATGTCAGGCTTTGCTATGTTCCACATTAGATTTAAGGCTGAATGAACTTTTTATGTCTATTAGGATGCATATAATTTTTATCCTCCTCTAAAGAGCCTCCAAAGAAACTGGCAGCACATAGTAATATTTACCAATAAAATAAGCACAATGAGATCCATATATAAGATGAATAACACAGATATTCAAGTTCTTAGACAATTTGCCCAAATGTTTAGGAACTGTGTTTCTTGCTATATAAAGTTTGGGAGAACTGGATGAGGACTGAGTACTAGTTAAGACAGAGATGTTAGTTCCAGATTTCCTGGCTCAAATCCTGCTTCTGCTGCTTATTAAATGTGTGTTCTTGAGTGCATGTTAGGCGCATTGATCTTTCTGAATACAAAATAAGGCTAATTATAGACTCCTTCAGGTTTCCCTGGTAGCTGAGGGAATCTGCCTGCAATGCAGGAGATCCCAGTTCAATTCCTGGGTTGGGAAGATCCGCTGGAGAAGGGATAGGCTACCCACCAAGTATTCTTGGGATTTCCTGGTGGCTCAGAGGGTAAAGAATCTGCCCGCAATGCGGGAGACCTGAGTTCGATCCCTAGAGGAGGAAATGGCAGCTTACTCCAGTATTCTTGCCTGGAGAATCCCATGGATAGAGAAGCCTGGTGGACTATAGTCCATGGGGTCACAGAGTCTACATGACTGAGTGACTAACACTTTCACTTACACCTCATAGACTGTAGCTCTGAAGTTGTTCTGAAAATAAAATGAGTTGATATATGAAAACCATTTAGAACAGTGATTGGCCTATAGTAAGTATTTTATTTGTTGTAGTCACCCCTAATACACATTCTAGACCTGTAATTTGGAAATTCTACAAATGCATCCTTTATGGTGATTTTTCTTTAAAATCTAAATCTTATAGTAATAGAGGCTATTATTTTGTACTTTTTCAAAACATAACAGCTAATTTATTCATGATTTATAATAATTTATTACATTCTGCTTGACCCTAAGTATATGTAACTTTAAATCAGTGATGACCAACTACCCAGAACAGATATATATCTAACTCTCCTCCCCACCTCACATTGGCTTTGTTATGTCAGAAACGCTCACTGATAATGGAAGGAATTCAAGTGTCTTCATGAAGATAGAATTTGATACAGTTTGGAGGTGAATCTGACATACCTCTCTACCAAACAAGGGATGATGATGTCATCCAATGTACTTGAGAACCATCTTCCTTGGTGGCACAGTGGTAGAGAATCCTCCCGCCAATGCAGGAGACACAAGAGATGCAGATTTGATCCCTGGGTCAGGAAGATCCCCCAGAGAAGGAAATGGCAACCTACTCCAATATTCTTGCCTGGAGAATCCCATGGACAGAGGAAGCTGGCGGACTATAGTCCATGGGGTTACAAAGAGTTGGGCATGATTGAAAAACTGCCACACATACCTGAGAATCACCATGTTAGTGTTATTTGCAAAACCAAATGCAAGCAGAATATGTCCAAACTGTCTCTTCAGTTAGCTAGTTTAATTTTAAAAAAAATGAATAAGTAGATGTGACAAGTCTTTCCTCCTCTCAATACTATTTGAGTAGGTGGAGAAGGAGCCACTGAAGTGACCCACTGGACAATGGCCAGTGACTTTAGGATGGACACGATGATGAGATAAAGGGCTGTTAAAAACCCTGAGTCAGCAAGGTGTTTCCAGCACAACTTCTCACCAGAATTTTGGTCAATATATCTGTTACAACAACACATCTTGATTTATACTTAATTTCACTATGCAGGTGCTTTGACCTGCTTCATACTCTCCTCCATCGTCACAAGTCTTTCCTCTATTATCTCACACGTTTCTGGGCAATTGGCCAACATCAGTCATCTAACAAGTGTTGATAGAGCATCCACTGCTCATTGCAGTGTGGAGCCAGACACTGCAGTGAGCACTGGAAACAATTAGAAAAAGACATTGTGTCTCCTTTAAAGAACATACAGCCTTACCTGGGTTATGAGCAAGCTACCAATCAGTTAAAACACACTATAATTACTACTGTGTTATTATTTCTGAATGAGAAATACCTTATGGGGGTTTGGATATCTGAAATGAAAGAGAAGGTAACCTTCTAGACACATGGGACAGTAGTGTAGAATCTCTGAAGTAATATTGTGCTGTGCTTAGTCACTCAGTCCTGTCGGATTCTTTGCAGCCCATGGACTGTAGCCCGCCAGACTCCTCCATCCATGAGGATTCTCCAGGCAAGAATACTGAAGTGGGTCACCATGCCCTCCTCCAGGGGATCTTCCCAACCCAGGGATTGAACCCAGGTCTCCTGCATTGCAGGTGGATTCTTTACCATCTGAGCCACCAGGGAAGCTGGAAGTAATATTAGGCATATAAATTAGGGAACAGCCAGTAATTTATTACATGCTTACAGTTTAGAATGTCTAAACATTTAGAATGTTTACAGTTTAGAATACAGAGTGAGGTTTAAGGAAGAGACTACAGAGCCTAGGTCAGGAAGAGTTTCAAAACCATGATTGGAAAATTTCCTAAATATTGAGAAGTTTAATGGGGTGATTGATATAATCAGATTTGCATTTTATTGATAGAAGTATAATTCTAGTTGCCATGGAAAGACTGAAGAAGGACAAGACCATAGACAGTGACATTTGTTAGAAAAGTATTTCAGTCATTGGTAAAAACAGAAATTGGTGACTGATTCTAGAGTTGTAGTTGTACTAATAGAGATGAATGAATGAATGAAACAGAAATATTAAGAACATTGACAAACTATAAGGAAGAAAGAAATCAAATGATCAAGCAAAAGATCTCTTTCTTGAATAACTGAATGGAATATGGGTTCATTACTGGCTTAGGAGACAAGACAGGTTGGTGGGTAAGAAAAGAAAGAGCCAGCTCAAACTGGGTTAAAGGAGAGACTGAAAAATTAAGACAAAGAGACAAACCTGTTTGAATGCTGAATGAAAACACCTAGACATTAAGATGTTTTTACTACAGGAGAAAGAAGGTATATTAATTGCAGTTGCAGCAAGAGGAAGATAGAAACTTTAACAAGAGGGAAGAAACTTAGACAGGACAGAAGGAATGGCAACATGATGAAAATGCTGTTGTTGTTTAGTCACTGAGTCGTGTCTGACTCTTTTGTGACCCCAATGGACTGCAGCCTGCCAGCCTCCTCTATCCATGGGGTTCTCTAGGCAAGCATACTTGAGTGGGTTGCCTTTTCCTTCTCCAGGGGATCTTCCCAACTGAGGGATCAAACCCAGGTCTCCTGCATTGGCAGATGGATTCCTTACCACTGAGACATGTGGGAAGCCTATGCCTGATGAATATACATGCATGACAATTGGCAAGTGAGGTGAGAAGTAAGTGGAGTCCTTTTCCGATGGTCCTATTTTCCTTGTGAAGTAGGAGACTATGACATTGGCTGTGAGGAAGAAGGAGGTGGTAGAGTAAGAGATTTCATGGAAGTGAAGATAAATGGAATATTGACTATGGAAGCATGAAACAGAGTGAAAGCAAGCCAGTGATCGACAAGACATGGCAGGATCTCAGAATGATACTAAGATGAGCACTGAAGACCCTGTTTGAACTGGAAACACTGTATTTGTAATGCCTCTAATTCTCAAGTTTCTGCAGGTTTTTTTCCCCTCTAGATTTATTCAACATTCCTTGTGTAACAGTTGAGAATTCAGACAATTTGAATTTTCCAGAATTGTGATTTTTGCCAATTGAGTACAGTGGAAGGATGAAGAGTCAACAAACAGATGTATATGTGAAAAGTCATTTATAGAAGTTAAAGAAAAGAGGGCTGTGATCAGAGAAGAATGAGTTTGGGATTTTTCAGTTAATGAATCCTAGATATTTTCTTTAAAATAAAGTTAGATAATTGAATGCTGCCATATATGCAAATGGTTATGGTACCATGCAAAACAAAAGCGTACACTGGCAATGTTTTTAACAATGTGGTGGTGGTTTAGTCGCTCAGTCGTGTCCAACATTTGGGATCCCATGAACTGCAGCCTGCCAGGCTCCTCTGTCCATGGGATTCTCTAGGTGAGAATACTGGAGTCAGTTGCCATTTTCTTCTCCAGAGGATCTTCCCAACTCAGGGATCAAACCCAGGTCTCCTGCATTGTAGGCAGCTTCTTTACCAACTGAGCTATGAGGGAAGCCCTCATAGCTTAACAATATACTGATCTAAACTAATAAAACAAATGATGTCTAAAAGTTAGGCAAGCAATCAGTACACTGCATGTTGTTGAAAGATGAGAAACTTAATGAGGTCAAGCCAATTCTTCTAGCAATCACGCTTTTCAGTTCTAATGCTATCGGCATTTTTACTGTTCATAGTATTTTGCCAAATGAAAAAGTCAAGCTCCAATTCTCTTTTTCAAGGGATTGCTAAGCATTTCTTTTCCAATAGATAGATTAACAGTGGCCACAGAACTGGAAAAGGTCAGTTTTCATTCCAATCCCAAAGAAAGGCAATGTCAAAAAATGCTCAAACTACTACACAATTGCACTCATCTCACACGCCAGCAAAGTAATGTTCAAAATTCTCCACACCACGCTTCAACAGTACATGAACCATGAACTTTCAGATGTTCAAGCTAGATTTAGAAAAGGCAGAGCAACCAGAGATCAAACTGCCAACATCCATTGGATTATCAAAAAAGCAAGAGAGTTCCAGAAAAATATCTACCTTTGCTTTACTGACTATGCCAAAGCATTTGACTGTATGGATCACAACAAACTGTGAAAAATTCTTCAAGAGATGGGAATACCAGACCACCTGACCTGCCTCCTGAAAAATCTGTATGCAGGTAAGGAAGCAATAGTTAGAACTGAACATGAAACCATAGATTGGTTCAAAATAGGGAAAGGAGTACGTTAAGGTTGTATTTTGTCACCCTGCTTATTTAACTTATATGCAGAGTACATCATGTGAAATGCTGGGCTGGATGAAGCACAAGCTGGAATCAAGATTGCCAGGAGAAATATCAATAACCTCAGATATGCAGATGACACCATGCTTATGGCAGAAAGTGAGGAGGAACTAAAGAGCCTCTTGATGAAAGTGAAAGAGGAGAGTGAAAAAGATGGCTTAAAGCTCAGCATTCAGAAAACTAAGATCATGGCATCTGGTCCCATCACTTCATGGCAAATAGATGGGGAAACAGTGGCAGATTTATTTTCTTGGGCTCCAAAATCACTGCAGATGGTGACTGCAGCCATGAAATTAAAGACACTTACTCCTTGGAAAATGTTATGACCAACTTAGACAGCATATTAAAGAGCAGAGACATTACTTTGCCAACAAAGGTCCTTCTAGTCAAAACCATGGTTTTTCCAGTAGTCATGTATGGATGTGAGTGTTGGAGCATAAAGAAAGCTGAGCACCAAAGAACTGATGCTTTTGAACATTGGTGTTGGAAAAGACTCTTGAGAGTCCCTTGGACTGCAAGGAGATCTAACCAGTCCATCCTAAAGGAAATTAATCTTGAATATTCATTGGAAGGACTGATGTTGAAGCTGAAACTCCAATCCCTTGGCCACCTGATATGAAGAACTGACTCATTTGAAAAGCCCCTGATGCTGGGAAAGATTGAAGGTGGGAGGAGAAGGGGACAACAGAGGATGAGATGGTTGGATGGCATCACCAACTCAATAGACATGAGTTTGAGTAGGCTCTGAGAGTAGGTGATGGACAGGGAAGCCTGGCATGATGCAGTCCAGGGGGTCACAAAGAGTCGGACATTACTGAGTGACTGAATTGACTGAACTGAGAGCTCAGTTCAGCTGCCCAAGGCAGATGTGCAGCTGTGTGCTATTTCCCTCATCACCACACGGCTAAGTGGCCAGGACCCCACTTTCACTTGAGGGGTGAGCCTAAAATATGTTAGGTGGTAAAGGCATGTGTCCACAGGGATAAAGCATGTGGTGATTTATTGGCATAAAGTAAAAAATCAAATTTAACAAATGGCGGAAAGAATAGAGAAATGAAGGTCATGTGCAAATCCATCTTGGCATCTGTTCTTCTATAAATACTATATACATGTAGACACAAAAATAGCTTATAAAACTTGACTGATATACATCTTGTTCTGAAACTTCAATTTTAATTTAATAAGGGGGATATTGATTATTTGTAAATATTTATCTAAATAATCATTTTAGTGGCAGCAAAAGATTCTACAATAAGACTAAGCTTATTTTTTAAATTTTCTTCCAGTTTTTTTACTAAGGAAACTTTAAGTTAGGACTTTCTTGGTGGTCCACTGGTTAAGACTCCACGTTTTCAATGGAGGCTGCATGGATTTGATCCCTGATCAGGGAACTAGGTACTTCCCTGGTGGTTCAGATGGTAAAGAGTCCGCCTGCAGTGCCAGAGACCTGGGTTTGATTCCTGGGTCAGAGAGATCCCCTGAAGAAGGGAATGGCAACCCATGCCAGTATTCTTGCCTGGAAAATCCCATGGATGGAGGAGCCTGGTAAGCTACAGTCCATGGGGTCGAAAAGAGTTGAACACAACTGAGTGACTTCACTTTTTTTCTTTCAGGAAACTAAGAACCTGCTGCATGGTACAGTAAAAAAAGAAAAATTTTTTATTAAAATTTTTAAAAATGAAGGTCCTTCACAAAACTGTTTTCCTTTAAAAAAAAAACCTTTAAGTTAATTTCATTGTTTGATTACTACACACTTGTGAGGATTTATAGATGATAAGGATAATGCTTTAAATCAATATATAGTATCTATTATTGGGGTTACTGGATATGTATTTTAAAATTAGTGATATGCCTGTCATATTTAGCACAATGACAAACTGTACATGGGCCAAATACCCAAATGTTAAAAATTAAATTATCATAGAATAGTAAGAGTCTTGACTTGGAAAATCCTTCTGGAGCAGGGCTAATGGTGCAAAATCTAGGAAGAAAATGCCTTGGCCATATGAGCTTTAAACCTCCATTATACTTTTTAAGTTCCTACATCATTATAATGTGGTTTAATTCTTTCTTCCACATCAGTCTTCATTTTCACAAACCTTCTTTGCTTTGCTTTTCTACATAAACTTTACTCTTCTACATAAACTTTAGAATTATTTGAACAATCTCTGATTCTTGCTAACCATTATAAGAAGTCTATTGGGGTTTGCTTTGGCAATGCATCAAGCTTATGGCTTAGTTGGAGTAAAACAGTCACTTTTCCTGATGGCTGAACAGGTATAGAATCTGCCTGCCAATGCAGGAGATGCAGGAGACCTGGGTTCGATCCCTGGGTCAGGAAGATCCCTGGAGAATGGAAGAGCAACCCATTCCAGTCTTGCCTGGGAAATTCCATGAACAGAGGACCCTGGGTTAAGTCTGTAGGATTGCAAAGAGTCTGACACAACTGAGCATGCATGCACACAGAGGTCACCTTTGTAGACTTGAAATTTTCAGCCTGTAAATTATCTTTGCCTTTGTAAATGGATAAGCTTTATTAATAACCTTTAAAGAACATTAATATGCAAATATATATAAGCACTGTTTAATCAATGAAATTACAGTTTATTTAGGTGAAACTCAAATGAATTTTCCAGCCCTTTGCAGTAACCAGAAGACCCTTAGTGGTACATATCCCACTGGTTGGAAGCCATTTTATCAGAAAAGAATCTGTGTTTTGTTTGGTGAGCTTCCCTTTATCTGAGGATGGAAAACAAATAAGAACCATAGGGCCCTTGAACCTTTGTTTAAATGCTTGACCTTGAGAAATTTCCTCCTTAAAGAGATGATTTAAACCAGCTCATGTCAGGTTTGAATTCTGACACAACTGAGATTAAAAAAATGCCTTTCCAAATCTAGGAATTAATGATTTCATATTTATGTTTCATTTATCTATCTAATCATCTATTAATCTATCATCTATCTATCAATAATGGAGAATTTAGAAAAAATAAAATTCAACTACCATGTTTATAATAACATTCAATTTTATTAGCTTAAATATCTTTTCAGTAAACAAGAATGCTCACTACTACTGTTTTCCATACTTGAAACAGGGCAGAAGAAACACAATGCTCTGATATTCCTTTGCAATCTGCCTCCTCATACAGAATGGAAGCTCGTCATTAGTAAGTGATTTCAAATTTTGCTTTCAGGTAGTAATGTTCTAACTAATTTGTTTTCAGAACAAAATAATTCCTTAATCATTGTTATGAAGTTTTATGTTTTCCATAAGTGTATTTTTCCCTTGATCAGGAGGAATGATTAATTCAAAACTTATTTTAACTGCTTTTCATTAAACCATAACTGAGTTTCACTGGGTTAAATTTGATAATTTTCCAATTGAAGTGTCTTTTAGGTTGGTGCCAGGACTAATTCAATTGCTTCTCTTCTAGATTCATAGGTTTCATAAAAAGTTCATTTTATGTTAGCTTAGGGCTTTTCTGCCTAGTGAGGATTATAGCGTTTGTCACAAGGGTGCAAGATTTATTATAAGGAAAAAGAAAATAATTTGTAAATTTTACAATTGAAATGACTATATTTAGAATGCTTAATAAGGGCACTTAAGAAACAACAGTGTTTGTACATTCTTATGCTAATTAGCTAATTTGTTGTTGCTTTTCTTAATTGTGAAAGGTGGTTTTAGTGCAGAGTTCTGTACTGTGATTTATAAAACGTTAAGACCTTAACTTACATCAGGGCTTTCCGTGGAACTGGGACATTTTCTTCTGCACAAACGCTGTCACATCAGAGAAGGCATGGAACACATCATGCTATTTATTTTTGGAGGGTAGCTTGCACAGAACAGATATTGGAGATGGTAGGACCTATGTCTTTCCTGATGTGTCCGATTGTGTGCAAGGAAGGCTGACTGTATTGTCATTATCATTCTGGTCACATCATAGAGACAGCTTGGAATTTTAATAACTGCCCTATTCAGTGAATTACAGTCGTTTGATGTAGCAATTTGACAGTATTGTGATTAGCCGCCTGGTGGTTACCCCTTCCCCTTGGAGTTCTAATAGGGCTGCTCTATCCAGGCCTGTCGGCATCTTGGATGCTGTACAAAGAGGTAACCGAAATGATGAAGTGTTGTGTATTATTTATAGCCTCAATTTGCTGAACTAGCTTGTTTTGTGTTGGTTTTGAGTGAAAGGAAAGATCAGGCAACTCTAAATGATTTCCATTTGTGTCCTCTGGGTATGGTCCTCAGTTCACTGCACCCTCTAATTTAAAAGATGGCATTACTTCTCAGATGAAAGTGATTGTGCCAGAACCTGGCTTGAGCCAGCTGCAGAACTAAATGAGGATTTGAAAAAGCCGGTGCATGTCCCTAAATGCTTTAACGTACTTTCAGGGAGTACTTTTGGCAAAGGGAGGGGAACAATTCAGTTCACGATTTCATTAATCATTTCAACTTCAACAGAAGCAACTGCTATGTTTATTATTCTGAGAGAATTAGTAAAACTTGTCTTAAATCATTCTGCAAGTGAGCTTTATATCAGACTCTAGCCTAATGGTAGCATGTTTATTCTCTTAAAATGTTTTTATTAGGACAAACACAAGAATGTATTTTTTCTTCTCTTCATCTTTCCATCCATCCCTTCTTCTTATACATATTCATACCTCCATTTATCTAACTAACTGATGTTAACTGGCTACCTGCTATACATAGTTTACCAGTCTGTGCAGTATTTAATATTTATTATGTGGCAGGCAGTATGCTTAGTACTGGAGATGCAAGGATGAGTGAAACCCTTGTGAGAGTAGTGGCTGAACCACATGCTAACAGACCACTATGAAATGACATGGTAAGTGATTAGACAGTGGTAGGGAAATTATGCTGTAGATTTATTATAAACTGCTCAGTGCACAACAGGCCAGTGAATCTAGAAACGAGTTGTTGGGGAAAAGAATAGTGACTTTATTGAGAAAGACAGCAGACTGAAAAGGTGGTGGACTAGTGCCCCCAAGAACCATCTTCTGAGAGTTAGAATTCAGGTTTCTTTTATACTAAAAGGGGAAGGGATGTAGTTGGTTGTTGCAAACTTCTCCATGTCAGAATCTTTTGTTCTTGCAACTATCCACACAGGTCAAGTCAAGATGATCCTGTAAAACCTCCAACTATCTCCTGGAGTTTGCTCAGATTCATGTACACTGAGTGAGTGATGCTTTCTCACCATTTCTTCCTCTGTTGCCCACTTCTCCTTATGCCTTCAATCTTTCTCAGCATCAGGATCTTTTCCAATGAATTCGCTTTATGCATCAGGTGGCCAAAGTCAGCTTCAGTATCAATCCTTCCAGTGAACATTGAGGGTTGATTTCCTTTAGGATTGACTGGTTTGATCTCCTTGCAGTCCAAGGGACTCTCAAGTGTCTTCTCCAGCACCACAATTTGAAAGCATCAATTCTTCAGCACTCATATTTCTTTATGGTCTGACTTTCACATCCGTACAAGAGTACTGGAAAAACCATAGCTTTTACAATGTGGACATTTGCCGACAAAGTGATGTCTCTGCTTTTTAATATGCTGTGTAGGTTTGAGGATGGTGTAATACTCTGAAGTTGCATAGTAAAGACTGTGGATATGTTTGCCTTTGGGAGTTATGCTTAATGTTTCCTTATGTGTCCTCTGGGTATTTTTCACTATGGGACAGTGTGTATCTGGAATTTTCTAGAACTAAGAATTTCAGGAAAGAAAAAAAAAATAGGAGTTTGGGGATAGAATGAGTGGCCATAACCAGCAATTCTTCCTGTTACCGATGGTTAATGGTTATTCTAGACTGATACTTAGGATAGTAGAATTCATTTTTATGAGGCTGCTTTGTGACCCACACTAAATATTGTTATTCCCTTATGTTTTGGGATGTAGGCTCGACCAAAATAGCTTAAGAGTGAGACCTCATAGTGGCAAAGTAACAGTCTTAGGTCACTAGTAATCTGAGCAAATAGGAGCTGTTTAGTATAAAATGTGGTGCTTCCCTGCTGAAAATAAGAGAGAAGGATTTCATGCTTTTCTAAGTTATACAACTGTCTCAGCTTTTAAAGGAACATCAATATAACTACAGATATGCTACTTGTTCTTTTTAAAGGAAGATCTACCAAGGCTTATATGATGCCATAAGTGTTGTAGTTTTGTGCCTAAGGAAATCATGTGCATGACTTTAGATATTATAAAAAGAAGACTTCTTGGACCAGGCCTGATCATTATCATTATACTTCTTGTCTCTAGCTACAACTTTAAATAAATAGATGCCAAGCCTTCTCAATCCATCTTCCATTCCTTCAGCCTCTTCTAACTCTTTGTATCTTTGTGCTGGATTTTTTATACTTCCTTAGATCATTCTTCCCATAGATTGATTTTGCTATCTCTGTCCTATTTGCTTTCTAACACTCTATTGAATTTTAATTCTGCTATTATATTTTTTTCCTCCAATGAAAACATTATCTTTGTTTTCTTTTCAGATCTATTTGGTTATTTTTATGATCCTTCATATACTTAAAATCATAATCAGTTCAGTTCAGTCACTCAGTCGTGTCTGACTCTTTGCAACCCCATGGACTGCAGCACTCCAGGCTTCCCTGTCCATCACCAACTCCTGGAGCTTACTCAAACTCATGGCCATCAAGTCGGTGATGCCATCCAACCATCTCATCCTCTGTCGTCTCCTTCTCCTCCTGCCTTCAATCTTTCCCAGCATCAGGGGCTTTTCAAATGAGTCAGTTCTTTTCAGGAGGCGGCCAAGGGATTGGAGTTTCAGCTTCAGCATCAGTCCTTCCAATGAATATTCAGGCCCGATTTCCTTTAGGATGGACTGGTTGGATCTCCTTGCAGTCCAAGGGACTCTCAAGAGTCTTCTCCAACACCACAATTCAAAACATAATACATGTGATATTATATATTTTAGCTGTTATTCTGATATCTGAAACCTTAGGTCTTATTCTATTGTTTATATCTTGTGATACTTGGCTGCTTTATGTGGTTTTATTGCTATTTTTGGCTGTGTGGTTATCACCCTTGGACCATATATCTTGCTGGGCAGGAAAGTGTGTGTGATTGGGGAACTCACAAGAAGTTTTTAGGGGATACAGAATTTTACTTCTTAAGGTATATTATGTGCATGTGAGCATTTTGTTATTGCATATATTACTGTGAATTTTTTTTTAAATTAGAGTAAGTGTATTTTTCTGTCTTTCTGATTATTTGTAGAATTCTTAATAGCTAGAAATGAGCACTTAGATCTACTAGATGTTCAGTTAGTCAGAGATCCAGTCAATAGCTTCCTCTGAAAGTATTTATGTACACAATGAGAATTTATGGAAAACATCCTGAAATGGAATGACCACTGTATTGCTTCATTCGATAACCAAACTGGATGATGACTTACTCGATTTTTAAAAAATCTGAGTTCATTCAGACAACAAGGGTATTTGAACAGAGGATTGATTACTGAGGGCAGATTTCTGAGATGACCTGAAAGAATCAGTCTGCACGAAGGGTTCAACTTTGAAATTAAATAAGTTTTCTAAGGTAATGGAGTAAGAGCATTATCTGTCATAAAGTGAAGTCAAGAACCAAGAGATTTCCAAACATAACAGGTGAAGGCAAGTGTTAATAGAACAGGAAAAAAGTGAAGGCAGAGAATGGAAGGGATCAGAAGTGGACTTAACACTTAAGTCCATTTGACCGTGTCCATCCCAGCCTTCTGATTTATTCCTCCTGTTCCCCCCTCTGTGTTCATAAACACATATACTACTATCTATAAAATAGAAAACCAACAAGGACCTGCTGTATAGCAAGGGGGATTCTACTCAATATTCTGTGATAACTTATATGAGAAAAGAAACTAAAAAAGACTAAATATATGTATTAAGTGAAAGTGTTAGTCACTCAGTTGCATCTGACTCATGGGGATCAAACTTGGGTCTCACACACTGCAGAAAGATTCTTCACCATCTGAGCCACCAGGGAAGACCAAATATGTGTATATATATAATTGAATCACTTTGCCATACACTAGAAATTAACACAACATTGTAAATCAACTATACTCCAAAAAGAGAAAGAAATGGAATGGAATACATATCATAGAAATAAATGTTGATGACTTTATTGGTTCTGCTATTAATGAAACACAGCATTTTTTTTTTTTTTTTTTGGAAAGAGCATTAGCTTGTGTTTCTTGTCTTTTTTGTAAAGGTTTTATGCTACTGCCTGGAGTTGGGTCAAGGAATAACTATACAAAAGTGAGTTGTGTAAGATAATGGCTGCCTCAGGGCACCCAGAACCTAGTAATGATAAAATGCTAAATCAGGAAGCAATGACTGAAGTAGAATGAAGTGATATGCATTGTACTTGAATGTATAAAATATGCACACAAACACACAAAATTTTTAGACTATACCTTTAATTTTCTTCCTGGTGGCTTAGTAGTAAAGAATCCACCTGCAATGCAGGAGATGCAAGTTGAGGGTTGGATCTCTGTGTTGGGAAGATCCCCTGGAGAAGGGAATGGCAACCTACTCCAGGATTCTTGCCTAGAGAATTCCATGAACAGAGGAGCCTGCAGGGCCACAGCCTGTGGGATCTCAAAGAGTCGGACAGGAGTGAGCAACTAACACTAACTAACTCGAAATATAAAATTTGGTTAAGACACATCTTACTGAAGAGTTTAGAGCCAAAAAGCCAGTAAGTCAAAAAGTCAATAAGTAATCTCAATACCATGAGAGGTGTTATTCAAAGGTATAGGCTAATGCTTTGGGAAATGCAGATTTCAGAGTGATTAACTCTGCTGGTGGAAGTTAGTTGAGGCTTCACAAAAGAAGCAGCCATGAAAAGAATACTGAATTCAAAGTAGTGGTTTGCAAGTTTGAGGCCTGTAAAAGTACTCCGGAGAAAAGCAGACCATGCAGAGATAAAGAGACATAAAAGAAAACATGGAATATTTAGGAATTGGGGGGATTTAGTGTGGCTGGAGCATGTAGGGTACAGAGGTTGGATAGCAGGGAGGGGACCGGTATGCAGAAAAGCTGGAAGGCGAGCTAGAGGCAACTTAAGAGGGTTTTCCTCTACTTAAGAAGGTCAGATACCATTCTCTACGAAAGGGAAAAAAGATCATCAACTGCTTTTACACCATGATAATTGAGATCCAGTTTGTGTTTCTGAAGAAAAAAAAAAAAAGAAAGAAACCCAACAAAACACAGAAATAACCTGGCTTCATCAGGGGAGAGGGAAGAGGAAAGGAGAAGTTGGAGCAGAGCTTGTGTGTATTGGGTTGGCCAAAGTTCCTTTGGGCTTCCCATATGATGTTACAGAAAAACCCAATGAATTTTGTGACCAACAGTAATCAATTGCCTCTACCCCAAGCAAACCAGAGAACAAAGTAAGCTGGGTGCTTGTAACCCTTTAACTCTTCCAAAAATGGGACCTTGAGACATTTGTCAAGCCCTGCCCTTCTGAAGAGATTTCCACTCTTAATCCCTTCTGTATCTGGAGCTGCCAAAAAACAAACAAACAAACAAAAAACCAAACCAGAATACCAGTTAGAAAACTACTGAAGTCATCAATACAGAAATGATGGGCATTGCCATCAATCCATGGCTGCATAGATGGTGGCTAGGAAACTAGAATAAGAAATAGAGCTGATAGAGCATGTTTAAGAATCAAACAAATAAGCTTGACTGTAATGTATTATTTGCATTGGTCCATGGAAGAAGACTGTGAATGGATGTTTTCATGCCTTATTTTCTTCAAAGGCAGAATACCTTGCATTATCCTATTAATTCCTTGATTGCTCTGTAGAGAATAAGATGGATTTCTTTGTTACCCAGACATATTATTAAAGATTATGATGATCTGCTTAAGAAAAATCCATGGTGCATTTGTTGCTATGAAACAGTATAGCACCCTTAACATTGTCAGCTGTGTACATCTACTATGAACGTTCTGAATTAAGCTTACAGTTCCATACACTGCTAGAGAAACTTGGGCCCTTCACTAGGACTCTCTATCTACCCCTTGCTAAGGGAGGTTGTGGGCCTTTCTGGTGGCTCAGCAGTAAAGAATCTGCCTGCCAAAGCCAGAGACTTGGGTCAGGAAGATCCCCGGGAGAAGGAAATGGCATCTGGTATGCATAAGTCGCTCAGTCATGTCCAACTCTTTGCGACCCTATGGATTGTAGCCCGCCAAGCTCCTTTGTCCATGGAATTCTCCAGGCAAGAATAAGGGAATAGGTTGGCATTCCCTGCTCCAGGGGATCTTCCTGACCCAGGGATTGAATATGAATCTCCTACATTGCAGGCAGATTCTTTACCATCTGAGCCATGAAGAAATGCCAATCTACTCCAGTATTTTTGCCTGAGAAATCCCAGAGACAGAGGAGCCTGGCAGGCTACAACCCATGAGGTCACAAAAGAGTCGGACACAACTTAGCAACTAAACAAAAACAAGGGAGGTTGCAAAGTTAACCAATGAAATGAGAAGATCCTGACTCCATAGGGCAGCAGTTCTCAATGCTTTTTAATTACTTGTTGATAACTCGTTTTTCTCAAGATATGACAAAGAGTACACTCAATTTAAAGTAAAATCAATTTATTTACATGAATTAAAAAATAGTAACAAAACAAAGGCTTCCCTGGTGCTACAATAGTTAAGACTTCACCATCCAACGCAGGGGGTGAGGATTTGATCCCTGGTCAGGAGTTAAGATCCCACATGCCTCAAGTCCAAAAAATCAGTGTAAAACAAGCAATATTGTAATAGACTCAGTAATGATTTTAAAAATGGTCTACATCAACAATAATAAAAGCACTATTTTACCAGAGTGTGGATTACAAGAGACCTAAAAATAATACTGTATTTTGACTCAACTAAATGTATTAATATATTTGATCTATTTCTACTTGGGTTAGATCATCTAGAAAGAAAGAAAGACACGGTTTTGTTTTTTTAAAGAAATTTTTAGTCAGTATGTTGAGAGAGCCAAAATTACCCTCAAGGCTTTTACCCTATCCATACTTCTGGCTGACTCCTTTCCCTTCCTACAGGTTTCAGCTCATAATCACCTCCTCAGAGAGGTTTCACTGAGTTCGCCAGTTCTTCTCACACACATATTGCTGTTATTTCATCACTTAGTCATGTCTGACTCTTTGCAACCCCCTGAACTGTAACCCACCAAGCTCCTCTGTGCATGGAATTTTTCAGGCAAGGATACTGAAGTGGGTTGACATTTCCTTCTCCAGGAGACCTTCCCAACCCAGGGATGGAACCTGCGTCTCCTGCATTGGCTGGCAGATTCTTTACTGCTGAGCCACCTGGGGAGCCCTGCTTCCATATTACCCCTCTCCAAAGCCTCCGTTCCTAACAAATGTCCCTATCAGACATCATTTTATTTAGTTATTTGTTTAATTTTCTAGTGTCTGTCCTAGGATATCAGCTCTAAGCGGACTTGGCTACCAGCTCTTTGTGCCTAAGTCTCTGCTGGGGAGTCTGGACTCTCAAGAAATATACATGGGAAGGATAGACGAATGAATGAATAACTTAGACACTCATGCGGAGAAAGGAAACACCTGAGATTGGGACTATTTTTCAGGATGGCAATTTAAGTCAGGAAAAAACATTCCGTTTGTCATCGGCTACCTTTTAAGTGTGTATAGAGTGGAGGAGGAAACTTACCAGTAGTTACCTAGAGAGAAAGGAAATATGGATTTTCCTTGTTAGCATTAAATTAAAACTCTGTGACAGAGAGCTGCAGGAAATGCTATATCAGGAAAGAGATATTAGCTCTATTATGTAAGTGAAATTACTCTGTCACGTGGAGGGTACTGACAGATGGTGGTATAAATCAGCCTTACAGCATTCTTAACTGAGAAATTTAATATAAACCTTTGTTGGAAATCAGTAAAATTCCAGACACAAGGCCCAAGTCTCCAGGGAACAATTAACAGTTGCAATGAAATCATAGAAACTCTAGCATACCAAACCAGGAATACTCACTCTGATAGCCTCCATGAGAAGAGAAACAGTACCGGCAATATTTTCCATCAAAGGATTTTATCTTAGACAGTCTGGGAGCTGGATCTGTCACAGTTGTGAGGGTCGAATCAGACATTTTGGTTTCTGGCTGGCCCACAATGTCTTACTTCACAGTATTGTCTGAGCAATATCAGACAGTCATCAGCAGTGAGACCAACCAGCTGACTACTTCCATCCATATTCTTTGAAATAACCACAATTGCCCCTATTCATTCTCTTTTTATAGTCCCTGTTTTTACAGCTTTTTTTATTGTTTAGGCTTTTACCCCAGTTTATAATTTTGTTGTTCATGTTGGATTGTTAGTTTTCATTTCATGTCCCTTAAATCTAGATTATTTTCTGGTACTTCTTATCTGAGTCACTAGCCCCTCTATTCCCCTGTTTTCTTTCTAACCTACCCTGGAAATTAACACACTAGGTTTCTCTCTAGACATCAGAACCATTTTACCTCTATTTTGAGCTCTATCCTAAATTGTTCCATATTATTCCTTTTAAGTTTTGTTGTTGTTAATCTTTAAGTCTTCTTTCTCCAGTACTATCTTTATTCTCTCGCCCTGAATAATAATTTTCTTTTCACAGCAGTCAGCTGTCTAAATTTTGTGTGTATCTGTGGTTGTGGGTGCGCTTGCTTGCATATTTTCAAGGCATTAACCCTAATCCCTGAATTTCTGACTTGATATTTTCTTTTCACAGGTAAATACAGGGATCTTAGATAATCAATTGAAAAGCAAATTGACTATGATCTTGGATGTTCTGCAGACACAGTTTTGAACTCTCAGTAGTCAATTGAGTTAACTGAATATATGATGTTTACAACTATTTCACCTTTCTAAACCGTAGGACAAAGGACTGCTTAGAACAGGAGAAAATGATATTATGACCAGTTATGGAAGCACATGAATGAACACAGTCACAAACACAGCCACGGAATGTTTTAGATTACTTATGATAAAAATATATATGGGATTAGTTGGGCTGAGTTACTCAGCTGTGTCTGTCTCTTTGTGACCCCATGGACTGTAGCCCACAAGGCTCCTCTGTCCACGGGATTTCCCAGGCAAGAATACTGGAGTGGGCTGCCATTTCCTTCTCCAAAAATATATATGACTTACGTGCAAAATAAACATATTGTAATGAAAATTTCACAAAATTATAGTATTGGGGGGGGTGGTGTTAAGATCTAGTTCTCCTAATTTTGTAGGTGAAAAACAAACCCAGAGAGACTAAGTGAAAATGAAAGTGTTACTCAGTCTGTGTCGACTCGTTGCTGCCCCATGGACTATAGCCCGCCAGGCTTCTCTGTTTGTGGAATTCCCCAGGCAAAAATACTGGACTGGGTAGCCGTTCCCTTCTCCAGGGGATCTTCCTGACTCAGGGATCATACCTGGGTTTCCTGAATTGCAGGCAGACTCTTTACAGTTTGAGCCACCATGAAAGCCCCCAGAATCTCCCAACAAATCCCAGACTTCTCTCTTACAAGCCCTATGTTCATTAAACTTCATTTTAGGACTTTGAACAACCTACAGTCATGACTTTAAGAACCTGGACAAAACTCAAGAGATACTAACAACATATGCCTTAATTAACACAGTCAGCTGTCCCTACAGTTGTTTGAGAAGTGGCAGAAGCCACAGTTTTGGGTAGTGATTCAAGTCCTGCTCTTTCCTAGGTGTGGTTGTCGGCAGTCTCCTGTGAGCTGCATTGTGTACTGTGCATAGATTCCCCACACTCCTCTGTACCCGCATACTGAGACAATGATGTAAGAGGTGGAAACAGGAAGATAATGCATCAGCTTCTCCTTCCTGCATGGGGAGATAGAGGCTTTATTATTACAAAGACTCATAAAGCACAGTTGGGTTGAGGGAATCACTCCCTATAGGTCTGCTTGGAAAGCCATCTTTGTGTTTGGATATTTTGTTTAAGCGTGTTTTCTCTCTTCTTTTCTTCCTTCCACAAAGGCTAATCAAACACTGTATGAAAAGCATTGTGCTAGGCACTGGGAAAACAAAAAAGAATAAAACCACACTATTTATCTTCAAGAGACTCCTAACTGGGGTTTGGGGAGGGAGCAATTAAGCAATAATAATAGCATGAATATTAAAATGATAGAAAGCACATCCACATTAGAGATACATAAGTGAAGTGAAAGTCACTCAGTCGTGTCCAACTCTTTGTGACCCCATGGACTATACAGTCCATGGATTCTCCAGGCCAGAATGGTAGCTCTTCCCTTCTCCAAGGGATCTTCCCAACCCAGGGATTGAACCCAGGTCTCCCACATTGCAGGCAGATTATTTACCAGCTGAGCCACATATCACATACAAACACATATTATGTATCCACAAGATACATAAGAGAGGCATCTAATCCAGAAAAAAGGATCAGGAAAAGTTTCTTGGGAGTCTTAACACCTGAGCTAGATAAGTCTCCCGGGATTCTTAGGATTTTTATCTCAGTAAAGAAAGGCAAAGAGCCTTCCTAGATAATCAGATCATCAGAGCTCACATGGGCCATGAAAATGACTTTGATACTGTAGGCTGTGTGTCATGGCTGCTATTGTTGTTTAGTTGCTAAGTCATGCCCAACTCTTCAGTGACCCCATGGACTGCAACCCACCATGTTCCTCTGTCCACGGAATTTTCCAGGCAAGAATACTGTAAGTGGGTTGCCATTTCCTTCTCCAGGAGATCTTTCTGACCCAGGATTCAAACACCCCTCACTGACAGGTCGATTCTCTACCACTGAGCTACCAGGGAAGCCCATGTGTCATGGATTCTTCATAACTAAACTCATGGCTCTTCCAGGGAAGCCAGCACTTAAAGAGTGACGGCTCTCCTTAAATGTGTTGCTGTTTTCCATCAGTTAATCTCATGAAACTCGGCAATTCTGCAATATAAATTCCAAAATCCCAATGGCTTAACACATCAAAAGTTTACTTCCCCATCACACCAAGTCCAAGGCAGGACAAATGAAATTCTTTTTTGTTGTAACTATACAATATGTGTGTTCCTCTCCCCAGATTGCAAGAGCTGGAGAAGGCTGCTGAAAGATTGCCTGGAATCCTTGTAGAGAGCTGTGGTGGAAGAGGTGACATCAGCTGCTGCCACTGAGCAGAACGCAGTCACGTTTCCGCAGCCCAATTACAGCGCAGGTTGGGAAATATATTCTCCCCATGCGCTGGCAATAGAGGAAATCAGCTGGCAAACTCAGATGAATATTTCTGCCACAAACAGAGGAGTAGAATGCACCCTTCTCCTTAAGTGTGACCCTGAGATCTTATTTAGGATGCAGTTTTCAAAAACAACCCACAGCTATGCCCTGCTCAAAAGGTCATGCAAATTAACAGCTTCTTGATGTGGATTCTATCTTAAGTAAATGAAACACAATTGTGAATGAAGAAAAGTGGCCCCCAAACCCTAAGAATTGATGTTTTTCAGAATCAGTGAACTGTGGTTAGCACAGTTTGGCAGAAAACACTTTCCTTTGTTCTATCAATAGCCATAGCCCCTAACACGCAGGTTTTCTAGAAAATCTCTTGGAATAGTAGTCTATTTGAAGTCATTCAGATGATTGAGCCAAATTTTTTATCCTTGAGCAGTCTAGATAGTAGAGTTTTTGGATATCAGGTTTGAAGATCAGAAAGGGAAAGATTCTGCTTCTGGATAATTTGGACTACTTGCTTAATTAATCAAACATTTTTGAGGCACAATTAGGTACAAATGATGAGTTTGGTAATATATGGAAAGAGAACTGAGGAAAGCTCTGTCCCTATCTGTAAGAACATATAATTTCCATGACTATATGAAGAAACTGAGATAAGTATTGATAAATAGCAATGTTGCACAACCAAAGTAAGTAATAGCAGTGGAGAGGATTGCAGAAGAAGGGATAATACTAATTAGCACTGCAGGAATTTTAGGAAGATTTGGGAGAAAATATGGTAGCATGGAAGTTGAATGTAAAGAGTGAAGGAAGACTTCAATGGATAAAAAACATTCCAGGATGGAAGAATAATATGAACACAGATGCCTTCGTGAATTTTGAAAGGATGTTGTGAAGGATTTAATAGCTTCACAACAATAGTGTGGCTGGAACAATGCATGTTTAAAGGATACTGGCTCTTTGAGGGAAGAGAATATTTGAATCTTCATCTTACAGATGAAAGACCAAGCCCAGGTGCCCTGGGTACCAGACCAAGGCTCTCTCCATCTTAACCTGTGCACACCGGGAAATTGAGGCTGTCCAGGAAGGGAAAGATTGAGGGCAGGAGGAGAAGGGGGTGACAGAGGATGAGATGGTGGATGGCGTCACCAACTCAATGGACATGAGTTTGAGCAAACTCCAGGAGATAGTGAAGGGCAGGGAAGCCTGGTGTGCTGCAGTCGATGGGGTCAGAAAGAGTTGGGTGTGACTTCCCAATTGAACAATGACAGCAACAAGACATGGCAAGGCTCAATTGCATAGGGCTGGTTATTTTTTTTTTCCTGGGACCATGGCTGAAAAAAACTTGTCAAGACTAGGTAGCAAAATATACTGGGAAGAGTGGAATGATAAATGATTTTTTAATTAGCTGTCATCAGATTTTATTGTAGAAATAGCCTACTTTAGGTCATTACCTTGAGGTAAAGCATTAGATAGGGCAGCTTACTTGGAGAAGGACTCCTCTGTGTCTATTTCTTTCTGTATAAATGGACTTAATGACAGTGTCTACTTCACAGATCATTAGGGCAACGACTAAGAGTATTCGTTCATTTCAAGCACTTTCCACAGTGCCAGGCACATGATAAAAGTTATATGAATCTTAGATATTATTATTGTCCTTGATATTGTTATTGGTGTTTCAAGAAGCTGGAAGAAGAGTGTGGAGAAAATAATACCACCAACAAAAGTATAAACTCTGAGTGAGAGTTAAACAGAAATTTATGAGAGGAGAGAGCAGAGGTTGTGAGAGAGATGAGAGCACTATTATTCTAGTAAAGAAAATTGCTAGATGTGGTTTAGATACTTTGAATAATGAAAATCTATTCAATTTTAACTTACTGGTTTCTCATTCTTACTTTCCAAGTGGAAACTAGAAACCACATCAAAGGTGACTAAGGGCAAATGTAGTCCAGGAAATTTGCAGAAATCTTCCGCAGGGTCAAGGAGTCAAGAATTTCACTCATGGTGACGTGGGGATGGTGGACCATCAAGGGATTCAGCTGGAAATCAAGGGGTGACATGACCCTAACTGGCTTCTGCTTTCCCACACCCAGAGAAACAGAGCTTTTATTTGGCAGTTGACCTGTTAAATTCCTCAACTGTGAACTAGGACTAACAGTGAACTCTAGGACAAATGTAAAAGCTGACTGGTTAATAATACTTAGTTTCATTTCCCTATAGATTGATACTTTCTACTTTTACTGTGTGATTCAATAAAACAGAACCAACTATATTAATATCTGTTTCAGTTTAAATTTATGGTATGTCGTTGGCTTGAAATAGTGCTCATTGCTGGGTTAAAAGTGGATTCACAAGTGCTTTAAAAAGAGTTTTGGGATTTTGAGATGACGGTTATATGTCAAGTTTTTTTATTAGGTGGGGAAACTTGGGGGGAACTACATTGGACTGGAAGCCAGGAGATCTTGAACAAATTGCATTCAGTTGAATTATAATTTCCTCTCCTCTAAAATAAAGTGAATGCTTATTTCGCAGAGTCATTGGAATAATAAAATATCTCTGCATGACTAGTACAGTGCTAGTAACATAACTGCATCCAAAAAAATGGTGTATGCATTCTTTCAACAAATGTTTATTGGCTACTTATCATGTGCCAAGTACTAGACTCAAAGATGGGGGCAAAGCAATGAAGAAGGTTCTCCCTGTGCTTAAGAAGCTTTCAGTTCTAATGGGGAGTTAGAAAAACACACACACATAAATAAAATAGGTAGAACCTTTAATAAAACTGGTAAGAGGCTGAACAAAGGATGATATATGTTAGATAAGCTTGATGATTTTACCACTTGCTTATCAATAGATTTAACAGGCTATTACTCTTTAAAGTAAAATGGATCATAATATATACTTGTTTTCACCTTTCCTTTCTATTCTAACATGTCAGTTTTTTGACTTTGGATGATCTCTGTGGGGTCAAACATTTTTAATAACTCAATTGCAATGGCTTAGTTTTATTGCTGGTTATGAACTCGTAACTTATATCACTCTGCCACCTACTCTGTCCAAATTTGATTAGCTATTTTAGTTTGGAAAGGTGGAGAATTAAAAGTTGGGGCAACAAGGGATCTGGTTGCAGATTGTTATGAATCATGTGTCAAAGGAAATGTCTGCTTTGTTATTTACAGTCTTTCAAATACTGAAAGTTGGCAAATGTCTGAATCTATGCATGTATTATAATTTTTTTAGTGGAAGAATAAACCATTGGTGACTTGAGTCATCTAAAAAACCTTTTTACTATCCAAAATGTTCTCTTTTCTGCTACGTGGTGGGATTGCTTAATTTTTAGAACTATTTTTAGCTCAGTCATAATTTATATAGAAATCATTAAGTGAAACACATAGCTCTCTCCTTAAAATGTTATTTGAAGGGGAAAATAAAAGCATGCCTGAGGGACTTTTGGGATTACCTACCCTGATTTTATCTGAGAACTTGTTGTAGGAAGTTATAAAAAAGAAAAGATGATACAGATTTCTGATTCTGATATAACCATCTGGGCCAGCTATTTCTAAAACCTTCGCCCATCTCGATTGATTTTCAGCTCAGGCTTGCCTCATATATTATTGGATTTGAAAGAGACCCGAGAAGGATGATTGCTGAAACTAACAAATGGCTTGGTTAAGCCTTAGAAGCTTATAAAATATACCCATTCCTGGGTTCTATCCCAGTTGTGTATGTGAGTGATTAGTTGCTCAGTTCAGTTCAGTTCAGTCGCTCAGTTGTGTCTGACTCTTTGCGACCCCATGAATCGCAGCACGCCAGGCCTCCCTGTCCATCACCAACTCCCGGAGTTTACTCAAACTCATGTCCATAGATTTGGTGATGCATCCAGCCATCTCATCCTCTATCGTCCCCTTCTCCTCCTGCCCCCAATTCCTCCCAGCATCAGGGTCTTTTCCAATGAGTCAACTCTTCGCATGCGGTGGCCAAAGTATTGGAGTTTCAGCTTCAGCATCAGTCCTTCCAATGAACACCCAGGACTGATCTCCTTTAGGACGGACTGGTTGGATCTCTTTGCAGTCCAAGGGACCCTCAAGAGTCTTCTCGAACACCACAGTTCAAAAGCATCAATTCTTCGGCACTCAGCTTTCTTCACAGTCCAACTCTCACATCCATACATGACCACTGGAAAAATCATAGCCTTGACTAGACGTACCTTTGTTTGCAAAGTAATGTCTCTGCTTTTTAATATGCTATCTAGGTTGGTCATAACTTTCTTTCCACGGAGTAAGTGTCTTTTAATTTCATGGCTGCGGTGACCATCTGCAGTGAATTTGGAGCCCAAAAAAAATAAAGTCTGACACTGTTTCCACTGTTTGCACATCTATTTCTCATGAAGTGATAGGACCAGATGCCATGATCTTAGTTTTTGAATGTTAAGCTTTAAACCAACTTTTTCACTTTCCTCTTTCACTTTCATCAAGAGGCTTTTTAGTTCCTCTTGACTTTCTGCCATAAGGGTGGTGTCATCTGCATATCTGAGGTTACTGATAATTCTCCAGGCAACCTTGATTCCAGCTTGTTCTTCTTCCAGCCCAGCATTTCTCATGATGTACTCTGCATATAAGCTAAATAAGCAGGGTGACAATATACAGCCTTGACGTACTCCTTTTCCTATTTGAAACCAGTCTGTTGTTCCATGTCCAGTTCTAACTGTTGCTTCCTGATCTGCATATAGGTTTCTCAAGAGGCAGGTCAGGTGGTCTGGTATTCCCATCTCTTTCAGAATTTTCCACAGTTTATTGTGATCCACACAGTCAAAGGCTTTGGTATAGTCAATAAAGCAGAATAAAGCAGTCAATAAAGCAATACTTCACGTCCAAGATAAAAGAAACCCAAGTAAGATGGTAGGTGTTGTGAGAGGGCATCAAAGGGCAGACACACCGAATCCAGAATCACAGAAAACTAGCCAATCTGATCACAGGACCACAGTCTTGTCTAACTCAGTGAAACTAAGCCATGCCATGTGGGGCCACCCAAGACGGTATGGGTCATGGTGGAGAGGTCTGACAGAATGTGGTCCACTGGAGAAGGAAATGGCAAACCACTTCAGTATTCCTGCCTTGAGAACCCCATCAACAGTATGAAAAGGCAAAATGATAGGACACTGAAAGAAGAACTCCCCAGGTCGGTAGGTGCCCAATATGCTACTGGAGATCAGTGGAGAAATAACTCCAGAAAGAATGAAGGGATGGAGCCAAAGCAAAAACAATATCCAGTTGTGGATGTGACTGGTGATAGAAGCAAGGTTTGATGCTGTAAAGAGCAATATTGCATAGGAACCTGGAATGTTAGGTCCATGAATCAAGGCAAATTGGTGGTGGTCAAACAGGAGATGGCAAGAATGAATGTCGACATTCTAGGAATCAGTGAACTAAAATGGACTGGAATGGGTGAATTTAACTCAGATGACCATTATATCTACTACTGTGGGCAGGAATCCCTTAGAAGAAATGGAGTGGCCATCATGGTCAACAAGAGTCTGAAATGCAGTACTTGGATTTATTCTCAAAAATGACAGAATGATCTCTGTTCATTTCCAAGACAAACCATTCAATATCACAGTAATCCAAGCCTATGCCCCAACCAGTAACGCTGAAGACGCTGAAGCTGAATGGTTCTATGAAGACCTACAGGACCTTTTAGGTTAGTTGCTCAGTCATGTTCAACTCTTTGCAACCGTTTGGACTGTATCCCACCAGGCTTCTCTTGTCCGTGGGACACTTCAGGCACAAACAGTGGAGTGGGTTGCCATTTCCTCCTCCAGGGGAGCCCCCCAACCCAGGGATCTAAACTGCGTTGCCTGTGTCTCCTGCATTGCAGACAGATTCTTTACCCACTGAGCCATCAGGAAGCTCTATCCCAGTCACACTAAGTCAAACCCTGACTAGGTAGAGTCAAGGAATCCATGTGTTTATCAAGTTCTCATAATGATGAGCAGTTAAATTTGGAAATACTTTTGAAATGCAGTTGAGAACACAGAGGAGTACTATTGTAAAGGAAATGTAAAATATAAAAAGCAAAGGAGGGAGTCATTCATTTATTCTTTTTTTAAAAAATAAGGAGCCGCTTTATTGTACGTATATTATTAGGTAAAAGCAGGGCTTGCAAATGTGAAAAACTATGATCTCTGACCTCAAATCTGTGTTATTCTTGTTAGTATCAAAAGGATACAATCATGTAAATGAGTACATATACTACTATATATCTAGAGCATTAGATAATATATATATATATTTATTTTCCCTTTGAAAAAATATGAGGGCAGATGCTATTATCCTCAATCTACTCTTCCTCTTTTTCTACATTAAGTAGAGCTATATCACATGTGGTTACCTAATTTCCTTCAGGGGAACAATAAGTTAAATATAAAAGAATAAATGTTAACATTTATTTCATACTTATAATATTCTAGGCACTGTGCTTGGTACTTTATATGCTTTAACATATAATCCTCACAACTTTATGAAATAGGGACTATCATTCTATTGTATAACTGATGAAACTGAAGTTTAAATAACATGTTCTAAATCAAGAACTTGTAGGTTAGTAGCACTAAAAGCTGAGGTTCGGAGTTAGCACGTGTATTTACCATATGATTGCATCTCTTTGGAAGAGAGAAAAAACACAAATTTTTTTTGGTGTGAAAACTCCATGGTACCTCATTCCCAGTGATGAACAAGACAATGGTATTCTGACTTTGAACAAAACAGGAAACCACTGTGTGTTTAGGCTTCACAAGCCATTTGTTTCTCATTCCATGAAATACACACCACCACCCCCAGTAAAGAACTGAATATGGGGAAACAGTACTCCGCAGACCCTGGAGAAAAAAATAAATCACCCTGAGGCTTGGCAACAATAAATTTTTCGCTGCGCACTAATCAAACAGATAGAAAGAGGGCCATGGCCTGTGATTTACTTAATTAAACCTTTGAGGGAGGAGAGGTAGTTAGCTCACAGAGTTGGATGCTTTACACATGACAAAAACCAGCAATGTCAGCAGAATAGAAAGGCTATCACTCTCACCATGACGAATGCAAAGGCACAGGAGGCCCTGTCCGCCTCTGTTAAATATGACAGAGCCTGCTTCATGTCAGAAAAATCAGGAGACTTTTATTTGGCAACCAGTGCCTGAGTCCTGTTGTTTTTATTAAAACCTACCCTCAATGTGGGGTGAAGCACTGCTCTAGGCTGCTCTGGCAACCAAGAGGACCAGGCAGCTCTTCTTGAGGTCAGTGCATGAATGTGAACAGATGAGTGTGGACTAATTGCTTCTTTATTCCTTGGAGCCCTTTGGTCCTCTGAGGTTCAGTTTAGGATACTTCGAAACCTGATCTCAGATTTCACCATTTCTAATGTCCCTTCCATCTGCGTAGTGTTAAACGTGTGTGTATAGTTTGGGGACTGTATCCATCAGGATAGTCTGGTTTTGCTGCAGCAACAAACAACTCTCAACTCTCAAGGCATAAACTCAACAAAGGCTTATATTTACTCATGTCACCTGGGCAGCAGGAGGGGATAAAGGGTGGTGGGCCTCCAGTAATCACCTAGGGACTCAGGCTGAAAGAAGATCTATCTTGACATGTGCTTTTATAATAACCAGGAGAGAGGAAAAGGGAATGTGGTAATTATACACTGGCTCCTAAAGCTTCTGTCTGGAAGAAATAAATGTCACTTCAGATTACCTTTCACTGGCTAAAGCAAGTCACATGACCATGGCTAATTTCAAAGAGAATGAGGAAATACAACACTCACATGCTGAAAAGATATGACATAGACTATACATCCACAGTCCTGATGGAAAAGGACACATATAGGAGTCATAGACATGCTGGCAAATGCTGAGGGTAGAGGAGAACCCATGATTTGATCTCCTGGATTCCTAGTGGCTTGATTTAATGAATGTTCTTTCTTATCTTAGGAGTCTTCTGGCATCTCAGCCTGGTATCAGACTTGACCATCAAGGAAATTTTCTTCTCTTCAGAATAAGGGAGAGAAAGAATTAGGAACAGAGAATATGGACCGTGAACGTCTGAGATGCCTATGTGCTATTTTTAAGAATAAAAACTTAATAGATTTTGCCAACAAAATCGAAGCAGATGACAGGTGATCAGGAATATTTCTTATTCAAGTCTACTCAGGACTCTCCAAAAACATCAAAAAAGCTTGATCAGGCAACACTTGTGTCACACGTCCTCTCATCTGGTCCACGTTACTTACTCTGGTCTAAGTGGTTAGGTTTTTTGTTAATTTTTAAGATTAACTGCATTTGGATGTGGTTATTAATGGCTTTGGAATGGCATGGTGGCCAGAGTCTTATTCTCGTAGCCATCTTGCACAGCTGGCTCCATTCTGGGATACTGGGCATGTTGTTCCAAACAACTGCCATAGCACACCAAATAGTATTGCCTTTCCCATTTCCAAAAGCTGTTGCATTGCATATATCATAGTTTCTAACTTTGAAGGAAGGATAAGCTACATTCACAGTGTTCTTCCTGACCCAGAGAGACCTCCTGGTCTCACAGAGGACAAACACAAGAGAATTTCTTAGGTTTTTAACATTTCTCTTTTAATTTCACATTTTGGGGGCATGCCTCAGAGTGACAGATTTCATTTATTTCATCAGAAGATATAGTACAATATTCATGGAAAGAGCAGAAAAAGTAAACAAAATGTGTATTTATTCTAATTTACCCTTATATTTCAATTCTTTCCCCTGAAAATCCAAGGAAGAAATCGTGCCAGAAATAGACTTGCAGACAGAGGAAAACAAATTTATGGTTACCAAAGGGGAAAAGAGGGGAAGGATGAACTAGCAGTTTGAGATTAACATATATATATATATACACACTGCTAAGTATAAAATAGATAACCAACAGGGAACTACATGCAATGTCTTATAATAAGTTATAAGAGAAAAGAATCTGAAAAAATACATATATATATATATATATATATATATATATATATATGAAAAAGAGAGTGAAAGTGTTTTCTCAGTCATGTCTGACTTTTTGTGACCCCATGGACTGTAGCTTACTAGGCTCCTCTGTCCATGGGATTCTCCAGGCAAGACTACTAGAGTGGGTTTCCATTCCCTTCTCCAAGGGATCTTCCCAACCCAGGGATGGAACCCGTGTCTCCTGAATTGCAAGCCGATTCTTTTATCATCTGAGCCAAGTGGTACTAGTGATAAAGAACCCACCTGCCAGTGTAGGAGATGTAAAAGACGCAGGTTCAATACCTGTGCTATATATAGTAAGCCCTTGTTGATCATCCATTTTATACTTAGCAGTGTGTATATGTTAATCTCAAAATGCGAGAGGAGTCTGGAGGCCTACAGTCCATGGCATTGCAGAGAGTTGGACACGACTGAAGTAACTGAGTGCATATATGTGAGTGTGTGTGTGTGTGTGTGTGTGTGTATGCACGCGTGTGTATAATCACTTTACTGTATACCCGAAGTTAACACAGCATGTCTCAATTAAAAAAAAAAAAAGGAAAGGAAAAAAAAATGTGCCAAATACACTCCCATCCAGGTTTCCTCCAAAATCCTTTTCCAGTGGAAACAGTGGAGCTTAAAACCACTGGTTTCCCTGGGATCCAATCCAGCAGCAAGTCCTATCGGCTTCATCTTCCCTGCTGGCTCAGGTGGTAAAGCGTCTGCCTGCAACGTGGGAGACTCACCTTCGATCCCCCGGTCGGGAAGATCCCCTGGAGAAGGAAATGGCAACACTCTCCAGTATTCTTGCCTGGAAAATTCCATGGATGGAGGAGCCTGATAGGCTACAGTCCACGGGGTCGCAAAGAATCTGACACGACTGAGCGACTTCACTTTCTTTCACTTTCAAATCTTGACTCTGCCCTTCCCCCACACTTGCACCACTATCACCCTCGTCCAAGCCACCGCTGTGTCTCACCACGGCTATTAAAGCAGCTTCCTAAGTGGCCTTGAAGATTCCACTCTTGCTCTGCTCCAGTCTGTTCTCCACCCGGCAGCCATCATGATCTTTTTAAAGTAAATCACTCCCTGCTCTCAACTGTTCAAGGGATCCATGTCACAGGTAGAGTGAGATCAAATCCTTCTATAATGATACATTTCCGACCTCAGCCCCTGCCATTCTTCTCTTCTCCGTTGAGCCAAATGGACTTATCGTTCCTTGCACGCAATAAACATACTCAAGGTTTGTGCATATTTTTTTTTTCTCCTGCTTGAAATGGTTTCCCCCAAACATTCCTAATGTTTTCTTCTTCATCTGATTCAAGCATCTGGTCAAATGTTACCTTCCCAGAGAATCTTTTCTTGACCGCCATATTAGTTTTCTATTGCTGTGTAAATAGGATCCCAAAATATAGTGACTTAAAGCAACAAATACTTATCATCACATAGCTTACATGGGCCGGGAATCTGGGAGAGTTTTAGCTTGATGATTGTGACAGAGAGGTTTCAGTCACATCAGCCAGGGATGTTATCATCTGGGGCTTGGCTGGAGCTGGACGTCCCCATTCAGAGGTGGCTGTGCTCAGACCCGACAAGTGAACACTGGTTGTCTGCAGAAGGCTTTAGTGTCCACCACATGGACACCTGCTGGTAATGACTGAATGTCTATGGCGCCTGGCAGCTGGTGTTCCTAGGAGTGAGTGCTCCAAGACAGAGAGAAAAAGGAAGCCCCAGTGCTGTTTACATCTTCATCTTGGATGTCAACACACCTTATACTCTATCTTCTATTTGTTAAAATAGTAAATCTGCCCCTCACTCAAGGGAAATGAAATTACTTTTGAACAATTATAAGAACAGTACCTGGTAAAACATGAGAACCTTGATAAAAGACACAAAGTGAAAGTGGATCAGTCATGTCCGACTATTTGTGACCCCGGGGACTGTAGCCCACCAGGCTCCTCTGCCCAGGGGATTCATCAGGCAAGAATACTGGAGTGGGTTGCCATGTCCTTCTCCAGAGCATCTTCTGTACCAAAGGATCGAATCTGGGTCTCCTGCATGGCAGGCAGGTTCTTTAGCATCTGAACTACCTTTCTAATCCACATCTAGGTCCCCATCTAGGTTGTCTTAGGGTGGTATGCAGTGTTTTCTTTAAACTTGAGAAAGTCTTAGAATTTCTTAACAAATTAGTGATCCACAGAAGGTAGAGACCCACACAAATTTTCTTTCAAAAGCTGAACTTTTAAACAAATTTGGATTATGAAAATGTGTATTTTAATTACACGGTACACCAGGACTCCACAGAAGGCTCCATTTTTTCCTGGACCAGTGCAAGCCATGTGGAATGTGACTCATACAGATGTCTACATTGGCCATCAACCACAGGCAGACCTTAGCCCGAGGCCCATTTTGGAAGAAACTGGAAACAGGTTATGCCTATGTGTTATTGCTACACTTACTCTTGCACCTGCAGGGTGCTTTTAGGAGTTGTTTAATGGAAACCTCGAGTCCCCTTAAGCCAAATGTAATTGATGAAAAGGTGGCTGTGCTGAATTATAAGGGTAAGTATGTTAACAAGTTCTAGTTCACTTGACCACAGGCTTGGTAAGCTACTCTGGAGTGAGTCCTGCCTTCAGCCAGAAAAACAAAAAATAGCATATCCCCTTTTGATTAATTGCTTCTGGCAAGAAACCTGGTCATGAGGGAACAGCCCTAGCCAAATACTGGAGTGCATTGATCTTCCCAATTAATATATGGCCAAGGCTTCTTTTTCTGATCATGTCCTGCTTGTCTTATTATTGTTGCTCATGTAAACTCACACAAGGTACCAAGTATTTTCTTTGTTTAGCATGATGGATTAAAATGATGGCTGCAAAACTGCACTGTTTCTAAGCAAGGGATAAGTACATTAAATCTGTTTCTGCCTCCTATAAAATAAAAAAGGTACTGACCTTGTTAATAAGGTATGTATGCAGCAGATAATAAAAGTATCATTTAAGTAGTGTACTTGGGTAAGATAGATAAGTTAATTTGCTTCATGGAGATGATACAGATTCAATAGTTGGCACACTATCAATTACATAAATATTTTTATCTTGGAGTAACATATTATAAGCTCATCAGCAAACAAAGAAGAGAAAGATAGCATACTATTTCCCTTTTGTTAATTCACTAAATAAATAAATATGCATTATACATATTATGGGTCTGTTATACACTAGGCATTGAGGATACAAGGTAGACAAAACATAAATGTTTTCTGAACTCAGGTACTTACGTCAGTAGTGAGTATAGGGAAGGCAAACATTAAACAAATAATCACACTAAACACAGATGGGGAGGGGTGTGTTTGTACAAGTGCCTTGAGAGACAAGTATAGTGATTTATTCACTTAAACAATATTTTTCGTTTATTCTGTGTGCCTCTTCTCCTGGGCTTACCATAGTGAACAAAGCAGGTTGAAAAAAGTCTCTATTTTTCTTGAATAAAGTAGGCAAAATATTTGCTTTACAGAGAAGCAATACACAAAATGAATAGGTAGATTCTAGGGTGGAGTGTATCAAGGAGAGATAGGTAGAGATGTGGTCAGAGGGGCCTTGAAATGAGTTGAGGAAATGGATTAAGGAGAGCCTTCTAACCATTTTCAAAGACATTGGCTTTACCCTGATAAAATGAGAAGCTTTGGTGCTTTGAAATGTGGCATGGTCTGACATGTCTTAAAATGATGCATATATGTATGACTGATTCATTTTGCTGTTCAGTTAGAAACACTGTAAAACAATTATACTCCAGTAAAAATTAATAATAATAAAAAAAAGATGACTCTGGCCATAAGGATCAAGGTATAATCAGGTAAACCAATGAGAAGTTAGTTTAAAATTCCAGGCACAAATAAGGGTGATTTAGGAACTGGTGGCAATTTTATAGGTAGTGAAAAGTGGTCATTTTCTGGATATAATTTTGAGATACTGCAACTGGATTAGCTGCTAGATTAGATTAGGAATAGAAAAGAGAGGAGCCAGGAAGAACTCTAGGGAACTTTGAAAGAGTGGTATCTTTTGAGGAATACTTCCTTGAGAGAGTGACACTTGGGAATTGTTGTTGCTGTTTAGTTGCTAAATTGTGGGATGCTTTGTGACCCCAAAGATTGCAGCCCACCAGGCTCCTTTGTCCATGGGATTTCCCAGACAAGACTACTAGAGTGGGCTGCCATTTCCTTCTCCAGGGGATCTTCCTACCCAGGAATCGAACCTGCATCTCCTGGCCTGGCAGGCAGATTCTTTACCACTGAGTCACCTGGGAAACCCCCTAATAAGAATTAACTGGATAAGGATGGACAGAACACATAGACTGAGAGTTGATTATGTTCCTAGGAAGATGAAAAGAAAATAAATTAATTAAGCTGAAATTAAAGTGTATTTATTATACTTGTCAAACTTTTAGGGACAGTATTATTTGCAACCTTGCATACTGTTAAAGCAGTGCATGTGACTCTATATTCATCATGAATTCTTAAATTAGGCTCCATATTAATTAGGTTTGTGGTACATAAATTTAATAAATGCTATTTCAAAATTACTATTATAGAAGCTTTTTCTTAATATTACTTATCTGTACCCAGCCAAGGAGAGAAAAACACCAGTTTTATATTTCCAAAATTACATTGCAGTTGCTCCTTCTTTACAATAATAGGGAATGCTGGTTTTGTATTGAGAGTACAGTAGTCTGACAGTTCTGGAACTTTCAACTGGAAATAAATTAGGAAACTTCCAGCCTGCTTATAAGGATTTAAGGCATGCATTTAACCTGGATCTGAACTACATTAAATCTGGTCACATATTAAATAACAAGTCTAAGCAAATATGTACAGCATCAGCAAATATGTGTACTATTCTCAAACATTTTCATTTTCTGTTAAATATTTACACCTTTTAATAGTTTCATGTTTATTTTACTTATTAAATAATTTCTCATCTCTTTCTGTTTCTTAAACACTATATTTATATAAAAGAAGTCATAACAAAAAGGCAGTGCCATCTATGTTGTGTCTGATGCATCTTCAATCATTGCGCTTACACTTTTTTTTTACTTCAGTTTTTATGGTTGGTATTTTCACCTTTTAGAGCAGCTTCTAGAAGTACTTAGTCTTAGAGGAGTCACTAACCAAATTCCAAAAATTAGGTGATTCCAACAGCCCAAAGCAATGATAATAAAAGACATCAAAGGCTTTGTTTTATGCTATTTTTAAAACGAGGACAATCAAGTGTGGTTTGATTTTTCTAAAGGAGGAAATCAAAAGCATCAGAGCAGGATGTATGGAATTATGACAACGAAGCTGTCCCAGCATGGAGCTGATAGAATCACAGAAACCCTGTCAGGAACACATCTGGCTCTGCCTCTCATTCCAAAGAAAGTGATGCATCAAGCCTTCTAGTTGGAAAATCATGGTAACTCCCCAGATCACTTTTCCCATGGCTTTGGAAACTCAGATGTGCCTTGGGGAGGAAAAAAATATGTTCCTTTTTTCCTTTCGTGTTTTCATTATACTGAGGCAACTTATACAATGATCCAACTCATGATTAAGTCAGAAAACTCAGTCTTTTAATTAGACAATTTAGTTATTTAAAAAAACCAAACTCTTACACAATAGTTGTTTGCATTATATGAGAAAATGACATTTTTATAAATCTGTTTTATTCGATTATTCTGGCATTAGCTAAATGACTGTATATATATCAGTTCAGTTCAGTCACTCAGTCGCATGCAACTCTTTGTGACCCCATGGACTGCAGCACTCCAGGTTTCCCTGTCCAGCACCAATTCTTGGAGCTTGCTCAAACTCATGTCCATTGAGTCAGTGAAGCCATCCAACCATCTCAACCTCCATCGTCCCCTTCTTCTCCTGCCTTCAATCCTCAGCATCAATCCCTCCAATGAATATTTAGGACTGATTTCCTTTAGGATAGATTGGTTGGATTTCCTTGCAGTCCAAGGGACTCTCAAGAGTCTTTTCCAACACCACAGTTCAAAAGAATCAATTCTTCAGCACTCAGCTTTCTTTACAGTCCAACTCTCACATCCATACATGACTACTGGGAAAACCATAGGTTTGACTAGAGGATCTTTGTCGGCGAAGTAATGTCTCGCTTTTTAGTATGCTGTCTAGGTTGGCCATAACATTTCTTCCAAGGAGCAAGTATCTTTTAATTTCAAGGCTGCAGTCACCATCTGCAGTGATTTTGAAGTCCAAGAAAATAAAGTCTGTTATAGTTTCCATTATTTCCCCATCTATTTGCCATGAAGTGATGGGACTGAATGCCATGATCTTCATTTTTTGAATGTTGAGTTTTAAGCCAACTTGTTCACTCTCCTCTTCCACTTTCATCAAGGGGCTCTTTAGTTCTTCTTCACCCTCTGCCATATAGGTGGTGTTATCTGCATATCTGAGATTATTGATACTTCTCCCGGCAACCTTGATTCCAGCTTGTGCTTCATCCAGCCTGGCATTTTTCATGATGTGTTCTGCTTATAAGTGAAATAAGCAGGGTGATGATATACAGCCTTGACACACTCCTTTCCCAATTTGGAACCAGTCTATTCTTCCATGTCTGGTTCTAACTGTTGCTTCTTGACCTGCATACAGATTTCTCAGGAGGCAGATAAAGTGGTCTGGTTTTCCCATCTCTTTAGGAATTTTCCACAGTTTGGTGTGATGAACACAGTCAAAAGCAGAAGTATATGTTTTTCTGGAACTCTCTTGCTCTTTCGATGATCTAGTGGATGTTGGCAATTTGATCTCTGGTTCCTCTCCCTTTTCTAATTCCAGCTTGAACATCTGGAAGTTCACAGTTCACGTACTGTTGAAACCTGGCTTGGAGAATTTTGAGCATTATTTTACTAGCGTGTGAGATGAATGCAATTGTGCAGTAGTTTAAACATTCTTTGGCATTGCCTTTCTTTGAGATTGAAATGAAAACTGACCATTTCCAGTCCTGTGGCCACTGCTGAGTTTTCCAAATTTGTTGGCATATTGAGTGCAGCACTTTTACAGCATCATCTTTTAGGATTTGAAATAGTTCAACTTGAATTCCATCACCTCCACTAGCTTTGTTCATAGTGATGCTTCCTAAGGCCCACTTGACTTTGCATTCCAGGATGTCTGACTCTAGGTGAGTGATCACACCATTGTGGTTATCTGGGTCATGAAGATATCATTTGCACATTTCTTCTGTGTATTCTTGCCACCTCTTCTTAATATCTTCTGCTTCTGTTAGGTCCATACCATTTCTGTCATTTATTGAGCCCATCTTTGCATGAAATGTTCCCTTGGTATCTATCTGATACCTGCTTGATGAGCCCTCCAAGCAGGGATTGCTAACGGTTTTTATAAAGGACTGTCAACCTTTGCATTCTTTACACATCATTGAGTTTTGAAGTGCAGGACTGTGGCAGCTTACTACATAACATGGTCTCAATAAACCTATCAATTGGAGGCTTGGTTCAGCAGCATTTCAAAAACCTCACACTGGCTCCAGGTGCATTTGAGGAAAATGTCCCCTCTCAGCAGGCACGTGTGAAAATCTAAAAGCAGTGTTGGACCTGGTTGGAAGAAAAGCCCTAGAAATATCAAGGATTGCTGAATGTGAGAATCAAAATCTGCCTTCAAGCTCCTGTTAACAACTTCCATTCAACTCTGTGAGGAGTCAAAACTATTGCATCCAGGGTCAGTTGAATTTTCTGTTCTTAAATAATGCTAGGGAACTTCATTCAAGAAAGAGACCTGCTAAGGGCAATCCTTTAGATGGAGGATAACTCACTGTTTGTAATAGATTGGGGAACAAAGAGTTATAACTTATTGGCAAAAGCCTCTATTTAGGTGTGCACTATTGTACTAAAGAAAAATAATGCTATTTTGACATCCTGAGATCAAAGATCAGCTTTTTATTCAAATTCCACATCACTGGTCTTCCCCTGGAGTCCCATAACTAGATGGGTAGATTACAGACCTATTTTCTGGTAGATGTTTGACTCTTAGACTATATTGTTTGTTTCTCTGGGTACTGGTAACTAATAGCTCTTGGGTTTTATCAAGCGAGAGACTGACTCTTCTTCTTGCATTGTGCACAGAGAAGGATGCTTTACATGAAGGCATAGTGGATACTTAATTATCACCTGATAAAAGAGGTCAATCAAGGCCTCCCTTTCCAGATGTCTCTTCTGCTTGTTAATGTCTTCTAGAGTACCCACTTTTGAGATCATTGTACTCCAATATATTCAACCATTAGCATTTACTACCAAAACATTATAAATTAGTTCATCCATTTTAGCTGGTTGCCAGTATTACAAACAGATACCAACACATACAAGTTTTTATTAAGGAAAGAAAGTCATGGGGATAAGACATCCTTTGCAAGGGGCCACATAGGATTAAAGTCATTGAACAGACAGAACATTTCTTCCATTTCTTTTCTCTACAACTAAAGCATACAGCTGTCAGTTTTCAATGCATATCTAATGACTATCTATTCTATTCAAGGCACTGTGGTTTTCGAGGACAAAACAGTTTTTTATTCTATTTTATCAGCCCTTAGAGAGTTGAGGGCTGACATATATATACATACATGCTGCTGCTGCTGCTGCTAAGTCGCTTCAGTCATGTCCGACTCTGTGCGATCCGATAGACTGCAGCCCACCAGGCTTCCCTGTCCCTGGGATCCTCCAGGCAAGAACACTGGAGTGGGTTGCCATTTCCTTCTCCAATGCATGAAAGTGAAAAGTGAAAGTGAAGTTTCTCAGTCATGTCTGACTCTTAGCGACCCCATGGACTGCAGCCTACCAGGCTCCTCCATCCATGGGATTTTCCAGGCAGGAGTATATATATATAGACATATATGTCTATGTATTTGTGTTATAATATGAGGAAATCATTGGCAATGGAAACACAGTGATTTAAGTACAGTATTATGTGCAAGCTGAGGAATTAGAAACTCATCTTCTTTTAGATGAATTGGGCCTGATTTCAGAGAAGGGCTAGCTTTTGTACTCTGTCTCAACAAGTAAACAGGATCATGAAAGGCAGAAGAAAAGGAGGAAGAAATCCTGGGACAGGAAAAGACAAGAGTGAAGGTATGAACATTAGAAAGAAAGTAGTGGGGGAAATGGTAGGTGATCCTAGTTTCTTGAAAAAGTCAAATTCTTATAAACAAGTAAGCATAAAAACAGGTTGGAAGTAGCCAACAGAGATTTGAAGAAGTTCAGAAAACCATTATAAAGGTTTGGTGCTAACCATGTAGGTAATAGAAATTAATAAAAAAGATTATAAACAGAAGAGTGATTTGATCAATTCTGTGCATTATAAAGGGCTTCCCTGGTGTCTCAGATTACAAAGAATCTGCCTGCAATGCAGGAGATTTGGGTTCGATCCCTGGATTAGGAAGATCCCCTGGAGAAGGGAATGGCAACCCGCTCCAGTATTCTTGCCTGGAAAATTCCATGGACAAAGGAGCCTGGCAGGCTATAGTCCATGGGGTCACGAAGAGTGCATTATGAAGGAAAACAGCAGATGAAGGGTCTGACTTGGGGCGAGACATAGAGGCTGTTGCAACAATTAAGTCAAGAAAGGATATGAAAAGAATATAGAAACTATAAAGATCTGGCCAGTGTAAAGGAAATTAAAATAAACCAGGAGAAAACTGGGATATAGCACAAAATGATTTTATGACTTAGTAAACATAAGCAATGGAGCAGTGGTACCCCTGAAAGAAGGAGAGGACTGCTAATTGTGTGGGAAATGAAAATCTCATACAGATTCCTCATTATTGCCCCTTAAACTACTCCCGGCTGCTATAATAATAATAATGATATGATAATAATGTTAAATAGATGATGAGGTTTATACTTGATCCTCACAACAAATATGATAAATGGAAAATAAAATATTGAGGCTTTACAATTGAGAATGCAGATAGAGAAAAGTTAAATGTGTCAAATATTAGAGAAATGTAGATAGTGTCCCCATGGACTGTAGCCCACAAGGTTCCTCTTTCCATAGAATTTTCAAGGCAGGAATACTGGAGCAGGTTGCCATTTTCGATTCCAGGGAATCTTCCCAACCCAGGGATCAGATCCACATCTCTTGCATCTCTTGGATTGGCTGGTGGATTCTTTACCACTGCACCAAGGACTTCAGATATCATATAAGTTACAAAGAAAGATCAAATTCAAATGTGTTAACTCCAATCTTCATCTTCTGAGCATTTCATCTCATATGTGTTATCAATGGATTCTGCACATCCAAGTGCAGATTAAGATTAAGACTGTGTGTGTGCCAAGTCACTTCACTTGTGTCTAACTCTGAGAACCCATGGACTGTAGGCCATCAGGCTCCTCTGTCTATGGGATTCTCGAGGCAAGAATACTGGAGTGGGTTGCTATTTCCTTCTCCAGTGATTAGGAGTAAATGATCTTAGTCTTTTCTGAGGAGGATGTTGAGGATCAGGATGTAGGAGGTGTGAGTTTTTCTTATGTAAAAATTATGAGACAGTTTTTTTTTTTTTTCTGCTAGTGGGAAAAAGAAAAGGAAATCTATCAACAAAGCAAAAGCATAAAGGTTCACATAAGGGAAATAAAATTTACAAGATTAAAGAAAGTTAGAAATAAGCTCCTTTGCTCTGTGAACTAACATTGCAACTGCTTCTTGGATCTGATAAGGAAGGAAATAATTTTTATTATTTCACTGAAATCAACACCTAAAGATGCCTCATATTTCTTTATTATAGTATTCATTTTCTTTTCACATTTGACTATAAATTGTCTTTGTTGATTTTATACTTCATTTTATCCTCGAAATAACCTTTCTTGGTTGATAGGACTTGCTCTTTTTACATTCATTTTATAGGGAAGGAAATTGAGAATTTTCCTCACAGCAATTAAATGACCAAACTGCAAACTGAACCTTCATCTTCTGACTCAATGTCTAGGATCCTTTCCACGATCCCACATTACTTCAGACAAGTATGGCATAATTTCTGAAGACAAGCAGTTTCTATTATGAGGAAAGAGATTGAGAGTTAATTTTTTTTTTAAAACTGCCCCTTCTATCTCTGAAAGTCTTTAAAGAGGAAACCACAAGCTGGGAATGCTTCATTTGTCTTATCTCTCTGGCAAGGAATAAGAAGCATTTTGGAATTCCCTAGAGCTTATGAAGCCTGCTCTATACTGACAGCCCTTCCTCTAATTAAAGGCTATATCACTTTAGGATGGAAATGGTGAATTCACTTCTGGAAGCATATAGCCAAATGCAAAGCTTAGTTTAACAAAAAAGAAAGCAGAGATCAATCACAAGTGAGTTTTGTTAGGATGGAGGTGTGCAGTAAAACCGTGGTGAGGGCAGAGTTGACACACTCTTTCTCTCTGAGTTGGTATGAAGTTTTGGAGCTTCTATAATGATATAGAGGATTTTGTTTTCCAAGTGGATGAAAAAGAAGAAACATCATTTGTTGGTCTGAGCCGAAAGTCTACAGAACTTTTCAAAAGATTTGGTGAACAGATGCTTTTAGAAGCTCTTACAAGCTCAGCCTTCACGACGAGTAATTTCAAACAAAGCAGGAGGTCTGAGCATTAATGTTATTTTCCCTCCTTTGTCTGTAGTCCCTTCGGCTAACCACTGATAGTGAACAGCCTGGAGCAGCCTTGAGAAGTCCCCGTGGTGAAAACGCATCAATGTCAGCTTTTCAACTAGGAGCTTGTTGTCAGCTTGAACTAATTTTTTCCAGTTTCTCTTCTGCTTTACCTCTTCCCAACCACATTAAAGAGGAGATAATACCCCTGACCCATCTCCAAAGATATTTTTTTTGTTTGTTTGTTTGAGATGTTATCATATATTTGTCATGTCTTAGCTATGCAGAATCCTATTCAAGTTTTCATGAATAATAAGACAAGAGGGCACGGGAGGTGGGGAGGGAGAGGGTGGATGAATTAGGAGATTAGCACTGACATATATACACTGCCGTGTGTAAAATAGGTAGCTAGCGGGACGCTGCTGTATATCAGAGGGAGCTCGGCTTCTGCTCTGTGATGACCTAGCGGAGTGGGATGAGGGCGGGTGGGGAGGGAGGCTCAAGAGGGAAAGGATTTATGTATACTTATACCCAAATTCGCATTGTTGTACACCAGAAACTAGCACAACATTGTAAAGCAACTATACTCCCACAAAAAAAAAAAAAGAAAGAAAATAAGATGGCATATGAGAAGTTAGTAGGGGCTCTTGGTAGAGACTGGCTTCCTAGGTGGTTCAATGGTAAAGAATCCACCTGCCAATAGGGGAGACGCAGGAGATGTGGGTTTGATTCCTTGGTCAGGAAGATCCCCTGGAGTAGGAAATGGCAACCCACTCCAGTATTCTTGCCTGGGAAATCCCATGCACAGAGGAACCTGGTGGACTGCATTCCATGCGGTCACAAAGAGCTGGATATGACTGAGCGCAACTGAGCTCACACACACACTCTTGGTAGAAATATATATTCCACTATTGAACATACTGTCTTTGATCAGGATCCCTAGAAGCAGATCTTGAGATGAGGATTCAAATGCAAGAGATTCATGAGTAAGTTTCTTCCTGGAGACACTGTTAGGGGGAAACAGAGCAGAATAAGAAAAGTGAGTGCTGGTAGTCGCTTAGTCACATCCAGCTCTTTGTGACCCCGTAGATTGTAGCCCACCAGGCTCCTCTGTCCATGGAATTCTCCAGGCAAGAGTACTGGAGTGGGTTATCATTCCCTTCTCCAGGGGATCTTCCTGACTCAGGGATCAAACCCCAGTCTCCCACATTGCAAGCAAATTCTTTACCATCTGAGCCACCAGGAAAGCCCAGAGAAACTTGCAAAGGTGCAATTTCCAGTCGGGTTCCCTGAGGGTGATCTCAGCACCATCTTTTCAGGGGAACTGGCTTACCTGTTATTCTTCAGGATCCCTCACCTTGAAGACAGAGAAGTGGGCTTTCTTCTTTCTCACTGCCTGCTCATGCTTAGATAAGCCTGCCTCTCACAAGGTTGCCAGCTCTTGGAAATGCCAGTTTCAGTAGCCTGCAGTCCTATCAGATGTAGAATCTTACAGGCAAATTGAAGCAAATGAATTTCAAAGCTAGGGGAGATGATCACAGAAAGAGTGAAGGTTCAAGGGAATGCGGTTAGACCATGGATTCAGGGATGATGAAAAGAAAATCAGGTTTGAGCTGCATTAAAGATTTTTATTTTCTCAGATCTCAAAAAAATTCTTAGAGTTGATTATGAAACACGATAATGAACAGCTCTGGAGTGGAAACAGGTCTTTTAAAGAATTGTGCATGGAGTGCATTGAAGTACAAGGAACGAGAGAGATGGGGAGCAGGGCTCACTCAGGAGTCAAAGTGTTGGCAAGGTTTGTTTCTATAGTGTATAAAGTATCATCCTTTGGGATAAATTAGTTCTACTTCTGAAGTGGTTATTTTGAAATACCTATTTTCATTTCTACTTAAAATCCTCCGATAGGCAAAAAATATCTAAAATACCAATGACGATTCCAGCTTTTTTAGGAGCAAGCTCTGGTTTATTTATTGCTTCCACATTGACTTTTTAAGGATGGTTTGGCTTCCTTGATGGGATTTCCTGCATTTTCCTCTATGATCTGCTTTGCCAACTCCAAATTGGGGAGTGTATTACTAAAGCATCAAAATTTGATAACAGCTTTTTTATCTCCAGTGAACATCTCTTCTTCCTATAGCTCTGTCCTGCTCCGTTGCACTAGCTAGATTCAGAGCCTGGTTGAAGGCAGGATACATAAACAGCTGTTCAAGAGTGGACCAAACAGAGACTTTACAAAGAAAGTGTGCAAAGAAAAAAACCTCAGTTATGAGCAAGGCATGAGCTTGGCTTTTGGCTATCAACTGTACAGATAGATCAACTGCTTTTCATTGAAGAAAAGGATGTGCAGAGTTCATTCATCCACAGATTATGACAACCATGGCAATTGCAGGCAGAGCCAAGAAGAAAGTATTTTGAATATAGAATAACTTCTCAAAAATAATCATCATTGGTATTCACAACTGTATGACAATAACACTGTCAGAATTTCCAATTTTCTAAAGTCCAGAAACATGTATTTTGAAATCCAGAAAACCTACTATTAAAGGCAGGATGTCTTCTGGGCTGGGAGACTTTTAGCCCCTTTCTAGCTGCAGAACTGGGGAATACTATGTATATGTATTGTATGTTCTTGTCCAGTACTTATTTGCTATTACATTGACTTTCAACATTTGACAGAACTATAAAGTAAGAAATGCATTTTACTCTGTGACTGTATATAAATACATATACACAATTATATAATTGTGGGAAGACATGTTTGAAAAACAATACCTACTATTATACTGCTTGTGATTCACAATGACATTTTCTATTCTTTTTCAGGCTTATCTGAGAAAAAAAATGCTGACAGCAATCCTGGGCTTCCCTGGTGGTTCCGATAGTAAAGAATCTGCCTGTGATGTGGGATACCGGGGTTCGATCCCTGGGTCGGGCAGATTCCCTTGAAGAAAAGCTTGGCTACCCACTCCTGCATTCTTGCCTGGAGAATCCCATGGACAGAGGAGCCTGGCAGGCTACAGTTCATGGGGTCACAAGGAGTCGGACATGACTGAGTGACTAACACTTTCACTTTCAAACTGAGCATTGTCAACAGGAGTGATATTGACCCCAAAGCTGCAAAAATAGGTTCTTGGGGGCAAAGAAAACTTACACAATGGTTGGGAACCATCCAAAAGGTCCCAGTGCAGAAATACACAGTATATTATTTGTGCTCAGCAACTCAGTCGTGTCCAGTTCTTTGGGACCCCATGGACCGTGGCCTGTCAGGTTTCTCTCTCCATTGGATTTCTCAGGCAAGAATACTGGTGTGGGTTGTCATTTCCTACTCAAGGGATTCATGAGTAAGTTTCTTCCTGGAGACACTGTTGGGGGGAAACAGAGCAGAATAAGAAAAGTGAGTGCTGGTAGTTGCTTAGTCACATCCAGCTCTTTGTGACCCTGTAGACTGTAGCCCACCAGGCTCCTCTGTCCATGGAATTCTCCAGGCAGGAGTACTGGAGTGGGTTGTCATTCCCTTCTCCAGGGGATCTTCCTGACCCAGGGATCAAACGCAAGTCTTTTGTGTCTCTTGTATTGGCAGGCATTTTTTTTTTTTTTAAACCATTGAGCCACCTCAAAAGCCCTGTTAACAGGTCAGTTTGTCTGTAGTATTAATATTTCATTTGGGTGGGGAGTTAGTAAAAATGGGGACAATTGAAAAAAAATTGAGAAACACTACAAAACTGGCCTGCAATTTAGAAAACACTTTCAGAAATTTAGGAGGTCAATTCAACAGTGCTTGAAATTCATATTTTTTTCAGAGAAGGCAAATGAGATCAAATGTTTATAACACATAAGCACACAGAACATTTGTTCAAGATCAAGAATCCAAAATCCTAGTTCCGCTTTTCTGTGGGATTTAGGACATGACTGCTTTTCTGAAACTATCACACTTCCCCCTTCTGTTATTCCAAATTAAACAAATTCCTTCTCCTATGTACCCAGAAATTGGGATTGTAGCTCCAGTTTCCCCTGAGAGAAAAGAAGAAAGTAGATTATTATAATAAAGTGTGTGATGAAAATTTTAAATTGGGGTGATCTTCAGAACCAAAAGTGGTCATTAAAGGATAGAATCTACCCAAGATACCATTCTGGGGGAAGAAAAGACTGATGTAGTATGTGTAAGGCAGGAGTTAGGGGAAAATGACCCCCTTTAGTGTTTATTTCAAGTGAGGTTAAGACTACTTAGTAAATCGATTACACGTGTCAACATCTTTTTTCCTGCTTCTTTGCTCCTAATACCTATTATTTTTCTGTCCTTGGATTTCCATCACTGAACCTTCCATCAATAAGCTACATGATATGTAAAAACAGTGATGGAAAAGAAATGGACTTCCCTGGTGGTCTGATGGCTAAGACTCCATGTTCCTAGCACAGGTGGCCCAGGTTCAATCCTTGGTCAGGGAACTAGATTCCACATGTTGCATCTAAGAGTTTGCATGCCTCAATTAAAAATCCCACGTGCTGCCACAATTAAAAGAACCCACATGCCACAATGAAGATTAAAGACCCCACATACTACAACTAACACCCTGAGGAGCCAAATAAATAAATAAATTTGAAAAAAGAAAAGTCTTTAGACAATGTTTCTTTCTACCCCAAACCTCATATACAACAACATGTGGAAATAGATTTTCGTTATTCATCAAGCAAATTTGGATATACTTAAAATTCAATGGACATGAGTTTGAGCAAGCTCTGGGAGTTGGTGATAGACAGGGAAGCCTGGCGTGCTGCAGTCCATGGGATTGCAAAGAGTCGGACATTACTGAGCAACTGAACTGAACTGAACATTCACTGGGAGAAATGATGCCAACATTTGCAGTAAGATCTGCAAATAGTAGCCCTTTGTGCTGATGGGCATTACCCTCAGCTCCTAGAAATCTGTGGCTGTGACACACACAGGATCTGAGCACTGGAGGAAAAGGTCGTGTGTGTACTCGCTTCCCCTACCTATACCTATACCTTTGAAAAGTTTATGAAACCTTTCAAAGCTCCAACCACAAAATGGAAATGTTAGCAATATAGTCAATGCAAACTCTGTTCAGAGTTTGGGTTCGTATGCCCATTCTGAACCAGGAAGCAAGGAAGATGTAGTCAAATTGCACCATGCCCCTGCTGTGCTTAGAGGAAGACAAAAATGCTGAAGCAAAGAGATGGCCAATGAGTGAAATAGCACCATTGCAGGTGGGATGGGAGCAGAGAAACTAAGCATAAGGTTGCTTCTCTCAGGAAAGACTTACTTTGGAAGGGTGGGCAGTATTTTGTTTTCTTTTTCTGTGCAGATAGAGGGAAAAGTTGAGATAAAAATTTGCGATGAGTAGATTATTTCCTGTGAAGTGCTTTTCTCTGCCTCTCATTTCAGATTCTAGTATTTCATAGTCTCAGATTGACATTTTGAAGTATTCGAATTAATTTACTCTTCCCTAAATCTAATATTTTACTGTCACTTTAAAAAATGGTCTCTGACATCTAGATCCAAGATAATGAAGAATTCTGTTTTTCATACTATACTTATGGATATTTTTAGTGACTAAATCAGTTTATTTGATCATGGTACAATATGAGCTTAATAAAGTCCCATGGAGGGTTTTTCAGAAATTCATGAATTTAGTACCACTTTGGAGTTAGTATTCAAAATGGGGGCTTGGGACTCATCTTCAAGTAAATAATCTCACACATACACAGGCTCACTGAATACTCAGTGGACTATTAAAAATATTATTGTTACAATGTCATTGTTATTTACCAGACAACCCCTCAAAATGTTCTTTAAACCACCAATATGTGTTTTTTTCTATATATACATTTTTCTGTGCTTATTATTTAACATGTGACTCATCAAATTCAAGGCAAAATAAGGTATAAGGGAAGATAATCAAGACAATTGCATTTTCTTTAGGCTGAAAACCTCTTGTAACACAAGGTTACCTCTAATGGAGGATTTTTATTTGTATCATGATACTGCCTTGAGGTGTCCTTTGAATAAATTATAGAAATGTGGCTTCCTTTTTTTCTAAGTGAGTTTATTTCTCCTAACTGGCAGAGATATTTTTTTCCACTCAAAATTCACATTAAAAGAAAAAAGACTTTAGACACTAGAGTCTGATAATTATGGTTGCACTGACACTTCATAGACACTTTTCAGAACAGAACATGTCTTATCAACTAGCTTGGTTAGCAAGACAAGCTCATAGTCATGAGCGTAGTGGAAAAAGCAGTGTTTTTATGGTAATTTATGATCCCCTAGGAAAGACTGAAAACAAAAGGAGAATAGGACGGCAGAGGATGAGGTGGTTAGATAGCATCACCAACTCAATGGACATGAATTTGAGCAAACTCCAGGAGATACTGAAGGACAGGGGAGCCTGGCAGGCTGCCATCCATGGGGTCACAAAGAGTTGGACACAACTTAGTGGCTGAATAGCGACAACAGGTGATCCCCTGGAGAAGGGAATGGCTGCCCACTTCAGTATTCTTGCCTGGAAAACTCCATGGGGTCCATGGGGTTGCAAAGTCATACACAACTGAGTAGCTAACACATGCGTTCTCTAGGAAGTATTGACACTTGCTATCAGTTAATCAGTTAATCAAATTTGAACATTTATCATCCTAGACTTATTGAAGGAGATGGTGCCAGCCTCCTAATTATGCAATAGTTTAAAAAAATATTCTCTTTTTCTTTTGCAACTTCAGGTGGCTCTCGGCTGAGAAATTATGAAGTATAGACACACTTTTAGTTTTAACTCCTTAAAATAATCTCATTTTCCTGTCTAATTGAAGCTCTTCCTTTCTTGGCTTATTCTGTAATATATCATCTTGCATTCTATTATTGTATTCTGGCTCATCTGGACAATACTGCAATAAATTGTGATGGCTGACAGAGCATTAAGTGATTTTCAATAAATTATGAGAAACTTCATTCTGCTAGCAATGCAAAAAAGAAAAAAAAATACTTGACACCTCAATAAAAGGCAAGAGGGGGAGCTTTAAAAATGAATCTCTAAAATATTAGTCCTGTTTTTCTCCTATTCAATTGTTCAATGTAGGGAGGATAACTGAATAAACATTTTTCAAAACTCTATTATGATATAGTCTTTATATAAAGTCCTTGAAAACTCAGCTTATTATAAAATTTTAAGTTGTGTGTGTGTATGTGTATTAGTCGCTCATTTGTGTCTGACTCTTTGTGACCCTGTGGACTGTAGCCCACCAGTCTCTTCTGTCCATGGAGTTCTCCAGGCAAGAATACTGAAGTGGGTTATCATTCCCTTCTCCAAGAGATCTTATTATAAAATTTTAAGATGTACTTATTTCTTTTAAAATAATTTAACATGTGAAAGTTGATGAAACACATTAGATTGGTCATTACCAATATTTTATTGTTGTCCATGTAGGGTATTTGGCCTCTGGCCCATAGAAGTTTATAATTTCCTCAAAGCTATTATACTCAGGGCTCACCTCTCAATATTATGTGTATTTTTGCGTAGTGTTTAGAGGGGACTGATACTTATTTGTGATGATTATGTGATTTATAATCCAGACAGGACAACTTGAGAGGAAAAGGAGTTTCATTGAAACGTAAAGTCTGGACCACCAGTGAAAACCAACACATCCAAGAGCTAAACAATATGAACTGCTTCCCTATGCATCATAGATGCTCAATATAATTGTTAAATTTTTTTGGAATTTCTGTTGCTGATTCTGACAAATATTTTTTACGAGAGATTTAAATTTTTATTTTTTCAAAGTTTGTGTAATAAACCCACCACTCAGTGTGCTAGGGAGAGAAAGAATATGTTTTAGACATTTGTTCTTACTTTAATCATTTTAATTCTAGTCTTTTACTTCTTGTAATAAATGTCTCTCAACTGAAATTATGAGACAAAGTGAAAGGTGTGTTCTTAGTATAATGCGATGGAGGACAATGAGCTTCTCTCTGGGATAGCGGTGTTTTTGCTGTGTGGAGAGAACCAGGGACCAAGGCAACAAACTTCTCTGTGTACAAATGATCTCTTTCCTAACCTCCCAGCTCATGGAGAAGGAAATGGAAACCCACTCCAGCATTCTTGCCTGGGAAATTCCATGGAACCTTGGAGGGCTACAGTCCATGGGGCACAGAGTCCGGCTTGACTAAGTGACAGAGCACACTCTCCCCTCCAGCTACGCTTCACTGAGGCTTTGTGTGATACTGAGTGAATCCCAAACATCAGCCTCCTAGTGATCTGAAGAATAGAATTCATTATCTCCACTGAAGTTTCTTAAACTAAAGCTTCCTTCCTTTCAATGAATAGGTTATCTGTCAATCTGCATTCTGTCCTTCAAAGATATGTTAAAGTACCTCATCTGCTGCTGTCTCCTACGCTAATCTCTCAGTTCTTATGGGTATGTCCTTTTAAAATTCCAACCTTTTCAATATTTTAGTTTCTGAAGAGAAAGGAGGTGAACAGTTTTTTATTTATTCTGTCGATGTTTCCTTTAAATATATATGTTGCAGAATAATAGTTTCAAAGCTTAAATCTGATAATGTCATTTTGCTTTACCAAATCTGTTACTGTTCCCTCCAAAGCCCTGAGTAGCCTGACCTCTGAATTCTCCTTCATTCTCATCTCATACAAGAACCTAGTATCTCTCTTTCTCTTTCCTCAATGCACACACCCACGCACACACCCACACCCACACCCATCCACACACATCCACACACCTCCACACACCCATCCACATATGCACACCCCCCACACCCCCACATGAAAACACACACACACACACACACACACACACACACACACTCATCCTCCCCCACACAGGTGATTTTTGATTCCTTTCACATGCAGTGCTCCTTCTGCCAGAAGTTTCATTTTCTGCAAAGATAGCTTTTCTTAGCTCCTTCCATCTTTGAGTTATGATTTTGTCTTGTTTTGCTTTGTTTTTGAGGAGGGAGGGATTACAAGAAGCAAGCTTGCATTCAGTTGAAATTTTTATTGAGGTAATTATAGTTTTATATGCAGCTGTAAGAAGTAATACAGAGATATTTTGTGCTCTTTATTCACTATTTCCCAATTGTAACATTTTGAAAATTATTTATGTACAATATCACAACTAGGATATCAGTAGTAATAAGCCCAATGATCTAATTAGTATTTCCTTAGTTTCACTTGTACTCATTTGTGTGTTATTTAATTATAAACAATTTTATTCCATGTGCAGGTCTGTGATCCACCACAGGTAAGATACTATTTCTGTCACCACAAGGATCCTTTGTGTTTTGTATTTATAACACAGTTACCTCCTTATCATGCCCTGAAAACCATATAATGACTCTCAATTTCTAAAATTTTGCCACTTCAAAAGTATATAAATGGATCATACAGTATGTAATCTTTTTTGGTGTTGACTTTTTACTCAGCACAATTCTTTGGAGATTCTTCCAGGTTGTGACATGTATCAAATAGTTAGTTCCTTTTTATTGCCAAGTAGCCTTTATTGCTAAATGATATGTTTGCACTAAAATTTGGTGAGCATCCATCCACCTGTACTGCCTGACTTATGGCCTTTTCCACTTTGGGATTTTATAAATAAAGCTGCTGTAAGCAATTGTGGGAAGGTTTTTGTGCAATCACGCTTAATTCTTCCTCTACTTAAGACTTATCTCAGGGAAGTATGCTGTCATTGCATTGTATTCTTTTCTTTATGTCACTTATCACAGGTGCAATTTTACTTTTATATGTGTGTGATAATGCAATTACAGTTAATAGAGTTTACTGGACCTTAACGCTTCCCAGGTGGTTCAGTGGTAAAAGCATGACTGAGTGAGCACACGGCATACATATACTGGACCTTAAGATGTGTGGGGGCGGGGATTGTACCAATTTTTTTTTCTCATAATTGTGTTCCTAGTGCCTGAGAGAATGATTGGTGAGTAGATATTTGGGAAATATCTAATAGATAGTGAATAAGCTGACTAAATGAGTCAGTCATGATGCCAGATAATATATGCCTTGTATATGTGTGCTGTGCCCCATTGCATCCAACTCTGCAGCCCTGTAGACTGTAGCTCACCAGGCTCCTCTGTCCCTGGGGTTCTCCAGGCAAGAATACTGGAGTGGGGTACCATTTCCTACTCCAGGGGATCTTTCCCACCCAGGGAATGAACCTGTGTCTCATGTGCATGTCTCTCTTACATTGGCAGGTGGATTCTTTATGACTAGTGCCATTTGGATGCTTTGTACATATTACTTACTATCTAGCCACACCCTTAGAAGTTATAAATTTATAAATTTTATTTTATAGATGAAGAAAGCTTGGTAAAGCAATTGATCCAAACTACTCTCTGCAAAAAATAGGTAAGCTAGACTTCAAACACATAGCTGACTTCATCACTCCAGCTCTTTCCACTGTACTGTCTTTTCTTTGCAATGATGAAATTATTTCTGCTTTTCTCTGATGGAACAATTCTACTACAACCACAGACACAGCTGTGAAAAAAAAAAAAACTATTCAATTGATAACCTAATACAATGATGTGATGAAACCAACCCCATGGCCTTTTGTTCTATGATAGACCACATGAAGAAAGCATGAATAGCTGCTATGCAATCTGCAGTGTGCAGGTGTGGGAATCTCTATTTCATAAGACACAAATAAGCCTGGACATATTTGGTAATTTCTGTGTTAATACAGAGTCATTGCACAGCTATTTCTTTCTTACAAATTATATGGTGGTTAGACTTGGAATTACCATAAAAAATGAGAAACTTCTAGTTGCCAGTAAATGATTGCTTTATAATTACAAAATAATTACATAGTTATTTTGGCCTAGAAATATAAAGCATTGTACAAAATCCATACACTTTGCTGCCAGAGCTGCCAGGGTCCAAAGGCTATCAGTTCTTTTAGGAATTGCCCTTAGGACCTTCTGAAATTCTCAAAAACTTTAACTCCTCTCAGGAGAAAAAAATATGTCATAAGGGAGATAGCTTCCCTCATTAAACTAGAATTTTCATTGACCCCAAAGCTATTGCACTCTAAAAATTAAGTCAGTAATGGTAATAACAGAACTTTGTTACCTCTCCCTGATGAGACCTGGTTGGCTGTGGCTCTTCAAGAAGTCAGTTAATTTAGCAAAGTCTTTATGCCTCTCCACAGGTCACAGAGTCAACTTGCTACAATTCATGGGAATTGTGACAGTTATTAGCTTATTCAACTATTCTGTCACTTAAAACATTGACTTTGGTCTCTTTGTTTGTTCATACTATAATTTATTATCTTATGATTTTTCACTCTTTATGCTCTTATAGCATGAATATTTGGTATGTGTATGGGTTGATTATGATTTTTGATGCCAGTTTTGCTTCTCTGGATATTTGATATACAATTTTTTAAGGAAGTCAAAGATAAAACAAATAAATGTGCACTTTTAAGTTATAGGATTGAAACTATTGAAAGAAACAGTTTCAACTATAAGGCTTGGGATATTCAGTTAGTATCTTTAATTAATTACTTTAATGTTGACATGATGTAACGCTTCAATACGGCCAAGTAAACATTATTTTTAATTTAACTTTTTGAATCTGAATTTTGTCTCTAATAGAAACAGATAGTGCTGAAACACTTTGGAGATTCACAATTCTAAAAAATTCTCTATTAAATTCCAGTTCTGGGCATAATTTAGTAACTGGGATAAGACATTGTTTCACTATAAATGGGTTTTTAATTGAAAAAGGAATATGAAGTATCTGTTTTCTGGTATTAGCAACAAGAAGTTCCTGTTTTCATATTTGAGGGAAGAGAAAACGTGAGGCAAATTCCACTTCCCCCTGCTTTCTGCCTGAAGCATTTGGTATGCATTAGCACATGGGGGTGGGATCAAAACAGAGAGAAACATTTTGCTGGGCAGAGGGAATAGAGATCAAAGATCAGGATAGTTGATTTGACTAGAATTTTCAAGGCATAATATTTAAGAGGAGTGTACAGCTTAGAGAAGAAGCTCCAAAACTATGCTTTGGGTTCCCTGTTAATTTTTTGCCAAATATTCACCTGCACATTGACAGAGGTCTTAACAGAGAAAGCAATTGGGAGCCCTGTGCACTGAAAGAAGATTCTAGACTTCATGCAATACCAGAAAGCATTAGGGTTAGAGTGGGGAAATGAGGCTAAATAACATAGGCATTCATTTGCTTGTCTAGAAGAGCCATACCTAGCCATAGAGAAAAGACATTTTCTACACCCACCTCTCTAAAGTATGAAAACAATTTTCCACTAGATAAAACATATATTCTAGTAAAGTTACTGTCTGCAAGAAGAAAATGCAACATTTTTAATAGACACTTAACAAAATCTATAATAACATGAACATAAACAATGTCCATGTTGTATTAAAATATGGAGAATTAGGAAAACATGTGCCATAACCAGAAAAAACAAACAGAAACTCTGATTACAGATTACACAGATGTTGAAATTAGAAGGCAAAGGCTCTAAGCCAGATATTATAAATACATTCCAGGATTTAAGGCAAAAATTGGACATAATAAATGAGCAGATGCTTCAAATGAAAAATAAAAATTATACAGAAAAGGAAATTATGGAACTGAAAATACAATTTTTGAAATAAAAATTATACTAGTCTTAACAGAAGATTTTACATTAAAAAAAGATAGGTAGGTGAGCTGAAAATGAGTCAAACAACGTGATCAAAACTAAAACACAAAGAGGAAAAGAAGATGAGGAATAAAAACCTCAGTGAAATTTGAGACAATATCAAAAAGTTTAACAAAGAATTAATGGGTGCATGAAAAGAAAACTAGAGAAAGTTGGGAGGAAATGAATATTGGAAGAAATAATATAGCCATATGTTTTCTTCTAAGTTTGATAAAATAATTTTCTAACAAATTCCCAGTAAAAGGTAAAAAAACCATACAGAGGAATATGACAATCAACTGTTAAAAACTAAAAGAAAAATATCCTAGAAACAATCAGAATTTAAAAGTATATCATATGTAAGAAAATTATTAGAGTCAGGTGACTAGTTATCTGAACAGTGTAAGCCAAGAGACAGTAGGATCATAATTTTTCAATGATGAATGGGGAAGTCAAAATATAGTCAGTCTAGGACTCTATATACTTTATAAATGTCATGCAAAATATCCCTCAACATATTATTCAAAAATCCTACAAAAGTGTTCTTCAAAAATTTAAATGAAATGAAAACATTTTAGATACCAAATGCTGATTGGCAAGAGATCTATACTACAAAAAATGTTAAAGAACGTTCTTCATCTTTAAGAAAACAATAGTAGACAGAAACCTTGAATCATATGAAGGAATGAAGAGTGCTAGAAATTCTAAATATGTGGAAAAATATGCTTTTAAGTTATTTTCTTATATCTTTATTTAGAAGATAACAGACTGGAAAAACTAAATACAGTATACTTGTATCAAAGTGGCATCATAACATGTTTAAGAATTATGACAAAAATAATACCAGATATGGGAAGAAATAAATGGAAATATTCCTTCATAAGATAAGCATGTTACATGTTGAATGGTATAGTATTAATTTAGCATTGACTATAATCACCTAAGGATAAACAGCATAATCCCTGGAGCAATGACTATAAGAATAATAGAAGGAGATATAGCTAAAAATAAAATAGAGGCATAATTAAACACTGAGTATCCATAGTTATCCCCAAAATGAGATAGGAAAGGAGAAAAGGGGAAATAAATACTTAGTGTGGCAAGAAGAAAACAGGTAGCAAGACAGTAGACTTAAACTCAATCATATCAATATTTACAGAACATATAAATAATGTATATGTTACAATGAAAAGAAAGACTTCCATCTTGGATTTTTAAAAAAAAGCTTCATGCTACTTATCAGAAATACACTTGAAATATGAAGCCAAGAATTGGTTTTATGTAAAAGGATAGAAAAAGATATACCAGGCAAATACTAATCATATGAAAGTTGGATTATCTCTGTTAATATCAGACACAATGGACTTCGAGAAAACGCATAAACCAGAGAAAAGGAGAAATATAAAACACACCTAAAGCTACACACATTGTATAACTGGATTTAAAAACATATGAAGCAAAAACTGATAGAAATGAAAGGAGAAATAGAAAAATAGACAAATACAGTTAGATTAAGATTTCAGCTGACAAAGCCATCAACACTCTGAATTGAATTCACATTTATAGAACCTCACCGGATGACTCAAAAAATCCATTTTATTTTCATATGGAACATTCGCCATGGTGGGCCATATGTTTTGCCATAAAGATAATTTTGAAATAACTCAGAGAATATTTTCTGACCAGAACAGAATGAAATTAAGAATCAACAACAGAGTAATACCAGAGATCCCAGAGACAATTAAAATATCATAACTGAATATCTCAAAGATACTTTACCATCTGAGCCACAAGGGAAGCCCCTATAAATTATATAGCTAAGGTAAAATTCTTAAAAAAAATACAATTTACCAAAATTGATTCTGTAAAAGGTAAAAAAGTAATCTTAATAATCATGTACCTACTAAAGAAGCTGAACTGTTATCATAGCCTGTTCACTGAGCAAATTCCAATCCAAGACAGTACACAGGTGAATTTTATCTCACATCTACATTTTAAAAAATAAACCCAAAATTACACATGTTCAAAATATAAAAATAGATATAACAGGAAACACCTCCTAACTCATTTTTGAGAGTTAAAACTCTGATACAAACATCTGACTAGGGCATCAGAAGAAAAGAAAATTACAGATGAATACAAATGAAATATTAGCAAATTGAACCTATTTATAAAGGAAATAATACATCCCCTACCTCATACCATTGCTGTTGTTTAGTTGCTTAGTCGTGTCCAACTCTTTTGTGAACCCATGGACTGTAGCTCACCAGACTCCTTTGTCCATGGGATTTTCCAGGCAAGAATACTGGAGTGGGTTGCCATTCCCTTCTCCAAGGGATCTTCCCAATCCAAGGATTGTACCCAAGTATCATGCTTTGGCAGGTTGGTTCTTTACAACTGAGCCACTGAGGGCCCACCACTTTATACCAAACACATGAAAATTCATGAAGAATCATCAAGCTAATCGTATAAGCTCAAGTTACATAAACTCTGGAGAAAAAAATAATACAGGAGAGAAAATCCATATGTCCTGTACATAGACATAGTTTCTGTAGACTAGTCACTAGCAATACCAAAAAAAATCACTAACAATAAAAGAGTTGATCATTTGGTATTCATCAAACATCCTATTAAGAGAGTGAATGAATAGGTGAGCCATAGATTGGAAGGAAAAAGAAAGAGAGAAAAACTCCTATAGTTCAGTACTAAAAAGACAACCTGCTTAAACAAAAAAATGGGCAGAAGGCTTCAGTCAATTCATAGAAGTAGATAATGAAAAATAGGCATATAAAAATGCACAACACAAATTATCAAAGAGACACAAATTAAAAGCACAATTAGACATCATTGCACATCCATTAGAATGTAAAATTTTTAAAGATTGACAACAGCAAATGTTATATGACAATCAGATCTCTCATGCTTTATTGAAGGGCATGTAAACTATAACAACTGCAGTGAAGAACTGCTTGGCAGTATCTTTAGATTTAAAAGTACACTTAACCCTTAGAGACACTCACAGAGTTGTATTAATACCATTCTGATCCCACTTCATAAAAGAGCTTGCATTTCATCCGAAAGTTGAGCAGTTAGCTACCAACATCCAGGTGCGTCTTCTTCAGGATCCACCTTAGTGTTCAAACTACATTCACACTCTTGGGTGCTACTTCCAAACGTGTGCGTCACCTGGCCATTTGTCTGCAAAACAAGAGTCTTCTAAGGGGCAGTCTTTGTTCTGAAGGCTGTAATTGTTTGGCTGAGACGTTGTGACATCTGCCTTGCAGTCAGAGTTTCTCCCTGCCTAATTGTGTTTCCGCCTGCCTCTTCTTTCACAGGTGTTAGCTCCACATCACAGAAGATTGTTCCGAGGAGCTATATTCAGTATAGCCCCAAACTGAAAAAACAAAGTAAAACAAAAACACCACAAAAGTTCATCAGTAGCTAAAAGAGATCAACTAATTGTGGAATCCTTATACAGAAAAATACCAGCCAGCAATAAAAAGTAACAGCAGATACACAATAACATGAACAAATCTCAAAAGTATGCTAAGGAAAGAGCAAGAGAGAATAAAGGAGGAAAAGAGAAAGAAATGAAACAGTCGGTTACAGACTGAATGTTTGTGTCCACCTCCCAAATTATGTGTTGAAGCCCTGATCTCCAACGTTATAGGATTTGTAGTTGAGGGTCTTTGGGAGGTAATGATGGTTAGATGAAGTTGGGGTGGAGAGGGGTGGTCTTTTTTGATGGGACTATAAGAATAAACATCAGAGTGGGCCATCTCTCACGCTCTTTCACTCGGCCTCTGTCTCTTTTTCTGTCTTCATGAATGCACAAGGGAAGGCCATGTAAGCACCTAGTAAGAAGGCATCCATCTATAAACCAGGAAGAGAGCCCTTATCAGAACTCAAAAATGTTCCAAGGCACTCTAACCTTGGAATTCCAGCCTCCAAAACTAAGAGAAAATTAAGTGTCTATTATTTAAGCCACCTGATCTGGGGCATTTTGTTTTGTTTTAGTGAAAGTGAAGTGAAACTCGCTTAGTTGTGTCCAACTCTTTGAGGATGCCATGGACTACAGAATCCATGGAATTCTCCAGGCCAGAATACTGGAGTGGGTAGCCTTTCCCTTCTCCAGGGGATCTTCCCAACCCAGGGATCGAACCCAGGTCTCCCACATTGCAGGCAGATTCTTTTCCATCTGAGCCACCAGGGAAGCCCACATGTAGACTAAGGCACAGACAAAAACATTATATAAGTCCATTTACTTGAAATTCTTTAGCAGTCAAAATGTGTTGATGTAAATCAGTAAAATGTTTGGTCTCTGACTGGAGAGAGTGTAAGAATTACCTGGGAAAGGGTACAAGAGAACTTTCAGGGATGATGAAAATGTTCTGTATCTTAACAGGGTGTGGTTAGATGGATAAAATATGCAGTTGTCAAAACTCATATAACTGTGCATTTCACTCTGTATAATTTTACCTCAATTTAAATATATTCAAAGTGAAAATAAATGCATTTTCAGCTAATGTTCAACTGAGCTAACATATTCCTAGTTTTATTTCCTTTATTTTCAATTTTCTGTTTGAATATTTTTTTCTGTTCTGAAAAAATGATCCATAGGGTCAATGAAAATGAAACAAAAATCTCAGAAGTCTCTTTTTTGTAATAAAAATTGATAAACTGATTCTAAAATGCCTATGGAAACACAAGAGATTTAGAACAGATAAATCAATACTGTTGAAAAAGAAATAATTTGGAGTATTTACACTATAGACTTAAATACTTTATATAAAACTATAATAATTAAGACATTGTACTAAAAAAATCATGGTTTGGATCCACACCATAAGAAATCAGCCTAAATAATGTAAGTATGATTTATTGAATCACTTATATTTCATTTTTGATATTTATTTAATATATTTTTGGCCTAACAATATAAGACTCACTTATTTTGAATATTTAATGTGTGACTTATGATACCACTTTCAAAAGGTACACACAATTACATATTTATGACATCATCTCTTTATTTTTTAATTCAGATCTTTCTCCTTCTCAACTACTGCAATTCATTTCTGAAACTTTTTAATGGTGATGTGCAAAGACACTCAGAGGTATTACAGGTATTTTAAGGAAACATGTATTGCTCAAAAAGGCCTATTTTCTAGTTGTTAGAACAGACTTGTTCTCATCTAGGAAAAGAAATTTATGTTTTAAAATTCTCAGTAATAGATATTTTCTTAAAATACTACAAAACCTTGGTGTGGATTCAAATGGGAATAGAAGATTCAAACATTTGGTATGCTCCAAGTAAACATTTAAAAAAACAAATATAAAATTTCTTTATTACTGCTCCTTCTGTCAAATGATAATTGTTGATCTTTGTTCAAAGAGATTAGGAAATATGACTATTTTTCTAACTTCTGTATCTGAAGTGTCACGCATTATTAATTTTTTCTTCATTCACTCAATAATGATACAACAAAAACCTACTATATGCCTGGTACTTTCAGGTGCTGTCTCTGTTAATTACATAGAGTGCACTCAATAAACATTTGTTACACTTATACATGAATAAATAAAGAGATACATGTACATGCTAAGCACAGACACATGTTCAAAACAACTTCAAAGTTTGTGACTATAGTGAACATTCTTCTTGGTAATTAAAATGACCTCTGATCTTATAGTATAGAGATCATTGTCAGCTGAGAAGTCAGTCAAAATATTTTTATATTCAACTCAATTCTTGGAGCATCAAGGTAGCTAGATGTAAAGTTAGAGGTTTGTATTTTTTTTATGAATTTTTCTGTTTAACAGGTTTGTTGACATGTCAACAAAATTAACACTTTACATATACGTAAAGTGTAAATTTTTGAAGTTTTTTAACATGTATATATCTTTGAAACTAACATCACAATCAAGATAATAAACATATCCCCATCACCCCTTTGTCAACCCATCTTCCTGCTTCTCCTCCTTCCTACTCTTTCCAACCCCTACCTCATATCATATACAAAATCTAACTTAAAATGGTTAAGTGAACTGAATATGTCACAAAAGTAAAAAGCAAGAGTTTTCATGACCTCAGTTTTTTCAACAGATTCTTGTTTGAGAGCAAAAGCACAAGCACCAAAACAGAAAACAAAAAAATAGAGGAATGGAACTTCATCGAAATTTTTAAAAAATTATGCATCAAAGGACATTGCCAAGAAAATAAAAAGTCAGTCTTCAGAACATAAGAAAATATTTTGAAGTCATAGACCTGGTAAGGACCCAGTGTCCAGAATGTATTAAAAAGCCTCTTACAATTCAATAGCAAAAAGACAATTCAATTGAAAAATGGGCAAAGGAGTTGAATGGATATTTATTAAAAAAAAAAAAGAAATGCAAACTGACGATAAGCACATGAAAATACATTCTACGTGATTGGTCTTTAAGGGACTCCCTTTATTGATCATTAAAGGATCACCTTTATTTCTGAAAGACATTTTTGCTTGGTATAGAAATCCTGACAGTGAGAAGCTCTACAGACACAATACCCATCAAAATTGGTGAAATTATTTTTTTTTGAAAAAACAACCATTTGGAATGGCCTTAAAAGCATATAACAAATGAAAAAACATTTACTCCAGAAAATATACTATAATCTGATAGAACTGCAAGGACCTATGTTATATGAACCAAAACCCACACCCTACTTCCCACCTTCCTGCTCAACAAAATGGAAAGATCTCTCCAGATTTATACGGTATGGAACACAGGGCTTGCTCTGACTCCAAGTTGGAGCTATCTCTCTGGGAATGGCAAGGAGCATTCCTTATCTTGTTCCCAGTTATCTGTTAAATGAGGCTAAATTCTAGTGTGAAAAAATAAATAGGGCGCTTTCCTGGCAGCTTAGTGGCTAAGACTCTGCTTCTGGTGCAAGGGGTGCAAGTTCGATCCCTCATTGGGGAACTAAGATTCCATATGCCATTCAACTCAGCCTAGAAAATGCTTATATTTATATATATATATATGAATGATAAAAGGGAATTCCCTTCTTTGCCCAGTCCACCTCTGGGGGGACAGAGGCTCTATCTTAGATGTGGCCCTGCTGATAATACTGGGACCTGAATCAACTTTGCTTTGAATCATGGAGTGGGTTTTCCATGTAAAGAGACTCAGAGCAAAGGAACTTGGGGCTGCTGCTCGCATATTCACTGAAATCTCAGCTCCTAAATGAGGGTATCACTCAGATATAAGTGCATTATTTTCCCATCCTCAGCACCAGTGCCATAGTGCAGAGATTTTGCCTGGGAGGAGGAAGACACAGGGGAGACACCTCCAATTCCTCTCCAGATGAACTGACTTCATTTGCAATAGAATTTGGAGAACATCAAGTCTAAGAGCATTCTCCAAAAACAGTGGCTTTGGGAGGTGGAAGCATTGGAGGAAGACTTACAGATTAATTGGAAATACGAAATTATAGGTTGATTAGTTTGCCAGGGTGAACTAGGGAAAGAACCCTCCTGAAGTCAGAATAAATGTTAAACACTGACCTATGGAACTGTCACCTCAAAGGAACCTGGATTTGATTGTCTGTGAAGCAAATGATCTGCCAATGCATTGTTCAAAACAATGAAGCCTACAAGATGGAAATTGGAGCTGAACAGCTGGCTATCCCATGGACAGAGGAGCCTGGCAGTCTACAATCCATGGATTTCCAAGAGTTGGACACAACTTAGCAAGTGAGCATGCACACAACAGCTAGATGTGGTAATGGATAAAAATGTGATCAAAAAGAGCCCCATCAAAACTTGTTATCCCAGGTTGACTGTGTGCATCTTGATACCTGCTTATTCTAAAGATCTACGTTACAGACTTATGATATTTGGACATTAGTTCAGTTCACAGTCATGATGAGTAACACTTTCCTAGCTTAAACTCCAGTTCCATCAGAGGATCAGTTGAATTTTCTTTGTTTCTTCTCCTGCATTTAATAACATAGAAACGAAGATACTTGTTCACTGATGCCTGAAAGCATATGTGGATAAATGATAAAGTGGGATGCCCATAGCATTCATTAATATTCTCCCCAGTATCAATAAGCTTCGCTTTAAAGCAGAATTCAGTCTGGAGTCAATCAGTCTCATATGCAAAACAGATTGAAAATCGCTCTCAAGTAGGCCCGTGTGTCTACACTTCAGAGGAAGGGCAGCTTGAATTACACAGATAGTTCCACAGCTGTAGGCTTGCCCTGGTGAGAATTTAACAGATAACACAGCGCTTCCCCTCTGCCCTGGCTGTTACAAAGTTTTGGAAACTAACTCTGGTGCCTTGTGGCTGCTTCTTCAGTCACATTTCAGCATTCCCCAAGTGAAAACACAGCCAGAACGACTTTAGAGATAGGTATTATTCTGAAATAACTCGGTGGATATAAAGAGCATGTTTGAAACGAATATTTGAATTATACTATTTCAACATTTTTAATTGATGATTAATTGGAAGAAATTAGGGGATGCTTTGCAACTTCACAAAGATATCCCAAGGCAAATTCTTGATGACATTTCAATACTGTAAATTTTAAGGTAAATCTTGTCTCCATTCAAATCATTTACTTGTTGTTTTCCTTGGAGAATTATTCTCACAGAAATACTACTTTACTCCAGAGATCTGGAGTAAAATAACTGTAAACAAGCACAGATATAATAAGTGTAGGCCCGATAATGCGTTGAGATCAGAGAATTAGAATATAACCAAGGTGTCAGGGGAGAAAGTTAAGTTTTAGCCCCATTTCATGGATGAGTTAATAGAAACCCTACCTAAATGCATTCCACATCTGGTTGTGTGGGTATGAGTGGAAATCAAAGGTAAAAAGAAAAGTGTGCATGCTTAGTCGTTCAATTGTGTCCAACTCTTTGTGACCCTTTGGACTGTAGCCTGCCAAGCTCCTCTGTCCATGGAATTCTCCAGGCAGGAGCACTGGAGCAGGTTCCCATTCCTTCTCCAGGGGATCTTCCTGACTCAGGGACTGAACCTGTGTCTCCTACATTGCAGGTGGGGTGTTCACCCACTGAGCCATGAGGAGAAGACTGGTCCAAGTCAGTCACTTTCTTTAGATGGGACTGGAAGGCAGAGACCAGCTTTTAATGTTTAGTATATCTGGCTTGACAAACTATTTTTAATGCACTATCCTTAGGGATCTGGACAATGCCCATTCTATGCTGAAAATATAGTGAAGATGACCTATTTGAAACAGAAGACATTTTTACAATATACTTATTTTGCTTAAGCATTATTAATGACTTTTTCCAAATATTAACTTTAGTTTCTGAGGAACTATATGTAAAATCTCTCCACCAGAGTAAACAGTACAATGAAACTATCAATTCCTCAGAAAATGAAGCCTACAGATATATTTTAAATTTAGTCTTGGAAGAGAGATCTTAATGTTTTTCAAAACACATTAAGCATTTTTTTTTCATTTAATTCTTACAACATGAATTCTATAAATTTCAAGGAAATGATACTTTAGAGTGAGATGACTGGATAGTTTAAAACACGTGATATCTGCTTTTGATGTTTTTTGTTTTCTTCTAAGGGCAAGGCCACCCTCCAATCCATGATCCTTATTATGTCACTTGTTTGGCCCCTGGCTTAAGAAGACTTGTATCATGATCAGTGGACTTTCCTGGTGGCTCAGTGGTAAAGAATCTGCCTGCCAATGTACGAGATATGGATTCGATCCCTGGGTCAGGAAGATCCCCTGGAGAAGGGAATGGCAACCCACTCCAGTATTCTTGCCTGGGAAATCCCACCGACAAGAGGAGACTGGTGGGAGACAGTCCCTGGGGTCAAAGAGTCGGACATGACTCAGCAACTAAACAACAATTTTGTGATCTATGGAAATACATTTGTTTTATCTGGCCCCCTCTTTGATGTCAAGGACAAAGTATTTATTTCTCTGAAAACATCATTGCACAGAACAATCTCTAGTGGCAGGAGCTGATTCCACAGAAATGCTTTTCTTACCTTAAATATCTCTTAGTATCAAACAACACAGCACAGAAATGGAACCATATTTGTGCACAAACTTGCAAGCAGCGCTTATTTTCATTGTTTTTGTTTGAAAACCTAGAGGGTAAAACACTTTCCTTTACATTAAGCAATTGGGTGGGATATCTCTCTCTCTTTACATAACAACTTCTTTAAGTGATGGATCAGCATCATTCAAGTAGTTCACTGTATAAGTAAAGGGTATATCATTCCTAAAAATTAAGCTCAGTCTCAGTTGAAAATGGTCAAATGTTTCAGACGAAAAGAAGGCTGTAAGGGTGTATTTTATTGGCATGAAGATGGTTGGTTGATAGTATTATATGCTTTACCTTTTTTAATGAGTGACAATAATGCATTAAATGCTATTTTATTAAAAGTTAATATCTATTTTGTGAATAAGTGGATTTAGGTAGGCAAAATAAAATCCTCACTTGCTTATTAAATCACTTTTATATTATCCGAAGGAAAGCCTTCACTCTAAATCTGTGTAAATTACAGACTTTCAGAATATCCCTGGCAATGTACTTTACGCTATAACTTAAATACTAATGAAATCAACTGAAAATGAATGTCATTAGTCAGCTGTATCTTGATAGGGTCCCTGTGGGCTGATATAAGTCATCATTAGAAATTAATTTTCTCATGGTCTACAATGAGTGTTTAATGTTTTGCTTCAAAGCAGAATTTAAATTTTATATTTAATGCAGGACTTTTAGGTTTTTTTAAAAAAAAATTGAGATGGCGTATTTTTGTTTTTGCAACTTGTATTTAGTCTTCAAATGTTATAAGACTGTAAAATGCATAAGAGAGATAATAATCATCAGTGGAGACATACTAATTATTTTAAAAACTCAAACTAAAGACTAGTGGGAACAGAATGTTTTCATACATACAACTTTAATTTTGACTTAATAGATCTGTAGAAATTGAAGAGCAGATATGTGTAATATTATTGCATCCTTCTGGATTAAGAAATGGTTAACATTTTTAGATTTTGATATTGAAAATAATGCCAGTATTTACGAGTTCATCATGTATTTCTATAGCAATGTAAATGTGTGCACATATGCATGTGTGTGGTGTTTTGAATGTTTCAGTATTCTGAGAACCAATAGGATGGAGAAGTAAGGTAAGGAAAATTGTATTTTAAAAAATTATGTATACTGTTGTCACACAGAAAATAATTAGCTTCAAAAAATGAATATAGTACATCCTGCTATATATTAATAGCTACAGCAGAGTACTCAGTGGGAATACACAAACCTTAACGTTGTTCAGGAGGTTTAGAATTTCAGTAGAAAACTTTCACTGTGAATTTATAGCATAATCCATCCAACTGACTTCATATAAAATGCTTAGAATTTATTTGATTTCCTACCAAATATCCCACTGTGCATAGATATGTAATTGCTTTAATTATCTCAGCATCTGAATTACTTGTTGGGAATCTTCAGAAGGGTATTTAACTCTTCCTGGCCAGTATAATATTAACAAGTATAGTGATAGATGTTATTAATTAGCTTCTGTGGGTCTGTGCAGTTTGAAAGCAAACAGTATTTTATACCTTTCATACAATATCAGCAAATGAGCTTCAGGGAAAAGTATTGTAACATTTTCCCTAATTTTTTTAATATTTTTCCTCAGTCTAAAAGTTGCTAGGATATAGTATTGTGTTTAGTTTTATTATCAAAGAGTGAAAAGTGGTGAAGAATTTTCTTAACATAGGAAATTATTAAGCACAAATAGGCAAATAAACCAAAAGGATGAATAAATAACTTATGAAGAAATATAAACATGTTAAGATGATTCATGACTTTTAGTTGTATATTAATGCAATTCAATTCATAAGGAGATACTAGTTAAATCTACAGGTCTTCCTCCACTTACTATGGGGTTAAATCCCAGAAAACCCATCTTCAGTTGAAAATGCATTAAATTCACAATGTATGAAACATTATAGCTTAGCTTAGCCTACCTTAAATGTAGGCTCAGAACAATTACATTAGTCTACAGTTCATCTAACACAAAGCTTATCTTTTTTTTTCTTTTAATTTTTAAAAAGATTTAAATTAGAGGACAATTGCTTTACAATGTGTTAGTTTCTGCTATATAACATGGATCAGTCATAATTATTAATATATACACAATCCTATCTTATTAAAAATATTGAGTATTTCATGTAATTTATTGAATACTGGATGGGAAGTGAAAAACAGGCTGGCTGTCAAGATACAGAATGGTGTATCTGTTGTTTATCTTCCCAGTTAACTGGGAGCTGCCACCACCCAGCATCACAAAGGAATACTGCATACTGCTACCCCAGGAAAAGATCAAAATTCAAACTACACCTTCTACTAAATACAAATTGCTTTGCATCATAATAAAGTAGAAAAAAATTGTAAGTCCATCCTAACTGAAAGACTTCATTCATTCATATTTTAAAATTACTGGGTATCCAATTTCTAGGTCTTATTGAAATATATACATTTAGTATATAAACATATACCTAGATGTACTTATATAGAGAACTGATGACAAGTTTCACTGAGTAGATATCTTTTGGAAAATTATTTTTACCCTTTAATTACCAAGCTTGTGAATTTTTCCTGAAGAAATAACAAACCTATCTATGCAACTGGGTTCCTCATAACATTTAGAAAATAATTTCTTTATTCTTTTTTTAAAACTTGAAAACATTGCATTGTGATATTTATATTGAGCTACAATTTTTATTTTTAAATAAGAAAGCAGTGCAAACATGTGTTGCCCATCCCGATCCATGGCTGATTCATATCAATGTATGACAAAAACCACTACAATAAAAAAAAACAAAACCTGAAACGAAAACAGGCACAAATGAAATTAGAAGAGGTAGAGGAAAAATATAATAAATGAAAAATACAGAAACTGAAAAAAACAAAAAAGAAAGCAGTGCCAACAAAGCAACTGACAAAGTGTTAACCTCCAAAATATACTGTGTGTGGCTCATGCAGCTCAATACCAAAAAAAAAAAAAAAAAAAAAAAAAAAATCCGCAAACAACCCATTCAAAAAAAGGTAGAAGATTTAAACAGACATTTATCCAAATAAGACATACAGATGGCCAAAATGCACATGAAAAAAATGCTGAATGTTATTAATTATTAGAGAAAAGCAAATCAAAATTACAATGAGGTATCCCCTCACACTGATCAGAATGGCCATCATCCAAAAATCTACAAGCAATAAATGCCGGAGAGGGTGCGGAGAAAAAGGAACTCTCCTACACTGTTGCTAGTGTAGCCAGCAATTGGTACAGCCACTATGGAGAACAGTATGGAAGTTCTTTAAATAACTAAAAATATTTATAATAGAACTACCATCTCACTCCTAGGCATAAACCCGGAGAACACCATAAGTTGAAAAGATACATGCATCTCAGTGTTCACTGTAGCATTATTTGCAACAGCCAAGACATGGAAGCAACCTAAATATCCATCAATAGATGAATGAATAAAGAAGATGTGGTACATATATACAATGGGATATAGGTCATAAAAAGAACAAAATAATGTTATTTGCAGCAACATGGATGACCCTAGAGATTGTCCTACTAAATGAAGTAAGTCAGACAGAGAAAGACAAATATCATATGATATCACTTATAAGTGGAATCTAAAAAAAAAAAAAGGTAGAAATAAACTTATTTACAAAACAGAAATAGAGTCACAGACATAGAAAATGAACTTATGATTACCAGGGGATAAGGAAGTCTGCATGCATGCTCAGTTATGTCCAACTCTTTGTGACCCCATGGACTGTAGCCCACCAGCCTCCTCTGTCCATGGACTTCTACCAATCAAGAATACAGGAGCGGGTTGCTCAGGAGATCTTCCTGATCTTGGGATGGAAACCAGGTCTCTTGCATCTCCTGCATTGGCAGGCAGATTCTTTACCACTGCCCATCCGAGATAGCTCAGATGGTGGAGAATCTTCCTACAATGCAGGAGACCTGGGTTCGATTCCTGGGTCAGGAAGATCCTCTGGACAAGGAAATGGCAACCCACTCCAGTATTCTTGCCTGGAGAATCCCCAGGGGCAGAGGAGCCTGGAGGGCTATAGTCCATGGGGTCACAAAGAGTCGGGCATGACTAAGCAACTAACACACACACTTGAGATAAGGGAGAGGGAAGGATAAATTGGAAACTGAGACTAACATATGCACACTACTATTATTTATATATATATATATGTAAAATAGGTAGCTAAGTAAGAACCTAATATATAGTACAGAGAACTCTACTCAATACTTTGTAATGGCCTATACTGGAAAGGAATCTTAAAAAAGAGTGTGTGTGTTTGTGTGTGTGTGTATATATATATATATATATATATATATATATAATTGATTCACTGATTCACTTTGCTGTACAGCAGAAAGCAACACAACATTGTAAGTCAACTACACTCCAAAAATGTTGTTTTAAAAAAGCAGTGCACTGTACTTTTTTATATTGTATTATAATTTGTTAGTGTAAAGTAAGTAGAGAGACTGGTAAAATGACAGTAAAGGATGTTATAGATGTAAAACTTGTAAATATTATATCCAGGCAATCTTTCCAGATGTGGGAAGTGCTTTCTTGGACCAAATTTATGAATTGCATGTACTTCATCTCTCCAAGCCACCTCTGCCCCTCTGAGGTCTGGTAGAAAGCCACATGCTCGGGGCAGGGAGTTTTGTCCCATGTGTGTTCTGTGAGGGACAAAAATAATTAACTCAGATGACAGGTCAGAACAAATCTTTGACCATATAAGGCAAAGATTCCAATAGGAATGGAAAATCAGAGAGGCCTTTGACATAGCTTCCTGTCCCTATCCATCCTCCTAATTACCTTTCCTGCTTTTACCTCTTTTCTGATAAACCTGTTGAGACCTTAAAGTGATATACCTGTGTCAATGAAGAGAAGACCGAGAAAAGGATGAAAGAGCCAAAAACATAATAGTAAAAATAAGATCCACAGAGACCCCTAGCTGTATTACACTAGTCAACTATAGTTTCTCAAATCGCAGATATTTCAGTCTATTCATGTTTCCTCTGCAGAATCTGCATGCAGGGGACCATGCATGCAGCTGGTTGTGGTTGTGTCTGGGCAAGAATCGAAGCAGAAAAAACACACACACAAATCCTTAGTGTGAGGACAAGGTCTGTTTTGATAAAGAAAACAAGAAAAAAATATGTTACAGAAAATCTTCTCTAGCTGCTGGAGCACATTTCCTGTAGTTCTATTATAATAAGCGATCCTTTCTCCCAGGGGTTGAGGACTATTGTATTTCTGTTGTAGTAGTTCTCCTTTGAAACAACTGGCCCTGGCCCCAGGAAAGCTGCCAGCAAAGCAGAGGATTGAAGAAAAGTCTGTAGTCTTGTCACTTTGAAAAGATGACAAAATTTCACAAGCAATATTGAATATTTGATAATGTCTGATTTTTTCCTCCTTCTCTAACTTATATTTCATTCTAGACGTTCTAGAAGGAAAGGGCAAAAACAAAAATTGTGTTAAGTGTCTCAGCAAAATGTCCTGGATCTCCCTTCTTTTAGGCACACTGCCGTGTTGGCTTTCTTCTTGGTGATATACTGTGACCCTGAATCTGGCCAAGTGTTAAATTTAATTGCTAATGTGACACCCTCCAGTTTCTTTTTTCTTTCTTCTAAGGACCAGCAAAAAATGCTTACTTATGAGTTGCGTGATTCTGAATTTGAATTCATATTATCACTAATCGAATGTGGCTTGTGAATGAATTAAGAAGAACTCATACATTTTTTTTACAGGGTAGAAATCTGATAGGTGTCCGAACAGTTCAAAGGCCAGACCTTCATCGGTTATTTTGTCTTTCACAAAGTATAAGTGTTTTCGGGAGCTGTCTTAGTGAATCAAAAGTAGTTTGTCTTCAGCAATTTCCATTTAAGTTTGGCTTGTCCAGAAAGATGTGATACGATTTTGTGATAGCTCCATTTCTGAATCAAGTCTGACACCTGAAAAGTTAGCTGTGGCCTGAGCCTCTGAGGAGCACTGGGCTAGAGTTTAAAACTCACTGTGAACTATCGTTGATGAGTAGGGCTGTGAATTATATCAACCTTAACCTCCTTTTCTGGCAAATTGTTTGGTAATGACACAAGGCAGAGAAGTGTGCAGGGGTAGCCTTTCCTTCCCCATGTCATGATACCCTGTTGGCAGAGTTCCTTTTTATCTGTCAAGACAGTAAAATTTACCTCCTCTGAATTTCACACTCATGTGGTTGTGAATATTCCAATTTCCCCTTCCTTCACTATCTCTATGTCCACAAGGGGGTTGTCTTTCCTGTTCTTCGCTTTTCACACAATCAATCCTTTGGCACCTTTTTTCCAATATTAGAACAGTGACGAAGTCTAGCTGAAATGTTTTTCTTCTCTGCCCCCCTTCAAAATATTTCTCTTCACTTTTTATCTGTAGTGTCAAGTCTGGTGATCTGAGAAAAAGAAGAAAAAAAAGAAAGCCAAAGGACTGAGCTCGATTTGCTGCTTGGGAAAGCTTGATGCATTGAGCTACAGAGCATTGTGCTCAGTCTGGTGTAATTGAACACAGAAACCATGCTGATAAACAGGAGTGAGGAGAAAACCGCCCCGTGAGTGTATGTGTTATGTGTACAACAGAGAGAGAAAGACAGCCACCAGGTCCTGGAGAGTCACATTCTTCACTTCCGCAGACTTGCTCCAGTAGTCAACTACATTACTTCCCTGGGACGGCGAACCATTTAAACCACACTCTGTTAGTTTCATCACACCGAAATTGAAAACGGGGACTTCTGAGTTATAATAGGCAGTTCTGATGAACCTCATGAATTCTCTGAATAGGTCAGAACCCTACACAGGGCAGGATTTTGCATTTTCTTTGGCAGTAAATTGCCCTGCGCCAGAGTGAGAAATCATGTCATATTTTATTACTAAACCTGGGAACTCAAATCAAGGATCAATGAGATTTCAAAAAGTATACTTATTAAGAGTTGGCAGTCGCACTCAAGCCCACAAGGCTTCAAAAGCTTTACCTTTCTCTTCTGTTTTTCTCAACTTTTTCATTTCAGACTGTCTTTTCACAGGTTTCCCAAATATTAGACGTGGCAGTTACTAAATCCCAGTGCTAGGATAAAACTAAAAATCTCAAAATAAAGACTTAAAAAAAAACAAACTATGAAAAACTCCACTTATAGATCACAATGTTCCCATTTTATGCAGATGAAAGAACAATTATTCCTAAATAATTGCAAAATTCATTTGAAATACTTAGAGGTATGTTACCCAAACACCACTGAAATGCTTCAAAACACTTTCACAAGGCACTCACTTTTGTGATTTTTCTCTTATTTTGAGTTTTTAATGTAAATTAGGCCTTTATCAATATGTCATGAAACTGTAATGCAATCCTTTCCGTTGGAATCCTGAACTTGTTTTAGTCATCTGAGTTCAAAATATTAAGGATGTCACCAAAGCATTGCTCATACAAATGCCTATAAACTATGTAAAGCAGTAATGTTTGCTTGGTGGTGGTTTAGTTACTAAGTCATGTCCGACTCCTGTGACCTCATGGACTGTAGCCCACTAGGCTATCCTGTCCATGGGATTTCCCAGGCAAGAACCCTGGAGTAGGTTGCCATTTCCTTCTCCAGAGGACCTTCCGACCCAGGGATGGAACCTGGGTCTCCTGAATTGCAAGCAGATTCCTTAAGGTCTGACCCACCAGGAAAGCCCAACCTTTGCTTAATTTTGTCTAATCTGAATGATCCCATCCCCATAAGGGTTGATTATTCTTTAAATATTTATAGAGAAATGCACAGCTGATTTTGAGCAAACTTGTGTTTGATTTCCACCTTGGTTCATATACATGCACGTATATGTCTATACAGGCTTCCCTGGTAGCTCAGCTGGTAAAGAATCCACCTGCAATGCAGGAGACCCCATTTTTTGATTCCTGGGTTGGGAAGTTCCTATGGAGAAGGGATAGACTGTCTACTCCAGTGTTCATGGACTTCCCTCATGGGTCAGATGGTAAAGAATCCACCTGCAGTATGGGAAACCTGGGTTGGATCCCTGGATTGGGAAGATCCCCTGTAGGAGGGCATGGCAACCCACTCCAGTATTCTTGCCTGGAGAATCCCCATGGACAGAGGAGCCTGGCAGGCTACAGTTCATGGGGTTGCAAAGAGTCAGACACAACTAAGTGACTAGGCACAGCACAACACATACATCCATATGTTAAAACCTACATATCTGCTTGTGTATGTTAATTTATCTCCTTGGTCAAAATGAAGTCTTAAGTCTTCTACCTACTTACAGCTTGTAGTGTGTAAGAGGGATGTCAAATGCTTTCAGTTAAATTAGCAAGGGCATTTTCAGGGAAATTGATTTTTGGAGTCCGAAATCCCTGAAATCACTCAAAGTCCTTGTTGCTTTTCAGGGGCCCCATTAATCTTTATAGCACTCTGTTGACATTGGTGGTGGCTGCTTTCCCGTGCAGTGCTTAGGGCAGATGTGAGCTGAAACACCATGGCCCAGGGATTCAGGTCTAATTCAGCGGAACCCACATTAGGCTTTTAAACTAAACAGAAAATGATATAGAAGGGATTTGTAAAGACAGGGTGTAAATTACAGCAATGGTGCTGAACTATTCTCTGATGAAGCTGGTTTCAGGGAAAAGAGTTTGTCTTTTGAATTACCTCCGTTACCACTTGATGCAGCTTAAAATTCAACAAGCGCAGACCTGAAAGCTAAGGAGGTGTTTCTTATCCTAATGCCACCCCTTCTGGTGAACATATAGGATGCGGGGTAGCTACTAGGACTGGAATTGTTGGTAGAAAAAAGAAAGAAAGAAAGAAAGAAATTGGATCCAAATCTGCATACCCTGGCTCTAGGGAGAACAAGATGTATCAGTGAAACTGAAGCTTAAAATACCAAATAAGGTAAAACCACGTAAAATGCTACAGTGATGATGCTTTATTCTCCAACCCCGGTGAACCTATTTTGGGTAGTCTGTGCCCACCCTAATTTGACCATGCTTCTACAAAGAAAAGCTCTTCTGAGGAAAAGACAAAGATAAACAGCTGCTTTGGAGTTTCAGAACTTTTAACAAGAGCAGAAGTCCTCTCACGGTAAAAGGAACAAAAGTCAAAAGGGTTAGAAAATCCTTGGAATTATGTCTAGAAAACAAAGCTGTGGTTAGGTTTCTTTCTGGCCTATGATTTCAAACTCCATTGCCATCATGGCCTCTTAGACTCAATTTTCAGAGTAGAGCAATTAGCAATTTATTTGAGAATGTAGATCGTCACTCCAACTGACTCTTTCTGTCCACATATTCTCATTTGTGCCACAGTCTAGATGGTGTTCAGGAATATTGATGATTTCCTGGAAATATGAACATTTCTACAGCAAACATTCAAAAGTAAGAGGCAGAAGTAATAATTTGGGTGGTGAATAACAAAAGGCCATAATCATTGCCATGATGTCATTATCCCAATGTTTGGAAAATCAGAATAAGTATGTTAAAGCTGGAGATAACAAATCTTTTTCTGCAAAGCAGCATCCTCTTTCATGTGAAAATGAGAGAAATTAGATATAGACAGACAGATAAAAAGGATTTACTTCATTTTCAAGATAATTTATTATCAGTGCTTACTTTCTCAGTTTTATTTTCTGTATTAAACTCTATAAAAGCTCTCTTGATTAAGTTCCCCCAAGCATCTCTGAGTGAAGCAGTCCAAAACATACATGGATTTGGTCATAAAGCGTATTTTATTCATCTTGTCAAAACAACAAAAAAAGTCAGGAGGATATCTGAAATCACATAAAACAAGCTCAAGGGAAGAGAGATGCATTAAAATCATCTAATACCAGACACTCCTTGAGTATAATTTCATGAGGATGATTTACACACTTTATTTGAAATTAACCTCAAAAAACATTCACTTTCTGTTTTAAGAGTTGTATATGGACACTCTTTTCTTCTCTGGGAATACAAATGGAACAAAACAATGGCATATTCAAATTTATTCACTATTTTGCCTAAAGAATATGGTAGTTTTTGTGAATTATACAGCCCTGCCACTTTAAATAAATGTTGAATAAAAAGTGTTGGATGCACATTTTCATGGAAATTTTTTAATACAAAGTCTCTTGTGCACATGGGCAAGAGTTTGGTTTCGTTTTTAAGCTTTATTGGCTGTGCTGGATCTTTGTTGCTGCAAGCAGACTTTCTCTAGTTGGGGTGAATGGGAGCTACTCTCTAGTTGCAGTCCTCAGGCTTCTTATTGTGGGGGCTTCTCTTGTGGAGCACAGGCTCGAGGGTATTCGGGCTTTGGTAGTTGTGGTTAGTCACCTTGCAACATGTAGGATCTTAGTTCTCAAAGCATGGGTTCAACTTGTGTGCCCTGAATTGGCAGGCAGATTCTTAACCACTGGACCACCAGGGAAGTTCTGGACAAGAGTCTTTCAAACAACTCAAATATTGATCTTCATAAAAATGCTTGCTCCTTGGAAGGAAAGCTATGAGAAATCTAGACAGCATATTAAAAAGCAGAGACATCATTTTACCCACAAAAATCCCTATAATAAAGCTATGGTTTTTACATTAATCATGTACAGATGTGAGAACTGAGCCATCAAGAAGGTTGATCACCAAAGAATTGATGCTTTTGAACTGTTGTGTTGGAGAAGACCCTTGAGAGTCCCTTGGACTGCAAGGAGATCAAACCAGTTACTCCTAAAGGAAGTCAACCCTGAATATTCCTTAGAAGGACTGATGCTTAAACTGAAACTCCAATTTTTTGGCCACCTGATGTGAAGAGCCAACTCATTGGAAAAGATCCTACTGCTGGGAAATATTGAAGGCAAAAGGAGAAGAAGGGTAGTGGCAGAGAATGAAATGGTTAGATAGCATCACTGACTTGATGGACGTGAGTTTGAACAAACTCCAGGAGATAGTGAAGGACAGGGAAGCCTGGCAAGATGCCAGCCTATGGGGTCACAAAGAGTCAGACATGACTTAGCAACTGAGCAACAACAACAAATGATCACCCAAGATACATGAGCAAGGTACAGACAGGGCTACACAAAGCTCTCCCATAGGCAGAGGGGATCTGCAGCCAAAGTTACAATCTTGGATGGAGCATAATATTTTCCATGAGCTTTCCAATATATAAAATAAATGTTTGTGAGCTCATTTTATCCTTGTAATAACTAAATGGGTCAGCTTAGATGAGTGATGCTATCTTCACATTACCAGTAAGGGGGGGAAATAAGTTTGGGGGACATTACGTGACTTACATAAAGTTACAGATCTGATAAGTGACTTAGTTGAGATAAGCCACTCCTTCTTCAAGTTCCTAGGCTAATGATCTTCTCACTGGAGGTTTTCTCATCGTTTTTACAATCCTTGTTTTTTGCCTTTTGTTTTATGGACTATGTATTTTGAAAGATTTTGCCAACTAAATGAAACCCACTTAACAAATAACCTACATAGTGGTATCAGGAATAAATGTGGAATTTCCCTCATGGTCTTAAATGTGAAACAGCTGGTGTGAACTTCCTACTATCACTGCACAATACCCATCCTACTTACCCCTGGAAAGAGACTCTCCAGGCTTATCAGCCCTTCTTATTTCTATGTCAGTTTGACAGGTTTCCTTCTGCTGCTCCTGAAGCCTGGGCAAAGTATTTAGATGAAAGTGGATGGGAATGAAAACTTTCAAAACAATGAGATGCCTGGCTAAAGACTCCTAGAAGCAGAAAAGTGAAGGAGGATATTGCATATATCACAATTTCTCCCCAGTGCTGACCTTGCTTCATATATAAAATGAAAAACAACAATGAAAAAATGGCCATAATTTAATGACTAGAGTAAATGGTTTACTGCAGGTCAGATGGGGTATTTTTAGCCTTTTGTAATGACCAAATCAAATCACTGCCGGATTCACTTGGTCAAATTATGCACACTTGACTATAAAAATAACTGAACATGACAGATAATTTGAACTGTACCAAGTTAGCAACTACATGATCTGGTGCTAACTTCATAAAAGTGTCTTGCTATAGACCCACGATAGCAAACTTCCACACAGATGTTAAAGAACTAGTGGGCTTAGGCAGAGCGTTCTGAAAATGCAGTCTACTCAGTGATAAACAGGAGAGTTAGGAAGCTTCTGACACACAATTCTAGTCACATTACAGAGAGCTATGGGACTTCCTAGTGGCTCAGACAGTAAAGAATCTGCCTGAAATGTGGAAGACCTGGGTTCGATCCCTGGGTCAGGAAGATCCCCTGGAGAGGGGAATGGCAACCCATCCAGTACTCTTACCTGGAGAATTCCATGAACAGAAGCCTGGCAAGCTACACTCCACTGGGTCACAAAGAGTCAGACATGACTGAGCAACTAACACACACACAGAGTTAGGAAATATATATCTCCTTATGAATCAATTATACTGTAAAATGCTGTTGGGGCTTCCCAGGTGGCACGAGTGATAAAGAACCCGTCTGCAAATGCAGGATACAAAAGAGACTTGGGTTCAATCCCTGGGTTGGGAAAATCCCCTGGAGGAGGGCAGGACAACCTACTCCAGTATTCTTGCCTTGAGAATCACAAAGACAGGGGAGCCTATTTGGTTATAGTCCATAAGGTTGCAAAAGATTTGGACATGATTGAAGTGCATGCAGCATGTATGCAAAATACTGCTGGGTCCTAAGTCAGCAATTAAATTCATACAAATAGAAGATCCAATATCCACAAAAGACAGATTGCATGTGTGCTAGCTTTGTAGTTTTTGCATTTTTCCTTTGCATCTTTGATGACTTTTATTTCATACAATCCAAACTCTTTAGAATATCATGTCTTTTATAATTAATGTCTCATGTAAAAACACATATTTACAAAATGGCTTGAGATTCCCTCAGTCTTGCCTTGTTTTTTATGTCATTACATTTTTCCACAAGAACATTCCTCTTCCCTTTAAACCCTTTCTATATTTATCAATTTGATGAATTCTTATTTATCATTCATGAGCTTCTTCGCAAAGTCTTTCGTTATCTTCCTGCTTTCTCTCCCACTCTAGACACAGCTGGCTATGCTCTTTTCTTTGATCCCATGTCATTTTTTTTGACAGAGTTCCTCTCATGGTTTTTTTCATATTTCATTAGCTGCTGTCTACAATCCTGGAAAGAAAGAAAGAACCATAGTATGTTGATTTCTGAATCCTGGCAGTTTAGCTCAAAACTTGACACAAAGTAGGTCTTCAATAAATTGTTGTTTAAATGTCTTAAGTTGGGTTCCTTGGAAGTGGAGCCTGAAGTTGAATTTCTTTTGCAATGATTTATTGAGGGAGACATCTCAAGAGAAGCTATAAGTAAGTGAGGGAAGGGCTTCCTTGGTGGCTCAGTGGCAAAGAATCCGCCTGCCAATGCAGGAAATGCGGGTTTTATCCTTGGGGGTTGGGGAAGACCCCCTGAGAAGGAAATGGCAACCCACTCCAATACTCTTGTCTGGGAAATCCCATGGACAGAGGAGCTTGGCAGGCTACAGTCTGTGGATTCACAAAAGAATCAGACACAATTGAGCGGCTCAACAAGTGAGGGAAACAAGATAGGACATGGGGAAGGGAACCATGCAAATATGTGATCAGCTGTGGTCTTGACTTAGCTCTGAAGTGCAAGGGTAACCCTTGAGATGTTCCTTCTTGAGGACCTCTGTGCCTTATATCATTCTGTTATTAGCTGTGGGTCTCCGGGGGGAAAGGGGGAACATAAGAAATTCCAGACATTTTCAAGCAAGACAGCTTAGTCTGCCCAGCCAGTCTGAAGTTAGCTATCATGACTCAAAGCAATGAAGGGAGGGTGCTCCAACCAGGAAAGGGTCAAGATAGAACAACAGTGTTATTTAAAAGAAAAAAAAAATACAGATCAGAAGTTTTAAGGATAATGATTCATGTGGAATAGAATTATTCACATGGAGTATCAAAAAAATAATTTAAGCTTAGACGTCAGATGTGCCTGCAAACTAAGTTGCTTCAGTCCTGTCTGACTTTGTGCGACCCTATGCATTATAGCCCACCAGGTTCTTAGACCATGGGATTCTCCAGGCAAGAACACTGGAGTGGGTTGCCATGCCCTCCTCCAGGGGATCTTCCCGACCCAGGGGTGGAACTTGCATCTCTTACGTCTCCTACATTGGTAGGTGTCTTCTTTACCGCTGGGGCCACCGGAGGAGTCAGAGACCTGGCTCAAATCCATGTTTTGCCTGTGTAACCCAGGGGCAGATCTTCATTCCTCTCCCAGTCTCAGGGTTGTCTGAGTAACAATGTTAATAAGATTTATTTCATGTAATTCCAGTAAAGACTATGCACAATATATATAAAGGACCTTACGAAGTGCTCAGACCAGAGTTAGTATAATATTATTTATTGTATATTATTTCATGATATTCATTTGCCAAACTCAGAAATGAATAGAGTCCTAGGCAGAGAATTCTACTGAGATTCTTGACATTGAGAATCCTTTCCCATAGGTTAGGAATTTAAAAAAAAAATATAGGGTACAGAGCAGAGAAGAAGCTGGGCTGATTCTCAGGTTCAGTTCAAAAACCACACCTGACAACTTTAGCAAATTATTGCCCTTTATTAATCACTCTTTGCTATTGCACTAATTTCCTTGCTTCAGAACACCAGTCATGATTTAAATTTGTCTAAATTTATTGTCTCTTTTGTTTTTATTTCTGTTCCCCTCCTCAAGTAAAATCTAATATTTTCCAGGGAAGCTACCTACTTTCTTGTTCAGTGCAGTTTCCTTGGCATAAAACTCTGCTTTGGCACATTATTGGTGGCACCTAAATAGCTGACTGACTGCCTTGATGCTATTTTAAATTATGTAACCAAAGGATGGAAGCAACCCAAATGTCCATAAACAGAGGAATTGATAAAAACAATGGGGGTACATATGTGCAATCAAGTATTACACAGTCATAAAAAAAAGTAATGCCACTTGAAACAAAATAGTTGGACTTAGAAATTATCATACTAAATAATGTAAAGCAGATAGAGAATACTAAGTATTATATGATACTGGTTATATGTAAAATCTAAAAGAAAAAGAAAGAAACTTATTTACAATACAAAAGAGACTCACAGACATAGAAAATAAACAAATGGTTACAAAAGCAGAAAGGAGGAATAAATTACGAGGTTGGGATCAACATAGATATATACTAGTGTACATGAAATTTATTAATAACAAGGACCTACAGCATAGCACAAGGAACTATATTCAATATTTTATAATAACTTATAACAGAAAGTAATACGAAGAGGAATATACTTATGTATGACTGAATATGCTATATGCCTGAAACTAACAAGACATTGTAAACCTCTTATACTTCAATAATAATTTTTTTACATTATGTTATCAAAATTTCATGCTTATTTTAACTTACAGGCTGATTCATGTAAGTTGGTAGAGATCAAAGGCCATGTCTGCTATAGCTGTTCTGTGACCTTTGTGAGCACAATTAGTCTCAAAGAGACATGCATGTCACTAGTATTATTATTCACTAAGCCGCTAATTTTGACAACTCTTCACTGACTCATATTTCAGAGTCCCAATTCACGCAAAGTTCAGAAGTTCTATGCACTGTAAAATATTACCACTACTCAGTGAATATAGTCAGAACACAAGACAAAGAATTGTCATATCATTCTTGAACTAGAATGACAATATAGAAATGCTACTGCACTAGTATAACAATTCTATGGGCATCTTCTTGTTTTATCCTGCAAATGTCTCTGGACAAAGTCAGATGTTGCTTATTCATTTTATTTTTCAGAATTTGCTACTGGATATTCAGGTCTTTTGGCATATGTAAATATGAATTCATATTTTTGAAATTATGACATCTTTGAAAATGTTGTAAATTCCTAATTTGCTTGCTTGTGCTTGAAGACAGAGGTGAATAGTAATCCCATCCACTTTTTTTCTGTATTGCTTGATAGAACATATCTGAACTTGGAATTGTGGATGACTAAGGGCTAATTTATTAGCAAATTCCAATATCTATCAAAAGAACAAAGAAAGAAAAGGCTGAAAGTTTTACATTATTACATATATGCATGGATACTTGAGAAATTCTGGTGTTGACTTGTATTTGTCAAGGACCTGGTCATTGACAGATATAAATATATCAGTGGGGTGTGTGTGTGTGTGCGTGTGCGTTCAGTCATGTCCAACTCTTTGCGACCCCATGGACTGTAACCCGCCAGGCTTCTCTGTCCATGGGATTTCCCAGGCAAGAATACTGGAATGGGTTGCTATTCCCTACTCCAGGGAATCTTCCCAACCCAGGGATCGAACCTGTGTCTCTGTGCCTCCTGAATTGGCGGGTGGTTCTTTACCACCAGGGCCAACCGATTGTCATTGCATTGATGCTGTCCTCCTCTGTCTATTGATATATCTGTAGGAAATGATTCAACTCTGCCAAGAAAGGCTCAGAAAGCTAAAGAATACAGAACGATTACCTCGGAAACATAGGTATTTTCTTTTATTTCAGATGTTGATATACTTTTTATAGTGATATAACACCACAGGTTGTTTTCATGTTTTGCATTTTAATAATCTTTTCAGATACATATAAAAAACTGGCAAAATTCAAGCATACTCTGGACCAAATCAAATGTGATATTATGTATTACCAAGTGGTTTATTAAATATTTGTTGAGAAAATAAAATATGTTCATTGATTTAAGAATTAAGCATTGAGCTAGCTCTACTTATTTTCAGTCTCACTTCGAAATTTGAAAAATGCATGTTGAATAAGTAGACTCTATTAATATTTCACTTAAAACTTAGAATGTCTGCTCCACTCAAAGTGATGGATGAATAACTGAGTCCATAACTTCTGTGTTAGAAAATATTTTCCCCCATTGACCAAATTAGTTCTCATTGGCAATTTAATAGGTAAAGGGGGAAAAGAAACACTAAAAAAGAAAGTGAAAGCTTTTCTAGGCTCTCAGAATGAGTGAGAAGGGACTTTTCCAGATAAACGCATGGACTCTTTCAATGAAAGGGGCTTTCCTGGTGTCTCAGTGGTAAAGCATCTGTCTGCAATGCAGGAGACTCAGGAGACCTGGGTTCAGTCCCTGGGTTGGGGAGATCCCCTGGAAGAGGAAATGGCAACCCATTCCAGTATTCCTGTCTGGAAAATTCTATAGACAGAGGAGCTTCATGGAGTTCGCAAAGAATCAGACACGTCTAAGCATGCATGTGGAGAAGGCAATGGCACCCCACTCCAGTACTCTAACCTGGAAAATCCCATGGACAGAGGAGCCTGGTGGGCTGCAGTCCATGGGGTCGCCAAGAGTCAGACACGACTGAGCGACTTCACTTTCACTTTTCACTTTCATGCGTTGGAGAAGGAAATGGCAACCCACTCCAGTGTTCTTGCCTGGAGGATCCCAGGGACGGGGGGACCTGGTGGGCTGTCTATGGGGTCACACAGAGTCAGACACGACTGAAGTGACTTAGCAGCAGCAAGCATACATGTACCTCTCAATGAAAAATCACCTGATTTAAAAAAAAGAAAAAGAATGCTTATTACTGGAATAAATTGAAATCTCCCAGATCCCTGCTAAAAATTTCATTGCATTTCTGAATTAAACAACTCTTTCAGGAACTACTCAATATGTCAGTCACCTTTAATAATTAAATTTGCTCCAAGAAACTAGGAAATAAGGAGCTTACAATTTTTTCCCCCAGGTCCTCATCACTTTGGAAAACTTCAAAGTTTGAAATTTAATTTGATCATTTGTTTCCTAGAATCTCTTCTTGATTTGGTAAACTTCCCATGGTTGAATATACCTTGACATTGACTTTATCTGGTTATGCTAGTACAGACGAAACTACCAAAGAGAAAGATTTTGCAAGTGCATAACTGCCGGCTGCATTGACCATTTGGGTTATCTGCAGATTTGGCTGCTTTTTGACTTGCAAGCACCTTTTTTTTTTAATATCCTGTGCTGTGTTAGTTTGCTGAATGTCTGAATGTTCCTTGTGTCCAAAAGAAAAAAGGCACATGAGATGTGCCATTGTATAAGTGTTTTGGGATGGTGTTTACAAAATCTTCTAAATATAAATTTCTATCCAAGTAAAAATTATGTAATTTCAAGACAAGTAACTGATGGATCTCATAAGTAGTATTTGAGTTTTTTGGTCTATGTTAAAATAGCGCATGTTTGGTGATAGGCTACTCTATATTTACATATACATTAAGCATGTTATGCTATAGGTCAAGGATTTATTCTCAATAAATCAATGTTTTAGTAAATAAAGTATTACACGTAATTCAATTTTCTTTTATTTAACTAGGAACAAGGGCTTCCCTGATAGCTGACCTCGTAAACAGTCCTACTGCAAGGCAAGACATTCCAGTTTGATTCCTGTGTTGAGAAGATCCCCTGGAGAAGGGATAGGCTACCCACTCCAGTATTCTGGGGCTTCCTTGGTGGCTCAGATGGTTAAAGTCTGCCTGTAATGCGGGAGACCAGGATTTGATCCCTGAGTTGGAAAGATCCCCTGGAGGAGGGCATGGCAACCCACTCCAGTATTCTTGCCTGGAGAATCCCTGTGGATAGAGGAGCCTGGCGTGTTACAGGCTGTGAGGTCACAAAGAATCAGACATGATTAAGCGACTAAGTACAGCACAACAATCTTCACTTTTCATTTATCAAATGAGATATAGACAATAGCAACAATAAATTGAAGAGAAGGAAAAATAACAGGGATAAATCTAGGAGACACTGGCCACAGAAACATAATAGTTATCTTCTTAATAACGTCTACAAAGCTATGTTTCTAACCCAAGCACATTTCTAACTCACTTCACATACTTTTAGCCTTTACTGATTCTCATCTGGATTGAAATTGTTCTTCTATGTATGAGATAATTTAGCACAGTATTCAGATGGACAATTTATTTTAAGATACTGTTTTGTCCCTTATTACAAATGCCATATATGTTTTGTTACACTTTTAACATGGACAAGAATAAAATAAAGAAAATGTACTCTCATTACTCATTACTGTAGAAAATTCACCATGAACATTTTCACTGGGTAACTTTCTCTTATGTTGTTGTTGTTCAGTCCATGTTAAAGAGAAAGCTAAAGTCTCTCAGTAGTGTCTGACTCTTTGTAACCTGGAATTCTCCAGGCCAGAATACTGGAGTGCCTTCCCCTTCTCCAGAGGATCTTTCCAACCCAGGGACTGAACTCAGGTCTCTTGCATTGCAGGCAGATCAGATTGTTTACCAGCTGAACACAAGGGAAGCCCAAAAATACTGGAGTGGGTAGCCTACCCCTTCTCTAGAGGATCTTTCTGATCCAGGAATCGAACCGGGGTCTCCTGCATTACAGGTGGATTCTTTACCAACTGGCGTATCAGGGAAGCCCACGTCTATTTTAAATTCTGTGTTAAAATTAAGCCATAATTTTTGCTTTTCTTTATCTTAAACATTTCCTTGTATAAAAAATAATTTTCACTTGTAGCATCTTAAAACTTTTCTTTCTTTGGAGTGACAAAATAGTAAGATCATCTTGACCTCAAGGTTCTGGTCTTTTTATTTTTCCCATGTAGCAACATATATATCAGGACATATATATTAGCATATAGGGCTTACCAGGTGGCCCAGTGGTAAAGAATCCACCGGCAAAAGCAGGAGACGTGGGTTTGATCCCTGGGTCGGGATGATCCCCTGGAAAAGGAAATGGCAATCCGCTCCAGTATTCTTGCCTGAGAAATCCCATGAATAGAGAAGCCTAGTGGGCTACAGTCCATGGGTCACAAAAGAGTCTGACATGACTTAGCTACTAAACAACAATTAGCATATATATATATATATATATATATATATATATATATACACATACACACACACACACATTCATAAGTAAATATATATAATAGAAACTTTCCCTATGCTATATTTACTAATTTTTCACAAAAATTTAAATTTGTGCATATGTTTAAAATATTATTTAATAGACTTCCCAGGTGGTGCGGTGGTAAAGAATCCGCCTGCCAGTTCAGGAGATGAGTGTTCAATCCCTGGGTCACGAAGATCCTCTGGAGGAGGAAATGGCACCCCATTGCAGTATTTGTTTAAAAGATTATTTAATGACTGATTATAAAATACAATTAATTTAAATCTCTGTTTTATATTTCAGCATTGCAAGAATTAAATTTAATTTTTAATTTCTTGAGAATCACAGAAAATAGAAACATAATTTTATATGAGTAATGAAAGCAAACCCATAGAAATAATCTGAAACTAAATTCTAAAATTACATATTATAGTGTAGCGTTTATTCGCTGGCCTTTGTACAACATAGACAAATTGCATTTAGTTTTGGGAAAAAATGTAAAGTATTGAATATTGTGCCCCTTTAATTGTAATTCACTGTGATGACCCAGTGTGATGAGTCTAAAGGAACTGAGATAAAGTTTGCAAGGGAATTAATGGTTCTGACTCCTGGGGTATAATTTAAGGTTATTTATTGCATAAAAGATCAGGTGGCATGAAATTAGATAAACAGCCAACAGGATACAGATAACTGTCACATGTGTCTGTGTCCTTTCTGTAATCTGGCTCAGTGGCTCTCAAACTTGAGTGCACATTAGAATCCTCGGGAGGGCTTGTTAAAATTCACATTTCTGGCCCCATCCCCAGAGGGTCCCGTTCAGTAGGTCTGAGGTGGAGGCTTGGGGTTTGCAGTGCTCATGGTCTCCAGATGATGCTTGTGTTGCTGACTCCATTCCACACGTTGATCATTGCAGTTCTCGGGTATCCTGCGTTCAAGGAAATGTATTCATAGAAGAATTTTGGAATTAATGTGGATGTAGAGGTAAACGATGCAGAAGGAAATGGCAACCCACTCTAGTATTCTTGCCTGGAGAATCCCAGGGACAGAGGAGCCTGGTGGGCTGCTATCTATGGGGTCGCACAGAGTCGGACACAACTGAAGCGACTTAGCAGCAGGGGTAAACAAATGTGCCAGTTTCACAAAGTCAGCCCAAATTTACTTCTAGCTGAAAACTTATATTTCTTTCCCTTCCTTTTTTTCCCTCCAGCAAAAGGCATACAAAATTGTGATTTTTCTGATAGGCAACTAAACAGCAGTGTTATGGAAGAACACCGGCAAAGTGACAATGCCTTTATCCCATAGGAACTGTGTTTTTTCCTTCTTCTCTGAGACAGGGAAAAACTGAAGCTCTGGGAATCAACAGGTTTTTGAAGAAAGCAAAGTGCAGAAGATACAAAGAAATAATAAAAACCACATATCTGTGTCTCAACTGGAGGGACACAAAAGGACCGGCATGAAAGTAAAAGTGTGTGATTCTGCAAATGTCCAATATGATGATGGATGTGATAAAAACTGTGCAAATTTCCTCCTTATTCTCTAGAGTAGGTGGTTAATGCATTCTATTATGTTAAAGAATGGAGCCACTAGGGAAAAAAAGAGGCGGGGGTGAATGAAGACCAGCCAACTTGTGGTTAGTGCCAGTGGACATGCAAATAAAATAATTTGATTATTAAACAGTTTGGCTGGCTTCAGATCATCATGCTTTATAAGATTCTATATACTCTTTAATTTCATTATGTCTAACTCACCTAAAATGGAACAAAAAAGTATTATATCAAAATAAAAATTTTAAAGTTAAGGGATTTAAACCAGCCACAGGTCTCTCCTTTTTTTAAATCTCATTAATTCTATGAATTATTTGCTTGGTGTTCAAAGTAATTTTAAAATAATAAAATATGAGGTTGGCACATTGAAATCTCAGATTTATCTTCTATTGAAAATAATGAAAAGTGAAAAGAAAAAATATTAATTAAGTGGAAAAAAATGAGAGGAAAGTCAGCATTACTTGGCATTCTAAATGTACATTTCGGATATACCACTTTTTTCTCTATTTACATGACTGTTTCCACAACTAAATTGCTGAAACCTAAAAAGCAGGGTGGCTTCCAGAGATCTCTGACATTCCCAACTCCTAATTGACAGTGCTTAACATACATTTACTGAATGAAGGGAATAAAGTACACACAATTGTGTAATTTTAAATGGCTTTGTGTTTCACCAAAGAAGAAACTATGCAACAGGATGAAATAGAAAAATATCAAATTTTGTTATAAAAGAGAGCCTTGGTATTCTGAATTTGAGTTCACGAGTTCTAGAAACTAAAAAAAAAAAAAAAAAAAAAATCCACTCAGGACTGATTTCATCTTTTCTGTCTTTCTTTCTTTCTTTTTTTTTTTTCGTGGCTGGACCATGTGACGAGTGGGATCTTAGTTCTCTGACCAGGGATGAACCTAGGCCCCCGGCAGTGGAAGCACTGAGTCTTAACCACTGGACCTCCAGGGAAGTCCCCAAAGCTCTCTTTAAAGCATCATTCAGATTAAGCTTGACTGGTGAGTGAGAAGATTTGCGGTTTGTTCAACAGCTAAACCCAACTTTTTGATTATTTTTATAAAATTAAAGTGACTTTTAGTATTTTCAGTTTTGACGAGGAGCCCCACCTGAGCCCTGGAGGGTTCAGCTTCAAAGCTCCAGCGTTCTTGTTTGCTCTAGGTTCCCCTCTTCATTCAGGTATGTTTGTGCCTCACTCCTCTCTCTTCCCTCAGGTCTTTGCCTAAATGTTACTTTCCCAGGGTCTTTCTTAACCCCCTGCCCCTAAAGCGCCTAGCTTCTTGATTCTCTACTCGATCTGGTCTCTTTTTATAGACTATCACCCTGGGTATGAGGGCCGAGAGGAGCTACCCCATGTTCAAGGTCAGGAGGGGCGGCCGTGAGGAGATACCCCTCGTCCAAGGTAAGCAGCAGCGGCTGCGCTTTGCTGGAGCAGCCGTGAAGAGATACCCCACGTCCAAGGCAAGAGAAACCCAAGTAAGACGGTAGGTATTGTGAGAGGGCATCAGAAGGCAGACACACCAAAACCATAATCACAGAAAACTAGCCAATCTGATCACATGGACCTCAGCCTTGTCTAACTCAATGAAACTAAGCCATGCCGTGTGGGGCCACCCAAGATGGTCAGGCCATGGTGGAGAGGTCTGACAGAATGTGGTCCACTGGAGAAGGGAATGGCAAACCACTTCAGTATTCTTGCCTTGAGAACACCATGAACAGTATGAGAAGGCAAAATGATAGGATAATGAAAGAGGAATTCCCCAGGTCGGTAGGTGCCCAATATGCTACTGGAGATCAGTGGAGAAATAACTCCAGAAAGAATGAAGGGATGGAGCCAAAGCAAAAACAATACCCAGTTGTGGATGGGACTGGTGATAGAAGCAAGGTCTGATGCTGTAAAGAGCAATACTGCATAGGAACCTGGAATGTTAGGTCCATGAATCAAGGCAAATTGAAAGTGATCAAACAGGAAATGGCAAGAGTGAACATCGACATTCTAGGAATCAGTGAACTAAAATGGACTGG